>NW_024870731.1:39012500-39255000 GCF_019054845.1 Dipodomys spectabilis
TTTCTATCCTCACAAGGCAGTAGAGCATACAGTTAAGGGTATACACATTGCCTGGCATGGCAGCAGATGCCTAGAATCCCAGTACTTTAGGAGGCTGAGGCCAGAGGATTGTATGTTGAAGGCCAGCCTTAAAATGAGTCCATCCTTTGTAAGCACTGGGCACACAGGTTGGCATTACAAAGGTTACTAGGCATGACTGCTCCCCCTGTGTATTTGATTACCTGGGAGTTGAGCACATCTGAAGTTTGACCTTTTCTTCCATTGCATGTCATTGGTTGGAAAAGCAGCCTACACAAAGAGCTTCAGGAAACTAGAAATCCTTCAAGGGCATGCCCAAGTCTGGGAAAGGGGGCTGTGGCAGCAGCAGCAGCAGCGACACCCTTAGAACTCCATAGACCAGGCCAGCACTTGGTGTGAGTCAGGTGCCAAGTCAGGTCCTGACTATGCGTTGATTCATGTTGTTCTCCCCTTCGGGCAGGAGAAATGATCGCCGTGTTGTACAGATAAAGGCAGTCAGGTGCTAGGATGAGCAACGGGGCACACTGAGACAGAGGGCGCCAGCACATCCAAAAGCCTATCCTTCTGACCTCCAGAGCCTGTAATCCTTACACTGTATGTATCCCACTGAGCTTTCTGTTCTCATTTTGATTGCAATAGAGAAGATTCTGTCCCATTGGCAGTACCGTGGTTTGAACCCAAGCCCTCACTCTTTCTAGTCTGGCACTCTACTACTTGAGCCATGCTTGTAATCTCTAGAAGATTCGTGAACCCCTTCTCCCTTTATTACCTACCCCAGTTCAAGAACATAGAGAAGGGGTGGCCATCCACTCCCTGAGCCTTTCCTCCCGCCCTCCACTAACCTATATTTTATCTCCTTCTTCAGAATCCTCACACATTCATTTTGGTACTTAACCTTGACCTTTTAGTACTTTTACATTCTGATCATGACTCAACCGCTCTATTTAAAGTTAATTTATCTGAGGTCAAGTATGGGGTCTTACTCATTCTGCAGTTCAATTAGCACCGAAAGCTTCTAACCCCGTGCTCCTCATTGTATAGGACTTCTGTAAACATATATTGCAGTTTTCTTGAATTGTGCTTGTGGACAGTAGATTGACATTTACACAGAAAATGCTTTCAGGGAGTAGAGAAAAAAATGCTGTATAACTACGTAGCTTTTAGAAATGGGGATGTTCCAGAATTCATACCTCAGCGGACCTTTTTGTTTGTTTTTGTTTTATTTTTAGATGGGGGGGGGGACATCTTAAGCATCCTTTATCTGACAATCTGAAATCTAAAATGCTCCAAAATCTAAAGCTTTCTGTCCATGGACATGATGCCCTGAATGGAAGCTCCTCCTAACCTGTGTCAACTTGCAGCCCAAACCCAAACACACAGACAACAGGGCAGAAAATTCTCTTCCGGTAATATTCAAAGGAGGCCCATGGCACGCCAGTGTACTTCACGTTTAGATTTGGGTTCCATTCTCAAAGGACATCACTCATATCTGGGGACATCTGGAAATGAACTACCTAAAATTCAAGACAATATTTGCTTGTTTCAAGCATTTTAGCTCAAGATACTCAACCTGAACTTTATATTCCCTTATTTCAATATAGACTGATAGGCCTGAGCCTTCTCTGTTAAATCTGTTAACGCTTACCTGCTTATAGCTTAGCTTGGTACTTGGTTTATCTATTCACAGTGATGTTCCTTGTGTATGACTTGGGTAGAGTGGGGTGTGGAGATATATCTTAGATCTATAAATTAGTTTTTTATAGGAGTATCGGGAAGAATTAGGGTCCTTTCATGTGACTTCAGGACTTACAGATTTGTATTATATGATTTCACTCATCCTGAATGAACAGATAGTAGAATGAATGGAAGAAGGTCCTTGGGCCTGAAGCAAGGGCATTTAGGTGGAGACAATGCCCTGGGGTGGGGTGGGGGGTTGATTTTTCATTTGTTTCTGCACTACTAATATCAGCTTGTACCTCTGTGCTTGCTAGCTGCAAGCAGTTTGCTGACTTCTGTAACTGGATCGTGTCACTTAATCTCCTGATAGGCATGCAGAAAATAACCTGTGCCAGTCTCATCTCCCAGCATACATCCGGAAAAGAGCCTCAGAAGAGGCTCCTCAGCTCCTACTAGCAGAGCAGCCTGTTAGAAATCGGTAGAGGTGCACTTTGACATCAGGTCAATAGGACCAAAAATTAGAGGTTTTACCCCTGAATTAAAGTGGTGTGGCTCAACAAAGTTGGAGTCATTACTATAATTTCTTCAGTTCTTTTTATGATTACTTCTCTGTCAGATGGCAAACTGCAGAAGATGAGATAAATTCTAACTTCTTGGGTAGTATTTTCAGCAGATATGGGCAAGGGCTATTTTACTACTCTTCTTTCCTCCCTCCCTCCCTCCCTCTCTCTCTCCCTCCCTTCTTTCCTCCCTTCTTCCCTTCCTTCCTTCCTTCTTTCCTCCCTCCCTCCCTCCCTTCTTTCCTTCCTTCCTTTCTTCTTCCTTCCTACCTCCCTCCCTTCCTCCCTTCCTCCCTCCCTTCTTCTCTTCCTCTCTTCCTCTCTTCCTCCCTTCCTCCCTTCCTCTCTTCCTCCCTTCCTCCCTTCCTCTCTTCCTCCCTTCCTCCCTTCCTCACTCCATTCTTTCCTTCCTTCCTTCTTTCCTTCCTTCCTTCCTCCCTCCCTCCCTTCCTCCTTCCCTCTCTCCCTCCGTCCCTCTCTCCCTCCCTCCCTCCCTCCCTCCCTTCCTTCCTTCCTTCCTTCCTTCCTTCCTTCCTTCCTTCCTTCCTTCCTTCCTTCCTTTCTTCCTTCCTTCCTTCCTTCCTCCCTTCCTCCCTTTTTCCCTTCTTCCCTTCCTCTCTTCCTCCCTTTCTTCCTTCTTTTCTGACATGTTGGGTATCTACTTGGTGCACAGGTATTTCAGAGCAAAGGAATCAGAACAGTGAGCTGCCCTGCCTTTGATGAAGACTTGGACTAGTTCACTTGGTGTGCAAAGAGTAGCTGATCTGCTGACAAAACCAATACACACTTGCATTAGTTCTTGATTCTCTGGTAGAGCATCACACTGGACCAAGCTATTTTTGTGTGGGATTAATGAAAAAGTGCACTTGTTTGAACATGTAAAGTTAGTGTATGTCTAACGTCCTGTATCATCAGCTGGGACCTAACTGTCATTCCTACTACTGCTTTCAAGAACCCATATAATAGTGGCATTTTCCATTTGGATATGCAATTGACAACGGTGCAGGATCTAGCATCCCTGGTAACTGCGCCATTGGTCAAGGCAATGAGTTTTCAAATATGCTTTCTGAAAGTCCGAGGAATAACAGTTAATTGTAAGAGAAGAAATTAGTATTCCTTTACAATTCATGGTGGGGAGGAGAATAATAGACCACCGGTTGATTTCCTCAGTTAAAACGTACACACACATCTAGCCTGGCATAGGACCTAAGCCTGTAATCCTCGCTACTTGTGGGGTAGAATCAGGAGTTTGCATGGAGGCAAATTACCAGCCCAGGAAAGATGGAGGTGAGACTCCATCTAAAGTGGTAGCTGTGGCTGGTAACGCGTGTGTGCCTGCTCCTGGGGAAGACAGTGTCTGGCTGTAGATATTCACTTGTCATCTCAGCTACCTGGGAAAGGACACGTGGGACTGTGGTCCAGACTGGACTGGACACAAAACGAAAACATCTCTTAGAAATACCCAGTACAATACAGGCCCATGAAGTTGCTAAGTGCCCATCTAGCAAATGCTAGACCTTGAGTTCAAACTCCAGTACCAACAACAAAAAAAGAGATACTACACAGATATATATGAGCAATTTGAAATGAGTTAATTAATAATCCTACACATGTCTTCTGCTAGCAAGTAGCAACTGAAATAAGTAATAACAATATACACACAGAGAGACACATACACATATATGTGCACGCTCCCTCTCACACACATACACACGCATGCAGGAAAGCAGCTGGTTCAGTTTAATTCAGTAACTTGCTTCCTTTACAGCTCCATGGTTATGATTTTATGCCTAAAACCCATACTAACATTGCTTTCATTTAAAACCAATATAGCCTATCTCAAATGTCTTAGTGTAGTTTTAACGTTATTGTTTCCAAAGGAGAGAGTTACATGTTACCCCCGCAAAATCATTTGAAAGTTTAGTCACTTGAATTTTCCTTATGCCAATTAACATCTGTGAATTTTGGAAAGTAAATATTTAATTGTATCTCTTTGTTTCTGTCCCACTGATGGAAGATAGCAAACACTGCCCGCAAGACAAACGATTAAAATTAGCTATGCATTATTCAGAATGATCAAAACTCAATAAATGACAAAGAAATTCAAATAACTTTCACAGGGGTATTTTATTTTTTATATTTTTGCATGAGTAGTATTTTTTTCTCTATGAGACACTGGGGACACCTATTTGAATGAGCAAACACTCTGTGTGGGATTGTACTATGTACACAAGATTCCAGAGATAGATATAAAATAATAATGACAGAAACAATGGCAAGAAATTCTGGACAGGGAAGAAAACTGAATAAATGGTCCTTTAGAAATGACAGCAATTCTCAAATGTATTGTGTTGAGGAACCTCGTGGCAAGTATGCTAACCCAGTGGTCTCTTCTCCAGTGGAGGAAGAGAAAGGTCTAGGAAAAATATTTTGTTGAATGTCCTCAGATCTTTTCCAGACAGATGTCACAGTTCATGGCTCAATTGACTGCAACTTTTAGCCTGTGTCAAATCCCTTTCATGGTGGGGTTACAATACACTGGGATCCACTTCTGGAATTTGGGGGTCAGTGGGTTTGAATTTCTCTCCAGCTCTTTGATACGTCTGATGTTTCTCACTCTCTGACCACTCTGTAAGAACCAGTGGTTGACAGAAAGGATCTCCAGTCTCGGATTCTGTTTCTTGGGCTAAGGAGGGCTGTATACTAAGCTGGTCCGAGATAACAATACTACACTAAATATATTGATCCTGGCAAAGTAACAAGACTGCTTCCTACAGTAACCCACTTAATCCTGTAAATAGGGTATGTAGTCATTCCTTACAGTGCGTACTTCATGAGGATTCCTGAGTTCATCAGTTTACCCATGGGATTCAACCAGTAAAAAGAAGATTAAGAACTTTCCAAAGTCTGAATCTGGAGCCCAACTTTATTTATTTCCATTCTTACTTTTTGATTTTTAAAAAAAATTTTAGTCATACAAAAGAGCTGCTGTTCACAAAGCAATTAATGAATACAATGAATTGTGATCAAAGATCAAAGATCAACCCTACCCCTTCCCTCAGTCTCCCCCATTCCTCCCTGCCCCACCTTTCCCTCTTTCAAATATTCATTAAATTTTATAGTCTCAATCTCATTTCAATAGATGAATCACAGTTCTATTACATTTACCGAGAGAATGCTTTTAGTATATGTGTGCCATATAGGATGACTACTTCAAATTAATATATATACTGATATTTTATTGGGTATACAACTGAAATTTGCTCTATTATTTTGAACTGCACAGCTCTGCATACTCTTAAACCTTCTCCTTTCCTTATTTTGCTTAGCCATTCATTCTGTGTGAATAGCACACTGTAAGATGCTATCAGGAAGTCTTCCTGAAGCAATACAAGTGTAGTTACAAAAGTGAATAGATCAGAAAATATTAGCATGTAAACTGGTTTTCTTTTCTGATAAAAATCAATTTTTACAAAAGAACAACCCACCTCTCAACCTTTCACAGTTACCCTAATAAATCTGGTTCTGATCTAGTGTACACACACACACACACACACACACACACACACAAACACACACACACACATGGGGTATTGGGACCTGGGAGAATATTTAGAAATCTAATATTAGAATTTAATATATATCTGTAATGACTTTGGTACACTAAAGGAAATGAAACGCGAATGACTTAACTTTTCTTACACAGAGATAGTTCCTCTTGTATTAGACCAGCTGGTGAAGGGTGGTCAGTGGGAAATTAGATTCCTCTTCCTTCTGTACCCCAACTTTTTGTATATGTCAGTACAGTCCCCGGAATGGCAAGATGATTATTGAATTGCTACTTGCATCTCTCTTATTTCAGGGTGGAGGGGAGAAAGGAAGAAGGCAAAGAAGGACACTGTTCTTCTTTAACACACATTGTCTTCAGACTTCCGGCATGTTGGCTTTGGGAATGTTGACAGTGACGTCTTCTCATATAGTGATCTGTAGTGTATGAGCCAGCTTCCTCCCCAAGAGATACCATCTTACTTTTTTTTATCTGTGTATTTTTTATTCTGAATAATGGTAGGGAAATACTGCTTATCTGTAAACAGCCGCTTAGGAAGGATAGGATCATATCATTAGACAACCCCCTAGGGAGCCTCTTTTTTCTAAAACCTCTGAAAAAAAATGTTCAAGGTTAAGGACATTTTGATCTTAATTTAGCAACTTGCAGTTCATTATCCAGAAACATTATTTTTGCTCTGCAGATGTTCTCCTAGGCATTAGAAAGTTCTAGAAGAAATGGACAGAGAACTTTCTTTTGTTTGGCTCACAATGTAGACAATATGAATCTTCTGGAAGTAAACTCCATTTAGGGACCAAAGGGTGCTTTAGATGGTGTCTTCCTCTATTTTTCTCTTTACATTTGCACACATTTTCCCTTTCCAAATCCTCTAGGGCAAATCTGTGTGAAGCTACCCATCCATTTCTCTCTCTGACTTCTTTATTGGAAAGAATTCTTCGACATTCCATCATTCCTCTTTGTCAAAATCTCTTCTCTGGGCTTTTGTTCCCTTTTCTCATATCCTATCTGGACCCATGTTTCAAGCTAAAGGAAAGATTGGTGTAGCTTTTGTATACTTTGAAGAACTTCCTTCACTTAAAATGTAAGCCATGTGGAATGGTGCTGGGAAGCCAGAAGAAACTAAAATACAGTAGAATAAGGGACTAGAATCGATCCCACCTGAATACCCCACTTTTCAAAAAAAGTGACCAAGGTATGAAAAAAAAATCCTCATTGGATAAGAAACAGTATGAGCTAAACCCGACGTGGCACATGAGCGCTAATTCCTCCCTCCCTCACAACATCAGTGTAGCCCTTGGTGGTTTGGTGGTCAGTTTTCTACAAAGTGGTTTTGAAGCCTGGCATTTATGTGACTTACATTTTTCTTTAAGATTTACTTTTTTTTTTTTTTTAATTAGAGATACAGGATTTTCCCCCATGTTGGCGTTGGTCTGTATTTCTTGAATAAGCTGGGACTGCAGGCATGTCACACCATGCCTGACCTGTCAAAGTAATTTTTAACAGGAAAATCAAAGCTGACATACTTATTTTATCTCATTGCAAGCTGTACTATAATGTTCAAGCAATCCTTTTTGTTAACTTTTAGCATTTTATTGTAACAGTGATGTACAGAGGGGGTTATAGTTACATAATGACTTTGCAATTTTTTTCCCCAAAGGAAAAAGAGGCAAGTAAATTCCAAGATGACTTATAAATTTATTATTCCTTGAATATAGATTCTGCATGTCATTTCTGGTCATCTTCTTTGGGCCAGGAAGCAGTAATGTGGCCACACTGAAATGCAAGTGGATAGAGAGATGGCTGCTTCTGCTTTGATCCTATCAATGTGGCTATAATCAAGAGAGATTACACTGTGTAGTAAGTCACTTGATGGTCACTTTTGCCACAGTGAATTATTAGTCTCAGGCAGTGTGTGTGTGTGTGTGTGTGTGTGTGTAACTGATGTTTTCTAGTTGATAATTGGAGGAGTCTACCTTTTAAAAAAAGAAACAGATACAATAGCCTCTTGTACATCTCTTTCCTAGTTCAAGATTATCATACTTACATCAGCTTGCCACATCACCCTAAATATAATTGTGATGAAAACTTTTGGAGAAATTATTCCAAAGTCCTTTGGAGAAATTATTCCAAAATCTCCAATGCTTTGAAAGGCATACTACATTCCACCCCTAACATTTATACGGTTCAACTTCTACTCAATTCAAAAGACTGCATGAAAAAAAAGCCAGGAAAAATACTCTGATTGATGGTGTAAAAACATTAGAAAATTAGAGAAGTCTAAATCTTTGTTGAAAATGGAATTACTTTTAATTATAAAAATAATAGAACATATATATATATATAAAGAATATAGAATAAAGAATAAAAATATAAAGTAATAAAGAATATACAAAGAAAGATGAAAGAATAAACAACATCCCACTTCTGTTAAATGACTTTTGCAATTTTTGAGACTTTTTAAAAATAATCAGGGTATGCGCAAGCATGATTCAAATATATATTGTCTTTAATTAGAGGATAAAACAATGAAACTCTGGTAACTTTCTGTGTATTGTAAGTATTAGTCTATATTAGTAAGAATCACATCATAACATTCTAAAAGTTTCTTCTTTATCAACATACATTAGCTATAAAGGGACAGTTTCCTTGAGACATTCCATCCATGCAATGAACTCTGATCAAACTCACACCTCTTTCTCCATTACCCTTTTCCCCTTCTAAAGCAATTCAATGGGTTTTATTATTTTATTCTCATATATGCAAATGAATAACCCTGACCATAGTCACCTCAGTTACCCATCTCTTTGTTCAATATAATTTTTTATTGTAAAGATACTTCTTTATGACTCTAAAACTCATTTGTGCACTGATTTTCAACAAATTTATGTACATTTCACTTATTCATTCTTATATTGTTGCCAATGAAATCTGCTAGTATTCTGTCAAATTATCAACAACGTAGGTTTATTCTTTTTCTTGTATGAGTGTTGCGGATATTGTCCAGCCTGTATGAAAACTCTTTAGTGAACACAGGCATGGGAAAAATCACCTGTCATCTATCATATTTGCTAATCAGTTTATTCCTTTTTTAATTTAACTTTATTGTCAAAGTGATGTACAGAGGGGTTACAGTTATATAAATAAGGTAGTGAGTACATTTTTTGTTGAACGTGCTACCCCTTCCCTCATTTTTCTCCCGCTTTCCCTTCCCCCAGCCTCCGTACTCCCCAGGTTGTACAGCTCATTTCCAACTATTGTCTTATGAGCATCGCTGTTGCCTTGGTTTTCCCTGTGTCCTTTGTCTCGCCATTTTGTTGTTGTCCTTTCTTTCCCTAATTCAGATAAATGTACCTACAAAACCCAGAGTACCAAAATCAAATACAGTGACTACACGGGATAAACCATAGGAAAAAAAAAAGCACAGAAGAAATGAGAAATCACATAGTAAATTAAAAACAACAACAAAGAAAAACTTCTTGTTTCAATGTCTTGGAGTTCATTTCGCTTAGCATCATCTTATAGGACCATGTAAGAAATATTCTTTTATTTTATATTACCCCGGAAATGATTATTCCATCTGAAAGGGATTATAGACTCCATGATACAGTCAAAGGAGATTTTATAATGCAAACACTTGGAATGTAGCTCAGGGGTACAATGTATGCTCAGCTTGAGTGAAGCCTGGGTTTAATCTCTACACACACACACACACACACACACACACACACACACACACACATACACACACACACACACACACACACACACACACTCACTCACTCACTCACTCACTCACTCACTCACTCACTCACTCACTCCCCTAAGCTTACATTTGCTTTATTTCTAGAAGTAGCATTTTAGGTTGGATGCTTGCTATCAGACAAGCACAATTAATACTTTCTATATAGAAAAATGTTAATATTAACAAGAATATCCTAGAATAGGCCTACCTGCATGCAAAGAGAGGCAGCAAAAGAGACTCTTAACATCCCTTCCAAAATAACCAGGACAGTTAGCGTGGGCCTCTGCTGGTAGAGTTTTTTAGGAGATTATGTGTTGCCTCATCTGATGAAAAGAGTAATTGAGCAGGGAGTCCTACGTAAAGCACAGGTAGATGAGACTATGGGCTTGCATGAGCCCTGTGACCCTTAAGGTAGTGTGATGAAATGCCACCATCAGTTATATTGATGGCAATGTCAATGGTGACATTTAGTCCTTTAAATGACCCAAGGAGTTTCTGCCACGTGTCATCCCTTGGTAAATGGACAAAGTCATTCGATAGATCTATTTGGTACAATGAATGAATCTGACACTCATATTTTGAACAACTGAAATTGTATCCATTTGTCAAAGACAGTGGCTACTTGTTCCATTTTATTACTCTGGGTAGAACTAGATAGCACTGCAAGCTGCAGGATTTTTACCCCATTTGACCTCTGGAATGGTCCAGGTTTGAAAGGAGCTGCTGCATAAAGTAACTGGCTCCTTAGCATCAAGACTATTAAAATAGATTTGCATGGTCCAAAAAGTAAAGTGCCCATTTATCATTTCTGCAATAGTGGATGTTCTTAGGCACACAGGTTCTATGATAAATCTTAGCAATATATTAGGATACTTTCTGTGCTTGTACTAGACCTGAACTCATGGCTCAGGCACTGTCTCCGGTGAGCTTTTTCACTCACGGCTAGCACCCTCCACCTTGAGCCACAATTGGACTTCTGGCTTTTTACTAGTTAACTGGATATAAGAGTTTCACAGACTTTTCTGGCTGAGCTGGCCTTGAACTATGGTTTTCAGATCTCAGCCTCCTGAGTAGCTAGGATTACATCGATGTTTCGCTTCTTAGGATTATATTGAACCCTTTTTTTATTTTTGGGTCCGGTCATGGGGCCTGAATGCTAGGCCTGCGTGCTGTCCCTCATCTCTTCAGCTCAAGGCTAGCGTTCTACCACTTGAGCCACAGCGCCACTTCTGGCTTTTTTCTTTTTGCTTATGTGGTGCTGAAGAATCGAACCCAGGGCCTCGAGCATGCAAGGCAAGCGCTCTACCCCTGAGCTACCTTCCCAGCCCCTTGAACACTTTTCATTACCCATACTCTTCTAGCTATAATCACCAACGTCTTGTTGACCATAAAATATGCCCCCATTCTCTGTCAGAGCCTAACTATGTGCTCTCAGCGGTCACTAGCTTGCCTCAGATGAAATTTTATCTAGGTGAAATAAAAATAATATGAATATAACATGCCTCTAAGGACTGAAGAACGATGAAATGAGAATGGAGACACTGATGAATTCCTCTAGCATTCCACGTATATATAGCTAGATGAGCAATGAGTCATACGGGAAGCAAAAGTGGATGAGCATCTAAGTAAAAATACATGACACCCCCCACCCCCGCAGAGAAACAAAGAGATCTCTGTGTCCAGTAAAAATGTGGGAAAGGTTTTTTTTTTCTTACTTTGAAGTGACTGTGTGAAGAGCAGCCAGATGTACGAGTGTCTGGGTGGAAAATGAAGAGACCTACAGCCATGTACAAGATCATTAAAGTTGTATAGCTAGAAACTTACCTCAGATCTATGTGCTACCCAGTAACTTGTGTTAAAGATTATAGAATGATGGAGCTGGCAGGGACCTTCAAGGGCTTCTGTGTTTCCTGGACAAGTCGTGTCCTTGAACAGATTCCAATTAGGGGGCAAAGGGCAGGGAGGATTCCAGAGACTGAGGAAGAAGATGGTTGTGTTTCTCAGACCACATGCTCAACACCCCGTGTTGTGTCTTTATCCAGTCGTGACCGGCAAGGAAAACTCAGTTCTGGCAGCTCCAAGCAAGACACCCACAAGGCTTCCCTCAGAGCTCCTGTCTCTTGATAGTACATTATTGTTTTCTTTTGCGGAGAAGTTTTTTTTTTTATTTTAAGAAAAAAAAAAAAGTTAATGAGCAACAAGAATATGCTGAACCAGCACAAAAATGGGCACAATGGAAGATGCCAAAACTAGCCACCACAAAAGCCTAATGGCATATATATAGATACATAGAGAGAGAGAGATATAGATAGATATAATCATGCGATAGCGTGAGGACACAATATGTAATGTGAATCTTTAAAGAGAAAGGCTCCATGGCCCTTTGAACGGTGGCTTTGTAATGCACCAGTGACTCGTTCACGTGTCATGATTGTGAGGATGACGCTAATGCTGATGATGCTGATATCGGTGACATTTATGAATGCTTCCTAGTATATGCTGTCATGTTAATGACATTTGGTCCCTTTGAGAAATACTAGAAAATGGCCCTTATTGTTCTAGCACAAGTCTCCACAAATTAAGAACTTCTCCCTAAATCACAATTGGATGGCGAACAGCAAGTCTGGGGCCCACCCAGCCTGGCATCAGTTCTTTTGAGTAAGGAAGAGACAACCACACCATTACCAAGTTTTCAAAAGTTTGACTCAGAAGCTCTGGGGTTATGGAAAAGCAGTGGAATGTGGCTGTCCCTATACACATGAGATATTTTAGAGGAAATTATTTTCGAATCTATTGGCCTACTGTGACGGATACTAAAGGTAGCGATGATGTAAATCAACAACATGAAGCGAATCTGGCATCTAACACATCTTATATAATGTTTGCCCTAACAGAGGCACTTTTCATCATTCTTTCCCACAGACGTAAGCTCAACATCCAAAATAGGCCCGCCATGTTGTAAATATCCACCTTCAGTTGTATGAAGACTGAGAAAGAGGGGGAGAGAGAAAAATGACACACAAATAAATCTTTCCACCAATGCAATATTATTATGTTGCATGCATTTCTATCACAACACATTTAGTATTTACTAATACTATCAATGTGTGGTTTTCAGGACAGAACTTTCATTCACAAAGCATTGTGACATATGATTATTATTTATATTATGTTCTTCTATCAAAAATACCAGTTATTACATACAATTCAAAAAACTCAATAGGCCATACTTTTTGCCTTCAAAAGTTAGGTAAGAAATGAAGTGGAGAGTGGCAATCCACAAATGTGTTAGTTAGATGAGAGACTAGCCTTTTCCTGTTTCCTAGTAAAGCTACCCTTTTTCCTTGGGACATATTAGTGACTTCCATGAGGGTCAAGGTCAATGGAACTCTCGAAGGCTGACCTTGAAGAAGAGGGGGGGAAGGCTTTTAGGCAATAGTAAAACCAAATCCCTCTTTTTTTTTGACCGTGAACAAAGAAAGTTCTTTAAAATTTCAATAAGGAGCTGGTGCTGGTGTCTGGTACCTGCAATCCTAGACACTCAAGATGCTGAGATCTGAGGATCAAGATTAAAGCCAGCCCTGGAAGACAAATCTTGAGAGACTCCTATCTCTAATGAACCAGCAACAAAGCTGAAAATGAAGTCGTGGCTCAAGTGCATAGAGCTCTAGACATGAACAAATGAGCGAAGGGACAATGGCATGGCCCAGAGTTCAAGCCCTAGCACTGGCACAAACAGAAAGAAAAAACAATGGTTCAATCACCATAAATTCTATGGTGAAAAATCTTGGCATGTACGGCTGCAACTTACCTCTAAATCTGGGGTAAGATGTTTAGTGGCAAGTGCTGCTGAGCCCACTCATTTTCTTTCTCTCTGCTTTTGTTCCCTTTCTACACAGAGATTAAAATGTACTGTGGCATCACATATTAAGCAGTCTAGGAAGTAGATATGACATTTGATCTGAATCTTGCAAGGAAATATTAGATGCAATGAAATTCAGTAAAGAAAAAAGAATCCTTCAATATTCTTATTTCATGAACTGTGCTGTAATCATGAAAGCAAATCTTATTTCTAGCTAATAAAACATAATCAAACAAATTTATATCCTCTCTCTCTCATCCTCTCCCTCCCTCCCTCCCTCCCTTCCTCCCTCTCTCTCTCTCTCTCTCTCTGGGTCCTAAAAATATTGGAGAGTGAGGACAAGGGCACTACATTTATTGTTTGGGGTTGAGGATGTGTTTTTATCCGGATGTCTTTTTTTTCTTAGTGAGTTTCTAAACGCAATAGGATGCATTTGTCATCGCCACTAAACATGCCATTATAATTGTAAGAATGTGTTTGATATATATTATTTAAAATGATATTGTATTACTGTATCTATCCATGTTCCCACCATAGTAGATCACTGTGTGTCATAAATAAATAAAATTATTATGCATTATGTCTTTTGATGGCATAAAAAGAGGGAGAGGGTGAGAGCTATAGGTTCAAACTCATTTAAGTATTCATGAGATATCCTAGTAAGGACCTAGTACTGAGCTAGGCAGTGAGGATACTGCATGGTCCTTGCCGTGGGGAGCTGGGAACTGTGTGTGTGTGTGTGTGTGTGTGTGTGTGTGTGTGTGTGTGTGTGTGTGTGTGTGTAAGAGAGAGCTAGAAGCAGTGGACATCAGATTTGTAGAAGGTCCTACATTTGTTTGATAATGAGCTCTGGTCTTCATGGACTGTCTCTTAGGAGCCATGATGTAGAGGACCAGTGTTGAGAGATGTTTGTGTTCTGGTTAGCAGATAGGTTCATAATTCCAGCTACTGAGTGCAAATGGCATCTCTTTTGTGTTTGGAGTCAATCATATAATGAATGAAATATACCTTTATTCCCAGACCAGTGTAATATGAGGAGTAGGTCACATTAAGATACCATTATTCTGTTTTATTTTTTCTATTAAGAAACTCTATACCAAATGTATGCCATTATTCTAGCACTTTAGGATGATGAAATGATGTGTATGAGCACTGACTGGAAGGGCACCTGTTTAGTGAATAGGTAATGCACATGTATACAGGTATATAGGTACGTCAATCAATGGAGTTGTTTTCAGTGCAGATGCTCAGAACAGGTTTTGCAGGAAGGCCACTAGGTGGGCTTTTAGCAAGTATTCTTGGTTCTGACTTTAAGATAAAAATCAAGCATTTCAACTGGTCTATCAGTCCACATGAAATCGAGGGAGCAGCAGTCTTTCTGGGGGTACTGGTGCAGCAGACTTGCAGTTGTAGAAGTATCCAGGCTGTCATATTCCAGTGCCTGAAAACTTTGTTACCTCTAGGATGTGGAAAGGTAGCTAAAAAGAGAGGTTCAGTGTCATAAACAGGTTTTGGTAGTCTTTGGCTATGGCCTTCATTCTGAAAAGAGCTGGCCACCCCATAACCTGTCTGTGGATGTTGTTATACAGAAGAGTTCTGTCTATCTGTCTATAATCAGAGCAGATATCAATGGACCATCCGGGTCTCTAGTGACAGTAGGGATGGAATGGTAAGACCCAACCTAACGAAAATCGAGTAGAGGTCCAAACCACGCCATTATCTTCTGTAAACATTATGAATATGGTGCGTCACAGCTAGCCCACATTGGACTCTTTGCCAAGAAATACCATTAGGGGCTTTTGTTGTTGTTGTTGTTTTTGCCACTGCATGTCATAACAATGCAAGTAAAGTTGAGTGAATAGGGGAATACTGCCTTAAAATCCCAACTACTTGACCGAGGAACTCACAATACATTTGGTAAACCATACTTAGTGTTAGCCACCATATTTATTGTGAACATTAGACTATCTGCTTTTTTTTTTCTTTCCAGTGGTAAACACATGACCAAACCTAATGTTGCTCTTTAGCCTTCCAAACTGGGCTCTGTTATTTCCATTTTACAAATTCAGAAAGCCCAGCTCAACAATGGAAGGTCACACATAGCCAATAAGAAATAAGTTAGAATACTTTTTGTTGGAGTCTCAAAGACCACAATTTAAGTCCAGAGTAAGTCCTGATGCCAGACTTATCTAGGATATGGGTGCATTAGGTTCCTCAGTGTGGGAAAAGGTACTACTAATTGTTATACAGTTAATAATACAAACCTGACTTGTCTCAGTAGTAATGGTTAGCAGATAGGTTCATGATTACAGCTACTTTTGTGTTTGGACTAGAGCATATATTGACTGAAGTATATATTTGTTCCCAGACCAGTATAATATGAGCACCAGGTGACATTCAGATGCCATCTGATAACTCTCCTATGTAGTTCGTCCCAGCCAATAATAATTTTAAAATATTCTGAGCTTGTAATATAAGAAGCCATAGATTATATTTCAAATCAATGTGAATACTATTTTCCTATACTAAACCTACAGTGAAATTACAAGATGCAGCATAAGATGAAGGGGACATCTTTTCTCCAACACTTTGTTAAATGA
This sequence comes from Dipodomys spectabilis, assembly GCF_019054845.1. Taxonomy (NCBI): domain Eukaryota; kingdom Metazoa; phylum Chordata; class Mammalia; order Rodentia; family Heteromyidae; genus Dipodomys; species Dipodomys spectabilis. Next base: position 39,028,528 of record NW_024870731.1, read on the forward strand.
CTTGGTTTGGAAACCATTCAGAAGGATGTAAACTGAACCTGGGTTTTGCAGCTAAAAGAAAAAAGAAGAAAAGATAAAGCTACAAAGCAAATGGGATAAAAGTATTCCCACCCATATCCTTTTACATTTAGCTTCTTGGGAAAGGAAAATTTATTCTATAAAAAAAACATGTTATCATCTGGTCATTAATATTGTACATCAAGGAATTGTGTGTCTTCCCAGCAAAGTCTGTCTTGTCATGGAAAAGATCTTTCTCCTAATACTTCACTGATTCTAAGATGAGGGGTTGTGCTTTGATACTCTTGTTTTGCTGCTAGGCATGTTTTGTTTGGCACGTGGATATTAATCAGTATATTTGGCTAGGGTACATTAACAAAAAACAAGTTCCTAGTGGATGTACTAACCCTTCATCCTCAAAGTGGCCTTTATACTAATCTCTGTGTCTAGCGTTTAGGAGACACACAGTATTTGAAGTAAACCACATGCAAATTTGTGAGCACAGATCTCCCCCACCCCACTGGTTCTTTGCAGAAATACAAACTATGCACTAATATTTGTTTTCTAGAAACACTGGATACCAAAAACTTACTGTATTGTTCTCTACTTCCCTCGGTGTGAGTGCTGAAGAGATATGTCCTCTCTTGAGAATGTTTCTCACTTCTTATTGACCTGGAAGATAACTATTCTTGCTTCAATAGTGCCATTAAAAAATCACTTCGAATATTAGATTTATTACCTTCCCACAATTTATAATTTCCTTTTCTATCTACTGAGTTCTGTTGGCTGGCCAGTCAGCTAACTACTGCTTCATTATAACAGTGATAGCATTGTTATTTTCTTCCTTATGTTCAATATGATCAGAATGAATTCTTGAGTGTGTCTTCTTTGGGATATACTGTATCTCATCAAAAAGTTACTCCAGTGCTTAACTGTACTCATATGACACTGACTGAATTGGACCACACTTGATTGACAGGTCATATGCAATGCTATCTCTTTTAGTCTTACGAGTTCTGACTGGCCAGTAAGCTGGAAATGAGTCCTAAGATGTTTGGTGCACACTGTTGAGTGGTAGCTTTCATCATCCTGTAGAAGTACTGACATGAGTCCTCATAGGATGGTACTTAGAGCAGCTCAACATGATCATGTGGAAATTGATAGAAATTCAGTCTTCAGCCTTAGTCAGGGGTGGGGATACTAAAAGACTTGAAATCATTTGGCATACAACCAGAAGGACATGTAAGCTTCGGGTTGGCTGCCTCAGGGATATCTGTATTAATTATTTTGTATGATCCACAAATTATATTACAAGTATCCAAATAGTTCTTGGCAGTACAAAGGTTCCCTATGCATGAAAAAAACCAACAAGCCCTTGGGTGATTTTGATACACACTGAAGCTTAATAATCCCAGTCTTAGAAAGATTAAAGGCTGAGGACTGGACAGAACTCATTCCTAAAGTCCCTCTAGCCACTATAATGATGCTGAGTGCATTACTTTTGGTCCAACCTTACCATCTGCATGCATTGGTTAGATAGCAAAGGGAATCGTATTAGACTAAGGCCCTTCTTCTCCCTTTCCCAGACCTGAAGTGATTACATTGGGCTAATTTTTACTGATCCTAAAATGTGGCATCCCCTCCTATCCCTTACATCCTGCTCAAATGATCAGAGGCATTTATCACATTCATGAACAAAACAAAATACCCGGCGAACATACACGGCCCGTTGTCACTATCATCATTCAGATCTGACTCATCCCAAAGACCGACTTCTCATAAACATCATTGTGCTTTGTAAAATCAGCAGCTCAGACGAATCACATTAGGAATTCATCCAGTGGGGTCTCAGCAGGAAATTTGTGTCACAAAGAAAAGGACGATCTGAGCAGGGTGAAGGCAAACAAAAGTTGATAAAAGTTGGATAAAAGTTTGTCCTCTTTCTTCACTCCAGGATGAGAAAGGAAGAGAGTAAGGTGGTGTAGCAGGTGAGAGGGCGCTTTCCCAGAGAAGCTCTAGCCTAAAGGCGAGGAAAAAAATGCATTCATCTCACAACAACACAGGAACAAGGAAGACAGAGGAATAAACACCCCGATGTTCCTTCTTTTCTGCCTTTCCTTCATCTCCCAAGGGAGCTTTCTACTGGTAGATGAGGACACCTTTGAATGTAGGCCATCCAACATACCTAGCTATAGCACAAAGATGGGAGGGGGGTGGAGATAGAATGTCAAAAGGAGAAGAGGATATTTTTATCCCTCTGGAAAACAAAAATCACTTGCCATGCTAATGTGGTTATTACTGTAGAAATACAGAGGGACAAGTGATTTGTTGTGACTCAGGAGATCCAGGAGAAGGTGAGGTAGTACTGGAATTTGAGCTGAACTTTAAAGGAAGGTATGGATTTTGAATGCATGCTGTAGAGGACAGAGTACACAAGAACCAAAGCAAATGGAATATTCCATTTCAACTGGAGAGAGAGAGAGCAATTCTATGAAGACAAGAAAAGGCAGAGCATCTGATAGGAACACACAGAAAATATCCTGCGTAGCTAGAGCAGAACTGATGTAGGTAGAAGCTGGAAATATAAACAAAATCAGCATTTGAGTAATGTTGGAATCCCTCCTTTCATTTCAATTTCCTGTTCTTACTCTCTCCCCTAAGACTGGGAAGTGAATGTGAACTTTACAGTATAATGAAGGGAATAGTAAATGTACTGGTACCTGACCATGATAGGTAAATGATGGGCCTTTTATCCCATTTCCAAACAGTTTATTAGAGGGACATGAACTCATTCCTAAGTCACCAGGTCAGTAGTCTCTCAAGAGTCAAGTATTGGCTTGTGAGAAACAGCATGAATTTACCTCCAGAAAAACACAGCATCTGGGTAGTAAAAGATACTGAACTATCAGCAAAGAGTCAAGAAATGGAGGTAACATATAATGCAGTGATTTGATAAGAGATTGAGTAAATTCACCTAGAAGGAAGTATAGCTAGACATGGCAATACTCATACATAGGTGTCCCTAAAATTAAAAGTGTAAATAAACCAATCTTGAGAAGAAAGTTTGTAGGTTTGAACAACAGTTTAACAAGAAAGTATCTGGGTGATGAAAGATCAGTTAGCTAGAAAGAAAAGTGTTTCTGAGAAGCCGTGTCTGTCTAAACTGATGTTTCTGAATATTTGAACCACTTGGAGTCATGAACATAGTTGTTCTAAGAGCATATGCATTAATTCCATTGCATGGTGAGTGTTGTTTTTGTATTACATCTATTTATGCATGTTCACACCATTCAAAGCTAAAAATAAACCAAATCCATCAACCTAACACATACAATAGGAAGAATACCTTTGCCCTAAGAAGGCAAGATAAAGAAGAGGGTACAGTACTTTAAGAAAAGAGCATCCTAGAAAATTTATGCTGGTGATTACAGTTTTGAAATGTAAGGATAAACAGAAAAAAAAAACAAAAATTATTGATTTTTTTTAAAAAGGTAATGTGTTGTTTGGCTGAAAGAGCAAACAAAGAACTTTGTAAAGTCCCAATGTGTTCTTTCACGGATCTATTTGAATGTCATCTCAAAAAATAAACACATTTCCCATAACAACACTTGTGAGGTTAATGAAATAATGCAAGTGGAAGCTTTTTGGCTCAAAGGATTCCCATCAAGCCAAGGTATTATTGTTTAACACTCTTCTGTGCAGACCTGCTAGTGCCAGGAGGCTATTTTTATATCCTGCAGGGCAATATTCAGGCTCCTGGTGGTAGAACCTGGCTAGGAGCCTTGTGTGTGTGTCTCCTGATGTCTGCTCTGATCAGCCTAGATAGTCCCTTATCACCTACTCTAGAAAATTGTCTTCATTCTAAACTTCATTCTAATACACTTCTCTCTTAGAACCATAACGACTGAACTAGAAGACCTTGATGTTTGCATTTACTTTTCCTTTGGCATTAGCAAAAATGAATAATCAACAACTATGTTTTGTTTTAAAGTCATGTGTACGTTACCAGAAGACCCATCTGAGAAGCAGAGCTATCAAGCTCTATAATCCAATTGTGTGAAGCAAACTTTTCTTCCTTTTACTTCAGAAATAAAGAGACTTAAGGACAGTTTGGAAAGAATAACTTTTTCTCTGTTTTGTTTCTATTTGTCAGACATGCGGACATTTTAATGAGAGTTTTTTGTAAATACATCAATATTCATGCTTTTATAAACTCTGAATTGAATAGTGTTTTTGTTGTTTTTAATTTTCCCTTCCAGCTTTAATGTTTACCACCTCCATTTGTCTTTTTACTTGGAAATAACTTATTTTTCTCAGGATTGCAATCTCAATAAAGTCCTCTTAAAAGTCTATTTGTTGGGCTTTCTCTTGTAATACTTACTCCCTTTTGAACATTTCTAATTTTCTACTTGTCTCTCTGCATCTGGCTTAATTTTCTTAATATTCTATCTCCAAAGCTACCCGTTTTGCTGTACCGAGAGGATGCCATTTTGCTTTAAACTGAATAATAATCATATCTATGTCAACACTTCATTCATTTGTTGATGAATGAGCAGGTAGGCTGACTCCACAACCTAGCTATCCTGAAAAGGACTACAATGTATGTATGCAGGTCTGTCTTATGTTTGCTGATTTTATTCCCTCTGGTTATATAACCTGAAATAAAACTCACGGGTCATGTGATACTTCAAGATTTTGTTTTTAAGGAAACCTCCATACTGCTCTCCATACTGGTTTCACTAACTGACATTCGTACCAACTGGGTTCTCTCTTTCCATTTCCTTGCCAGTCTTAATCATTCATTCTTCATTCACTCATTCGATGATAGTCATTCTAGCCAAATACGGTGCTTCTTCATTGTGATTTTTCCTTGTATTTTCTTGACGTCTAAGGATATCGATCATTGTTTTTTTTCCCCTTTTTTGCATGTATGTATTGGCCATTTCTCCTTCTTCTTTTGAGAGTGTCACTCACCTCATTTGCCCCCCTTATTTGTTTATTTACTTTTATTTGTTTTTGGAATTGGGTTACTCGTTTCTTTTCTTTGCTGAGGTTTTTGCATTGTTCATATAGTATGAATATTAACCATCAGATGAACAGGTGGCCAGTGTTTTCTCCTCCGCCGCAGGTTGTCCCTTCGCTCTGCTGTTTCCTTTGCTATTCAGAGGGGTTTCAGTTTGACATAGTTGTGTTTCTTAATTTTTGCTTTTGTTGCCTGTGCTTTTGTAGTCCTATCCAGAAAGCCATTGTCCACTGCCACAGTCTTCCAATGTTTCCTGTATGTGTTCCTTTAGTAGGTTCAGAGTTTGGGGTCTTAATATTTTTTGATGGATTTTTGAATAAGCTGGCGATAAGAGCCATGTTTTAATCTTCTGCACATTGATAGCTGGTTTTCCTATTATGTCCTTTCTTCAATGCCTAGATTTAGCACTGTTTTTTGAGACTGGGTTGGCTGTAGATATTGAATTTATTTCTGAGTTGCCTCCTCTGTTATATTAATGTATAGCATGGCATGGCTTTGTCTTGTTAGACATGTGGGTTTATTTGTAATGGATTCCTCTGTTATCATCTCTCTCTCACTGATTTTCTTCTTATGAGTGACGTGGAAAGCCCAGGTAGGGGGCAAGACCACCTTACTTGCAGATTTTCTACACCTGGTTTTGACCAAGGAAACTAAAATAGTATGAATCAAATAATCAAAAGAGAATTCAGAGCTAAAGATGTTAAATTACATACCCACATGCAGCTCAGTGGAGGTGGAGATGCTCTTTTCTATCTGCATGAGTATCGATTCTGTTTACATCTTGGCTTGACCTGGTGAGGGTTTCTCCACGCTTAATTTTGTGAACAATGTTTCCTTTAAAAAGTAAATAGCAACCCTCCCACTAGCTTCTCACCAGAGCAGAAGTTAGTACGTTTAATCCAGTTGGAAAGTTCAGGTTCCTGGAAAGGCAGCACATCATTGGTGGAATGTGGGTGGCATTTTTGGAAAAATAATGATTGAGACCACAGCAGTATTCAAGACCAAGGCATCATGGGATAGGATCTGGTTTTGGGGTGAACCATATTAATGTGGGCCGTAGGTGATTTTGTGACAGCAATGTGAACTGCCCTGTGTGGTTTTCTGTTGTGCGTGCTCAGGCCGATGGCACATGCAGTGGAGGTGAATCTGACAAATTCTACATGACTGAGCTCAGTGTACCGTCAGCGTCTCCCTCGGCAGAGCTCTCCTCAGAACCTGAGAACTGTGGATACAAAGCCTCTACCATGCTGAACATAGGCTAAACTACACAGCCATGGAGCTTCAATGCATAACACGGATCCCCTGACAAGCAGACAGTAACTACCCAACAATGCATCACAACGGGGAAGTTCAGGAGAGTGGAAGGAAGGGAATCCTTTCTGTCTTCGGATAGACCTGGGTAGCAGATTGCGACCAAGCTAGTGGCTTTTCCTGTAGTGCAGGGATGTTAGTCGAGACTTGGTTTCTAGAGAAAAAACCTGGGTTCCAGGGTTCTTTGACAAGCCTAAATTCAATTATGGAAATCAATTGTGCTGGCGATCCAGCTTATGGTTAGGTGAGACCCTCATTTCTTTAGTATTTTATTGTCTCCACGGCTGCTTACGGTTTTGAACCTGTGGGAGCGGGAGAGGGAGCAGAGACCAAGGGTGTCCATGCCCTCATTTCACAGATGAGCACACTGAGGTTCCAAGGGGCCAAATGAGTCAGCCAAGGTCATCCTGTAAGATGATGGCAGGGCCAGGAATTGCAAGGCCCAGTGGCCTCCCTGCACTCATGTGACTGCCTAGTGCTCTACTCTGATGATTAAATGTGCTGTCACCGTCCCTCCCAGATTCCCTGAATTTTCCTTTTATTTGGACACTAAGACTGTGCTGTGACTGACGGGGCACAAAGAAAGCTGTCTGTACAAAAGGCTGTGTCTTCTATGATTATCTCACCAAACTTTACAGCCACTCTATAGCAGACACATGATACCTCTATGAAGATCATGTTCCTATTGGATCGAGTTAGAACTAGGTTTTACAGCCTGGGAAGCTGTGGCTTGTATGCTAGCTGCTCAGGCAAGTGCCTGGGAGCCAGAGACACACTGCTGTTCAGGGAAGTAAACATTTTTTAAAAAAATGCCTCTTTCCAATGATTTCTACCCCTCCTTTTTAGCGATTTAAATTTCAGGATCAATACTATATATTATAATTCGGTATCATTTATCATCCTTCGTGTACATATTTGCAGGGAAGAAAGTTCCCCAAAGTCATTAAATCCTCCTAGAATATAAGACTTATGACCTTTTGTAGTGCCCCAGCAGGTATCTGACTAGGTCGGTCGAATCATACTTACTATGAACATACAACAGTATGACCTCTGACTCATCAAGCTCTCTCCTCACAAAATAAAAATGGGCCTGAGAAATTAGGGAAATTTTGGGAAATGTTTGACTGAGTCATCTACTGATTTGCTCGTGTCTAGTTGTTAAGCCTGCCCCTGGATGAATGGTAACTCCAGAAACAATGCTAACAATAAATCTGTCTCAAACTTCAGAGGTCATTCTTGCCTCTGCTTTCTCTCTCTCAAGTGTCTTTTGAGCCAAACCGCCCACGTTGCTCTTTAATTATCTGTGACAATTCTTGTTTCAGGGTAATTTTGAGTCTTCCTTCATGAGGGCCTTCGTGAGAGATCTGAGACCTCACTTTTCCCTTCCTTTCTAGAAGATAGTGACTTCCGTGGCCCAGGTTAAGGATTCGGAGATGTTTGCTAAATAAGTATATTGAGCTTCACATCACTGTCTAGCAGCACAAAGAAAGCTGATGCTGAAATGTGTCCTATGTTTAACAAGGAAAGGACAGGCCAGAGAACTAGATGCCTGGCACATATGTTGAAAGTCTCGCTTCCCATGTACACTACAATCATTACTAATCTATTGTGACATTCTTTCCCTCTGGATGCAGACATGACCTCAGGACTCCTCTATGCAGTATCATCAGTCCATGGCTCTTTGATTAGGGTTGAGACAGAAGAAAAGTCCTATTTTTCTCCCCTACTGGCATATTGGGAGCACAGATAATTTGATACTGAGTTTTGGGGGTTTTCTTTTCAGTGCTTGTGATAGAGTCCAGGTATTTGAGTATGCCCTGCAAGTGTTCTACCAGCATTTGTTCTGCGACATTTGAATAATTCTGTTTCTTCACATTTCGTGGCCTAGTTAACACTACAATCATAGCCAGCTGTCTTGTGGTCAAAGTACATGGTCATATTTTCTTCATCCTCTTTCTTCAAAAGATAATTCATTTGTTTGTTTCATTTTTTGGCATATCAAATGAGGTTACGCATTCAAATGCCCCACAATATAAAAAGATAAACAGCAGAAGCTGCCCCTCTGATTTCTCTTTCTTTACCCATCCAATTTGAAGTGTCTTCAGTCCTTTTGTGCCAATAGTTGCTATTAATTTCTTACATGTCCATCAGAAGGTTTCTGTGGATATGCAAATGCACATATGTAGATTTCAAAGGTTATTACATCAGGAAATTACAGATGGAGGAAACTGGAGCAAGTCATCTAAGCCAATGTTTGTACTTCCTGAGACAAGAGGAGATCACAGGAGAAAAATCAACTAATAGCCCATCTTTGCTATTTATTTTCCAAGTTAGATTTAGGAAGGGATTTTTTTCCCCTGACTAATGTGAACCTCTTCTGCTTGAGTTCTTGCTTATTTTCACTAGTTTATTTCTTTGAACTTTTGGTTGCGATTCAAAAAATTTGGTTCTAGTTTTACTTGTTTTAGGGTGAAACTTTCATAGGTGGACAAAATGCCATCCTTAACAGGGACCAGGCTTAACGAAATACATGTGAAATTAGTGGCTGTCTTGTGCCTGAGACAGTGAATAGTGTCATATCATCTCCATTAAGTCCATTAAATGTAAGCAAAACTATCTGACAACTTGCAGATTCATAATGCTGAATTATTACATAAGACCTTAGTTTCCTTTTTACAAAAGGAAACAAAAGTTTTTACAAAACATTTTTATTAGCATCCATCAACAGGGGTGGTTTCATTGTGATAATTCCATTGATGTATATTATAGCACATACCTTGAATAAATTCACCCCTTTTGTTATGTTGCCTTTATCTTTTACTCCTTTCTGGCTTTCTCAAGTAGAGTTTGTTGAGTTTCAAATCAGATCCCCCTTCTAAATATCTTCCACTGAAGGCTCCCTCTGTGGACATTCACTTAATTGCTTATTTCCTTTATTCTTACACAATGATAAATATTTTAATATAGAATCCATATTTGTATGAAACCTGAATTTCTGTGAAGTAAAAAGAATAAAGGAAACTGAATTTTTGTACTGATTGAGATGAGATATATCTCTATGTATGTATGTATGTATGTATGTATCTATCTATCTATTTATCTATCTATCTCCATATATGTTTTTTTCTTGACTATTGGGATTTCTGGAGTTGAGGAAGAACTATAATGTGTCCTGTGAATTTTATTTTTAGTTTGCCTTTATTATTCTTTACTGGTGGGATGTTTTCAAGGACTCTTGTTTTTAGCAAGTCAGATAACACTAAGAAATACTCATCTACCCTCAGGTATCCTGTTGACATCTAATCACTGTTATTAAGGAGAGGAGAAGAGCTCTCACAATTCCTAATACAGCCATATATACATTATGTCTAATGTATGTTCATCTGTGAATCAGTGCTTTGATATGAGTGTTTTATACCTTGCCCAATAGCCCAACAGTTTATTTGAAAGTTTGAATGTACTTCTGTTTTAATTGGTAACTATATATCCAAGCCATATCTTTATCTGCATTGGCTTTGTATGCTTCACCTTGCAGTTTTCTAGGCTGTTTCATTGACCTTGTGCTATATTTGATTTACCTTTTTATTTCTATTATCTATGTTGAAAACATGTAGCATTGGTGAGAAGTTGCCTTATAGCAAGGCAAACAATTTAGAAGAATTTATTCATGAGGCTATGGATAATGAATACTTGGGTGACATATATTATTAATTCCACTAATTTCATGTATTCTAGTCTTTTTTTTTCTGGTACATAGTGATTGAGTCCTTGATTTTCCAGTCACGAAATTTAACTGGAAAATTGACTATTTTCAGGCTTCTCTATTTCTAGATTCAGGTTTGATGAACCTTTTGATTTATGAAGTGGTATTTCTAGTCCAACTAGAAATGCCATTCTATTAAACCTATTAATGCTTATTATTTTAGTAGCTTCAGCAGCAAGAGTAGATACACATTGGCCTCATTTATATTCAGTCTCCCATTTAACCCAACTACTGGTCTACTTCATTCTCTGGAGAGATAGACAACCAGACTTAATAATGAATGTCACAACGTGGACTAACAATTGATTTCTCATCGATAGCCTCCTAGGTATCCATTATTTTTCTTTAAAACTGCCTAGTGGATAAATTCTCAAACACAAAACCTGCTATTAAAAATACTGTGCGCTCTCATCTTCCAAAATTCACTTCTAAGCTTATTTTCTATTTCTTTCCTTCATACACTGAACATCTAATCACTTGTATTGCCCTGCTTACCTGGAAAACAATTGTATTTCTTCTGTGTTCTAGGGTATCCCTAATTCCTCTGCCTACAATGTAATTTCAAGCAATTTATAAGCCTACCATCTATCTGGTTTTTCAAGTCTTCAAAACCTGCTAGACTTTCCAGGACCAACAATTTAATTAACCAATAAACCATCAGCTGTTTCATACATTGCTTCCATGAAGTTTTCCCTCCACTCCAAATAAAATTTTAAGTTGTTACCAATGGTGGTTGTATTGCTCTTGTGGCAATGAGTGTTAGCTCACTTCTCTGACTTAGTGATGTCTAAACTGATAATAAAGTAATCTTTACTGTCTTACATTTGAACATGTTCTGATCTTTGTTACAGTATCGGGTTTCTTGAAGGCATAAAGGATATCTTGGGTATTGTTTTAGTCTTCTAGAATCTTGCTTTGTCTTTTTACATACTAGGTGTCCAATGTCTTTGACTTTGACATTTTAGAAAACAAAGGAGACTTCAACCAGCGTTCTGTTCAAGACCAGTGGGGACTCGTCTATCTTTTTCAAAAATACAATATTATTTGATTATAGCAGCTGGGCAGATCTGTCTGAGAGGAATTCGATAGGATAGAAATAATATTCTACATGTTTCAAGACAAAAGCCAATGCGTACAGTTGTATACATTTCTCACCCAGCAATCTGAATATACTCTGAAACATACACAAGGAAGAGCGGCACTCTCATTACGTCTGCGGTGAGTCAGGTGAGACAGCCATCAGATAAAAATACTCTTGAGAGTGTAGTTCTTTTGAAAGTCTTACTCTTTTATTCTTCTGAATATAATCATTTATGCAATTAAGAGAACCATAAAATATAACACTTCGGTTTTTATTGTTGTTGTTACTTTTGTATCATGATTGTTTTCTTTTTTATCTCAGAGTTTGCCCTGGAGATGGGGGAAGTCGTTTTCTTCTGTGGTAATACATATGCATAACGCCTTTAGCCTCCTGTGGATATCAATCTTCCCAATCACCTGGATAGCAAATAGGAACACATGGGATTCAATGTAACATCTTGGATTTCCTGGTTTTAAAAATAGGAAGCAACTGCTCTACCTAGTCATCAAGCTTCCTACTTTCACAATAACTGTTTAATGAATTCTAGGCATGTCATGGAATCTGAATGCTGTGTTTTTGAGTTCTTACTAATATGGTCTCTGAAAGTTTTGGGAAAAGTTTTCTTTTTGAAATATCAATATATATTGATATTTCACTAGTCATTGAGGTGGTATAAATGCTTGGATGACTTTGACACAAAGACATTCAAATTCAAGGAAAGTAATGTGGGAGTGGGAAATAGAGCTGTACATCACAACAGATGGTCTTAATCTTCCTATTTCATTCCCCACACAAATACATTCAATACAGATATTTTTGCCCAAGGTTCAGTTCTGTATGCAGTTTATCAAGTGGAAGAATTATTCATAATGCATCCTTTCTTTCAACAAGGCCCGTCAGCTGTAGTTTATATGTGGAAGTAGCCAGGTCAGTGCTTGATTGGTTTTTGTCTGTTCCAATTAGTGCATTCTGAGGGGAATTCTGGGAGCAGACCTGGAGCATACCTGGCCCTCTTGTTCATGTCATGGTGAATTGTACAAAGTCGTGTATGCTTCTTACTGAACTCTTTTACCTGTTGGCTTGCCATATACGTGGCACTGAAACTACAAAGATGAGAAAAAATAGACTCAGGACCTGTTGTCCTAGATCTTCTGTTTGTTGTTTGTTTTTGGTGATAGTGGGGATTGAACCTAGATCCTTGTGCATGCTAGACAAATGCTGCGCCCCTGAGCTCTTCCACCATCCCTATAGTCAGAGGCTTTATAGGCTTTATATTTTGAAAAGCACAGTGAGCTTAGGGATTGTTATAGGAAGAAGGTGTTCAGATAGCAAGCGTCGATCCAAATGCACAGGAAATATGAAATAAATGAGATGCTATGAAAGCAAGCGAGACTCCGTCTTGTCGGGAATTCAAAGAAAGTTTCTCTAGCTACCATTTGGGCTGAAATCTTAGGTATGTGTTTACCATGTGCCAAAGAGTGGAAAGGGGTACAGTCCAGGAAATGAGATCGTAGAGAGGTTGTCTTAGTCTAATCAAGACTCTGTAGTCTTGGCGATGTTTTGAATCACAGCATTTTATTCTTACAGTTCTGAGCTCAAGGTCCACCTGCAAATAGGAGTGCCTTGGGGATTCGACTTCAGCATATAAACCAGAGAGTACAGAACATGTTAGACTATCACAGCCGTGGAGTTCTGTTCATTTCTCTTTAGATTCCACACCTACTTGTGTGTTCGTGCTCTTCTCAGTCCTAGACTATAAAAAATGAGAACTGTTTTTGTTTTAACCCAGACTCAAGTGGTGGCTGGGTAGGATGAGAGATGTTGGAAGATGAGACAGATTCTAAACAATCCCTCTTAGACTATCACAATGAGTATGTTCCTCAGCTCCCATGCATATGTTTCCTTTGGATGAGGGGTGGGGAGAAATTGTGGTAACTTCTAGTGATTGGTTCCAGAACATTCTCAACCACAGTAGTTGCTAGTTGTGTGACATGTCCTCTCTTTGACTTTGAGTTTTCTTCTCTCAAGGATAATGGTCATACTAATATCTACTTTATAAGCTTTGGTGAGGACTTACTAAAAGACCAAGATTATGCCTACCATTTGATCGCTACATAAATATTAAAAGTATTGTAGTTACATGCCTTTTTGGCCCATAGGTACCTAAATTAAAAATAGATTGAGGAAAATAACTGTAATGAAATCACAGTGACTGTTGAAAGCAGATTTATTCAAAGTAAATTGCAATTAGTAAATGAAACTTTCACACAAAGTGAAAACATAAGAAGGGCTACCAAAAATGTTGAAAGAGGCAAAAATGATGACATGAACTGATTGAAAAATATGCACTATGAAATGACACGTAGGAGAATTAGAAATCAATGAAGTTTTGTTAATTGCTATTTTTAGAAGGAAAAGATGAATGCTTTTAATACCCTTAAATGAAGGATTTTTTTTTCTTTTTTTTCAAAAAACAGTTCCCTCCTGGGAACACAGAGACACAAACAAATGCTTATAATTTTGTGGCTTGGGTTGAAGTATTTCTCCAATGTCCTTGAAAGTTTCCAAAGATGATTTTTTTTCCTCAGGAAAATATTTCTCCTCTGAGTAAATAATGTTCTTGCCTAGAAATGAAATGCAGTAATATATTACATGGCTGCTGAACTGATAGCAAGACTGACAGAAGAAATTTCTGAAAAAAGAAATGTTACATTGCAATCTGGGGCCCGAGTCTCTCTATCTAAATTTCCATAACTTCTTAAAGGATGCACTCTGTATAAAATCAAAATAATCCCCAAAGTAGTTTTCACTGCTCTCTACTTCTCCACTGGAGGGGATTTATTTGAAATCACCATAGCCCCATGAATATCCTGCCTTAAATTGTGTCCTGTTTACCTGCACAATGGATAAGCTATGATTTTCTTTACCATAAAAAGGTCCCTCATAAGAAGCCTCATAGCCATAGTGTTTAAATATCAACTCGCTTGTGAACAGAGCTTTATACTTTCCAAAGAGCTTTATAGAAGCGTCAGCAGTACTTTCTAGAAGAAGCCATAGAGGCTGGGCGGTCAGTTTGTTCTGTGAAGGAGACTTGCATTTCATTACAGGAATGATTTGAAGTAGAGAAGCCAGCATGGAACATTTGAGCCTTCGGTTCATGTTTTCACAAGAACTTTTGCCCGTCAATTTTTGTGGGTTGTAATAGATCACTGTCCGGTTATGTCAGCAATTCCTCTTCCAGGAGCAAGGGGGAAGGTGGTGGGGGCGGGGTGTGGAGCAGGGCTCCCCAGGCCTCTCCCAACTATGGGACATCAGGGGCCAGGCCCTCCAAACACTTTCCCTTCCCTGTGTTCTAAATGTGCAAAGCAAGAGGCAGCCCAGGGACCCATCTGTGTCACTTTGCCCACTCTTCTTTTTTTGTTTTCTTTAATCATTTTTAGCATAGATTAGTGGTGCCACAGGGTTCCTTGCTACATTTCCGTACATGGGTGCAATGCAGTCTCCCAAATTCACCCTCCCATGTCTCTCATTCCCTTTTCTCTGATCATGAAACCATTTCATCAGGTTTATTGCTTTATTTCCACTCATGGTTATCAAGTACTTAGCCCACATTCGCCCCCTTCCACCCCCCTGAGCATCCTCCCATGAGTACTCACTCCCAGGCTGGACCTGTTTCACTTTTCAGTTTCTTAAAGTGTTCAAAGAGATTGCACTACAGTATTTAACACATGCATATGTTTCATCACTGTAAACCCCTGGATTCCTCCCTCCTTCCCCATCACTCTTATATCTGCTAACTCAACAGCTTTGTCATGATGTCTTAACATCTGTATGGCACAGCTTATACCACCTCACCTGCCACTCATCCTACACGCTGAAAAATGGCTGGAAACACACAACCATAAATAAGCTCAGTATGCACAAATGCTTTCCTTAGCTAAGGAGGTCACTCATATCTTTTAAGTGTGGGCTTCTGTCTATCTAGCAGCCAAGAATAACCGATAATGTGTTTCACTTGATTAAAATAGCCAAGAATCATCTCATCTTCTACAGGGGGATATTGTATTTCTTCAGGCCTTGTGTATGCTTTTAGAATTTAGATTGCAAAATCAAATCGCCTTCTGCTTTTCACTAAAGACATGAATGCAATATTTTATTTTGTGCATTGATTGACTTTTTCCCTTTGCTACAAGCAGGGACTATTTTGGTTGTTGGACACAGAAGATATCCAACAATAGTTGAAGATGAACATGTTCAACGAATCACAAATTTTTAACATGCTTGCACCACAGAGCTCTATGAAGAGACGAAAACACTAAAGTGTGAAAAGATGCATTGCCAATCAATGTGGAAATACAGCTTAACACATTACAATCCTTCTGGAAAGAAGCTCCGATTATGATCATCAGTTCTTTAATGTTCTCTTCAAAGGAAGTAGATGTCATTTGGCTGGAATATAGTATTTTGGCTGTCACTAGAATGTTCTGATCAAACATCACTGAATTAGGTTGTGCTTAACTGGAGGCAAAGAGTATAGAATAATGAAGTAAAGAAGAAACAGAAGGCCTGCAATGTGTACTTGCCTTGGCCACTGACAGAGGTGTTGTTGGCTTTTAGCCTACTCCATCCTACTTCAAGATTTAGCTTTCTGTCAAACGAGAGAAGGACTGTGGTTCTTTATAATCCTTGATACTCTTTCCCTCTATATGTCTGGAAGCATCTGGGTTTGCTTTATTCATAAAGTCTAACAAAGAAACAAGCGGACTTTCATTTCTAATGTGGCCTTGAGATTTGATGAACATAGGAAATGAAACATTTTCGAGGATTGTTCAAAGAATCACCAATGTAGAATTCATCTCCACTGTTTTTTCTTATTGTTTATTTAACTTTTGCTAGATCTATTATAGTTTTATTTTCCCCCTGCACCTGGACTGGCAGGAGGGAGAGTTGTAGAAGTACATCATCACTTATTTTAGACACTATTGTTATCAGAGCCAACTCTGTGATCTTTGCTCTATGAATTATTTATTTCATTGGATTCATAAAATTTCCTTTTGTCAGTATGTCCCCCCTCCATTTCTGGAAATATAAATACAGCTGACTAAACCTTGCTGATGGTCTACTGCATCTCTACTCATCTGCTTTTCCTTTGTTCATCAGTCACAGAGGCAGTGGCATAAATAAAAGACTGTCACCTGGAACTTAAATTCAAGTTGGGATAAAACTTGAGCCTAGCCTAACTTTAAAAACATTATTCCAGCTTCATGGTCAACTATGCTTTCTTCTTTGTCTCAGTTTCTCTTCTAGAAAATGGGAGGAAATGGTATATACCTTCCACTCATTATAATAGGTCAAGTACAGTTTAACATTTCTGTAGGCATTTTTAACTCAAAGTAGCAACAGAATTTTCATCCATCTGCTACCATGTTGGAGATGAAGAGTGGAACTGACTTCCATTAAATTGGTTACTTTTCACTAGTGTGTAAAAATGACAAACATTAAACACATTGTATGATGTAAGGGTCCTCTAGAGGTACCTCACAGATATGGACAAGAGCATCAAAACCTAGGCTAAAATGAGAAGCCCTCTGAATTCTCACCAGAGAACTAATCTGTAATGCCCGTGGTTGTTAAGTTTGGATACACATTGGGCAGTTTATAAAAAATCTAAAATGGTGGACTGTAAATTACACCAATTAACTATGGTTTTCAACGGGGCGGCGGGGAGGAGGCGTTGAACCAAAATGCTGTGTATTTTAATGTTTGCAAATGACTCCCAAGTTGCCATGAGAACTGAGGACTACTGTGCCTCAAGTTTTCTAAAAGATGACAATACACTATGGCAAGGACTCTCTGCTTTGTCTATAGGAACTTAAGGAGGAAGAAGAGCAGTATGGACTGCCGGTCTTTTAAAATGGTGGCAAAATCATATAGACTAAACACACACACACTCACACACACACACACACACACACACACACACACACACACACACACGCACAAGTCCTTCGGAGGTTACTATACACTAAGAGAATTCTGATGTAGAAGAAATTTAAAATATGCAAAAAATGTAGAGACAAAAATACAAATAAGAGACTGTTTGGAGAAAACATTTCCTTTTCTAAGTTTAAATGTCTCTACTTTTATTTGTATACGTTCACATACGTAAAGGGTGAACTAAATTAGCAGTGATACTCACTAGACACTATGTCGGAAATGAACTGTACAAATTGGGGGGCAAGAGGGTTGGGGAGGGAAAAACTAGGAGAAAATGAGGGGTAAGGTGACACTGTTCAAAAAGAAATGTACTCATTACCTGACTTAGGTAACTCTAACCCCTCTGTACACCACTTTTACAGTAAAAATGAATAAATAAGAAAGTCACTACATAAATGAGTTGACACTTTTCATATTTTGTCTAATTATTTAAATATATGAAGGCATGCTATTTACATAAATTTTTAATTCATATTAGACTTTCAGTCAGTATTATCATATAACCGTTCCCCAGATGGTCTAATGATCTTCATTTGTAAATGTTACAAGCTGTGATCATCCCATCATAGGGGACCATTTCTTGTTATTGTGCATCTCTTATAGTTGGAGATTTAAATCATTTCCAAGTTTTTCCCTTGACAAATCATGGTCTGATTAATATCATCTTAGATTTCTTTGCCGTCTTCTCGTTAGAATGCATCTGTCAATGCAGGGTCAACGTGGATAATCTCTGAGCCATTTGAAAACCAACTCAACGGAGACCTGCTCCTTCACCCATCTTCCACTTCCATTCCATCTATGTTGTCCTTTGCCTCTCTCTGTGGAGATATGCAGTGACAACTTAACCCATCCCTCATCGATCTCCATTGATCTCGTTGCTTCCTATCCGTGCCTTTTCCAAGAAGCCATTACCCCTTTGGTCATTAACTGGACACCATGCCCTGTGTAGGCCCCGTGAGGGCTTACGATCTAGACGATTCAGGGAACCACTTCAAGATGACTTAACCAGTGGTTTCTTTGGCTTTCCATACATATACCACAGTGTATGTATTAAAAAATCTGCTAAAGGATTTCAAATAGGAAAATAATTATGCAAATCATACAGATTATTTGTTATTAAGTATAATTAATGGCTGTCAAGCGGACCTTTTCTTGCTAGTCAGGGTGCCATATACCTTTCAAAAATGAATGCTTATAATTAATAATGTTTAGATATAGGGAAAATGAGTTTTTCTTCATTTTTTAAATCATTACCCAGCTATTGCTAAGCAAACAATTTGATAGGATCGATAGAAGCTTAGTTAAGCAGGTGATAATCTTCCCTTACCCTCCAATTTATCACTAAATGGCTTTTCACGTGGATTGCAGTCAGTGAACGGTTGTAATTGTAGCCTTCTACTGTATTTACTGGTAGAAATATTTCATTTTAAGTGGGGCATGCTGAGCTAATAAGTAGTGGGTTTGGGAGCACTTACTTGTCACTCATGAGGACCAGGACTGGCTCTCATATTTGAAATGGCTCGTCGCATGTTAGTTATGGTCTTTTAAGGTGATCTTTCGATCTATCCTTCTCCTCGATGTGTTGGGTAGGTGCTTACTTAATACATTGTCCCCTTCTTGGTCTCTGCTAACAAAAATGACAGAGCTGTCCTTGCCAATCTCAGCTTACTCAGAAAGCTGAGGGGGAAAAATGTTGGAAAAGGACAATGATATTTGTATGGCTACCAATCTGTTCTGTTCAGGGTGGAATTATTGTAACAAGTGTTGAGTTGTCAATTAAAATCAGAGTGAATGCAGAAGTTCGGGGAGGGGGAGGGTCATTTCTAGTGTTGATGGTAGTGATTTTGGCATTCACATCCATTCTCTCCTTGAATAATGCCTGGTGTCCTTCCTCCATCGTTTCTTCCTGCTTTTCAGGTCTTACTTCCCAGCTCCCTCCTCCATCTTCCCACCTGCTAGACTCAGGGCTTTCCCTGAAAAAGGGTACTGGAAAAAGCTCCCGAGGGCACAAGTCCACATCTCTGCAAGGATGACTCCGCCTTGTAAAAGGTGCATGATATAAAATGAGATTCAGGAAACGAATGCAAGGCAGATGACCTAAAATTCAGTAGTTACACCCTGGTCCCCTCTGCTCAGGAAGTCAGAAGGGCAAAGGACTTTATGTCACCCTGTGGGAATATCTTCCCTCTTTCCTTTTTCTCTTTATTTCCCTCTTTGGCTCCCCAGGGAAAAGAACAGATATGACTTTATTGGTGCCCCCCAAATTACGAGAGCCTGTTATACATTAGTGGTAGAAAACTAAAGGGGGAAGATGTCCATGAAGTCTTTGTCCATAAGCGCGGAGGGATATGGTTTGCCTGACTATGTTTATAGAAACTTGCTGAAATTAGTATCTGTCAGGAAATTTAATATTGATAGGCATGGTAAATTACCTCTGTGTGTGTGTGTGTGTGTGTGTGTGTGTGTGTGTGTGTGTGTGTGTGTGAGAGAGAGAGAGAGAGAGAGAGAGAGAGAGAGAGAGAAATGAAAGCCATGGTCGCACACCCTGCTCAGATGCGTCAGAATGCTTTGGGACCTATCCCACATCTCCCCAGCATCAGATAGGAATGATCCCCCCTTACACTCCATAGAATATAACCCCCTCCTCTATATGAGCATATGATATCTCTATATGTTGCTACAGTTATTAATGTTCTGAAGAATGAAGAAAGATGGTACTGGCTCTAGACAAAGGCAAACTGTGCAATGATCGCTGTCCTACCATTGACTTCTTTATGCAAATTCAAGATTCTTCCTATTGCCTATAAACTCCTATTTTTTGTCTGTTTAGTGGAAATAGGATTAGGCAAGGTGAAGTGGGGGTTGTCTATTCAAGGCAGACCATTCTGTTGTGAAACGATGTTTTAGAAAAACTTAGCGTTATCCAAGTTTAGCTGATTGTGCAACTACATCCTGTGGATAGATCTAAATGCATCAGCTTACATCCTGAGAGATTCTCAGTGTGGGGTGTGGGCAATGCAATTCCAGTCCACGTCACTGTAAGAACTGAAGCTTTGTAATTCTTTGATTTCTTACTGTTTGATTTTTTTCCAGTCTTAATAATGCATTAGAGTTCGTTTGAGTTTAGCTCTTACTAAATAATAAATGTCATCATTTTATACCTAACATGCATGGTTTTCCCCATGCTGGTGCAAAAAAGTATAGGCCTTTTGAATGGATTGACTTTCATTTACTGGGCTTTTGGTCTCAGTCCCTAGACTCACGGGTGGGGTCAGCAGAGCAGACGGGTTGCATATTTTGAAGCATGCTTGTAGACAGACCAGGATGCTAATTCCAGTAGTTCTATGTCATATGCACTTTCAACAGGTCTTATCTTGAATGTAAGGACATACTTTTTCCCTGTGTTGGACACTGTATAAACTACTGATGCACAGTGTACAGAAATGTGTCCGAGGGTTTGAACTCAGATCCTCACACTTGCTAGGCAAGTGTTCGGCCACGCAGTCATGCCTCTTGCCCCTTATGACACTGCTGATTTTGACATGAACCGTAGTCATCCTATTTTACCCTTCTCTTTGTAACTGGAGTCACAGGTATGTCACCATAACCAGCCTTTTCTATTGAGATGATAATCTCATGGACCTTTCTGCTGGACTGGCTCAGAACTGTGATTTTGATCTCAAGCCTCCTAACTAGCTAGGATTACAAGCACAGCGACCAATGCTTGGCTTAGGTGTGATTATTTTAATGGTTACAGAAGAGACCATGATAGTAGTAGATGTTTAATCCTGTTTTCATCATCCATCCTTTATTACTAGACATGAATACATTTTCTTAATTTAACTTTAGCTTATTGCAAAGGTGATGTACAAAGGTAAGTAAGGTAATGAGAGTACATTTCTTGTCAAATATTGTTACCCCTCTCTTGTTTTTGTTCCATTTCCCCACCCCCTTGACTCCTCCCTCCCCACCCCCGCAAGTTGTAAAGTTCATTTCCAACCTAATGTCTTGTAAGTATCAATGTTGCATTAGTTCACTCTTTGTCCTTTGTCTCACCCTTCCCTCCCCAAATCAGATAAATGTATATACAAGACACAAGATACCAGAATAAAAGTGACAACAGGAGATAAACCAAAGGAAAAAAAATGAAAGAAAAAAAAGAAATAACTTCACACAGTACATTAAAGCTATACAAAGACTCTTGTTTCCATATCTTGTAGTTCATTTTGATTAGCATCATTTTATGTGGTCATATGTACAAAGCTATTGAGCTATTGTGATCCTCTGCTAGACTGTCCTAGCCATATACTAATTACAACTGAGGGAAACCATGGATACTATGTTTCTTTGGACCTGGCTTACTTAACTTAATTTTTCCAAGTCTTTCCATTTCCTTACAAATGGGGCAATGCCATTCTTTCTGATGGACGCATAGAATTCTATTGTGTATATATGAAACATTACTTTTCATTATTCAAAATACATGCTATCTTCAAATTATAAGCAGTGCACTGGTGAACATCCTTGCATATAAACCTTGAGTCACATTTGTAATCATTTTCCTACAATCAACTCAGATACATTTGGACATTTTAGTCAGAGGCAGATGATACACAGACCATGTGAAGCATTTTCTATAATTCTAGGGTAATTTTGAATTATGAGTGGTAAATGGAAATGTCAGGGGAAACTTTGGGAAGAAAGGAAGCCATAGTATTTGCTATCTTCTGTGAAAGTTTCAGAGTAATAATCTGAACATTTTCCTGTGTAGCACAGGCTGAAAGGAGATTTGAGATTAAGCCATTAAAGATCAGTGTTCACAAAGCACTGCTAGCTGTTTGTTTGATTAAATATTTTCCTTATGTTTTACATTTGGGAGCTCCGCCTCCTCAAAACAATGGGAAATGGGAAAGGATTAAGCATTTTAGCATAATATCGTTATTCTTGCAAGGAAGTACTTTGAGAAGGAAAGCAAACAGTTACACTCTTGAGTATCTAAAACGCATTGAATTAGCCTGCTTCCCTCTGGTTACAGAAAAGATCTCCTGTGATTCCAGTGGAAGCCCTGTGACACTGGTTCTTCATGACGCCCTCCCAGGTATAAACACGGTGGGATACTGAACAAAAACATACCTGAATTACCAAGGATCTTTCGGTATGATCAGAACCAACCAGGGAGATGGATCACTTGGAAACTCCCAATCGTTGCACCTAGGAGCTATCCTTTTCCAGGCTTCAAGATAGCCTGTGAAAGTGATCATCTCATCACTAGACACTGACATCTCTAATTTGCTTACAGATGTTTTCCTAAATGAAGTGTGGAAATGTCAGCAGTTAGCAAGCCCTGGTTGGCTAATGACAGAATAAGGAAAGGCACAGGTTTGATGTGTTATCACTGCATAATTGGGGTAGGTGGTGGTGGTGGCCATGTGGGACTGTAGATGTGTCAAGGCCAGGATCAAGATCAGCAGCACGCTGTCACGTGAGGAGCAGCTTCAATAAGTTGCCTTTCTTTTGTGGACTAGCTGAGTTCATTTGTACAAATCTCTTAAGAAATAAGTGCTTCCCCCAAATGTAAGCACCAATAACATTACTATTTTAAACATAACGGCGAGGGGGAGAGGGTTTAATACTTTGGCTATGATCAAAGTTAATTATTCTGTCCATCAGAATAACATCTGGCTAAATACTGCACTGCCTCCCACGTGACTAGGAACTAAAAGAAATCTAATGATGGAAGTTAAAGAAAATCTTCCTCCACAGTACAGAGGTACATGAGAGTATTTTCTACTCTATGTCAAAAAACTCCAAGGTAAGCAATTAACGCATAAACCACCGGTTTTGCTACCCTCAGGGCAATGTTGCTGGATGAAATTACAGATCTTCAATCCATCAATATCCTGTTACCTGTCTTTCATTTGATGGCATTGTGATATATATATATATATATATATATATATATATATGCATATATATATATATGAGATACTGTACAAAGGGGTTATAGTTACATGAGTAAGGTAATGTGTACATTTCCTATCGAGAATGATTACCCCTCTTTTGTTTTTCCCCTACCATCCCATCTTTCCCTTCCTCCCCAACTCCTCCCTCCCCCGCCTCAAAGCTATAAAGTTCATTTTCAACACAGTGTCTTGTACAGTTTGATGGCATCCTAAACTGACCATTTACCTCCTCAGCAGACCTGGCGTGTCTTCTGGGTTTTGTACCTTCTAATCTAGCGTTAAGCATCTAGTTGAAAATGTTAATTAGTATTCCACTCTCGTACTACTCTGCTATTCCTCATGGTTTTCACTTCATTGTGGACTGTAAAAATATCTACTCTGTATCTACTACCTTTTAAATATCTACTATTATATGTCATGCTTGGGTAAGCTGGAGATTTATGTGAAAAATTGTATTTATGCAACCTTTCAATAACTGAAATAAAAATAAAACAGAAAGCATTTGCAGATATTAAATACCCTTTCATCTGACCCATCTGTCTAGAATTTGACCAATATTATTTTTTAAAGGATCAGTTTTTAGGATGGATTTTTTCCTGCATTGATATTTCATTGTTACACTGCTATTTGCAGGTTGATTCTTGCATTAGCTTTATGTTGTTTGTTCTTAGCTCCTTACCTATAATTTTCTCTTCTTTAATCGCTTAGTATACAACCAAAGGTCACTAGGGTTCATTTCATTTTGCATTTTGTGCAGTAGTGATTGTACTGGCAGTCAACAAACACTGAGATGTTGTGTTTTGATTAGCAATTAATTTAAATTTTTCCTTCCTTCCTTCCTTCCTTCCTTCCTTCCTTCCTTCCTTCCTTCCTTCCTTCCTTCCTTCCTTCCTTCTTTCCTTCCTTCCTTCCTTCCTCTCTTTCTTTCTTTCTTTCTTTCTTTCTTTCTTTCTTTCTTTCTTTCTTTCTTTCTTTCTTTCTTTCTTTCTTTCTTTCTTTTCTTACTTTTTGTCAGTTGTGGGGCTTGAACTCCAGGCCTGGGTGCTGTCTTTGAGCTTTTTTGCTCAAGGCTAGCACTCTACAACTTTTAGCCACAGTGCCACTTATGGTTTTCTGGTAGTTAATTGGAGATAAGGGTCTCAAAGACTTAACTGCTTGGGCTGGCTTTAAACCCCAGTCCTCAGATCTCAGCCTACTGATTAGCTAGGATTACATGTGTGAGCGACCAGCACCCAGCTTAAAACACTTGAATTTGCCTCCTGATGTCTCCTTTAACTTATGGATATTTTTTGAAGTGTGTTATTAAGTTTACAAATAGTTGGAGTCATTTACTGAGATCTTTTTGTTATTGATTTCTAATTAAGTTATCTATTGTATAAATATGTCTTATTGCTGGCCTAGCACATGAACTTTCTTTCTAAATGTCCAACAATGCATCATGCAACAAAGAAATATTCAATATTGCTGAGTAGAGGGTTTGTTTAGTATCATTAACTCTACTTTAGTATCATAACTCTAGCCTATGCATACTGGTTTTTCCATATTCTAGTTCTACCAGTCATTCTCCTCCATGCATTTTACAGTGCTGTTATACTCACATAGATATTTGGAATCATTAAGAACCTTCATAAATTGACCTCTTCATCATTAGGAAATCACCTTCTTATCCTGGTAAACATTGTGTTCTAGAATCTACTTTGGCTGCTTCTGGTATAAACATTGAGTTTTCTTTTTTTCTCCTTGGGGATTCTTGATACTGTCCATTTTTCTTCTTTTTTTAAAAAAAAATCTTATTAGATATTTTCTATTCTACCCTCTTTTTTTCTGATTTTGGTCATTCTTGAGCTTTGTTCTGGGATGCAGTGATGTAACATGGAAGCAGAGCTTTTTTTTCTGCTTGAAAGAGTCATTAGGAAGGACTGCGGCCACATTTAATCTAAGCTTTATCATTTTCCACAGCTGGACTGATATCTTTCCAAGTCCTCTCTCCAATATCTAATGAACCATGGTTTTCAAAGTAGGGATTCTAAGTAGATTCTATTTCTGGGCCTGGGTGAACCTAAACTTTCTAAAATATATTTTTCTCCTCTCTCTCAGTCTCTTCCCCTGCCTGTTTCCATCAGTACTCTGTAAGTGCTGATGGAGGCCTCCCTGTACACTTCTCTCCTTTCTGGTGTTGTTTCCTATGAAATCTGACTCTCCTGAACTCGTGTTGATACTTCAGCTCAAGGAATCTGCCGTGCTGTGCCTCCTGTCCCCGTTCTATCTCCTGACCTGAAAATTCTCTGTGTTAAGTTGGGGTCATCCTGAGTCTCAGCTTGGTCTCTCACCTCTCAAAAAGACAAATTGACCTTCACTGACTCATTTTAAAAAATTTGTTTCACACTTGTTTTTTCTTTTCTGCTTCAGTGTTTCAAGAGGGTAAATCTAGCCCTCATTATTCCATCGCAGCTAGAGTAGGAACTGTGAGCGCATGCAGAATTAAATTAATGGGACCATATGATTCTCCCTTCCCTTATTGTTTTGTTAGCAACATCGTCATGGTGAAAATGAAGTTTCACGTTTCCCTGTGGATTTCCCTAATGTAGCCATGATGCAGAATTCCAACAACAATGGATAATTGACTGCACCATACAACATCTGCTCTTAATGAAATAAAGAAGATTCACATCACTGTGTTAGTGAGGTTAACCCAGCTGCAGATACCATTCTCTACATTTTAGTGGCTCAACATGAGAAAGGTTCATTTCCTGTTCCTATAACAGTTAAACACGTTGTGGCTGATTTGCTGTGGGTTTTCTCTTCCTCAGAGACCCAGACTTCTTCCATTTCTCCACTCTGATAGTTCCTGGTACATTAGAGTCTATTTGTGTTTCTTTTTAAATATATAGCTAGAAGACAGAGAAGGGGTGTAGCAATCACATCGTTCTTAGTTACCTTACCCTGAAAGGGGGAGTGTTCATTTCTTCAGCTCACTTTCCACTACCTACATGTAAATTCAGAGCTCCCGGAGGCTGCAGCCTGGTCAGGACAACATACAGCAGCTTTTCCCGAAGAAAGACAAGAAAGCTTTTCCCAAATTTTTCTCCACCCTTTGACAAACACAAAGAACTCTTTTCATCTTTTGGACCTTTCCAAAACCCATGCTTTATTTCTCTCCATACCTCTCTGCTTGCGGGTAGAACTGGACATGTTTTCTTATTCACTTGTGCTTTCAAGATGGCACTTGCTTTCTTTATCTCTTTCTTCCTTTTTGCTATTTTATTCCTGTACAACAACCACAGCACGGGGGTCTTGTTATCACCTGTTCGCCAAACTTGGATCAAAACCATGGGTTCCATCCCATTTCCTGATGGATAAATAATCTTAAAACTGTGGCACCCATGCAAAGGAGGAGATCATTATCTGGTGAACCAGGTAGGAGAGGAAGGGTTGGAGATGTCTGAGATGTGTGCACTTCTCTCTGGTTGACAAGCAGAAATCATTACTTAGCTACAGGGAGTCCTGAGGATTAAATGAGATAATTTGTGTCATGTGTCACCCAAGGTCTCAGGCACATATAGAAAGGAAGACACTACTGGTGTGTTTGTAATTATGAAGGGTAGAATCATAGGTAGGAATTGGAGTGCTCTTCTTGTGGAAGAGCTGTATTGCTCAGGGTTCAAATCTTCACTCTACCACTTAGCTGCCAGTAGGAATCTGAGCAGTCTGTACATGCAATCTGGGGAATTCAGCAAGTGATAATCATTGTGTTGGGACATTGTGTTGGGAACGCAGTGACATATGCAAAGCATTTAGTAGAAAAGATAGCATATATTTCTTGGTACATTCGTACCATCACTTTAACATAAGGATTGAAAGAAGAGGCAATATATTGTGGTGCACAGAGTATTGGAATTAGACTCAGACTCCATCAAATTTCTGTCCTTACTTTGTTGCTTTACACTGGGCTGACCCGTGGTCTTTTCCTCCATTCAAGGATTAAGCAAGACCCTGCTCACAGGATTAATGTGGTTATTCTGTCATGACGTGTGACAGTTGGTAGCTGCGTAGGTAGAAACTTATCTGCCAAATGCCTGTTGAAGTTCTTTCCTTACAGTGTATGTGCCCCTAGGCAAACTGAATCTTCTCTTCAAAGGCCAGTATCTTCTTCTTTGCTTACTATATTTAACAAAATGAAACAGAACTATTAAGAACAATGCTAGACATGACATCATTATGTAACACTAGGATAATATTCTCTCCCTGCTGGGTTTGGCCATTCATTGCAATAATAATAATGATGACTAAATAATAATCATTATTATTATCTGGGTCTTGAAATCAGGGTTTGGGTGCTGTGCTTGAGCTCTTTTGCTCAAGGCTAGGGCTCTACCATTTTGAGCCACAGTCCACTTCCAGTTTTCTGCTGGCTAATCGGACGTAAGAGTCTCATGGACTTTCCTGCCCAGGCTGGCTTTCAACTGCAATCCACAGATCTCAGCCTTACAAATAACTAGAATTACAGGTGTGAGCCACTAGTGCCTAGCTTATTCACTGAAATGATGGAGGAAGACCATTGTTGAACTTGTATGATGACGTTTCTAAAATGTATAGTATGTGGCATGAGTAATTAATCACAAGGAAGGGAAATATTTTATCTATGATAGTGTGTGTGTGTGTGTGTGTGTGTGTGTGTGTGTGTGTGTGTGTGTGTGTGTAGAGATTGAATTTAGGGCCTTCTGCTCTTACTTGGATTTCTCATTCACAGATGAAACTCTACCACTTGAGCCACACCTCCACTTCTAACTTCTTTTCTAGTTGACTGGAGATAAGTGTTTCCTAGATTTGCCTGTCTGGGCTGGCTCTGAACCTCAATCCTCAGATCCCAACCTCCAAATTATCTAGGATTGCAGGCAAGAACCAGTAGTAATGTTCATGATTTTCTAAGCTTCACTCCAAGAACTTTAAAATCATTAATAAGGAAAAATTTTACTTGGAAATTCAGGGCCCATTAGTAGTTGTCTCTGTACAAATGTTTGAAAATTACATAAAAATAAATTCCACAATCGAACAAAACAAGCTTGCCATAGAATACCTTGTTCTCAGATAGTGCAAAATAGAAATGACCCATTCAGGCAGAGATGACCATCTGTGTGATGTGGCAAATCTATGCATTGCACTGTATTAGGAAAACCCCTGGGGCCAAGTTTGAGGTCAAGTGTCCAAAAAGTCTTCAATCCATGAATAATGTCTATAGCAAGATTGATGGGAAGAGACAAGGGACTGTCTATTTATCCCACCTCTCATGTGAAAGGGTTTCACCCTCAGCCTGGGACTGTCTTCCTGAGTGGGAGCCTTGCTATGCTTAGTCATCTTCTTCTACAGTATTTTCATGTGATTCTATGTCTCAACACAGTAGTACAGAGCACCCTGGATGCAATATGAAGGGAAAGTGTGATCCTTGGAGGCAAGCTCTGGTTATATGTTAAATGTCAATATACAACCCCAGAGTAATCCATACCTGGTCTAAATAAGTACAAATTCAAGTCAAGTAACATGCCATGCCGTGGTGCTTTACAAAAATGCTTCTGAGAATGACCCTGAGTTTAAATCACACCGAAGCCCCCAAATATCCCAGGATCAATGCAACCTTCCATTTCTAGATGCAGATAGAGGGTGAGAACTTGACCGATTCCATTTTATTTTCCACAGTAGGTGCCGTAAGACAGCTCAGGAGCAGCTTGTCAAGATTACTCTTAGACCCTAGAGGGGTGGTCAGGATCAGCCCTAACACTTGCCGTAGAGGTTGAGCCTTGCATTATTTCCTGAGCTCTCTCTCCATTTGGTTCAGGTCAATCTCTCTCCTGCGGCCATTTCTCCCGGTTACCACCCAGAACTTCCCGTTCTCTGTGAAGGTTTCTGAAAGCCACCAGGCTGGGGGTGGTGAGTGGGGAAGCTAGCTCAGGGGCAGCCCAGTCCCTGTGTGCAACTGGGGGTTGTACTGCCCCTGGGCTGCGCCTCACCGTGTGCTGTGTTCCCCTGCACTGTTTCCACCCCTGATGCAGAGCATGGAAGTTCTTCCTACATAAGTCCATTGTTTCTATTTTATTTTTTGTTTTTCCATGTGTCCCCAGTTAAACATTGCCACAGACCTAGGTCAAGCCTACTCCTGCTCACCCTCCCGTGAGCCATGAGCACACTCAGGCATAGGAAGAGGACGCCTTTCTTAGGAGCCACTGTTGGTCTGCCATCAATCCCACTGCCCTGTCCTCAGAGGACCTGATTTAACTAGAAAGGAGATCGCTTTCCACCAACACGGCTAATAACACCTCCAGGTTTCCATGTGTTCATTCGGTGTGTCACGTGTTGAGGAAACAGGAAATGAAAGGTACAACACTTTGTCCACTCAGCCCTGATAGTCTAGACCGGAAGGAAGACATTGAGCAGACAGGTTTGCCACTGGTGGCATAAAACACATTGAATGTAACTTAGAGCATGAAGCACAAGCTGTTATGATGCGAAGGAAAATGGCGGCAGGAGCTCACCTGATTCGGAAGCAGATGATCAGGGACCATGGGACTTCTTAAGGTGTCCTGAACTCTGAACACAACACGTTATGCATGTTTAAGGTACACTATCTGTTGGCTTGGGAGCTCTACATACACTTGTAAAACCATTATCACACTCTAAACACCAAATAAGATATCTACCATGCTTGTTCATGCTTCTATATAATTCTTCCTACTTACTAACCCTTTATTTACTAAAAGCTTCCAGCATTTTCCAAAGTAAGAGTATCATGCTGGCTTACACAGGAAGAGAAGTGTGTGTTGTTTTATTCAGCATAAGAACTTTGAGATCTGTGTACCTGTAGCGTATCAGAAGTGCGCTTCTTTTGTTTGTTGGTTAATCGACTAGTTAGTGATTGATGAATCATATTCCACTGTGAGGTTTATCCTCAATCCATGGACCCCTTCACCTCCTGGTGGGTAGTGGGATTGTTTTTGGTTATCAGGTGTAAATAAAGCCATGACAAACATTTGCCCACAAGTCTTTGTGTGGACATGATACTTTCATTTCCCAAGGGTAAATATTTTGAAGTGGGATAAAAGTGCTGGAATTTCATTTTTCTCCTCGAATCAGTGGCAGGGACAGAGATCAGGGCTCCTCACAGCAGATGCCTGACACATCTTTGGGCAGTAAGGCTAAGTTCAACTGAATTTATGAAAGCTTTCCTGATAACCAGTAAGGATGTCACCAATTTCATACTCTAAAATCCATGACCTTGCTCATACAAAGGTCCTCCCGGCTCTCATTGAAAATCTATTTCATACTTACTTTATATAGCTCTAGTAAATCCGGGTGCCGAGTTTCTTATGTCACAGCATATAAGAGGCAGGAAATCCAGTGGTTGAGGAGAATTAATACCAATATTTGAAAGTACATACTGTGGTAAGAAAATGGAGGGTAATGGAACACATGACATGATCATTCATACCTTAGCAGTTTGGAAGACATCATTTGATTAAATCCAAAGAAAATTTTCATATCATTAATAATTATGTTAGTCTGATAAGTCTTGTGATAATAGTAAGTAGCCACTCTTCATTATGCACTATGCATCAGAATAAATAATAACTCTCTTATGCATTGTCTTATTTAATTCACACCATGAATGTATGTATGGACATATTTTTCAAAGGAAGAATAGAAAGTTTAGAGAATTACAATACCTTGTTTTTTTTTAACTAGCTCTTGGCCATGACCCTAGCCTACCTAGTCTAAAGTAATAACAAAAATATTTAAAACATATCTTCACTTGCACACAGACAGGTATAATTTGAAAGAATTCTATCAAAGACACATTTTTCTTCAAATGTTAGATTCTCTAGAAAGAAAAAAATTCATAAAAAATAAGACTTCAGGTAGAAATATTTATTCCCCAATTTTGCCACATTAAAAAATGGAGCTTTTCCCTAAATACTTCCTAATGGTGGCATTGTCCTTTGCAATAATGTGAAAGATTATGAAGATCTCCTCCTACTAAGTGGTAAGAGCAGAATGCTAATAGGAGATAATATATCACCCCAAATGAGCTCATTAATAGGCCTAGTTATCATTTATAATCACAAAGAAATAGATCTGTCTATCTATCTATCTATCTATCTATCTATCTATCTATCTATCTATCTATCTATCTATCTATCTATCTATCTCCTCAAAATGAGTCTTCTAAAATAGTATCCAGTATTTACACTGGATGTATAAATAGAATCTATTGGCCGATCTTCTTAGAATCCTTTGTCTTTCTGACTGTAGGTATCATAGATCACCAGCCCTGATCACAGATCCCATCGTGCTTGGCTTCTCTTTGTTAAGTTGAAAATATGGTGTCTCGACGGGGAGGTAGCTTTTCTTTTCACAATGTGATCTGTAGACTACTTTAATTCTAAGCACATCTTCCTTGAAGTTAATTCCAGGGTTATTGTGAGCAAACATCTACTCCCCATCTCCCTCTGAAGGAAGGCTTCCAGCTCTCAAGTGTACTCTAACCAGCAATTCATGTGAGACACCTTTAGTCTACCCCTGCTCTCCCAGAGTTCTTTCTCTTGGTTGCCTCTCCAGATCCCCTCCTTTTTATACCTTTCACTACCCTGGAATTGAAAATGGTGTAAATAATGCTCTGGAGTCCCTGTAAGGATCTCTTCTTCCTTGGCTGTGATATAGCTTTATAATTTTAAGAAGCCCACAGGGCAAAAGCAACAACCCCTCCAATCTATACCAGTATCTCTTCGTACTTCCTATGCTCTATTAATTAGTAATCTCTCATCATCCAGCAAAAGACCAATGTAAGGATGTCACGGTGATACACAACTGTAATACAAGCTTGAGAAAGCAGGATCACAAATTCCAGGACAGCATAAGAATAGTTTACACAGAAAGACCCTGATAGAGAGGAGGCTGTGAGGGAGGAGAGAAAGAGAAGAAGGAAGGGAGGGTGAGGAGGAAGAAGGAAGTAGGAAGGAAAGAAGGAAGAAAGAAGGGAGGGAGGAGGAATGAAGGAAGGAAGGAAGGGCTGAAGGAAGGAAGGAAGGGAGGGAACGAAAAGAAACAAAAGATTATTAGAGCTGGTCATTGTGGCATTTTGGCTCACGCCTGTAATCCAGGCTATCCAGGACCTAAAGATTGAGGCTGGCCTGTATGTTTCAGAGAGACCCCCTCTAAATGTAAAGAAGTGCTGAGGTTAGCCCAGAGGTGCAATTCTTACCTAGCATGCAAGTTCTTAGGTTCAATCCCCCAGCATAGAAACAAAGGGAAGAAGAAAACAGGACTTTATTCTACTTTTGTTCTATAATCACCGAATATCTAAGTATCCAAAGATCTCTAAGTACTCAAAGTTCATTTCCATCTTATAATGCCTCTCTTAATTTGGTATACTCTGTCAACCCTTTGTGATCCTTCAACAGTCAAAAGTGCAATGTGTTTTTATGGAATACATAGCCTTTTATAGCCAAATTTCCCAGCCTTTAATGTCTTCACTCATTACTTTCTCCTTGTATTCATGATGAATTTTTTTAAGTGTCTCCCTGTGTCCTTTCTGTGTCTCAAATGGAACATGCTTTTTCCATAGCTATCCAACTTATCAGAAGACCTAGAGATTGTTCCCGTTTCCCTCATTACAATCTCTGAGACATGTCTAATAGAAAACAAGAACAAAAACGAAGCACTTAAAAGAATATGCCAACAGACTGCCAAGCTTGAATGCCAGAGTTGCTTATCAACTCTCATCTGTTTCGGGATTACTTTTGCTTGCAGTCTTCTTTTTCTCACAATCCCTGCCACTGTTTTGGGTGATTTCATGCCATAGTCCCATTCTGGTGGTGACCTGGACTTCAGTGTATTTGCTATCCTCTGACTCCACCTGCTTCCAGCTAGTAATCCCATTAGGAGTGTAACTTGCTAACTCTAGTATTCTTACCTCCTCCTTCCTGACTTCTGCCTTCCAGGGTATGATCGCTACCATTCCCAGCCTCAGCTCCTTTCTCCATACCCAGCTGACCCACTGGCCCAACCAATTACATCCCAGCTGTCCTTCAAAGACCTCCATAGCCAGGGAGCAACCTGAGAAACCTGCACGTGAGCTTCATGGCTGTGCACTCCTGTGTCCATGGGGCCTTAGTCATGAAGCAAATCCTTCCTCATACCGGCTGTCAACCTTCCTTCTCTTCTCTACATAAATGCAATGGCTTTAATTCTTCGTATGTGAACCTATGAACTTGGAAAGTAGAGGAGATGGATGGGGTTGGGGGGAGAGAGAATGATGGAGGGGAGACATTGATCAAGATACATTGTAGTCACAAACTGACACATTGAAATTCCTTGGTACAACTATTTAAAGAAAATAATAGGTAAAGGTAGTTTTAAAAAACCCACTAAAAATAGCCAGGCATATTTAGACAAAACGTGGTGTGTTCCCACTTTCAAGTGTACCATCCTAGCTGCATTTTACCATGGATGGCTCCTCCTCCTCCTCCTCCTCCTCCTCCTCCTCCTCCTCCTCCTCCTCCTCCTCCTCCTCCTCCTCCTCCTCCTCCTCCCCCCCCCCTCCTCCTTCTTCTTCTTCCTCCTTTGGGCCAAACCATCCTCACCCTCACTCCTTCTACCCCTGCTTGAATGCAGCAATCTCCCCCCTCTACGCTCAGCAGAGTCCCGTGCATTCCCTCCTGGAAAACGAACATCCCACCTGAGGGGGAAAAAAAAACTCCAAATTTTCTATTTGCTGGGATCTTCTTTACCCTTTATAGCAAAATTCCTCGACAGTTTTTTCTAATTCCTTGTACTTCCCAGTCTGCCCTCAGTGCCCATCAGTCTAGTCTGCAGCTCCACATCTTCCATCTCACCAGACCGGAGGATTAATTCTCATTCATCACTTTGCACATCTTCTTAATACCATCTGAATTAAATCTCCCTTGGTGCATATTTGGCTGTATTATAATTATTTGTCTACTCCTACTTAAACCTTTGGA
Source organism: Dipodomys spectabilis (assembly GCF_019054845.1). Taxonomy (NCBI): domain Eukaryota; kingdom Metazoa; phylum Chordata; class Mammalia; order Rodentia; family Heteromyidae; genus Dipodomys; species Dipodomys spectabilis. The sequence goes on from NW_024870731.1 coordinate 39,062,672, forward strand.
GCATAAAGGCTGCGGCATAATCGTCTACATTTGCATAGCCTTGCACAATCCTGGAATATAGTAGAAGCTGAGTAAAAACAAAAATATTGACTAACTTCATGAGAAAATAAGAGGAAGACTCTTGCAAATGCTAGATATCGATAAACCTTTCATCCTTTGGTAGATGAGTCAAGAATCCGAGGGTGAGAGAACAGCAAAAGGAAGTGAAGTCCATGGGAAGTTCTGTGTTAGTGTTGGTCAACGCATGATACAAATGGAATAAAGGGATAAAAACTAGAATTACAAAGATGAAACCTGAGGAAGAGAAATGCAGTTAAGATATTCTTCACTAGTGGATATGGACAAAGGTGATATTATAATGACTAATAAAAATGACATGACAATTCCCTTCCAGACGCCCAATTAGTGCAGGTAATAGGAAAGGCTCCCATGAGAACAAGTAGTCTGACAGGGTCACGTACCTGGTGGCCTTGAAGCCCAGAACTGAGGAGAACAAGTGTGCACCATGAATTCTCATCCCCATAGAACTGGTGGGAAGGGAGAGGCTGGTTCCATATTTGACAAGAAGACCAAAAACTCAAGGAAAGAAACGATTAGTGAGAGTTTCCCCCTTAGCAAATGTAAGCCTGGAAGAAATACCATCATCAGTTTTGCTTCTTTTCCCCATCTCTAGCAATTACCAATCAGAACGTGATTGTGAGGAAGTATCCTTCAAGGTTAAGTGTGGGGGGTGGAGAGCTGCGTCCTCTGTGGATAGCTCTCCACGGCCCCTCCTCCCCCCGAGTTTATTCCTCTTTAGTGCATAATTGCTGCTTTCATGAATAAGATTTTAAAAGCGCGCAGGCAGGTAGTGTATGGGAGCTCTTGTTTTCTTTGGGGACGTTTTTCAGGTGGGCAGGGTTTGGCAAAGCGGGTCTAGCTGCTGCTTCAGCAGAAACACGTTTACTGGAGCTCAGCAACTCCACGTGTCTGCTGTGATAATACACATAGCATCTCTGGAAGGGGAGTGCCGGATGCCAGGTGTGCCTGGGTTGTGTAGGTACAGGTTATCATGAAGAATATACCTTTGCTAAGGATTTAAACCCACACAAGCCAGAGAAGAGGATCTGGGAGCTCAGTGCTGAATTGTAACCATGCTAAACGATATACATGCATGTTTGTGAGTGAGGGTCCTTGTCAGATAGCATGATGCCTGGAGGAATTGCTGGGGGGAGGGAGAGGGGGGGAAGGGAGGGAGGGAGAGAGGAGCAATACATGCACATAGTCATCAGACACCAGTCCTTCGTCAGAGGAGAAACTGGAACTGAAACTGCAAGAATACATTTCTTCCTCCTGCCTTCTATTCTGCACCTGCTGTGGCCCCTTCCTTCTCAGTATTTCAGATGCCAGATGTGATGATATAAAGTAGCATATATCTATATCTATATCCATGTCTAGCGGAACCCTGGAGGCTCACACTGGCTGCATGGGAGGCTGAGAATGGAAGGATCACAGCTGGAGGCCAGCCCAAGGCAGAAAGCTTCATGAAAGGCCGTTGGTGTCTGTCTGCTTGTCTTCCTCAACTCTGCCTGGGGCTGAGATTGGGAAGATGGTGGTTCCAGGACAGGTAGAGCTGAAAAGTCCTAGAAGCTCCTTCCCTATGGAGGGAAGCCGAATGTGAGGCCTGCACCTTTGATTCCAGGAGGGCCGAGAGGAGGCAGATTTCTGAACAGACACAATGCTCTGGGGGGATGAGAGACCCTATCTTAAAAGTCACAGTCAAGCCAGGCACCGGTGACTCACACCTGTAATCCTAGCTACTCAGGAGGCTGAGATCAGAGGATCAAGGCTCAAAGCCAGCCAGGGCAAGAAAGTCTGTGAGACTCTTATCTCCAATTAAAAAAAACACCATAAAACTGGGAGTGGAGCTATGGCTCAAGTGGTAGAGTGCTTGCCTTGAGCTGAAGAGCTGAGGGACAGCGCCCAGGCCCAGAGTTCAGGCCCCATGACAAATAAATAAATAAATAAACCAGTCAAAAATAGAACTGGGGGTGTGGTTCAATATTATTGTGCCAGCCTAGCAAGCCTAAAGCCCTGAGTCCAAACCCCTAGTATGGCTAATAATAATAATAATAACCTGAAGCCCCAAACTCAGTATCTTTTAAAGAATTTTCAGGTTATTAAAGAGCACTTGAGAGATGTTTTGAGACTAACTTTTGAAAATGCTGTTTTAGACTTCCTATTTGTGGCCGGGGGTCGTTCTGGGTGTCACTTGTAGTCATGGGCTGTCGGGAATGCTTTTGTTCCCTACGGAACCTTCTTTCATTTATCCTTACGTCGAGAGAATAAAGGCTGCCGCACCGACTCTGGGAGACGGCTGTGTCTGCTCAGTTTTAATGTTTGTGAAAACATTAATCTCATTTCTAATTCTACATCTTCCAATTCACTGCCCTGACCCAGGAGAAGTGTGAAGCGGAGCAAGGCTATGGCTCGTTTTAGCACCTGTTATACCCCACCCATGAGCAAACACATGGTCTCCATGTGTTTTTCCTCTCACTGATTGCAGCCTTCTCTACACTTTTCTTCCAGAAAGTTTCCAATCTCCTTTTGCCCTTGGCTTCCCAGAGACCCCAACTCAATTGAGAAGTAGTATCTAAGTAGCATCGAAGGAAGAACAGATAAATTAATTCACACTGAATGTCAGTGGGTAGATTCTAATATTCTAACATCTCAAGAGACGTGTGCTCACCAATATTGCTTTTTTGTGTAATTTCGCTATGCTAAATGATATTCTTGATGAATTGTATGCAGCCAAAATGTCAAAAAAAGGCAGGGCATTTTTAATTGGTCACAATATTCCATTATATGGAGATACTTTCATATGATAAAACTCAAGAGTGTAAAGCAAAAGACTAGACCAATCCATCACTTATGAAATAGTATTCAATCATTGTAAATGATCCCTTTTTGCCTAGAAAGCTATTTCTAAATATGATCAAATTCATCAGATGTTATGAAATTATATATAAATAAAAAGTGTATGTGTAGGTCTACCCAGAAAGTTCTGTACAAATGTGCTGATTGTTACTTAAAGATATCATATAATTTTAATTCCTACTGATTTTTCTTTCAGAAGATTCAGATTTCCCTGTAGCACTCTTTTATAGGGTGTGTTTTCTTTATTTTATTTCAGTGTGAGATTTGATCCATGTAATCCATGTGTAATGATCTAATCAGAATACCATGAATGTCCAGCTCTTGTTGATTATAAAATTTATGCTGTCACAACTCCTTCGCCTCCTGTCTACTCTAATCATGTGGTTGGACAGAGGTGGAGATCAAAATGATGCCATCAGAAATAAATGTGATTAGTATAGAAAATTCAGTAGCTCCAGCTAGTCTGGTGGAATCACAGCAAATTCTTACTAATGACAAAGAATCAGAGATGGAGGAGAAACTATGGCACTTTCAGTACAGCCAATGACACGGTTCATATTTCCTCTAAGACAGGAAATGAAGGCACTGACAATACAATCCCCCTTCTCTTTGGACTGTTCTCTTCTGAATATTAAAGTAGAATACTCTTAAACATTAAGAGGAAGATGGGAAGATGCAAATGTCTTAGTAACTCTGAGAGCTAAGCTGGGGATTTTCTGATTCCACTTAGTGAAAAATAGACTTGATTACATGTTGGCTGCTTGCATTTCTTACAATGAATTAATTTTCTTATAGAGCAGAGGCAGGTTTTATCTATTGATGGAGTTTCCAGGGCTGATCCTTCGTTCTGATCGAAACATGAATTTTTGCCCTCACTTTCTTGTCTTCCAATCCTTGCGTCACAGACACTTCTAAAAATGGAAATCGAAGTTCGATGCAGATGAGAAAATCTTGAGAAGTTATTCCCCCCCCCCCCCCGTACTAAAATTGGAACTCAGGACCTAAGCTGTATACCCAGCCTAGCTTTTTAAATTTCAGCTTCGTTTTTTAAATATTATTTGTCAGTAGCTGTACAAAAGAGTTGTCATTTAACGAAGTAGTTTATGAATACAATGTATCTTGATCAATGTTAACCGCTTTCAGTGTTCTTACTCCCTCACCCCTCCTACACCCCCCTTCCTTTGCTCTTCTTAATCTAGGATATATATAGATTCTCGACTACATTCTCCCCCCTTCTCCCCTTCATTCATCTACTCCTTCTTCCTTAACCCCCACCTCACACTTTTGAATATCTGCCTCCTGGTGTTTTCTTTGGCTGAATTTTGATTTTTCTTTCCTAAGGAACTGCGCCATTTGAGTTCTCCTATGAATCTACTGTATTTCAATATTTCGGTTAATATATTTCTCTACATTTGCATACCATCCAACGTCTTTGAAACAGAGTCTCCAGGACTTTTATGTATAGGCTAGCTTTAAAACATCCAGATCTCAGCCTACTAATGGAGCTAGAATTATGGATGTGAGCCACTGATTACTGGCTCCTTGAAAAGTATAAATTTCATAAGAAGGAAGTATGGTCAAGGAGTGACTTAAAGTCAGCTACTTAAATTCAGAAATGGAAGACTGGTGGGTTTCAGTAATTGTGAATAAATGAAACAAATGGAGCATGAATGTTAAGGTGAGAGGGAGAGTTTCGGTGTGGACATCAGAAGTGTGAATTTTGGTCCTATTATTCATGATATACATGACCACCTGTCAGGAGTCTTAGCTTCATCTTTGCCTGTCTTGAGGAATAGCAGCAAGAGCTTAGAGTTGATTCAGTGATATCAGGCTTAGTGAGTGTGACATAAAACAGTGACTTTGTTGTTGCTGTTGTTTTCTCAGATTTTATCCAATGCTAGTGACCACAATAAATATTGCTTGGGTTGCTAAAGTAGAATACGTTATTGCCCATTCCTGAATATTCCCTGATGACTGTATTGTTCCATACAAATATCTCTTCATTGGTAAAAGTTGGAAGAAAGCTATATAACGTGCACTCACAGTTAGCATACTTTTTTCACTCTTCACCAAGAGGCCGTAGTAATTGAACCCTATTTCATCTGCATAATCAAAAAGGATGAACCATTTTTATACATTGATTTAGAACAGGTATAACTGAAAAACTCTGTGGTTTATGGGAAATATGAGATGAGGATGTCGTATTTCAGTGTAGAGCTGGGGGTAGACCAGCAGGCATGGTTAGAATCCTCTTTCTGTAACTGCACTTGGCTACAAAAAAAAAAAAAATCCTACACAGGTATCTCCCTATGAAGATCAGTTTAATTCACATTTGGGACACTTTAGGAAGGAAGGGACAAAAGGAAGACAAGAGGGATGAGAGCACTGATACTTGTTAAAAAACCAACTAAAAGAAACAAATTTGTTGTAACCAAGGTAAGAATTCAATAGGTGAAATCGCAATACACACACACACACACACACACACACACACACACACACACACACACACACAGAGAGAGAGAGAGAGAGAGAGAGAGAGAGAGAGAGAGCAGATATGCAATTGCCGTTACCCATCCATCTGTTCTTAGTTGCCGCTGCTGACTCCACTGTTTGGCTATCATAAAAAGAGCTGCAGGAGACTAAGCTCTGAGTACCATGGTTTGAAGCCAGCCAAGGTAGGAAAGTCCATGAGACTCCCATCTCCAATTTACCAGCAAAAATGAAGAAGTGAAGTGAAGCTGTGCTCAAGAACACAAGGCTTGAGAATAAATGCTCAGGGACAGTGCCCAGGATTTGAGTTCAAATGCTGGACTGGTGCAGGCAGGCACATGAGCACCGTGTGCACACACACACACTCACATACAAAACAAAACATAGACATATAGAGGTCTGTCTGCTTGTGTATGGGTTTACTTTCTTTGGATGGATGGGATGCTTGGGTCATAAAAGTAGGTTAATTTTTAGTTTTTTGAGAAGCCTCCACACTGATTTCATTAGTTTAAATTCCCACCAACAATGTGCAAGTATTCCTTAAACCCCTGCACCTTAGCCAGCTTTTTCTGATAACTGCAATTCTTACTGGATGGAGAGAGAATATCAATGCAGCTTTTATTTGCATTTCCTTGATGGTTAAGGCTATTGACTAGTTCTTCATGGATGCATTAGCCATTTATGTTTCTTCTTATGGGAATTCTCTGTTCAGTCAGTGGCCAATTTATGCATTCAAATATTTGTTCTTTGCTATTTAATTTTCTGAGCATTTGGCATATTTTGAGTATGGATCCCTTACTCATTGAATAGCTGGTAAAAATCCTCTCCCCCTCCATAGCTTGTCTCCTGATTATGGGGCTGTTTTTGTTTTTGTTTTTGTTGATGTGTGAGTCCATTGTAGTTTGATGCAGCCCTATACAGTCTCTTTTATTAATGAGCTCTTGTGTAACATTGCCTGTGCCTATATTTCCCAGATTTTCCTCTATGGTTTCCAGTGATAATTTCAAAGTTGCAGGTTTTTCATTTGAGTTGATTTTTGTACCAAGTGTACAAAAGAGAGGAGCCTACACTAGTCTTCTGCATTCAAATGACTGGGTTTTCTCACGTCATTTCTGGAGAAAGCTATCTTTCCTCAACTGTACTCTTTTGGCTTTGTTGTCAATGACCGGATAGCTGTAGTTGTGGGACTTTTGTTTCTGGGTCTCCTGTTTCATCCCATTGGACTTCATATCCATTTTTGCCAGTGCCATGCTGAGTTTGTTACTATCGCTTTGTAGTTTGATTTGAATGCTAATATTGTAATACCTCCAACATGGCTCTTTTTCTCCAGGATTGCTTTTGCTGCTCCATGGTCCTTTATTATTCCACATAACATTTAGGATTGATATTTTTTTAATTTCCACAAAAATTGACATTGAGACTTAGACAGGCAACGCATTGAGTTTATATATGACTTTGAGTAGTATGGCCATTTTCGTGATATTAATTATAGAAAATCAATTTGTATGAAAAATCTATTTAAGAATAAATGTTGAAATAATTCACTCAACTTCCTCTCCAGTATCAGTGATGTCATCATGCTAGAACACTTATAGCTATGTAATTAGCACACTATATAAATGTTTTATTGTTGTTGTTTGGTTTTAGTTGGTTGGGTTCTTTTGCAGGTGGGGCAAAAATTAAAAATTGCTCTTTGTGTTTTTTCTTGCTTTTGCTTCGTTTCCAAAGTTTAAAAGGATGAGACAGTTATGTCTTTTTTTTTTTTTTTTTTTTTTAATTTAATTTTATTTTATTTGAGAACATACTGTACAGAGGGGTTACAATTACATGGGCAGGATAATGCATACATTTCTTACCAAGCATTGCAGCCTCCTCCTTTGTTTACCCTTCACCTCCCTTCCCAGCCTCCCCCCTCCCTCCCACCCAATCATACCCCCCCTCCACCCCCCCCCGACATTGTAAAGCTGGTTTTGACATGACATTTTGTACTTCTCATTGTTGCAACAGGTCCACCTGAATCCTTAAACGACTTGTTTGTCCCCATCTCCTCCACATGTTATACTGACATCAAATATAGTGAAAGCGGGGGTTACACTGTGGGGGAGGGACATACAAAGCAACAAAGAGATAATATTATAAATGCGTTAGAGACACATGCATGAAAGAAACAAAAACATTAAAATACATATTTGAGGTTTCGTTTTCCTAACATCACATTATTTGACTTTTTCCGCTTGACTCATACCTATACTAGATATTGCAAATAAGGGAAACCATGGGACCTATGTTTCTTTGGGCCTGGCTTACTTCACTTAATATAATTTTTTCCAAGCCTTTCCATTTCCTAACAAATGGGGAAATGTCATTCTTTCTGATGGAGGCATAGAATTCCATTGTGTATATATACCACATCTTCTTGATCCATTCATCTACTGAGGGGCATCTGGGTTGGTTCCATGTCTTAGCTATGGTAAATAATGCTGCAATAAACATAGTTGTGCTGGTAGCTTTAGTGTGGCCTTGTTTGTGATCATTTGGGTAAATGCCCAAAAGTGGGATTGCTGGGTCATTGGGGAGCTCTATGTGGAGTCTTTTGAGGAACCTCCATACTGCTTTCCAAAGTGGTTGAACAAGTTTACATTCCCACCAACAATGAAGTAAGGTTCCTTTCTGTCCACATCCCCTCCAGCATCTGTTGTTGTTAGAGTTCTTGATTTTTGCTGTTCTAACTGGAGTGAGGTGATATCTCAATGTTGTTTTGATTTGCATTTCTTTTATGGCTAGGGATGTTGAACATTTCTTCATGTGTCTATTGGCCATCCTTCTTTCTTCTTCAGAGAAGCTTCTCTTTAAGTCTTTCGCCCACTTACTTATTGGGCAGTTGTTTCTTTGAGGATTTGTTGTTGGGTGGTTTAATTTTTTGAGTTCCAAGTATATTTTAGATATGAGACCCTTGTCCGTTGTATGGCTAGTAAAGATCTTCTCCCAGTCCGTGGGCTTTCTATTGATCTTGCTAGCTATGTCATTTGCCCTGCAGAAGCTCTGCAACCTTATACAATCCCATTTGTCCAGCCTTTCTTTGATTTGTTGTGTTTCCGGGTCTTTATTCAGAAAATTTCGGCCTGTGCCAAGGAGACCCAGGGTTTCTCCTATTCCATCCTGTAATGTTTTCAGAGTGTCTGCTTTGAGTTCAAGGTCTTTGATCCATTTGGAGTTGATTCTGGTGCAGGGTGATATATAAGGATCTAGCTTTAGTTTTCTACATGTAGTTAACCAGTTTTGCCAGCACCATTTACTGAAGAGGCTGTCTGTCTTCCATTCTATTGTTTTAGCTCCCTTATCGAAGATTAGATGGCTATAGGTCTGTAGGTTCATTTCTGGGTTTTCAATTCTATTCCATTGGTCCTGAGGTCTGTTCTTATGCCAATACCAAGCTGTTTTGATTACTATGGCTTTATAGTAGAGTTTGAAATTTGGTACTGATATTCCTCCAGCAGTGTTCTTTCCGTTGAGGAGCGTTTTTGCTATTCGGGGTCTTTTATTGTTCCATATGAATTTTTGGATTGCCTCTTCTATTTCCTTGAAGAATGAGGGTGGAATTTTGATAGGTATTGCGTTGAATTTGTAGATAGCCTTGGGGAGTATTGCCATTTTCACGATGTTAATCTTTCCAATCCAGGAGCATGGGAGGTTTTGCCATTTTTTAAGTTCTGTGTTGATTTCCTTTTTCAAGATTTTAAAGTTTTCATCATAGAGGTCCTTCACTTCTTTAGTTAAGTTAATTCCTAGGTATTTTATTTTTTGTGGGGCTATTACAAATGGAGTTGCTTTCCTAATTTCAGCCACACTTTTCTCATTGTTGGCATACAGAAAAGCCATTGATTTTTGGGGGTTAATTTTATAACCTGCTACTTTGCCAAAGTTTTGAATCAGCTTGAGTAATTTGGGAGTGGAGTCTATGGGATTCTTTAAATACAAGATCATGTCATCTGCAAAGAGGGAGAGTTTTATTTCTTCTTTCCCTATTTGGATCCCCTTTATGTCTGCATCTTGTCTTATTGCTGTAGCTAGGCATTCTAATACTAGATTGAAGAGAAGTGGAGAGAGTGGGCATCCTTGTCTTGTTCCTGAGTTAAGAGGAAATGGCTTTAGTTTTTCACCATTGAGTATAATGCTGGCTGTAGGTTTGTCATATACAGCCTTTATTGTATTGAGGAATGTTCCATGGATTCCTAATTTTTCCAAAACCTTCATCATAAAGGGGTGTTGGATCTTGTCGAATGCTTTTTCTGCGTCTATTGAGATAACCATGTGGTTCTTATTCTTGCTCCTGTTGATGTGATGAATAATATTAATTGATTTGCGTATATTGAACCAGCTTTGCATCCCTGAAATGAATCCTGTTTGATCGTGGTGTATGATTTTTTGGATGAATTGTTGAAGTCGGTTGGCCAAAATTTTGTTGAGAAGTTTTGCATCAATGTTCATCAAAGAAATGGGTCTATAGTTCTCTTTCTTTGATGAGTCCCTGCCTGGTTTTGGGATGAGGGTTATGATGGCTTCATAGAATGTGTTCGGTAGTGAGCTTTCTCTTTCAATTTCATTGAAGAGTTGGAGGAGAATTGGTGTGAGCTCTGCTTTGAAGGCCTTGTAAAATTCCGCTGTAAAACCATCTGGTCCTGGACTTTTCTTAGCTGGGAGGTCTCTTATTGCTGTTTCTATTTCAATGCTTGATATGGGCCTGTTAAGATAGTTTACCTCATCTTGGTTTAGTTTTGGCATGTCAATATTTGCTAGGAAGAGGTCCATTTCTGTCAAGTTCTCAAACTTATTAGCATAAAGTTTTGAGAAGTATTCCCTTATAATGTTCTGAATCTTGCTTGTTTCCGTGGTGATGTTTCCTTTCTCATCTCTGAGTTTATTAATTTGGGTGTGTTCTCTTCTTTTTCTGATAAGATTTGCTAAGGGTCTGTCAATTTTGTTGAGTTTTTCGAAGAACCAACTCTTTGTTTTGTTGATTCTTTCTATAGTTTTTTTGGATTCTAATTCATTTAATTCTGATTTAATTTTGATTATTTCTTTCCGTCTACTGGATTGGGGTTTATCTTGCTGCTCTTTTTCAAGGAGGTTTAGATGTGTCATTAAATTGTTAGTTTCAGATCTTTCCAATTTGTTGATGTAGGAGCTCAGAGCTATAAACTTGCCTCTGAGTACTGCCTTTGCTGTGTCCCAGAGGAGCTGGTATTTTGTGTGTTCATTTTTGTTGAATAGCATGAACATTTGAATTTCCTTTCTAATCTCTTCCATGACCCACTCATGATTCAGCAGTGTGTTGTTCAGCCTCCATGTGATACCGGACTTTCTTTGGTGGCTTTTGGTGTTGAGTTCTAACTTTATTCCCTTGTGGTCAGAGAGAATGCAAGGTATAACTTCAATGTTTCTGAATTTAGACAAGTTTGCTTTGTGGCCTAAAATGTGGTCTATTTTAGAAAACGTTCCATGTGCTGCTGAGAAAAACGTGTATTCTGATGCTGCTGGGTGAAATGTTCGGTAAATGTCTGTTAAGTCTAGTTGATCTATGCAGCTGTTTAGATCTGCGGTTTCTCTGTTGAGTTTTTGCCGAGTTGATCTATCTAGTGGGGAGAGTGGTGTGTTAAAATCCCCAACGATTAATGTCTTTGGATCTATATGGGATTTGAGGGAAAGTAGTGTTTCTTTGATAAATTTGGGTGCTCCATTGTTTGGCGAATAGATATTTAGAATTGTAATATCCTCCTGAAGGAGAGATCCTTTAATTAGTATGTAGCGACCTTCTTTATCTCTTTTCACGAATTTTAATTTGAAGTCTATTTTATCTGATATTAGGATTGCAACTCCCGCCTGTTTATGCGGTCCGTTTGCTTGGTAGATTTTGTTCCAGCCTTTAACATTGAAAATGTGTTTGTTTTTACGGGCAAGATGTGACTCCTGCAGGCAGCAGATAGAAGGGTCTTGTTTTTTAATCCAACTAGACAGTCTATGTCGCTTAATTGGAGAGTTCAGTCCGTTAACATTAAGAGATAGGACTGAGAGGTATTTGGGAGTTCCTGCCATGTTATCTACCTTCTTGGGGGCTCCGAAAACTGGGTTCTTCCTATGGTTCTTGGATTCTCAGTTTGGGTGCAGTTTCTTGGCCTTTATTGCGGTCTTGTTGGTTTTCTATGTGTAGGACATCTTTAAGAATCTTTTGTAGGGCTGGTTTGGTGGAGATGTATTGTTTCAATTTTTCTTTGCTATGGAAGGTTTTTATTTGGCCTTCAGTTATGAAGGAGAGTTTAGCTGGGTACAGTATTCTTGGTTGATAGTTGTTTGTTTTTAGGGCATGGCATACATCATTCCAGGCTCTTCTTGCTTTGATTGTCTCTGCTGAGAAATCTGAGGTGATTCTAATTGGTTTCCCTTTATAAGTGATTACCCTTTTCTCTCTGACAGCTTTAAGGATCTTTTCCTTGTTCTGAGTTGATCCTGTGTGGATTATTATGTGACGGTGGGATGTCCTATTCTGGTCTGGTCTATTTGGGGTTCTAAAGGCTTCTTGTATCTGGACAGGCCTATCTTTTTGCATGTTTGGGAAGTTCTCTGCTAGGATCCTGTTAAACAGATTTCCTAGACCATTAACTTCTGTTTCTAGGTGCTCCTCTACACCCATTATCCTTAGATTAGGCCTTCTGATGGTGTCTTCCAGGTGTTGGATAGATCTATCATATTTCTTGGACTTGTCTTGGATGGTTGTATGTTCTTTCTCTATAATATCTAGGCTGTCTTCAATCCCTGAGATTCGATCTTCTGCATGTTCTAACCTGCTGTCAAGACTCTCTACTTTGTTTTTTATCTCTTTTCCTTCTAGTTGGTCAGCTTTGATGGCTTCAAGTTCTTTGTTGAAGCTCTGTTTTAGGTCTTGTATGAATTTCTTTACTTCCTTAATTTGGTGTTCAGTGTTTGTCCTCAAATCACTTAGTTGATTGGTTATGGTTTCTTTGGGCTCCCATTCCTTCTGTTGGGTTCCATTCAGCATTCCCTTTGTGGTCTCCCTGACTTCTTTCATCTCTTTGTTAATGGATTCCATGAATGCCTTTAGTGATCTTTGTGTGTTCTCTACCTGGTCTCTCAATTCCTGTATTACTCTTTGATTAGCTTCCTCCCGTTCGCGGGATTCCTGCAGATCTCTTTGAGTGTTCTCAGCCTGCTCACGCCATTCCTCCCTTTCTCTTTGAGTATTCTCAAGTTGTTCACGCAAATCCTGTATCAGTTTTTGAGTAGCTTCCTCACGCTTATGATATTCCTGTATAAACTTCTGGGATGCCTCCTCTCTCTCCCTATCACGCTCATACAGAGTCCTTTGTACGTTGTCAAACTTTTCATTTATCATGTTTGCCAGCAGTGTTTGTAGAGCTGTTTGGGAACTCTCCTCTGGATTATTCATTATCTGTTCTATCCCCTGATTATCAGGATTGGGAATTGAGATACCCGAATTTGCCATTTTTCTTGTGTTTTTCCGGCTTACTCTGCCCATTTGAGATGAAGATAGCATCAGTTTTGTGCTAGAACACTATCTTAAGGCAACCATCAACCAAAGTTTGCATTTGTACAGTCAATAGTCTACAGATACAATCTAGTTCAACAGATACATCTATTCGACATCAAACAACTATATGTTAAAGGACTTTGAACCGCAGAGAAGAATTTGGAAAACCAGAAATTATTAGGGTTAGGGAGAGATGTGGGTAAAAAATAGGAATAGATTGGTGTGGGAAGGCACAGGGAGAGTTAACTATGTCCTAATCACAATGCAGGAAATAGGTTGGGTAGGATGTAAGTAGAGAGAGAGAGAAAAGGGAAGAAAGGGAAAGGGGAATGAAAAGAGACCAGAAAAAAAATAGAGACGTAAAAATTAATGTTATTTTAGAGATTAAAAGACCATCTATTTATAGAGGGATATGAATATGTTGAGAGAAAGGGAGGGACATAGAGGAGATGAGAAAAACTTTTAAAAAATGCTTAAAATATTATATAGGTATAAAGAGGTAGTACTGTTATTAATGAATTTAAGTCTCAGAGGTTTTGAATTGAGTAATAAGTTTGTGGATTAAGTGTGTACACAATGGGGGATAGGGTCTACTGGTTAACTACGGGTTTATCTGAGGATGTGCAGGACAAGAGTTAAGTCACATAAAGGTGAACAAAGAGGAAAAGTTGGAAAGGATAGGAAAGTGAGAAGAAAAGATCAGAAGTTCAGTAGAGCTAGAAAAAAAAAAACAAAAACAAAAAGATAATTAAGAATGAATGAAAAAGAGAAAGAAGACAAGAAAAGAAAAGAAAACACACATTCACGTATTCCTAAAATAAAAATTATAAGAGGAGAAAAAAAAATTAATGGAAAACAATTATTTTTTCAGAAGAGGCAAAAATTAAAGATTAATAAAAGTTTTAGAAAAGCAAAAAAAAAAAAAATTTTTTATATATATATAAGGTAACAAAAAACGAAAAAAAAACAAAACAAGAAAAAGAAAAAAAGAAAAGAAGAAGAAGAAAAAAAAAAAAAAGTTCTTTGATTTTTTTTTTTTTTTTTTTTTTTTTTTTTGGGAGGGGTGGGAAGAGTCCTGTATCTCCCTTTTGTCTGTAACCAGAGTCTGGTTGGAGTCTCTGGTCAGCTTGAGGTCCTGTGGCTTGATTGGTTTCTTAAGTCAGTTTGTTGGAACAGGCAGAAAAATGCTCTGCTTTACCCAAGATTTTGAGATCCCCCTCCCAGGTTAGTTTACTGGGAGGGTGATCTGCTTTGAGAATCACAAAAGAGGGGGATGTAGTGATGAGGCTAGGTTCTGGGTAGAGTTGAGGTCTTTCAAGGAACAGTAGCTTTTCCCTGGGGCTATTTTGTGAAAAAAAAAAAAAACTCACAGCACCCAGCCTGGAGCCATTCTCAGGGTTTCTGTTTTTCAATTGATTGTGGTGGCTGCTAGAGGGAGGGGCAGCCTCTGGCTCTGGCCACCCAGCGAGGAGAGCCACTCCAATGGCTGGTGCCTGAGCTGGGCGACCCCTCCCTGGATGGAACTGAGTCTGTGAGGTCACCTCGCCGCCAAGTTCCCGTGAACTGCCAAATGACTAGCTCTATTCCACGGCCTGAGCTGGAGCTAGCCGCTCCTCCGAGCTTTGTCGGTATCCAAGATGGAGATCACCGGTGCTGGGGGGGGGAGGGGTGGCCTTCCCTCCTCTGCTCCCAGAGGAGGAGTGAGGAAGCGGGGCTTCTACTCACGCGGAGTCTTGGATCCCGGGTCGTCTCTGGTCTGCAAAGTGCAGGATGAAGTTGTCCGCTCCTTGTCGGTTCTTGCTGGTGTTGAGTAGAATCCGCTCGTCCGCTGCGTCTGGCTCCTTTGTCCCGGACTGCGTCTCAGGTATGCCTCCGCGGCGGTGGTCGCCGCTGCGACCCTGCCGCCACAGCGGCAGCTGCTCAGATGTGTCTGCTTGGCTTCCCCTCTCTTGACTAACTCTCTGTCCTGTGATGGCACACTTGGTGTGATTCTCTGGCTTGGGACTGTTCACTGGAACTCTGAAACTGTTTTCTATGCAAGAGCTTGTTCAGATTCCAGCTTCTCCTCCGCCATCTTCCCGGAACTCCCCGACAGTTATGTCTTAAGACTGTCAGAGATACTTCATACCTCTGCCTGAAAAATAATTAGGTCATTATGTATAAATAGAGTCCTTTGTCACTTAGAGAGATATTTTTAGCTATATTATCTGATTTTTTTTATCTTCAAATAGCAATGGGAAATAGTTACCATTATCCCCATTATGTAAATGAAAACACTATTCAGTGAGGTCATTTAAACAAGTTTTAGTGCCTGGTTAGTAAATTACTGAACCCAGAACATAGATTTGAACCCAAGCCTTTTAACCTTCCATTCAGCAGAACTCTGCCCCTGTGGTTTACGTCCTACTCAAGGTGTACAAAAGAGCCCAAGGAAGGTCACACATCATCAGATCTGTATTTCCTGGCAAGCTAAGGAATCAATGTGTAAAGATAAAGCAAATTCAGTCCTTGAGATCTAAACAGAAATCCCAGTTACAGCGTCATCCCATGGTGCTTTTCCCTGACTACGCCTTGTCTTGAAAGTTATGAATTCCACCCAGAGGCCAAACTGAGCTCTGCACTGTTCAGTAGGCCATGCTGGTTTGGTTAGGACACAGCAGCTATCCAACCCCAAAGAGACTTGGCTCTTGATATTCTTCTAGAGCCCCAGGAAGCTACAAGAAGAGTAGAGTACTGGCTGTGGCTGGAATTGTCACCTCTTGCTTTCCCACTACCACTTTCTCAGAATCTGTAAAGGAGAAATACAGGTGTTCTTTCATAGGACAAGAGACAATTTTCTCCTGCCTGAGGTGTAAAGGAAAGTGATAAGTATTTCAGTCACATGCACCCTTTCCCTGTCCTGGGCACTAAGTGAACTAGGTCAGAAGCTATATCCTTCTGTTACAACAACATCTCCAGATACATCTTTCAGAAGAGAAATTTACTCAGGTCCACCTGATTGCTAGTCTCAGGTAGCTCAGAAAATCACCCTATAAAGAAAACCAGCCTCCTGATCGGCTGATGTAGGACCTGCCCTTCTTGTCCACAGGTTGGAATTCATGTCTAAACAACTGTGGTCTATAATTAGGGGTTGCTCACCCATCAAACCAACGCCGCCTAGCACCCCCAACTAAATCACTATGTTCAACCTTACTATTTTATCTTCAAAGCTAATTGCTGTGTTTAAAACAAACAAACATCAAAAAATAACAATAGGGCACTTTGCTAATTGTTCCTAATGGGACAGATGTTTAAAAACCAGTTAGGTTAAAAACTGTGTCCACAAAAGAAGAGCCAATAATTGGGTAGATTTTTCTCTCATTTTTTTTTTTTTATTATTATTATCTTGAGACAGTTGGCCACCCTTTTGAAACATCAAGACGTCATGTGAGCACATGAATATACAATACAAACTTTTGGTTTACCCTACATATCATTTGAGAGTCTGTTGCTTACCTTGTGACTAACACCACCAGGGCCACCCTCCCTTCCATATTTTAGTGTGAAATTCCTACCTGTGAAAACTGTCCAAGTCAGATGATTGGCGCTGTTAGTGACCATTTGCTCAACTCTCAGTCCCAGTTCAAGATGCCCTTCATTGTTCCCAAGGGATCTTTTATAGTTAAAAAAAAGTCCAGGGCTGGGAAGGTGGCTCAGTGGTAGAGCGCTTGCCTTGCATGCATGAGGCCCCGGGTTCGATTCCCCAGCACCACATAAGCAAAAAGAAAAAAAGCCAGAAGCAGCACTGTGGCTCAAATGGTAGAGCTCTAGCCTTGAGCTGAAGAGCTGAGGGACAGCACCCAGGCCCAGAGTTCAGGCCTTACGACCAGACCCCCCCCCTGAAAAAAAGTGCAGTTGAGGATCTGACATTGCTAATCGGTTGACTTGGATACAGTACGTTCAGGTAAGACCAGCTGTAATTCACACTTGCCTATGTATGTATTTAGAACCAGTTCTGCTCTTTTCCTTGCACCTTGTATTGTATCATCGCTTTGTGGATATATTTTATTGTACCATTGTTTTCTGATATAAAGGTAATGTAGGTTAAGAGACCGCCTCTTCCCCTGCGAGCAATGAAAAGGTAAAACTCACACGGGACAAAATAAATAAAACATCACAACTGGTTTTCCATCAAGCTCAACCACTGGGATTTTGTTAACATTTAACGGTAGAACCTAGAAATCTATGTGATTATTCAAGACAGTCAGTCTTCAGAGTAGCTTTCAGAGTAGAAAATATGAATGCTACGGGTGGCACGTCATCTTGAACATTGCACTAAGCTCTTTGCAACGTGCCATCTCATTTAATTCTCACATACCTAACAGGTAGGCCTCACCATTTTATACTTGAGAAATCTGAATGTCGCACGGTAATCATTTCCAAACAAATATATTAAAAAGTGGGGGGGGGGGGGGTTGGTAGGAGAGAATCTATAGTATCAGCACAAATTTCTGAGAGAGATGGGCGTTTTATTAAGTGGTGTTTTCTCACTTTATTGATGCGGGAACATGCAATACTCTTACCTGTGACAGGAGCCCAGCATCCCAAGGCAGGAAGACATTCAATTTATAGCAAAGGCTCCTGTGGCTTTTCTCTGAATTAGATTTCAAGCACACAGGCAGGCCCTTCCAAACTTCTGCAGCCCTGGGGTGTCCGTGTTGAGAGAGTTCTGATTTTCCACACCTCTGAGACTTCTGGCAGAGGAAGAAGCAGAAGGCGAGGAAATAAACAAGTCCCTCTCACCGGGTTGGCCAGAAAGCTATTAGGAGGAGGACGCGGGATGGCCCTGGCTCCCCTGGCTTTTTTCATCTGTGGCTGCCCCCAGTAAGCCTCCGCTCTCAGCTGCTGCTGATGCGGGTTTTCTGGGAAGTGAAAGGCGAGATAGCAAATGGTCACAGGAGAAGCTCACTGGAAAGAAGCGTGCCCGAGGGACAAGGAGGTGGTAGGAAGCAGGCTGCGCGCTGGAAGACGGGCTGCGCGCTGGCCGATCTCGGGGAGATCTGGGGAAGAGGTGTCTCCTGGGAACAAAGCATGTGACATGCAGACGTGGCTTCTCTGGATGGGTCCCTCATGTCCCCCCAATAGCTCAACCTCAGCTCTAAAGCTGAGGGACCCCCTGCTGCAGCTGACAGCTGAGGCCATTATTTGCAAACCAGGCTGCTTGCAGTGGGGGGGGGGGGGCAGGCAGTGAGTCACTACTGCCAGGGGGGGAGGGGGAACGGGGGGGGGGGGGGGGGGGATCTCCCTGGTACCTTGGTGTTTCTGCTGAAGGGTGATAGAGAAAGTTCCAGGAGGAAAATGGAACTGCGATTTAAGTCAAACATGAGACTCACTTTCCTTCTCTGTAACACGGGGAGAAAGCATGACACTCATGAGAACTGATGGAAATTCAACATAGGACATTCCTGTACAGATGCTGTTGACAGATGTGCAGAAGCTTTGTTTTATCGCACTAGTAGTAGTTGTTATGATTATTGTTATTATTATTAGTGTCCTGGTCAGTATGATGGCTAAAAAGCACTCTTCATTTAGTGTTTGAGCAACTTAAAAAAAAATTCCTGGAAGTAGAATTTGAACTCGGGGCCTTATACTAATGAGGCAGGAACTCAGGTGCTGAGTTACGGTTCCAAGCCTTTCCATTTTTTTTTTCACTGATTATTTTCAGATAAGCTTTCACATTTTGCTGGGGCCTCTGTCTGGACTCTGCTCTATCTCCTGTTGATATTGTAGCCAGAGAGAGACACAGTGAGGGAAAGCAGGTCATAATGTCTATTCGAGAGGAACCGTTGGGCAGAGAGAACAGCAATGCTAAGGAAATGGGTGTGTGTCTAGTACGTTCAAGGAAGACTGAAGTTTTAAATGTGTCTGGAGTGAGTGAGCAAAAGCAATGTAAGCACAGTGGAGCTGGAGAGACAGTGTTGGCACAGATCCTGCGGAGCCTTAGCAAGGACGGGATGATGCAGGTTTTGAACCGACAAACGGGGAAGGCCTGGTAAGAACAGGAGCTTGCTTGGGTGAGAGCCTGGGGGCTGTTTGTGAAGAACCGATCAATGGGTGGAGATGAAGAGCACCCTGCACACAGCCCTGCAGTCACCAGGGAGAGATGTCAGGAGGGGGATCCTCTGACCCACGTGCACACTTTCAATTAGATGGAAATTGAAGTGATGGGATTCTGAATGTGTCCTTGAAGAGGAAAGTATATTGTAAAGTGAAGGAATCTGAAGGAGGGTGGACTGCATGACGTTTGTAGCCCAAATGAGAGGAAGGAGAGCCATTTGTAGAGATGGCAAAAGACCTCTTGTAGAGGAGGATGGGGAAAATATTTCAATTTGGGAGGAAAAAAAACCCAACCCTGATATATTCTGTCCATTGTGCTCGTGGTGATGTTGAATAAACCACTGAGTGAAAGAGCTCTGGAGAGTCAATGGAGAACTGTCTGTCAACAGAAGGTATTTAGGCCTTGGAGGATCCAACTGTTGAGATTATTAAGGGAGTAAGTCTGGCTTGAAAAAAATCAATAAGGAATGAGTGCAGTAATCTGTAGGATGAAGGAGTATCCGTTCAGGCTGCTGAAAAGAGCCTCCTGGGAGGCAGGGAGAGAACAAGGGAAAGGAGTACCTTGGACTCCAGCAGCAGAGACATTTCAAGGAACAGCAAGTACTCATCTGTGTTAAGGCCTGTTCCTTGAGGTTCATTTCGCTTAATATCAACTTATCTGACCGTTTCTACTTCACTTACTATAATTTTTTCCAAGTCTTTCCATTTCCTAACAAATGGGGCGATGCCATTCTTCTGATGGAGTTGATGTTAGATGAAATGAACCCCAAAGATTCAAATGGTTTCTCTTTCTTTTGACTAATTCTAACATATTTATAAGATGATTTCTTTGTTGCTTTGTATGTCCCTCCCCCATGGTATAACCCCTGTTCTCACTGTATTTGATCTTGGTATAATTTGTGGAGGGGAAGGGAAAAACAAATTGTTTAAATAGGGATACAGGTGGACCCATTGCAACAATGAGATGTACAAGATGTTATGTCGAAAAACGAGCTTTACAACTTTGGCCAGGGTAGGAGTGGGGGGTAGGGAAGGGGAGAGTGAGGGGGGGATGGGAAGGGGAAACAAAGGAGGAGGCTACAATGCTTGCTAAGAAATGTACAGTATTTTCACAATTAAAAAAAGACCTGTTCCTGGTCAGGTGAGATAAGGACTGAGAATGGCCATCCATTAGATCTCACAGGAAATGATTTTGTAACTACAAGAAAGGCTACTTGGAGGAAGTAGACCATAGAGGTAGGAACCCAATTGAGCTTATATACCTCATAAAATAAGGAAAAGAAGAATCCGTAGTTTTATAGAGAAATTACTCAAGGGCTTTTGCTGAACAAAAGAAGGTGGTACTGGTAGAAGGAAACCCAGAATAAGAAAATGTTGTGGTGAGGGACATATTGGGAAATTCTAAAGTACTCTTACTTCTTGATGTGTTTGACCCAGTGAAGTCTAACATGACAAATCAAGAGAGAATGAAATTAATTTCAACAGGGGAATTATTGGACACACAAAGAGTAGAGTAAGAATCCACAAGGAAAGGTTGGCATTAGGGACAGGGCAGGACATCCACCAGGACACCTTGCTTAAGGGAAGAGGTGAATAGCTGAGGTGAAGCATGGTGTAGACCCACAGCTTCTCTCTTTGCTCAATAGAAGTTTATGAGAGCACACAGTGAGGTGTGAGAAGAAGTTTGAGGGGAAAAGAGAGCAAAGTGAAAAAAAACAGAGAAGTGCTTTTACTGGAGAATTTTCTTGCCTGAAAAAAAAAAAATCACAAAGTTGTCTGTTGGACAGTTTTTCAACACTCTTATTAAAAACATCCCGAGATAATTAGTGTATGCAAAAAGGAAGGTTTATTTTGGCTCATGCTTTTAAGGGGGACAATGTGATTCTTGCAACTTTTGTGCCTGTGGCAAAGCCGCCAGTCACGGCTAGGAACGCATGATAGGAAAGTGATGCGCAGTTCACAATGGCCAGGAGACCAAGAGAGGAAAAGGCCATGCCTCCCTGGGACCACAGATCTCCCACTAGGTCCTTCCTCTCAACGAACCATTCAAGACCAAGCCTTTCCACATGGGCCTTTGAGGGACTCTAGAACCAAACTATACCACAAAGCGACCGCTCTGATTTTTGTTTCTTTTCAAATGGAGGTTATAAAGAGCATTTTCAATTTTATTAACAAGAGAAACATGAATCTGAACTTCAGTTCTTACCCACCCATTGTCTAACACTAAAGTTTTCAAAAATTACATCACTTCTCAAGCTATTAATTTCCTGGTCTTTCACGGGTAGGAAATTGACATGGGCTTTCATTTCTATTTGACTATCATTCTTCTTATTATATTTTACATCACAATCTGTTTTATAGATGCTGATATCCATATATATTTGTGAAATTGAAGTGTTCAAAATAATACTGACCTTATTATAACCATGATGTATTCTGATACTTCCTATTCTGTGCTTTCAGTTAAGTTTGATTTGCGCAGTTTTGTTGTATGTGTGTGTGTG
Organism: Dipodomys spectabilis; assembly: GCF_019054845.1. Lineage (NCBI taxonomy): Eukaryota > Metazoa > Chordata > Mammalia > Rodentia > Heteromyidae > Dipodomys > Dipodomys spectabilis. The sequence goes on from NW_024870731.1 coordinate 39,084,245, forward strand.
TGTGTGTGTGTGTGTGTGTGTGTTCCATTTATTTGTCTGAAGCATGTCTGACCTAGTTGTAAAGGAGATACACAGCCCACTAATGGGCCATGATCCAGAGTTTGGAAAGCACTCACAGCCTGACAAGCCTCTCATAAGGGCCTCTTAGTGTCTAATTATGAGGTTCTCAGAACTTTTCTAGAGCACATGAAAGGTACAGTAACCTAATTGCATCCAGCACGAAATGACCATGTGATCAGAAACTCAAACTGAACCACTGGATGATTTTTGCTTAAAAATCATTTACCAAGAATTTTAAATGGAATGACTGTATGTATAATTTGGATGTCTATTAGCCATAGAAAAATCAGAATTGCTATTCCATGGCCTGGTGTCTCTTTACATTCTCTAGTCTATTTCCTATCCCTACCCTTGCCCCACTTTGTCCCTTTTGGTCACTCACAGAGCATATGACCCCAGCTAGAGCTTCAGTACCATAGCATTGGTGACATGTCTACAAAGACACATCAAAGGGTAAAGGTTCATCAAACACTGGAAAAGAGCACCATATTTTACTAGGAGTGATTGAGGAAAGAGGGAGTTAAAGTGAATCTTTCAGTGAAATTTAAATACGAAGTAGTTCATTAGGAGCATAAACTCCTCCCAGAATGAAGAAGATCAAACAAGAAATCTCACACTGAAACCCAATGTCTGAACAAATAGGAAGGCATACATTTGCTTCTGCTGAGTTCCACCCAGAGGTCCCATATTTAAGGGCAATTACTAATAGTAGCCACCCTCTGGGTCATATAAGTTGAGACACAACTAGTTTGTTCCCCTAGGTACCAATTAGTCTTTTTAACTTTTGTTTGTTCTCTCACTATGAAATCAGGTGCTATAACTTCCATCTCTCTGTTGGGCATTTGGCCAAAGGAAATTCTTCCATAATCACTATGTATGCTCTGACATATAAAAAGTTTCTTATTTTATCAGCACTCTGGACTTCACGTATTCATTTTTTCCTCCTACAAATGAAATACACAATCTGTAATCTGTGGCTTTTATTTGAGTGGCCTGATAATAAATATGAACAGCACTAAAATATCTGGCCTTTCACAAAACACTGTGCTTAATCACAGTTTCAGCGAATAAAGGGCATGGATTATTAAATGCGTAGAAAAGTGTCTTTTCAAGTAGTCCTCCTTGATAGGAATTTGGACAATGTAAAGCCATTCTGAGAATATGATATATATGATTCTACATATAACTATAAAAATAAAGTTCAGTTCTTGTCATACATTAACAAACGTATTTGGGTTCATGAGCCAATGGAGCCACTCAAAAGAAATAACCATGTGCTAACTCTTTTTTTTGTATGGTTTTTATTGTAAAAATTCTGTACAGAGGGGTTATAGTTACATGAGCAAGGTAATGAGTACATTTCCTATTAGGTATTGTTGCCTCCTCCTTTGTTTTCCCCCTACCATCCCTTCCCTCCCACCTCCACAACGACGTCTCCATCCCCCCTTCCCCACCCCCACCCCCTGCCAAAGTTGTAAAGTTCATTTTCAACACAGTGTTTTGTACATCTCATTACAATGGCTCTACCTGTATCCTTATTTAAGGATTTTGTTTTTTCCCTTCCCCTCCCCAGATTAGAGAAGTATATATACAAGATGCAGGGCACCGACATCAAATACAGTGAAAATAGGGGTGATACCATGGGGGAGGAACATACAAAGCAACAAAAAAATCACATGGTACATTATAAATATGTTAGAAACAATAGCAAGAAAGAAAAAAAGATATTTATGTCCCTATCTTGGGGTTCATTTCACTTTACATCATCTTACATGGTCATATGTACATAGCTTTTGACCTTTTCTGCTTGTCCTACACATGTACTAGTTATTGCAAATAAAGAAAACCATGGGGCCTATGTTGCTTTGGACCTGGCTTACTTCATTTAATATGATTTTTTCTAAGTCTTTCCATTTCCTAACAAATGGGGCAATGTCATTTTTCTGATGGAGGCATAGAAGTCCATTGTGTGTGTGTGTGTGTGTGTGTTTGTGTGTGTGTGTGTGTGTGTGTGTGTGTGTGTATGTATGTATCACATTTTCTTGATCCATTCATCTACTGAGGGGCATCTGGGTTGGTTCCATATCTTAACTATGGTAAATAATGCTGCAATACACATAGTTGTGCTGGTAGCCTTAGTATGGCCTTGTTTGTGATGACTTGGTTAAATGCCCAAAAGTGGGATTTCTGGGTCATAGGGGACCTCTATGTGGAGTCTTTTGAGGAACCTCCATACTGCTTTCCAAAGTGGTTGAACAAGTTTACACTCCCACCAACAGTGCAGTAAGGTTCCTTTCTGTCCACATCCCCTCCAACATCTGTTGTTATTAGAGTTCTTGATTATAGCCATTCTAACTGGGATGAGTTGGATTTGCATTTCTTTTATGGCTAGGGAGGTTGAGCATTTGTTCGTGTGTCTATTGGCCATTCTTCTCCTTCTTTTTTTTTTTTTTTTGGGTCCAGTCATGGGGCCTGAACTCTGGGCCTGGGCGCTGTCCCTCAGCTCTTCAGCTCAAGGCTAGAGCTCTACCACTTGAGCCACAGCACCACTTCCAGCTTTTTCTTTTTGCTTATGTGGTGCTGAGGAATTGAACCCAGGGCCTCAGGCATGCAAGGCAAGCACTCTCCCACTGAACCACCTTCCCAGCATATTGGCCATTCTTATTTCCTCTTCAGAGAAGTTTCTCACAGGTCAAAATTTTCTTAATAGAGACCCAGAAACACAACAAATCAAAGGAAGGTTGGACAAATGGGATTGCATGAAACTGCAAAGGACATAGCTAGCAAGACCAATAGAAAGCCCACAGATTGGGAGAAGATCTTCACTAACCATACAATGGACAAGGGTCTCATATCTAAAATATACCTGGAACTCAAAAAATGAAATCCCCTAACAACTGCCTGATAAATAAGTGGGCTAAAGACTTAAAGAGAAACTTCTCCATGTGCTAACTCTTAAAAGCTATGAAGATGCAGTCTTTATTTAAGGACCAGGGGCTGATGATCATTATGGATTATCTGAGTAATCCTCATCCAATTGATGAGTGTGTACAAGGGAGATAACATGAGATTTGATTCAGACAGCAGTGGAGATCACAGAGAAATGAAAGCCAGATGGATGGAGTTCTATAGAAGCAAGCCAAGAAATCCAGAAGGCACGAGGAAAGGCAAGGAAGAATTTCCCTTGGAGTATTCAGAGGAGGTAAAGCCCTGCCAAACCTTGGCTTGTGGTATCCATCCTTCAGAACTGGAGGACAATAAATTTCCCTTGTCCTAAGCCCCCACGTTTATGCTAGGTTTGAATGGCTACTACAATAAAACCATTGAAAATGACTGTTCTAGGACTTTCCTCACATATGATATAAAAAAAAATTGGGACACTGAGAAGGCACTAAAATTTCATTTTTTTCCAGAATGATTTACTTTCAATCATGTCCAGGATTTCATGTAAATGTAAGTGCTCTTATTTCTAGAATAAATAAGAAGGAATGAGCCTGCTCTCCTTATGTTTTGAAGTAAAAAAGAGAGAATGGGAATGGTAGTCTCAAATTATTAGTTATTAATTAAAATTACAAATCCTCTTCATATTTTCCTCGAGAAGTTTGAGTTTTACTCATGTATATCTCTGTTCTCAGTGTGGAAAAACAAAGGATGGCCAAAGGAAGATGAGCTGAGAAAGTCAAGTAGAACCACAACTTATGAAAAATTTAGCCACACAACTGGCTAAGATAATTGAGATGACAATTTGCCAATTTAGTTACTGCAGGTCGTAGCAAATAAAAAGGAAGGAATGATGGTGGGTGGTAAATCCTTGCACAGACAAAAAGTGCAGCATGCCATTTCAGGGTGGGGTTGAGGTAGGAGCTGTCAGGAACCCACAGGAACCTCGATTTCTCTGGTCAGGAATCATTAAAGGTTGGAGAGAGGGGAAGGTCACTCTCCTGAATGGTTTTACAAGGTCATCTTGTTAAGGGTCAAAAAAGGAGACCTCTTTGACACTGTGTTCGGAGTTTACTGAGGCTCTAGTTATTGTGCAGCATAATTCTTAGGCAGAAAATGACCTCAAGGTTTATTACAGAACAATAAAGCTTTCCTCTTTTGCCAGAACACTAGAGTTGTAAACTATCTTGGTCTATGAGTAGAATATTATTGAAGTATCCTACTGTGTAGTCCTCAGTGCATTAAATGTTTTCAATAATTCTACCCTTGGATGACCTTTGAGTTTTGTTTTGTTTTTGGTCTTCTGAGTAGCCATAAATTTGGGAGATTTCACTTAAGAATTTATCCATTTAATCCATCCAACGAAACCCAAATGGTTGCCCAGTTTGCTTCTTCTTTCATGGGACGTAAATGGCAGGTGCCCTTCTCCTTCACGTCTGGAAAATGACTTGAAGGAGAGGACAAATATTCAAAATATGTCTTCTAGAATCGGATTTCATTTGATGCCTAAAGATACTTAGGCATGCTGTGGATAAAGAGAGTATCCCCTAGTCTCTTCCAAAATGTTCACTAACTCATTGGTCTAACATCTTGGAGGTGGTCTGTCTCACTGTTAAGAAGCTGAAATGTTAAGACCTCAGTGAAGGTAGCAAATGATTATTATCTATGGGCTTTAGTAGTCTACATCAATTTGCTGCCCAAAATCAGAGCTCAGGGAAGGAATACTCTTTCCTCAGTGCAGTGAGAGTATCTTTTAGGTATAATCCTGCTCTCTAATGAACATCATCTCCGATTTCTGAAAGCTGATACTTTAAGATGAGCATCCTTAGTAACTGGCTAAGAAAGGTAGGTTGACTCTGGAGCGGTTCCATTCATTCCATCCAGGATTTGGGAGCAATTGATTGGTTGGCATGTAACCATGTCAAAATCATGCAACACCTTTGCTATAGAAATAATTTATTTTTAATTCTGCTTCTTTCCTCCTTGAACTTGTTACCTAGAACGGGGTCCTGTGCTCCACTTAGGTTCTTTCTCCTTGTTCGTTAGGATGCCACGCTCCTCTTCCTGTGGCTGAACAGGTGTAGCAGCCTTCTCTTGTTTCCATTCTGCCATTCTTCAGCCCTCTGTCATTCACTTTTCCCTCCCTGGATGAGTAAGCTGCTTCACTGGTGTTACTTTGCTTGTCAACTTCATGCCTTCAATTCTTCACTTGGTGTTTAGTAAATACTTGACTGCTCGGTGAATGATACGTTTTTCCACATTTTGATCTCAGGCACTGTTACTTGGTGAGTTTGTATTATTCAACAGTAGAGTTTTGTCCTAAAGGAGACAGCGAGGCTCTTTCCCTGCCTGAGCTGTCTCTGAGAACCAGTCTATCCTCTCGGGAAGCTATTGCACACCCAGTTTTCACAGATCAACCATGATCACTTAACTGCTGAAACTTAACTGCTGAAACTCTTGGGTCATCATTCAAATTTCCAGCAAGTATTAAATGGACTCATTTGTATACACCCTCAGTTGCTGAAGGCATTATCTGTTTTAAAGCTGTGTATTTATTTGGCTCCTGAGTCTCCTAGTGACAAATTTTAATGTTAACCTTATAATTATCAACTCTAAAAGATTAGAGACCCATAATTTCTCAACGACAGCCTGGGGATACCCCGTGAAACAGACCTACTTTTTGGTGGTGATGTTCTCTCCGCCCTATAAAAATGTCATGATATTTTGTATCAGGTTTTTCCCCCCATTTCACATGGTAGTAATAAAGATTGAGTTCTTGAAATGTAATTTTCTATTCCAAACCTTCCAGAGAACATCAGCTGATACTTTGATAAAATTTTCATTTGAAGCATAAGTTCTGAATCATTTATATTTGATATCTTTGAATCATAAGCCATCATGAAAGCTATTTCTTCTCCCTGTGTACCTCCAAAGTGGAGATACCCATAACCATGAAAATAAATATTCCAGATGCATTTTTTTCCTCAGTGGTCAAGCTGATTTTTGAGAAATTAGTTGGTATTAATGCAGAAAAAAGACAAGCCCTGACATCCTCTTTTACTAATGTTAGGTTAAATATGATCAATTTCTTTGCAGCTGGCTATCTAAAATCCTTCAGGATAAGAACATAGTATAAGGCTATTCAAGTGAGAGCCGTAGGTAGAATATACCATTGCTCAAAGTTGAAAAGATAGCTCCTTTCTATGCAGCATTTAGAAGTGGTATTCTGTCAAGAGATTTTTTTATTAGAAGGTAGTTTTGTATTCCCAGAACAATCTGGAAAGTCATCTTTCAGTCCAAAAGAAATCATATGCTGTTTTCTTTCTTGAATTTTGTGTTCTTCAATACTTCTGAAGTTGCTATACAGCAGGAATAGTGCAACACAGAATTGTAGCTTCGGGAAGTCTAACAAACTCGGTTATGAAGTTTAGATGCATTTTCTCAATGCACATATCTTGGGAGAGAGATGGCACTCTGATTCTTACTGTTTTTTAAATGCTTTGTTCCTGGCTGCAATAAATGAGTGTTAAACCTGGTCACCTGTTAAACTCTACACTTCTTTCTTCCCTCACATAACTCTCCTTTTTCCCAAATTCTCACTTCTGACCATTCAACTGTGAGCCACCATGGCAACAAATAAATCAGACAACTGAATCACTATCCAAAGAGTATTGTAGGAGAAATGGATCACATCTTGACAATCTTGACTAAATGTAGGGAAAACATTGAACCAAAAGAAAAAAAAAAACACATTCCAATTTAGGGGTTTGAAAAGTTACAGGTTTCTATGATATAGCGCTCAGTGTTGTTGATTAGAAGGATGGAGTGCATTGCTTGGTAATTCTACTCAACACACCTCATCAGTGGAATATGACTGTGAGCAGAGCTGAAATTGTCTTTGTATTCATGAGAGAAATACAACAGGCAGAAGAGAAGGGAAAGCAGACTGTCTCTTCTACATGATCACAAAACCCCTGGGATTTTGGCCAAATGTTCCCAAATGTGGACAGCAGCTGGTCCCTTTATCCACACAACTCCCCTTCCTTTAATTGTACTGATTTGGTGACTTCCAAAAACAGAGCACACTAGCTGATTCTCCACATCCTCCCTGAGTTTCCTCCGTTCTTGAAGGGCTCTGTCTAATGAGGCTGCCTCCCCTTTGCCAGCAAGGTCTTCCTCTTGACTTACTGGATAGCACCTGTGGGCAGCATTTCCTCTACCACCTCCATCTTGAAATTCCAAATCCCGGAAAGCAGACGGTGGGATTTTTTTTCTTTCTTCCTTTTGTTGGTCATGGGGCTTGAACTCAAGTCTGGGCGCTGACCCTGAGCTCTTTTGGCTCCACACTAGCACTTTAACCACTTGGAGACATACAGCTCTACTTTCAGTTTTCTGGTGGTGATGTGGAGTTAAGAGTCTCATGGACTTTTCTGTCCTGGCTGGCTTTGAACCAGGATCCTCAGATCTCAGCCAGGTGGCGTGATGGAATGTTAAATCTGATACAATGTCCCTAAATCTTTGAAAGATGCTGGGCTTCCTTAATACTTGAACATGCATGGGGCAAACAATGAAAATTTGAAGAGTATGAAAACTAGAGTGGTACTACTTCACAGACTTGTTGAGGGAAGTTAGAAAATAAGTGTTTTAACTTCCCAAGGCCCTTTCATACTATGATGAGAAATTATAGAGTAAAATAGGTAAATTTTAGTTTCCTTTTTGCCTTATGAAATTTTAGAGATCCAGTCATCTACAGTAAGTATAATCATTTCTCTTTTAAAAATCAGTAGTAATGAACATACTAATAAACACTTGTTCTTTGTAAATAACTTTTCCATTTCAAGAGAAACTGTAGAGAGGAAATATCAGACAATAAGGAAAGAGAGGTGAAGACATTTAATGCTGGGAAAAAAGAAGTGGAAAGAAGGGAGTATATGGAAGCTTAGCGATGTCCTGGATTCAAAGATGGGTCTTTGCCTTTCCCTTTTTCCTTTCTCCTATCTGCTGTGCCCTTTGTTCTACCACATGATTTAGTGCCACTCAATATACTCAAGTCCACAAGTGTTCATTGAGTCTCTACACAAGCCAGGCTGTAATTTGAATGTGTGGAATCTCCAAAAATAAATATTTAAATTAAGGTCACTTATAGTCAAGTAGTGGAGACAATATGTGCATTCAGATGACCAAACGATGACACGTAGTTGACACCAATCATAAGTAGCAGGAAGAAGTTGCTTCTGGGGACAAAGTTACATCTCCCCCATTTTATTTTTATTTATTTGTTTTGGGGGGTCCGGTCGTGGGGCCTGAACTCTGGGCGCTGTCCCTCAGCTCTTCAGCTCAAGGCTAGCGCTCTACTACTTGAGCCACAGCACCACTTCCAGCTTTTTTTTCTGCTTATGTGGTGCTGAGGAATTGAACCCAGGGCCTCATGCATGCAAGGCAAGCGCTCTACCACTGAGCCACCTTCCCAGCCCTTATTTTTTTAAATGGAACAGATTCTAATTCAGATGGCTCAAGAAACTTGAATGAAGGAAATGTGTATAGAAAGCCGATGGTCCAAAGGGAACATGCAAGGAATGTTGGGGTTGCAGACTAGCAACCTGGGGCTAGATGGTGATTTAGAGTTGCACATTTTGAGAGGTGCCATTGTGTAGAGACAGCAGTGCCTTAGCATAAATAGGGTTGCCAAGAATAGAAAATAATAATAATGGATTTATTAGTGGTAATTTGACAAATCCCATCTTAGTAATGTGATTAAACAAAGGAGTCAATACAAGATGTAAAAAAGGGGGGGGGGATATTTTGAGGTGGGAGAAGAAAGGGAGAAAATGCTAGGCCATTAAAGGCCAAGGAAAGAAGCATTTTCAAGGTAAAATATTTCTAAAGAACTGGGAGTGAGAAGGGCTGTGGGAGTGGGTAATTACACAAATTGCTCTTTCGGAGATTTTGATAGCAAAGGAGCTATGCAATTTCAGACCGAGTACAAAGAGGTGCCACAGGAAATGAAATGTGTTTTGTCTCTTTGATAGAAGAGACCCAGCCTGCTAGGAGGGAGACAGGAAAGCGATCCTCTCCTTCTATTCTCAGCCTGGTTTGGGGTACCTGTAGCATGGTGCTAGCCAAATTTAATAAAATCTAATGACTGTGCTTCGGGAGACCACAGGAGGGAGACACTACTTTCTAAACGTGACTTGATTAATTAACTCCTCATACTATCCTTATGCACGGAGCACAAAGCTTAGCTCTTTTTTTTTTTTTCCTCTCCTTTATTTTCTTTACCTGATAAAATGTATTTGATGACATGTTTTAAAAACACTGGTGGGCATTTATCCCCCAAAACGTTGATTCTTTCTTTAAAATACTACAGTTAAACAAAAAACAAAAAGGAAAAAAATAGAAGCTTGGACTTACTGAGTTTGGGTTTTATGTTGATGAACCTTTACCATGAAAGCTGCCCATGATCTTCTTTTTCATAGTTATCTCTTATGTGGCAGGTGCTTTACACGTCTGATTCTTTACATGTCTGATTCTTCTGAAGTCTTACATGCAGAAGTCATATGTCTGGAGAGCTATATTAAGAAATGCTTTGCACTTCAATGCTAAACGCGGATTTAGTAAGGATGTGATGTTATTATTTCTTGTTCATCGCAGCCTATACTTCCACACCTCCCTGCAATGATTCAAAATCACATGATTTGTCTCCATCATGCAAAGTAACCAGGAGAGGTTCATGGACAAGTTGATGTACATTTCTCCATACTTCCTTCTGAACCGCAGGTAAATCTGTTTTGCTGTAATTCACAGTATAAGGATCCTTGCCTGACCGACCCATCACAAGTAACACAATCTCTACCAGCCAAACTATGTCAAGGCACTTGAGTAATACATCAACATTCTGATAGAAGCAGAGGACACCAGACTTTATGTAAGATATATGACAATAAGTGGGGCTTTATAGGTAACATGATCTATATTCCAACTCTTGATCAATTCTGCATGGTAGCTATTTCACTACATAAATGATTATAGATCAAATACATGAGTATGGCTGGAAGTAAAGGTGTGGCCAGCTACGAGTGGGAAAAGGCAAGCAAGAGTGCAAGGCCCTGAATTCAAGCCCTAGTACCACACAGATGAATGAATGAATGAACGAATGAATGATAAATGAGTATGTGTCCCAATATAACTATAAGACTGATACTTTTCATTCAGTGTATCCCAATGCACTGGCACCTTCTTTAAGATGCTGGGTGGTTAAGGAGGTTACGGCAGTGTAACCAAACTATACTGTCTGAGAGAACTCCTACTGTGCTTTAGGAAGGCCATCTGTTTCCAAACTGGAGCAACAGGGGGGGGGGGCGATTTTGTATTTCTCTGTGAGAAAATTTATTAAAAATATGACCATGGAAGATTGATTGATTTGGCTTCAGATCTTTCATTTGAGTCATATCGGGAGTCATTAGACTGGGTTATGAGAGCTACTTGTGAGAGTTGCTTTAAAATGTGGATCATTTTGAAATTTATCTCAGTATTGAGCACACAGAAAAAAAAAGCCAAAGAAAACCTCTCTGAAAAGGTACATGGAGGCCAGAGCATTTGTACCTGCGAAAAAGGTATATGAAATTGAGGTCCGTGGAAGACATGCCTCCATGTTTTCCATATCATATAAATCTTAATGCTCATAGGGATTCATTTGAGTTATAGTTAGAGATGTTTAGAAAGAGGCCCAGGCAGGCTTCAGAATGCTAATAATGTCTATTTCTTTAATTTGGTGCCAGTTGTATACATGGGCTTGCTTTACAAGAATGCTTCATGCTATAGATTGTATGTATGAGGTTCTATCTATTTCAATCAAAATGTTTTTAAAAAATATGTTTTAAAGAATGAGAATGAGTTCTTGATTATAGCCATTCTAACTGGAGTGAGGTGGTATCTCAATGTTGCTTTGATTTGCATTTCTTTTATGGCTAGGGAGATTGAGCATTTCTTCATGTGTCTATTGGCCATCCTTCTTTCCTCTTCAGAGAAGTTTCTCTTTAAGTCTTTAGCCCACTTATTTATTGGGCAGTTGTTTCTTTGAGGATTTGTTGTTGGGGGATTTAATTTTTTGAGTTCCAGGTATATTTTAGATATGAGACCCTTGTCTGTTGTATGGCTAGTGAAGATCTTCTCCCAATCCGTGGGCTTGCTATTGATCTTGCTAGCTATGTCCTTTGCCATGCAGAAGCTCTGCAACTTCATGCAGTCCCATTTGTCCAACCTTTCTTTGATTTGTTGTGTCTCTGGGTCTCTATGAAGATAATTTCAGCCTGTGCCAAGGAGACCATTTCACATAAAGCATTGTTGCTCTTTTGCTTCCCCTTCCCATCCCCCAGCCCACCCCACCAAAGCTGTAAAGTTCGCTTTTCAACATAAGGACTTGTACATCTCAATGTTGCCATGGGTCTACCTATATCCCTATTTAAACGATTTGTTTTTTCCCTTCCCCTTCACTAATTATACCAACATCAAATACAGTGAAAGTAACAACAGATGCTGGAGGGGATGTGGACAGAAGGGAACCTTACTGCATTGTTGGTGGGAGTGTAAACTTGTTCAACCACTTTGGAAAGCAGTATGGAGGTTCCTCAAAAGGCTCCACATAGAGCTCCCCTATGACCCAGCAATCCCACTTTTGGGCATTTACCCAAATGGTTACAAAGACCACACTAAAGCTACCAGCACAACTATGTTTATTGCAGCATTATTTACCATAGCTAAGATATGGAACCAACCCAGATGCCCCCTTAGTACATGAATGGATCAAGAAAATGTGGTATATATACACAATGGACTTCTATGCCTCCATCAGAAAGAATGACATTGCTCCATTTGTTAGGAAATGGAATGACTTGGAAAAAAAATATATTAAGCAAAGTAAGCCAGGCCCAAAGAAACATAGGTGCCATGGTTTCCCTTATTTGCAATAGCTAGTACATGTCTGAGTCAAGCAGAAAAGGTCAGATAAGTTGATGTTAGGTGAAATAAACCCCAAGGTAAGTATTCAAATGTTTTTGCTTTCATGCAATTGTTTCTAACATATTTATAAGATGATTTCTTTGTTGCTTTGTATGTCCCTCCCCATGTAATTGTAAGCCCTCTGTACAGTATTTTCACAATAAAAAAAAGAATGAGAATGAAGGAAATTATTGACTGAATATTATAATAGCTATATAATCTATGTTATAAAGCAGCTATTATAATGTAATTATTATAATATAGATTATATCCACTAACCTATGTTAGATGTATCTATATTATAATCTATATTTTAACGTAACTATTATAATTTTGATTATATGCAATAATCTATATTCGATAATAATAGAAGCTATATTAGATTTAATTGTATACTATATATTATCTATAGATTATATTGTATATGTATAATTTAATTATATACAATGTATATTGTGTATATATGATCTATAGATTACATGTCCTATATATAATATAAATTATATAATATATAACATATATTTTCAATATATGTTATATATAGCTTTAATTATATAATATATATTCTATATATCCTATATATCCTATCTATAATATAAATTATATAATATATAACATATTTTCAATATATGTTATATATAGCTTTAATTATATAGTATGTATTCTAATGTATATTAGATTATATATACATTATATGTAATATAGTATGAATTACATGTAATCTATAATTTCTATATAATCTCTTTATATAACCTCTATATAATATGTACAAATTATTCATGAATATACAATCTAGGCTCCACCCCTAGGAAGAGATTGGTCAATCAATAAATGTTGGCATTCTGGGACATAATCAATGGCTCTCTGGGCAATACTGTTATTAAGACTGCTCATGAACTGTGTTTCTAAAACTGTGCTTCATTGTGGGTAATGTATCTCAAATCATATGGACATCTCTTTGATAGAAAATGCCTTATTTTTTTCTCATCACAGTAAGTCCCATTTAAGCCAAATTTATTACATCCTTCAAACTGTGTCCCAAAAGCAAAGGGATCTTCCTTCTAGCAGCCTGTATTTCTTATCTCTCTCTGTCTTTCACTTTGCTGATTTCCTGCTTTTATGCAAATAAAAACCTAAGCCAAAGATTCCTTCCAGAGGAGCTGAGAGGGTCTTATTCACCCAGAATCCAAATTCCTGGCAAACAAATCTTGGAAACTCTCTGAAAAAACTGGGAACTGGCAAGATCCAAAAGGTAGTTCCGGTAGGAAATACCCATCCAATTCCCTTATTACCAAATACACTGGATCCAGAGGAAATACGAATGGAAAATTATCAGGCCCCTGACAGGAAGTTGTGGTTAGAAAACAAAACAAAGACAGGCTAAGAATTTTAGAATCTTGGCTTTTACTGTCATTTTTTTTTTCTTACTGTGAGGAAGAGTTAAAATTTAATATGGATCCACGCAGTTTGTTTTTCTAGAACTAGTTTGTCCTATTATTTCCTTGTTCTTTAGTTTCATTTTTAAGCTGATTTTACATTGCACAATGATATTGTCTTCTTGGTCAACTGTTTTTTTCTAAAAATATTTTAGTGTAAAGGTGATGCACAGAGAGGTGACAGTTACATAAGTAAGGAAATGAGTACAGTTCTTGTCAAACATTATTACCCCATCCCTCTTTTTCTCCTGCTTTCCCTCCCCCACCCCGACTCCCTTCCTTGCTCGCAAGTTGTAAAGTTCATAGCGTCTTGTGAGTATTGCTGTTGCATTGGTTCACCCTTTGTTGTTTGCCTCACCATTTCTAAGACCACTTTTCTAAAGGAATATTTTATTTTACCTCCATTTAATAGAAACATTGGCCTAACATTTTAATAGCTTTAGTGGGCACACTTATTTTATTTAAAATAAAAGGTACATTGTTTTCAAGTTAACATTCAAAAATGGTATATACTTGCAGTAGTAAAGCATCTTTGATTACTTCTATGATCACAGGATAGTAGCTTATATTTCCCATGATAGTTTTTGTGATCTATAATCTTCAGTCAGCAAATGGAACCTTACAGTAATGTAAGGTTGTAGAGATGTTAATTTTAAGGTTGTAGTGATGTTTAATTTTAATGTTAATGTTGTAGTGATGTTAATTTTAAAAGACCCTTCTGATGTTTCCAAGTCTCTTAGGAAAAGCATGGGCTACAAGTAGGATCAATTAGAATGAATGATTTCTACCACTTGTTTGCTTGGTGACATGGGTAATATAATTTTTATGAGTCTCAGTTTCCTTGTCTGTTTCATAGCTACCTTTCATAACTATTGTCTGTATTTAAAAAAGAAGCATAGGCATAGGTACTCTTTCTTCTCTTTTAAATTTATTATCTCATTTAAATCTTAAGAAAAATGGCTGTCTGGCTTAGTTGCTTTAAGGAATGTTCTAATCTTAGGATCTCAGTGGCTTGCAATCGCATTCAAATATGTCAGCAAGTTCATTGTATTGGTCTTCTTTTTCTGGGACTACTATTTGAGACATGCATTTCTGAGAAGTGAGAGGAAGCCAGAGACTATCAAACTTCTGCCCAAACTTGGCCTGTTGAACCTCTGTTCTGATTCCATTAGCCACAGAGAGCATGACTTTGGAGCAGAGACTACAAGGGTCATTCAGAGGTGTACCTCCATGAAGAGAGATGGGAGATCAGTAACAGGAGAATGATATAATGTGTTCCAATGATGCAGCCAGCCCATCAGCGGCTTGCTTATTAGATAGAGTACAGCTCTTTTCCTGACAATCTCAGAGTCAACTCATGGTAATAATGCTATCCTGAGCCATCCATCCAACATAGTTCAAAATGAAGGAGAGAGCATGATTTTGATTATTTAAAACCATGCCAAGTACTTTAAAGGTTGTATTTGTGTGCTCACATGGGAAGAAAAGCACACAAGCTAATGTTCATGTATATTACTTATAGGTGAGCAATGAATTTATCAACTTATCTGTAGGCCTGTAAATACCAAATGAAACCTATGTCATTTGTAAACCAGCAAAGAGACCTTTCCCACTTATGAAGAACAACTTGTTTCAGTTGTTTTAAATATAATATGATTAACTTTTAAATTGAGTTGAAAAAAAAGGGAGTATGTTACACATAAATTGAGTTACTAGAGTGGTTTCACGTTTTAAAAAAACTGAATTAAAGGCTTTGAAATTAATTTACTTTTGAACAGAATGTATGTAGTGTATGTTCTCTTTATTAATTTTTTTGGACTAAGTTTTTTGAACCAAAGCCAGAGAGCAATTTTAAGTTTATTTTCCACATTTACAGCTGGCATCCCATTTTTCTCTGCCATAAACATAAATTATGTACCATTGAAAAAGTTCATCTACACTGACTCGTCATCTATGAAAGCACCATATATGTACATGGACTCATATTGCAATATGTGTTATACCCTAAGCCAGTTACTTAGTTGATATATTTAATTCTTCTTTCTTCTTTACTTTCATATTTTTTGATTACTGATGGAAAATACTCTTATTGCCTCAAATGCCATTTTAATTAGTGGGAAATACTCCAGACACTTTGGAAGGCTACATATTTGTTGTTTTGCTTTAAAAAAATAGCAGAAGCAGGAAAAAGATGAATAATTCTCCTTGTCAATGGAATCTTTAATACTTTTGAAGGGAAGCTTGTAGCTTAAAATATTGATTAGGATTTTAAGGTTTGAGTCAAAGAGACTGGCCTCATTTCTAATCTCACTTCCTCTCTTTGCACAGCTTTTATTAGGTACTGATTCCTCATCTGAATGAATAAGGGATTTATAGGGACGCTCTGATTATTAAGTTAGGGCTGTGTACTTGGGGGTAGTGTTATGTGATAATGCATAGTTTTTTATACTTTGCTCCATTGAGCAGATTACAAGGTATTCAAAAATATGCATTACTGCCTAGTGCTGGTGGCTCATGCCTGGAATCTTAGCTATTCAGGAGGCTGAGATCTGAGGATCATGGCTCAAAGCCAGCCTAAGCAGGGAAGTCTGTGAGACTCTTATCTCCAATTTACCACCCCAAAAACTAGAAGTGGAGCTGTGGCTCAAGTGGGAGAGCACTAGCCTTCAGCACAAAAGCTTATGGACAGCACCCAGATCCTATGTTTGAGCCCCAAGACTGGGACACACACAAAAAAATATTATGTGCATTCCTGAGAAGGGACCATGAAGATACACATATGAGATAGTTAAAGACATTTCTAATCAATTGAATACTTGCTTTGTCCTGAGCACTCTAGTAGCCACTGAGGATACAGAGATATGCAGAAATGGAGGGGGTCCTTACTTCATGGTAGAGGTACTGTAGTCCTTTCTGAAAGAACGTATGTAATCTGTATTTGCAGTATAATAATTTAAAATTTGGGAGCGATCCTTAGGGTTGCACCATCCAAAACTTTGAGCTGTTGCTGATCTGCCACTCTTTCTTACTTTAGGACTGAAAGGAAGAAATGAATCACTGAGAGAATGAATGATGAGTTTAGGTCAATGTGAACCATCACTGTAATTTTTTCCCAACTTTATCTCCATTTAGGGGGACTGCTACCATATTAATAATTAATGTGCTATGACATTATAGTAGTGTATCCTCCAATGGTGAAGGCATCCATTCCTAGGTAACAAGTTCTCCTTAAATGTAGCAGCATAAAGCCATGGTAAATGTGTATGATTTTACATGGATTCTGTGAATCCAAGCTAAAGTAACTTCATTGAGTCAGGGGGTCTTAGAAGATTTTGGGTCAAGCTGTCAACTAGAGCTGCAGTCATCTGAAGGGTCAGTGAAGGAGAACAATTTGGTAAAACCATGACCATTGTTATTTATATGTTATACAAGTGTGTGTGTGTGTGTGTGTGTGTGTGTGTGTGTGTGTGTGTGTGTGTGTACTGGTACTGGGATTTGAACTCAGGGCCTCATGTCTTGGCTAATATTTTTTTCACCTTCACTTCCATCTTTTTTGACCTTCATTGGCCATAAGAGCCTCATAGATGTTTCTGCCCAAGCTTGCTTCCAGCTGTAATTCTCCTCAGATCTCAGCTTCCTTACTAGCTAGGATTGCAGGCATGAGCACCAGTGTCCGATCTATGTTATATAACCTTTTGAAATTATAAAATGTAGGTATTTGGACAGAAATGAAATATTGACTTGGGTAAAAAGTTTTAAATAGAGTCTTTTTAGCATTCTGTTGGGGAGTAATTGAAGTTTTCATTGCGAACAGAACTATTATTAAGAATTTGTTTTATGCCTAAAATCGTTATATGAAATTCCTGCAGGACTTTTAATGACGTTCTCTTCAAATTCTTGATAAACATCTTGAATAAAAAAGAGACTGTCATTCCCAGAAGTAGATATTAAAATAATCAAAACCATTTTATACTATTTAAACATTATATCAAATTATGTTTTAAAATTGTAGCTAGCTCTTGCTTTTCAATTTATTATGAAAATGTAAATGGACTTTAAAAATCCAATCTGTTATTTTCTTAGGAGTTACAAAATGAATTGCTGCGTGAGAGTGGGGACTCAACCATGGGCTTAGATTGCTGTAATGTAGTATATAAGAGCAATGCCTCTATGAAGCATGTCAGACAATGGGCTGGCAAACGGTGTATGAGATTTAGAGGTCGCACAGCTGCCTGCATTCTACCTGCCTAGTGCCTCCCTGCGCACGTCTCTGTGCAGGTGCACAATGACTCTCCATCAGCCTCTGAGAGGCTTCGCGGTGCACCTTGGCCTGCCGTAAGGCCCGTGTTCTGCCGCTGGCTCGGGAGGTAGAGGACTAGATGCACCAGATCGGCAGCTCAGGACTTTGACTGTTATCAGTGCAGCTTTCCTGAGTTCTTCAGATTCACAGTCAGGACCATCAAGCTCACCTCTTGTGGAAGCCTGAAGTCTCCCTGCATCTGGACTGGCCATCGGGGACTCGGTCCAGCTAGGCCTTGATGTCCAGTTCTTCCACCACATGGCAACGATTCCCATACCTCTTGCAAGACTATCATCATAACATGAGTTACGGACGTTTCAAAGATAGCCCCGTAGTTCCACGATCTCATGATGGAACTGAAACTTTCTCCTCCTTGCTGAATGATGTCGCCATAGTACAACTCACCATCAGGTGTTTGTGGTGACGCTGATGACTGCATGCACCTGTGCTGTTGGTCACATCAAAGCATCATAGGGTCATGATAAATGACTGTGTTACTGTGTTGCGCATTTACCAGGGTCTACATGTTCCATTCTTTTGGAGAGATTTCCTTACCTGAAAAGGAAGTTTAAAAAAATGTTCAATGTAGAAGAATCTAACATCTTTAATAACCAGGCTTCTGCCGCAGCCCCAGGCAGCTTGTACCAACCAAGGGTTGTGACTGAATACAGAGCCCCTTCTGTAGTGAGTGCCTGGCTTCCAGCATCTATGCAGATGCTTAGAGTGATGAAATCACCTCATGATACATGTACCTGTCATGCTATGATGTGTGACTGTATCTTATTTACATCAGATCAAGAAATGGCATCCTATGATCCTAGCATCTCAACAGAAGCAATTTGGGTGTTTCACTAATATGTTCAGTAATTTATGAATGAACTTACGTGTCATAGTGACAGGTACTTTTTGAAGCATCCACAATGATACGAAGACATACTTCCTGTGAGCGTTTCATGCAAAATTTCCAACTTAACTCTTTAGAAAGGATCCCCTGGATGGATATAAGACTTTTGAGAGTCAGACATTCTTTTGTGATCTTTTTTCTTTTTCTTTTAAGTAGTTGTACAAAGGGGTTTCAAGTCAGCAAGTCAGATGGTGAGTATAATACATCTGAATCCATGGCACCTTCCCCCCATCCTTCCCGAGCCCACTCATACCCTCCAGCTACCAGGTTCCATTTTCCCATATGTTCATCGGATGTGACTGTATTCACTCCACCCTTTCTTTCTCCACTTCTTCATCCCCTTTCCCCTTGACCTTTCCTGCTTCCTGCTAAAAGATGTTTCAGCTTCTTAGTATCTTTTTTTGTTAAAATGTTTTGTTGGTTGTTTAGAGGAATTACCATACTTGGCAAAGATGATAGACAATTAGAAAGGCACATTAAGATGTACTATATTCATAGGCAGAGTTCTGTAACTACCCTGGAGAATTGTCTTAAGAATTAGCTAATCTATATGCATACTTTGAATGACACTTCACACGTATGTTAATGTAACTACTACTACTATTAATAATGCGGGTTATTAATATTACTATTAGTGGTAACATTATAATATTATAATCATTAATACCTGAAACTCCAAGTGTAAACGAGCCCCACAGAGAAAAGAAAAAAAACTTTATTTCTACTACTTTAATGGACATATCTGGTATGCTTAGTGTGAAGTTTTCTTTTGAAAGTATTTATTAAGTTGATATTCTCATGTTCTGCAAATGCTTTAAGTCTGAAGTGAGAATTTTGTGCCTTTCATGGAATTTGACCACCAAGAGGCACTTTTTTATTGTTTGCCCTTTTACTCTTTGTATGCATTTTTTTAAAAACCAGGTTTAATACAAAGAACAGAGCCACACTAATTATCTCCCATTCATTTACATAGCTATTACTCAATGCCAGTGGTTTGAGCAGAGCAAAATCTGTTTTTATCTAAAATGGAATCCATTTAATCACACCAAGAACTTATTCCTATAATTGACTAACAATTGAAAGCAAACCTAAAAACAGAAAAAGACAGTTACCTGAGAACCAGGCATGTGGTAATGGATGTTTCTTTTATTTGGTCTTGAAGGATTAAAAAGAGATTTTAGCATGGTAATTGTATTTGTAATAGAAACAGTGGGAAAGGTATCGTTTCGTATTTTTTAGCTTCCACAAAAGCCTTAGGAGAGGGCAAATCAGCTATTTGGGTGTACTGACTCCTTTTAATTCTGCCCTTTGTCTTGTGCATGGGAGATTCTAGAAGAAATCTTTCTGCCAAAATAAAACTGTGGGATTAACCCCAGAATGAAGCTAAGCCGCTGAATCAGATTGTGCCTGCTTCAGGCTTTTTTCTTAGGCTGTGTCTTCCTTCTGGGCCTGTGGAATCTCCAAACCAACTGTTGGTTTCTTGACCTCGTTCAGAGATGATGAGCATTCAGTGCTCAGGAAAGTAAAGCGCAAGAACACGCTGGTGAAGTAACACCACAGGAAGGGATGGGGACCTTGGCCCACTTGGAAAGCAGTTTTCTCTTCAGGAACGTCCCAGCTCTTAGTTAATATCAGTAAACTAGGTGCTAGGCAAACATGGCAGCTCAGCCAGGCCATACTGAAGAGAATCATGCAATAACTGAGGAAATGCCATCGTCTAAGCTACTCAGCATCTTTGTCGAGGACACTGAATGGTACTCCAGTGTGGCATTGGTAGTCTGAGTCCCCCTTTGGATGTTGCTTAGACAGACTAGGGTATTCTACCTGTTGTGCATTGCAATCACATTGTAAGCACTGAAGTCCTCCTTAGTACTCAGCACTTCTTAGTGGGAAGTACTATATACTCCTTACTAAGTACTCCAGTGTTCTTATTGTGAAGAACTTACTAAGTACTTTTTATTTAGCAAGGAGTACTTACTACCTAGTACTTCCAGAGAAGTACTTGGTCCTGTCTGAGTACAAGGTGATCTTTAACCTCATGGGATCTTCTAAGGAGTCTTATTCACCATGTTTTATTGACATGAGGATGGAAGGTAGAAGTTTGATCTTTCTACAAGGTATATCACCTTACCCCTAACATTAGGGTCCAAGCCTGAGGACCAAGCAGGGTCCATCTAGTCGTTTGCATAACATCAAAGGAGCCTCCCAGCAGTCAGGGAGAGGAGACACTTTCAAGCCCAGAGCTGGGAGCTGTCCATAATCCTCAGGAAGCTGGTAGAAGAGAGAGGAAGCAGTAGCAAAGCAGCGGCTGGGATTGGCTGGGGAGGGGACATGAGGAGCTGACTGGCACTGTCCTATGGCAACGCTCCTTCTACAGAATTCAATGGCATGCTTAAGAAGGCTGTGAGAACTAAAATGTATGAAAACGTGGTCATTTCCCTTGTTCTTTGATTTGTTTTCACTTTTCTGAAGACTTTATTTCTTTAGAGCAATTTCAGTTTCACAGTAATTGAGAGATCCTATTTAGTTTCTGGTTCCTACTTGTGCACCATGCCCCCAGCTAACCATAGCCCAGCCCAGAGGGGTTCATCTATTACTGGAGATGAACGCCCACTAACCCACCATGATCATGAAAAGCCCAGAGTTTACATGAGGATTCACTCATGGTGGCGTCCATCCCTGGGGATGGACTCACAGGACACTGGTGTCTCACGCCTGTAACCCTGGCTACTCAGGAGGCTGAGATCTGAGGATTGTGGTTCAAAGCCAGTCCATGCAGAAAAGTTCTCCCCAGCAGAATTCTTTCTTGGCAAGTTGGAGTATCTAGAAAGGACAGTAAGATGCCTACTGACCATGTAAGAAGCAAGAAAGACTATTGGAATTCCAAGTCCAATTGGAGCAGTTGGAGCTAAATCTTATGTGTGAATGTATATAAACGACTTATTAGAAGGGCAACTCCTTTGTACAACTACCTAAAGATAATTTTTGAAAAAGTAAAAAAAAAAAAAAAAAAAAGCCTGTGAGATTCTAATCTGCAATTAACCATCAAAGAGTCCAAAGTCGAAGTGTTGCTCAAGTGCTAGAGCACAGGCCTTGAGTTCGAGCCCCAGGAGCAGACAACAACACGTGACATAGATCCTCTGATGTTATTCAGGAGGATTCTATCCTTAAATCATTCTTTTATCATCTTTACAACAGACTGATTGAATGCAGAGCCTGGATCTTTAGTAATGAAAAAAAAAAATAAAAAGCTCAGTTTCCTCTTATCTAGGTCAAGGAAGGTTTAAGGCTTAAACCTTTCACAGGATGGTGGGGAAATTCTTGACATCCCACTCAGTAGCAAAAGAAAAGAAATAATATCAAACCGAATCAACCAGCTCAACCTAACCTAACTAACTTAACCTAACCTTACCCAACCTAACCTAACCTAACCCCATCCCTGTATTTTCCAAGTAAAGCAAACTGATTGTGTCGACTCCATCCTCAGCCATCTGCACAGAGGAAAGATGAGAGAGGGTGACCACTAAAAGATGGGGTGCTAGGATGGAGCCCTCAGGATCAGCGATGGATGGGCACAGAGAAGAAACTCCTGGGAGAGAGCTTTGTACACAAAGACCAAAACATGGACAAAGAAGCAGAGTGTCCATCGATGACATGTTCACAAAGCAACAGTCCAGTTGGGCTATGGAACTAGTCTGTGAGACACCAAGACAAGAAATAAGCTAGAGGTGGCTCTGGTCACCATAGTATATTGAAATTTATCCCCTAGAATGACTTCTAACCCCAGAAAACTCACTGCAACCTTGGACATTATCTGTTACTGCCATCACAAGTCACAATCTTAGTGGCTTAAAATGACATAAATTTATCATCTTGCATTTCTAGTGGCTAGAAGAAGTAATGTGTGGATCGTGGGCTAAATCAAGATGTGTTGGCAGGCTCTGTGGTGTGGGCTGTAGTCCTTTTGGGCAGCTCTCAGAGAGAATCTGTTTTCTTGTCATTCTGGACAGTTAGTCTACTTCCACCCCTTGGCTTACAGTCCCTGTCCATGTTCAAAGCCAGTCATAGTTGGTCCAGTCCCTCTCACAATCCACCCTCTGATTGTCTCTCTTCTGCCTTCCTTTTTCACTGATACAGAGGCTCATGCTTACATTGAGCCCACCTAGACCATGCAGATAATGTCCACATCTCAAGGTGAGCTCATTAGCATCATCAATTCTGCCTTGAACCTTACTCCCCGCTTTCCAAACCATAGACCATATCCATAGGTTCCAGGAACCTATGAGGAAGCATTATTCTGCTTACCACAAATAGTAAAATTAAGACCTGAGGCCAACAGCATCTCTGCCAATAGAAGAAGTTTAGGAATAGTCCATTTCTAGGATTTCATATGGCAATGAGAAGAATCCTGTTTATATCAAGCTGGAGCAGATCTTGAGAATTAACCTAGAAACATAAGATGTTCCATCTTCCCCACACATCCCCCCAACAAAGCCAAAGCTCTAAATCCCTGAGCAACACATGGGAACACATGCAGAACTTTCTAGAATGGAGTCATGAGTACACTCTCCTGCCCTGTCTTTCTCTTGTCTTCCCTAGTGTTTCTTATTGATGGTCTTCCTACACACCTGTTTTGCTCTACTTATGGTAACATTGCTTTCCAGTGGCCTTTTAGAAACTTCATTACCCAAAGATCTACTTAGGGGAGATTAGCAAATGCCCTTGACTGAGAGAAATGGTATTTATAGCATCTCCGTTTGAAATCAGATTCTACTATGTTTATGGGTCTATCATTTAATTACAAGTAGTAGGTGTCTCCGTATCAAAGTATAATGCACCGATGTATTTATGTCTTTTCTATCTCACGACACCTGCCTTGCAAGGCCTTACATGGCTAAAAGAATGCAGTTAGGTGACTACCTGTGACTAGTCATCACCCCCTTCCACCCCCTGAGGATGACTAAATGGCAGCTTTTCAGAATTGATCCTCTATTTGACACCCTGAGCAAAAGGGGAGGGATGGTGTGAGAAGGCGTGGATCCTGGCAGCAACCTGTCAGTCCTATCAAAGGGCTTGAATGACTCATGCAGCCCCTCTGTTGATGACACACTGAGTAGCACTGTAGGCAGCAACCGAAGGTGTTAATTACCATACAAGTCTCCTGGAACCCTCTGGCCTGTAAGACTCAGTGCCCAATGTATCTATGCTAGAGAGAAGAAGTCCCATCCTGTGAATAGCTTTTTTTCTTTACATTCCAAGGCGTATGACTGAGTTCTGAATAAAATGCTTCTTCCTTCTTTCTTATTCCTGCTCATAAATGCTTCTAGGACAAAAGAATTTATGGTGTTTAAGATTCAAGAGCTTTCTGACTCCTGGGAGATTTTGTAAAGGGGAACAAAATTTGCCTTCAATAAGGTAGTTTGGAGTATATATCATCATGGCACTTATATAAAAAAAGAAAAGAAAAAAAGAAACATCATCCTGGCACTTGGGAAAAAGGAGAAACTGTACAATTATGAAATCATGCCCAGAAATTATGCTCATGTAAGAACTGCTCTTACATGAGCATGGTTGTCAACGCAGCTTTTCTCTGATACCTCGCCCTGTGCTTTTCGCTCAGGTCAGGTGACTGTGTAGTAGAATGGATGTCAATATAGTGTGAAATGTCAAGCCACAGCTCTCTGACTGTTTCACACTGGAAAACATGGGTTTGATTGTAGTAATTCTGGGGTGAAGTTCAAAACAACTCAAATGAATGTATCTGATACCATGTTTACCTTTTCAACTTCATTCAGTGTTAAGCCGTGATTAAGTTTCTGGCCTGGCATATCAAGTCATCTTCTCCCAACATTTCTTGAGCTTTCAGAACTCATTGCCTTGTCTTACATCATCCTCTAACTTCCCAGCCTGGAATATTCTGCCTCTGTAGATCAAGGAGCCTTTGAGAAATCAGCACAAATCTCACCTCTTCCTTAGAACCATTCTCAGTTGCCCTCTTCTTGTGAGGAGATTTCCCTCTGTGAAAATCACATCCTGGAATAGTCAGTCGATCTTTTCTCAGATACCCAAATCCTGCCTTTGTACTCTTCTGCGTCCTTAGCTGATAAACAGACTGCAGATGTTAGCCCTCAGAATTAGTCTAGTCCATAGGCATGTTGAGATATTTTAGAACTGTAGATCTCTAGATCTTTGGAAGATGGTAAGAAGTAGTAACCTTTGGCCATTGGCCAATGTGATAACACTTGATGACCACTGAGTGACTGTTACTCTCTATTCTGTTCTGGAATAGTTGTGTTAAATATATTATCAGTTTTCTACTAAGCATCTATGAAGTGCCCATTGCTTTGTACTTTTAGTGTTTTATTTTTTTAATGTGCACAGCCATGTGTCTACTTATGAGATGTCCACCAGGCCATTGAAAAGAGAAAACACAAATACCTATTCAATGGCATTACCTACCAAGGCTCAGCCAGATGCAAATATTCAATAAATTGACTTTCTATAAGTTGAGTTTATATTGGTTTCTCTGTAGTCTGAGGGCTCTGGGAACATAGCGGTGACCATTCTCAGGGGTCCTGGTGTCCCAGTGGAAGGGACCAGGAAAAAGGGGTCTAAACTCTTTCTAACCTTTAGGAAAGAGGGTGATTCAGGCCCCACATCTACCCTTTTGCCTGAAAGCAGTGTTTTATAAAAAGACTAAGGATATGAAACAATGATTTTCAAGATACAGGATATCAGGCAGTTAAGAACAGAGAATCCTAAGGAAGAAAGGAGATAGTTAAGATAATATCCTTATGATTCTGTCAGTTTATTTATGAGTAAATACACATAAAGATGTTCATCATAGTACTAACTGGAATCACCGTGGGAGATTGGCCACATCAACTTACAGGGCAACGGTGGTGCTAGTGGAGCTATATAATCATAAATCCCTTTAGAAAACAGTTAGACTCTGCAAGGAGATTGGAAACCTTGTAGATTGCTGATGGGGATGCGCTGTTGTTTAGTTATTAAATGGTATGGTGGTTCCTTTTAAAACATGAACTTTTCATGTCATACAGTAAATTCCACTTTTGGGTATATCATCCCCAAAGTGGAAAGTAGGGGTTCAAATATATTTGTATTCTGTATTAATAGTGGCATCATTCACTATGAACAGTAAAAGGCAGGAACAACCCAGTTATTTATTGATGAGTGAATGGATAGATGGCCCAGTAGCAATGTCATTAGGGATGTAGGCCAATGGGATATTAGTCAGCCTGGTAAAGGAATGACATCCAAACACATACCATAACCGGAATAAACCTCGATCAGAACACAAAAGCACAAATACTTGAATTATTCCACACCATGAAATATCTAGCATAGTCCAATTCAGAGTGGTGGGAAACAAGATGGTAGTTGTTGGGTGCTTGTGAGTCGGGGAGAGGAAGGGGGTGGGTGGCATTTTAAATAAGTTCAGAGTTTAAGTGTGGGAAGGTAAGAAAGTTCAGGAGATGGAGGTGTTGATAGTTTTACAGCAATGTGTAAGTACGTGCACCATGCCAACCAAACTCCACACTTAAAACGCTTGCAAAGGGAAATTTCATGTCTTGTATCTGTTGCCTCAAGGTGAGGAGTTAGACTCATCTACAATAAGATGCAGCCATTTTACTTTTGGGTTTTGATCCAAAAGACAGGAAAAAGTTAGCCCTAAGACAGTGTGTACACCAAAGTTGATATTGGTTTTATTTGTAATAGCCAAATACTGTGTATACCAGCCAAGTGAATGTATAAGCAAACCTTGGACTGGTCGTATTATAAAGAACAATCAGAAATGAAAAAGAATGTACTGTGTAAGTACATGTCAACACTGAGGGCCACAAAGATCATGTAGGATGAGGAGGACAGATGGTGAGAATACTCTGTGCTGTCCAGTGTTTAGGAGATGCAGTAACCTATAGTGACTGGAACTGCATGAACGGCGACATGCAGACTAGGGGGCTGGAGGTATAAGTGACAAGAATAGTGTGGAGTGAAAAATAACAAAGGCCCATTGAGAAACTTTTGGGGTAATGAATAAGTTTGATTATCTCAACTCTGCTGGTATTATCATGGACATAAAGTTGTGTCAGAACTTATCTGATTGAGCACTACCAATTAGTAGTGTATCACAATTTAAAAACCATTAAAGATTGTGCAACTGGCATAATACTAACCCCCCAAATACCTGCACGTATCAGGTAGCTTTTAGATCCAAGGCTGGTGATGGTGGTGAAGAGCTCAGGGCCAGGACACGGCTCATATTCCTGGTGACGTGGACAAATGCCTCCTGGAAATCACTGGCTTTCAGAGATGGAATATATTGAGTGTCCATGCATCCTGATGAAAATTAATGATCATGATTTGGAATTTAATGGATTCTCTGCAGTCTCGTTGAAACGTAATCGAAGATGATATAGTGTAATTTGAAATCATTTAAATTATTCAGATGAATAATTAATATGTCTGTCACAAAGTTGTCTCACATCTATTATTTAGAAGCAAACAATTCAGAGTCAGGTTTACCCTGAGATCTGGCTTTCTGGAAGAATAATGGTCAAGCCATCCCTCTTCTTTGATTGTCTTCAGACGATCTTTCGAGTGGAAACAAACAAACAAACCAGATTTATATCACCTTCGTTGGCAACAAGAAGTCTTTTATTTTTGTCTGACATTTGTGTAAGGGATATTCATAAACATTACCACATTATTCTCCAAGTGGAAGAAGAGTGAAGTCAACACTTTTATCCCAGTTCCCATCAAAATGTCCCTTCACCTCTAATAATCCTCTTCAGTATTGTCTGCACTGCCTAGGCTGTATTTTCCTGTGTTTTACTTGGATAGTACGTTCATATCTCCACAATAGCCATTCTATATAAAACTAGGGATTCTAAACATTTTCCTATAGTGTTACATGAAATACTTTGACAATATTCTCCCTTTATTTTAGCACTTTATTTGCTAACATTTGGTGCTAATTGTGCTTGTACATATGAACAGTAAGGTAGTATTTAAGTGACAGGGACGCAACAAAGTACATGACTTTGTCTTAATTTTTCTCCTCATCCGTTTTTGTTTAGGAATTCATCCATAACAAGGCACCGGTCACAGAACAAGTACTCATCTAGTAAATATCTGATGAAAATGAACACATCCATCAGACTAAGACAATGATGCTCTAATCAAAAGAACTCAACTTTAGAAAAATGTTAACCACAGTCTTCAGACCTCTGCCCTATTCATTAGCTTCCCTGACCCCTTGCCTTGATCATGACTTAAGAGAAATGGAAATCAATGCTTCTGAGGTGAAGGATTTTCAGATGAATATTACATCCGAAGTGCCTGAACTCCTAAAATATGTAAAAGACATCTCACACAGATGTCAGCAGTGATGGGAGCTAATTTGATAAGCCAGCTTGTGGAACAATATGTTCCTACACACTAAGTGATGATTTTGCTGCCTAAAAGCGATGTAGACCCCCTGCTGAGGAAGAATATGCAATGTATACTTCATCCTCAGATGCGGGACCCATGAAGTAGCTGTAGGAAAATGTGGCTGTCTGCCCAAACCGTCTTTCTGCACTCTGGAATTTATCCTGTGACTTGCTTGGTTAGGGTGGAGGAAAATGTGTAGGCAACTCTAGCGTGTTCCCTCCAACCTCTTAAGGTTGTGTGAGGATCACAGAAGATAATAAGAGATTAAAAGCACGTAGGAGAGTAGAACCCCGTAAGTGTTTTCAGGACGTGATAGTGATCATTACTGCTTTTGTGAGGGCAAAAGGAAAATTCCCCCTCCTTTATCCTCTGAGAGAATCTCTGCAACAAACTGACAAAGATTAAACAGGAGAAAGGCCACACAACTTACATATTCTCTGCAAAAGCAGAAATACCCCAGCATAGGAGAACAATCAAGAAGGCAGCCAGACACTGCTGAGAAACTCACATCCCCAAACACTATTGAGAAACTATTCCCTTTTACTCCAGTGGTTAGGGAATGTGGAGGGAGTAGACACTGTTCGGTGAATGATGAATGATATTTAGGAGGACTCAATGGGCTTGGAAAACATACAGTGTATACTGGACTGACAGGGGCTTGTGACATTCTCTTTGGAGCCACAGAAACAGAAGATATGTTCAGATGTGTCAATACAAGAGTATTGACAGAATTCAGCCTTTCGTCCCGTGATATGGTTTAGTTTATAAGCTCAGGGAAGGGATGAGAGTTAATTGCTTCTTTTTTTCTGGTAGATTGGGACTTCAAGTAGATAACAGAATTTTCAAGAAGTCCTCTCTTCTGGGCCTGAGGAGAGAGACAAGCAAAAGTCATAGGAACCTTGATACTGAGCCTGCATGTAAGGCCTATTAACTTTATTTTGATCAAATCACTCCAGCTGCCCAAATTCCAAGTTTGGCAAGCTTCATTTTTCAACCCCAGTTTTGGAGCTTAGGATATATACTGTGCCAGAATGATATTTAGGATACAACCTGTCTTCTCCACATTAAGTGAGAATTATATTTGAAACCATGTCTTGCAGCCAATTCCCCCACGGTGTTTTGTTTTAAATGGATTGTAAGCGAGACCCCAGTAGCTCACTCCTTCAATACTACCCACTCAGGAGGCAGAGATAATGAGGATCACGTTTCCCGGACAGGCAGAGTAGAGGAATTCAGAGGAAATCGACTTTCTGGGATGAAAGGGATGACAGCTAAGCTGTTCATTTGCTCTTTTCATTATATTTCTGGAATGTGATTCTTCTGGAACTTGCCTTCCTTTACAGGTGCAATAGAACATTGATTGAAATATTGACATGTAGTTATTTTCAGCTAACGGTCATCACGAATCTGATTATCCATGCTTTGTCCTTCTCAAGCTGAGAAGCCACGTCATCCGACATAGATGTTGGTCTAGAGGAGGCAAGAGGAAATTCAAGTTCCTTGAATGCTTTTAGTCCATCTTTGCTCGTTTGTTTGTACCTCGCTCTCATTCAAATCACTCCTGTTTAGGAGAGAGAAAAGAAAGATTTTCTGACCCCCTCCCCCAATCTCAAGAAGTTTAATAGGTGGGGATTAGAAATGTGTGTTGGTCAGAAGCTACTCCCAGTGATTTGGATAATCAACCACCATTGGGAAGAACAGTTTTAAAGTCATGAAATATTTGAACTACATTCAAGGTATTCAAAAAGAATGAGGCTCCACACACCTAAGCATTGCTCAGATAAACACCTCCCATTTACAGAAGATAATGCCACTTGGTGTAAAGCTACCCAAGTGTGTGTGTGTGTGTGTGTGTGTGTGTGTGTGTGTGTGTGTGTGTGTGTGTGTGTGTGTATGTGTGTTTGTAATGTGTTAGAGAGAGAAAGAGAAAGAAACTTAATCTTTTAATATTATATCTTCTTCCAGATTTTAATAGTCATGTATTTTCAGAAATGTGAGTTCTTATGCATCCCAAGTTTTCTCTCTTCTTTACCAATCACACACTTAGCCCCTGAAACTAGATGTTCATAATGGAAGGCAATTCAGTTAAGAGGAGCCCGTCAGATTCCAAAAGCAATTAAAAGGTAGTTGAGTGAGTCCGCGTCAGGTGCAGTCCATTTCAGGAGCACAGAATTCTAAGTCTCTGCAGATTTCTGATCCTCCCAGGGTCCGGTAGCTCAGGAGGGCTGGTAGCCTGATGGAAATTCAGCACAGCCCTATCGAGGGAGTTCTCTGGACCTTCAGAAATGATCAACTCTCGGAGGAAAGAAAAGGATCCAGGAGGTAAAAGATGGGGTGAGTCAGATTTGGGCAGAAGGCATGGTCTCAGGGTGGTGGAACCGTGTTAGGTTCTAGAAGATGCTCTGGATGAGGGGCTAGGTATAGAAGCGCCGTGGGAGAAACGTGCCCAGTGTGAATTGTCTCTTTAGTTCTGAGCAGCATTGCCCGCTGAGGGCCCGTGGGAAGGGAGGGGTGGCTTGTTGATGGAAGAATGGAAGATTCCTTCGAGGTCAGAGAAAATGTGTTGTGCCTTTGACTACAGAGGTCCAGGACATTCAACTAGCTGTAACAGACAGAATTTTTTTTTTGTTGATGAGTTAGAACTTAGAATAGCTATTGGAAGAAAACATAGTTAATTACAAAGAGATATTATGAAAGGCAGAGAGAAAAGAAGGGAAGAGTGTTCCAAGGAACTGCATTAGGACAGACCTAGATGGAAGAAATGGCACAGTACTATACTTCCTTTATCTGTCATTTCAAAGTACACGCCACCGTGTATGATTGCTGTGTTCCCTCCCACAAATCTATAAAACGAGGAAAATGACCTGATGTTGAAGAATGGTGAATTCCAGAAACACATACCAGGGCTACTTTCTCATAGTATCTTGAAAATATCTTCAAGCTCTTTGTACCCACTTTAGACACAAATGCAGCTTTGGCTTGAATTGGTATCTGTGGTTTTCCAGCATTTATTGAGCATATATTGTTTCTTGAGCAAATGCGAAGTTTTGTGGCTAAATCTATGATAAGTATCATTTTGTTTATCCTCTAAGTTAATAATTTTATTACTGCTGTCTTGTATTTGTGGAGACACAAATTGAATGAGTTAACTTATCTGAGGTCATGATGGTAGAAATACTTAAACACTGTATATATTTCAGTGTTTTGGGTCTTTTTTGGTCTTAGCTGACTTCTCAGTGACTATTACCTTCACTTAGAAAACGAGGTGTTAAGGTTATTAGGTCAAACTATATCCAAGTTGTAAATGCCATGATGAAACTTCCTTTTGTAATTCATTTATGCTTGCGTGTGTTTGTGTGTGTGTGTGTGTGTGTGTGTGAGTATGGGGGCTTGAACTCAGGTCCTTATGCTCTTGCTTGGCTTTTTCTCTTAAACGTGCTCTACCACTTGAGCTACACTTTCCCATCTGTCTTTTGACTAGTTAATTGGAGATGAGTCGCACAAACTTTCCTGCCTGGGCAGGCTCCACGCTGTGATTGTCACATCTTGGTCTACTGAGGAGCCAGAATTATAGGCATGAGCTCTTGGCACCATGACATAAAAAAATGTAGCATAATCCTTAGGTCATGCTTCTCAAAATAGTAGAAACTTTAGGAAATATCGGGATGTAAGACAGGAAGGATTTAGAACCTGGCCTAGTCCCTTAGGGGTAGTGGGTTTGGGGACAAATTAATCTGCTTGTTTCTCCCATGTTAAGATACAAGAGTAACAATGCTACATCTTGGAGGCCATTTAGAGATTAGGTGAATGAATAGAAAGGCTATAGAATAGTGTTTCCCAGTTTTCTGTGGTTGAGATGCATTAACTATGGCTTTCTTCACTTTACTTTTGTTCCACACCTCTCAAAGAGTTGGCGAAAACTTTAAACATGCTATATCTGATCCCAAGAAAGAGCCAACAGCCTGTGATAGAGTTGCTAGTATGCTAAATGCCTATAGGAACAGGAAGAATGAACTGAGAAATACTTTTAATCTTCTCAAGCAGTAGAACCTGCTACTGTAGCCACGGTCCCCCAGCTGACTACAATGTGTTCACAAAATGCAAGGAGAGTAGTCGGAGCAGGTGCAAATGGGAAATTATACTCGGAGCAGATTTCCAAGTCTCTAGTTATTAAGCAATACACTGAGACCTCATAAATATGAAAATACATTCCAGGCATAAAGAACTTAAGCTCTACTATACTAATTTAAGTAATGTCTAATTGTTTTCCCTATTAATGAGGTAGCTGCTTCCCCCCTCCCCCCTAGGTGCTGAGGAATTACAATGCATAACACAATAAAACTTTCTGGAGCTCTAACCCTAACTATAGACCAGATGCCTAGGACCTGGATATTATTTTTAGGTAGATTTTTTTTTTTATTCTTAAAAGTCTCTTGAATCAAATTTAGTAGAGATTTCTGTCCAGTCTGCTTTGATTCCATGACAAGCCAAGAGGCAGACTCCAAGGTATTCATTAACTCATAGCCTGTACACCAGGCTTTTGAAAAATTGGATTTCTACTTCTCTTCTCCAAATCCTTGATCTCCTATAAACCATAGATGGAATTTTCCCCAATTCCCCTCTATCTCTTTCCCTTGGCACTGAACTCAGACAGCCTTTATCATCAGAGGAGAGGCCGGGGAAGCTAAACTCATTTACTTAGCTTCTGTTTAAGATAATCCTTAGCTTCATGGATAAGAAAGGGCAAGAGAGGAGCCAGTAGGTTGAGGACTTGGGAAATTACTCGCTTGATTACAAAACCTCAAAATAGTGCCTGTCTGCATGGTTCTCTTACTATACCTTTTGGGCAAATGTATTGAGTGGTGTTTATGTAGCACCTGAATCTTGCCACCAATGTCTTATCATGAACATCTTATCATGAATGTCTTGCAATGAACGTCTTGTTATAAACATTTGTTTTAATTCACCCAATAGTCAGAGAAGGATAAGAACGATCACTTTGTTTGATCAAGGGGAAAAAACGGATCTAGAGAAATCGATTCATGATAACAACTCAAAAGGTGGTCAATGCACCGTGGTGTCAGTCCATTTTTGAGCCGCGATCATGAAGTACCTGTGACTGGTACTATACAAGAAAGCAGGTTGTGTCGGGCTTGTGTGTTTGCAGGCTGAAGCTCTTGATGGGCGACCTCAGCTGCTTCGCATCTGCAGCATGGCCAGGTGGACGGGTGGCACGTGAGAGCCCCAAGCTGTTTAGGCAGCGAAAACCAAGCCTTTAGAGTGGCCTAGTTTTTACAACCTACTTTTTGTAAAAACTAGTTCCCTTGGGAGCGATTCTACTCCTGAGATACGGGCATTTGTCCCTTCCAAGGTGATGCCCTCTGGCCTAATTACTTTCTGCAAGGCCTCATGTGTCTCAAAGGCTCAACCACTACACTGACCTCCCCCCACCTCCTCCCCACCCCATCAGGCTTCCAGTATAGGAGCCTGAGAGGGACACATAACATCCAGTCTAATGAAGACTCCAACCCTTGCTTTAATTATCCTTGTGGATTCGAACGGCTCTCTCTCTTTAATCTTTGTACCAGTGGGGTTCTCAGAGTGCCTTCCACTAAGCAGCTAAGCTAAGCACCTGCATCACCTGGGAGTTGGAAACGCACATTTGTAGTCCTGGACTTGGGGCTGTGTGTGGTTCAGTAGTATAATGTTATCATGAGTGAATCTCAGCACTGCAAATAATCACATGAAATGCAATTTAAAAAAAAGTAAGAAGAAAGTCTTCAGGCTGTATCCCAAACCTACTGGGATACAGACTTACCTACCAATTGAACTGGAAAGGAGGAAGCAGGGCAGGTATCAGTAAAGTTTTTCCACACCATTCTGATGTTCATTAGAGCTACACTCCCTCATGGTTGACACAAGTCTTCCCACTGATCATTAGAAAACAAGCTTTCTGGGATTCTTATAAGCCTATGGCTGTGAATTATGTGTAGTTCCTTTGGAGAAAAGAGGACACCCAAGATGTCCCCTATTCCTGCCACCTGCAACCAAGAGATGGGAAGAAGATGGCATGGAGAAAATTGGCTTAGTTACAAATGAAAACATCGGGTCGGGTTTTTTATTCCCCCTCATTGTTTTGTGACAGCTATTATATAGATTAAGAAATTCATGTCTTTATTTCTCTAATGAAGCGCACCGAAGTAAGAAGGGACCTTCCTCATCCTGAGCATTTGTGACAGCTTATTCCCTTTCAAGTGCTTAGAGCAATCCGTATGCTAATGAGCTCCTAGTGGCTTCTTCACGTCTGTGCAGCAGATAGATACATGTTGCCTGTATAATAGTGGCTATGCGACGATAACAGAGAGCAAAAGACATAATTCCCATGGAAGAAGTGTCAATCAATGCTGAGCTGAAGTTCTCTTCAGAGGAAGTGTCAGTCCTTCACATCTGCCTAGTAACTGCCTAAAAGAACCTTTTTAGCATGCCCACCCCTGCCCTCCCTACCTGGCTTTGATCTGTGATTGCTGCTCCCTTCCTTTGTACTGCCGGCTCTTATGAAGACATCTACAGGCTATTTCCTTTTTTTCTTCTATGTTCTGGAATGCATTCATACCTCTGGCCCCCTCTGGAAAACTTCCCACAGTGGGATGGGATTCTTCAGTGGTGATCTTGTTGCTGTCAGAACTTAGCCTTACAGTTGTCATTCCTTCATCAATATCTTTTGATGCCTAGCTGATACCTCTGCCCTTTGCCCTTTTATCATTCCCATGCAGCCAGCATACCCATTCTAGGATTTCAAGCTTGCCAGTTTATAAAGCACGTTACCTGAAATTCAGGCTTAAGGAATCAATTCGATTTTTCATGATTTTGTTCTCCTTTAAACAAATTGCCTAGTTCTGTTGACTGGGGTCTAAACACCCGTCCAGGTGTCCCTGGCTGATTGTCTCAGAACCAGACTGGCAGCATCGGTCTCACTGGGTAGACTGGTAGAAATGCATTTGCTTGGGCACCACGCTGAAAGTTTGATTCAGAGTTATTATTTTTACCAACGAACCCCCCCTCACCCCCCTGATTGCATAGTAAAAATATTGTCTCTTTCCTCTCCTCCTCAATCAATCCATCTTCTTGACTGCAGATAAAATCAAGTATAACATTTAAAGGAGACATTTTACTAAATGTTCATCATGTTATGTATGTGGCTTTGTCCATGGTTCACAGGTATTTCTGTCCTTAAAAGTTTTTTTCCCCCTTGCTTTAATGAGGGAGGGATAATTAGCAAATGTGAATTGCATGGGTTTAAAGTATGAAGTTGTATAGTTTGCTGCTCTATACCTATATACTTTGTGAAATGATCCTAAAGGAATCTAATTACCATGTGAATCACCTCACTTAGTACCAATTTTCATTCATTCTCTGTTTTGGGCTCTGTGCTAAGAGTGCTTACATTCTACCTCTTGGAAATTTTCTTCTCTTTTTCTTTCCCTCCCTTTCTTCGTTTCTTTCCTTCCTTTTTCCCTTCTTCCCTCTCTCCCCCCTCTCTCTTTCTCTTTCCCGCTCTTTCTTCACTGAGGACTGAACTTAGCTCCTTGACACATTTTGCAATTTGATCAACACATCTAGTAAACAATAAATTATGGTTGATTGGTGTTTCCAAGTTGTACCTTGCAAAATTGGGACTGTACACTTTTGACCTCATCTCCCCATTTCCAACCTCCAGCCTCAGACAACCGTCGTTCTGATAACTGCTTCTTTTGAGTTTGACTCTTCAATCTTACATGGAAGTGAGATTATGCAGCACTTATTTTCTGGGTGTATCTGTTTTATTTCTTTTAGCTTAATTTCCCCAAGTTCATTCATTTTAGTTTGTTTTGGTCAGGGTAGGTAATGTTCCACTGTAAGTATGTACCATAAATTACTTATTTGTTGGTGGTCATAGTGTATAGTGGTTATAGATGCCTCCTCAAAGCCCAGATGTTATTATTGAAGTATATATGCAAAGATGTGGGGTTTCTGGCTCGCGTACTAGCTCTTCAAATTTTAGTGCATTCTGAGGAACTTGCATGCCATTTTCTGCGGGGACACCTACAGTGAGGGAATGCCTCTGTTTCTCCACACCCAGCCGGCTCCTATCTTTTGTGGATAGCAGCTCTTCTAGCAGCTAGAAAGCAAAAACCTATGATTTTAACTGACATACCTTTTTTATATACCGGTAGACATTGTTATGTTTTATTTGGGAAAAATGTCTATTTATAAAGTGCTCCACCCATTTTTGTGTGTGGGAGGGGTCAGTCGTGTGGCTTGAACTCTGGGCCTGGGTGCTGACCCTCAGCTCTTCAGCTCAAGGCAAGCACTTTATCACTTGAGCCATAGCACTAATTCCAGTTTTCTGCGTTTATTGGAGATAAGAGTTTCATGGACTTTCCTGCCCAGGCTGATTTCGAACCGCGATCCTCAGATCTCAGCCTCCTGAGTAGGTAGGAGCTACTGCACCCGGCTACCTTTTTTTTTAATCGCTTACCTGTAGGCTTTTTTTTTTTTTTTGCTGTTCCATTGTGTGAGTTGCTTCTATAGTTTTAAGTAGAATTCTGGTACAGTCCAGGTACATAGTTGGTAGAGTGAAGGGAGTTTGTGAATTGGAGCTAACCTGGTTCTAGACACAATACATACTGCATTTCTTCACCATGAAAAACCACATAAAGTTGTTAGCCTTCTGCAGCTGGAGTTCGTGTGGTTGGACAGTGGATTGACTTTTTCAAAATTTGCTCTTGACTTTTGTAAAATTGGAAAACAGCTGCTTCCGTTGTGTTTTCTGCTTTATTCTTCAAGTTTAATTTTATTGTCAAGGTGATGTACATAGGGTTACAGTTACCTAGGTAAGGTAATGGGTACATTTCTTGTCCAAAATTCTCCCCCCACCCCCATTTCCCCAACTTAAGACTTTAGTCATTTCCTAGCTTTTACAGAAAACACATTCCTTAGGAGGCACAGAGGGTTATGTGGTAACTAGCTGTTCTCTGGAGGTAACTAACTATTCTCTCTAAAGGGTTTGTTCTTGAAGTTAGGTGAGGCATGTGAGCGGGGTGGGGGGGGAGTAGAAATAGTTCATTGAAGAGAGAAAAAATGGACACATTCGTCAAGGGCCAGAAGCAGAATTTTGGTGTGCTGCTCTTGGGGCTTGAATTCAGGAAGTGGGCTCTGTCTCTGAGCTTTTTTGATCAAGGCTAGAACTCTACCACTTGAGTCACAGCCCTGTTTCCAAATGCAGAACCTTTACTGTGAGATAAAACTTGAGTTCCTAGAAAAGAGAATGGGACATGGAAGTCTTTTGAGGAGTCATTCTCAGGAAAGAGTGTATTTTTTGCTGTGAACTCTGTTCTAAATAAATTCTGGAGAGTGGAGCTGCAGGATCAAAGCAGCAGCCCTTGTTCAGAACGAAGCCGGCAGTACATGAATCATGAATGCATGCAGTAGAGGGAAGCAGACTCTGAAAGCAGAGAGCTTGTTGTTAAATATATTTGAGCTATTTGAGGAGAACTAGGGATAGACCCGAGGATGTTTCTTACCCCAAATCTTTGATCAGATTTACTGTGGAAATACTAAGAACTTGCAAAATCCGGTGTAAGGGTGAAATTGCCTTCCAAGTCTTTTTTTGTTTTTTGTTTGTTTGTTTAAAGCTAAAATTAATTGGGAAATGATTCAACTTTGTATTGTTCAGGGAAGATTTGGCTCTACAATGGCAAAGGAAAGTAGTTGTGATACTGTATGACCTGAAAAGGATGAAGTGTGACCAGTCATGATGAATTTTTAAAATGAGTTCTATAGTTCATTGGTGTCAATTAGCTCTATCGCTCTCTCTCCCACCAAAAATTTCAAAAAAAGCAAAAAATACCCAAGAGAGGTAAATCAAGTAGTCCCAGGTCACAGTGCAAGTCAGACTATACTTCCAGGCTTCTAACCAGAACTATGAAAGTTGATAAAGGAACTCCTATTCTAAATCAATGAGCGATCCTTCCTTGTTTAATATTTAACAGGAATCCCTCCCAGTATGCATATAGGCTTTACAGTGAAATGCTTATGTGCAGATATTTTGGATTCTATCCCCAAATATTTAATTCTGAGTAATTAAACAAAACTTTAATATGATATGGAGTCCTTGTCCAACGAAAATATTGAAAGAGATCTATCAGTTAGAATTACCATAAAACTTGAGTGGCTTTACAAAGAATATCTTGATTGAGAAAGCATTTTTTTTCTTTTCTTTTAAAATCTCAGCTTTATTTTGAATACCATGAGAACTTAACCTGTGAATGCCAGCAATGTCATCCAGATCTGTGTGCATAATTTATACTTCTGCTTAGCTGTACTTCCTTTATACCACAAGAAGATTTTTGATGTTAAATAAGTCCTTCTGACATGAGCATAATTAATGGCCCTTATTCTGAGTTGAACATACCACTGAAATGGAACAAAGGTGAATCTGTGCATTACATTCTTGGAAAATATTTAAGTCCCCCATGAAAGTTTGATTTCCTATATTTTTAATTACCTCTGCTGTACTTTGTCAAGGATAAGAGATAAGCAAGGGAACGGATTACATTCCAAATTTTCCTCTTCTCTTGCTTTAAGTGTCACTACATCATTGTTATGGAAACCATAACTTAGGGTTGACTTTACATCTTGGTATTGAAGAACTGAACGTTTATGTTTTACACTCTTGTTTGTTGTGATATCATCTGTAAGGAAGCATACACATAAAGTCAATGCTTTGCCATTGAAACTCATTTACAAAGTCACATGAAATAATGATTAATTAAATGCACCATGGTACATGTGTATCTTTTGTTTTGCTGACCAAAGTAGATTCAAGTTACTGTGTTCGTAGAGAATTTAAAAAGAGATCGTATGGTATATTAACCTCACTAGACATAAATGAGATCTGTGGCTTTAGAAAGACAAGCTTTATCCTTCTTGTTTCTTAAAAAGTGATTTATGTTTAAATGACACAGTTGTATACATTATCATGTACAACATAAGCGTAGGAAATGTACTGGGCTGGCCTTTTAACAAGTGCTCCTAAGGAGTTCATTATGATATTAGGCTCTGCTCAAAATATATGCTGAGCCAAACTGCATCTTATCATTCTTTCCTGGATTGGAAGAAATCTTGATTTTAATGTTCTGTGAACATTCTAATGTTCTAAGAAAGGAAGCCTGAGACAGACTAAGGATTCAGGTCAATTCCTGCTTTCAGACTGTATTTAAGCTGAGGGCTCACAGATTAAAGAGGTAATTAAGAGCTCTGGAAGGAGGAACAAGGTGGTATCTCCAGTCATATAGAACTACAGAGTTAAATCCCAACAAATTAATAAATCATAGTAGGTCAGAAGTGACCTCATGACTTCCGGACTTCTGGTTTGTCTTACAGTTTGCTCTGTGGGTATCATTTTGCAGATTCCAAGTTACAAAAGGAGACACTTAGTATTTGGACCAAAAAATATGTTTATGAAGTGATGTTTACCTTTGAGTTTGAGTGAAGTTCATGATTTCTGATCTGAGTCCATTCTTCCTGTTAGATGCCATTATAGGTTGATCTGTCCTGCCCAGTGTACTGCTTTCTACTAATCCTAAACCAAGTTTAGTACATTTATTTTTTCTTTGGCCTCTATGGGAATCATATAAATCTAAGCATTTAAGAACAATTAACCTTAGGGCATTGATATTTTGGTTCAGTTAATTCATAATTTATATACAAACTTCATTAATTGAAGTGTCCAATCCTATCTTTTGAAAAAAAAAAGTCTAAATCATTATTATGGTCAAGACACAGAGCATTCATATCATCTCCAAACTTATTAGCATTGTCCTCCATTGAACCTTTCCCTCTCATTAAACAGATGGGGGAAGATGGGGGAAAGGGGTAGGAGGAGGGAGAGAGACAAAGAGACAGAGATCGATCTAGCGAACAGCGTTCAACTTTCTATTGGCTAGTTTTGCTTTCTTGTCTTTGGTAAACAGAAGTCACGAATCTATCATGTTCGTAGCTGGTATTTGAATTCAGCTGTGGATTCGATAGGCATCCATGTTGCTAAGTATAGCTGGGTAGCTTGTTCCTTTGTACTGCCATACACTTCTGCTTTGCTTGGATACATCGCAGTTTGTGTATTCCCTGGTTGATGGACATTTGGGTTCTTTCCAGGTGGGAGATGTTAAGAGTAAAGCTGTTTACAAACACTTGCAAACAAGTTTTTCAGTGGGCATTTGTCTTAAATACTTTTGGATAAATACCAGTAGTGTTATTGCTAGGTTATAAGTATATGTTAAAGAAACTACTACACTGCTTTCCAAACGGGTTATATCATTTTTCTTTCAGCCTGCATTATTGAAGTGTCCCAATTGGTCTTGCTCCTCCTCAGTCACATTTGGCATGTTAGTGTCTCTAGTTGGTGTGTATTGGAATTTCCTCCTAGTTTTTTGTTTGTTTGTTTTGTTTTTTGTTGTTGTTTTTTTTTTTGGTGGCTACTCTGGAAGAGGATTGCTTGCTTTGTTGTTTCTTTGTTTTGTTTTGTTTAGCTCTATGTTCTGGGTCTTCCTTCAGCTATATCATAGGAGTTTGATGAAATTCTTATTTCTGTTTTTAAGTAGTAGGATAACGAAGTATTTTCCTTCTGAAAATAGTATAGTATTTTTTCGTATCATTAACTTGAATGTGAACACTGATGTGACATTAGTATTATAATGTAGTGCTTAGTTTTGCTGTCGACCTAATGTAGATCCTAATGGAGATTAGTGTTATGGCCGGAAAAATATCATTTTCTAATTTAATTTTCTAAACCATTCTTCAGTACAATTAAGCATAGCAATTTGGGCTTTGTAGGTAGCATCTATATATGTAATGAGAATTAACAGAAATATTAAAAGAACTTCAATGAGGTTCATTTGGAGGCCCTTTGGTGTAAACAGCTCAGCCAAGGAAGGACATTGAGATACATCCCCAGGAAACTTGCTAGAATTAGTAGTTTGGTATAATTTTCAGATTACATATGGATTGGCTGTATGCAAATAAGGGTTTTGTAAACACTTAAGGGAATGTTGGAAAAGTATATTTAATTACAGTAGTTATGAATATTATCTCTGAAGTCTGGTTACCCCTGTACTAATATATATCCTCTGTTTTATAGATGAACTTTCAATACCTACTAATCTAATTTAGTAGAGTATAAAGTAAGTCACTGGATATGCCTGTATATTTGAAATATGGATGGTGTAATTTTTAAAATGTGTTATGCCACTATTTCTGATATAGTTAATAATCTTCTGCCTAATCAGATAACTTTCATCCATATTACAGATTAAAAAATACTAAGAGCTGTCTTACCACCAAATCAAATATCCTGTTTTTCTTAGAAATTAATTGTAAATATATTCATTTTGCAAAGAAATAGAATGGCACTATTTCTAGAGAATAACTGGTGTGTAGTTCCTTAACTTTAGAATTCCTTAAGCTTTGAGACAGATGAACTAATCTCTATAATAATCTTCAAATTTAAATTTCATGGCGAGAGAACTTAAAGGATTTCAGGATGTTAGGGTGGTAGTATATTTTAAGGCTTGTCTATACTGAAAGTTAGCCTTTCCTTATATATTGGGATATTCTAATTTTTCAATTGCATGTTCAATTGCTTAAGTCCTTTTATTTCTCCACAGATAACTGATGCTTTCATGCATGTGTATCCTTTCAACCTTCTAAAAATGATATTCCTGTTCTAAAAATAGGAATATAGCCCACACTCATTTTTATTCCACATGTTTTGTTATCATCAATTAGTACAAGAAGATTCATTTGGATATCTTCAAAGTGACATCTGCTGCTTGTGAAAGGAGTAGTGGAGGGAGGGAGGAGAGAGAGAGAGAGAGGGAGAAGAAGAAGAGGAAAGGGTGGAGGAGGATCAGAAGGATGAAGGGAGACATTTTTATGTTCAAATCAAAGATAAATCAACCACATATTGCCAGAAAGTCAGCCCAGCTCTGTACCTCAGTCCTTGCACCTGGGAGAGAAGAAATCAGCCAGATGTAAACATAGTCTAAGTGTCAGGAAAGTATATGAGGAAAAGCAGATAGCAGAGAAGAGAGGTTCTTTCTGTGATAGCACAGGAAGAAGGCAGGTCAGATCACCTTCAGACCTGAGGGTGAGGTTTAAGTAGAGGGAAACTTAGGGGCAGAGGAACTAAGATGTGTGTAGTTT
This sequence comes from Dipodomys spectabilis, assembly GCF_019054845.1. Classification (NCBI taxonomy): domain Eukaryota; kingdom Metazoa; phylum Chordata; class Mammalia; order Rodentia; family Heteromyidae; genus Dipodomys; species Dipodomys spectabilis. Next base: position 39,126,579 of record NW_024870731.1, read on the forward strand.
GAGAGTCCCAGTTGCAGGTGAGTCTTGGTCATTATCTCAGGTCTGGTGCTCCAGAGTTCTCACCTCCTTCTTGAGCTGACAAGTGAGGCTCCATGGTTTCCTCCAGCTGTGCAGCTTGGTGATCATATGGAACTATCCTCACTTGAGGTGATCTCTCCTGTAAGGCTGTTCTTTAGGGATTAGGTGGGTTTTCTTTTTTGTTCTTTCTCCTAAAGATGTGATTCTGGATCAGTCCTGTCTCTTCCTGGAAGCCAAGGTGATTGCAAAGTCACTGTGGAAACAACAGCTCAGGAAGAGGACAAACAAATGGGAGCAGAGATGCCAGGCTTCTCTCCTGCCTCCAGTTAATTCATGGCACCCACAGTAGTTTACGTTCCTGTTAAACATTCACTTATGAGAGACTGAACATGGAATGTCTCTAGGAATTTGAGTGCTTGCTGAGATTTAGACGTTCCTATTCTCCTAGGTCCACTCTACAGGGCTGGTGTCAACTGAGACTCTGGAAATGTAAACTACAGTATTTTATCTCATAGAGCTTAGGATCTCATCCATCACTGTAGATTCTCGTTGCTAGCTGCTACCTTGCCAAAGCTATATTCACTGCCGTCTGATTTTCTATGGCATGTGGATTTTCTCACTGACTGAGACCTTTTAAAAAAAATTTGAGCCCATAGTCAAGCCAATATAATAGCCATGTATTAACATACTCAAGTATTATGTATTATACACCATTTTAGGTCTATACCTTAGTCTATGCTTTAGTACCAATTACGTACAAAAGGCTTAATTTTGACATGTCCCTATGTTCATATCCTTGATCAGACTTATACCTCCCTCAATTAGCTGGGATATGTAACATGCACCTCCATTTCTGACCCTTATGAAGATGTCTTCTGTGAATCAGGAAATTAGCTATCACCAGACACCATATCTGCTGGTACCTGCATTTGAACTTCTGAGCCTGTTCGATTAGGAATATTAGACAAGAATCTGGCATTTTGTTACAGTAGCTTAGATGGACCCCATCACCATTGCTAAAAGAGGGTAGAGTGTGCACATACTAAGGACATCAGCCCCAGTTCTCTCCTTGTGTAGTATGATGACTACAGACTAAGGGGGTGGGGTGGGTTGATTGTAGGACTATAGATCAGTGTTTCACCTGGACTTACTTCTATCACTTTAGTACTAGTACTTTTAAATAGTTGACAAGGCCCTTGGGTTCACTTTCCAATTACCCTCTTTAGTATATCTAGCTGCTACAAATGTGCTAGCCAGAATGCCGTTATACCAAGCCTCGTGTTCCCTTTGATGTGGTTGATATAAGACTATCGAACATACACCTTCATCACCATCATCTCCTTAGTTTAGGATAAGATCATGTGACCAGTTTTCTCCAGCCTCAGGAGAAAAAATGGCTGAATTATTATAAGACTGAGAAAGAGAGGGGCCGATCTGTCCTCTTTCCCCCCCCCCCCCTCCACCCTGGGTTGATTGAAATGGAGAGAAATCTGTCACTTTAAAAGTCAGTAGTCTGCATAGGACAAGGAGTCCCTGAGCCCATGAATCAAAAGCACCCTTAATAAACTCCTACAAGAAAGATCAATAAAATTTTGTGACGTTAAACCATTCCAGTTTGGGTGTTGATTCAATATATGAACTTCAATCACCTCTTGGATTTATCCCATACAAGAAAAATAATATGCTTATTCCTATTACTGCTTAGCTAAGATTTCCTGTGTCTCTGAAGAAATAGCCTTACTTACGTTGAGAAAAGTAAAGGCAAAATATCAAAGTGAGAGATGAAGGTGATACCGTTGAAGCATATGTTGATGTTTGTGTTGTATGTCATCCTTCATCTATGCAGCAATTTTACCACCTCCCAGGAGATGCATTGGCCCTTTGATAGTGCCTGAAGTCACATTGGGTGACTGATTTATAGACCACATTGCCACTGGATCCACAGATTTCTTCCCAAGCTAGTGGTGTGAATGCAATTTAATGCCCTTTTAGCTTTATTTGGAATTTACTGTCATGTTAATATGGGCACTATGTGATGCCCTTTTATAAATATATTCAGATTTACAAGTGGGCAGGCTTCTGAAGTCAGAACACATCTCTCTTGCGAGGATTTTGAATATGTAAGATAAATCTCAGTAAGGTGGTATATGAAAATTGAATGTAATATGAAGCCTTTCTTTTATATTGGTTCTTGCATGGGTCCAGAATAACTGTCCATTGTAAACATGGCTAGACTAGTACTACTAATAGGAATTATTTGTAATTGCAAGTTTTATGAGACTTTAATACACATAAAAAATATCCGAATTTCATTTAATCTTTATAGAAAATGTATGCAGGTAACATGATAATATTGGTTCCATTTACAAAAAAAGTAAAAGACAGATAACTATTGTGCTCAATTTCCATGGCAGTTGGCATTCAAACCATTATTAACCATTATACTGTGGTATCTCGCTAGTAAGACCTGGAGATTGTGAGAGGAAAGAACAAAACATTTATCTCCTAGCCTTTCTTTAATCAGGCATACACATGCAAACAAATGAAATATCTCAACCAAAATAAAGGATGAAACAGAAATTTGGTAAGTGTAGACACTTGTAATGATTCCACTTATAATTCTAAATTATGTGTGCATGGATGTGTGCGTATGTGTATGTGTGGATTGAATGGAGGAGGCTTATACATGCTAAGCAGTGCTTTACTACTGAGCTATCCCACCTCAAGTTTTCATCTTTTCTTAGGACACCAACATGCTGTAAGATACAATATGATCTTAAGGATCCTAGATCTAAGCCTCAGCACTGAACTTCAGCTCCCTGGCAGTCACACAAGCAAAAGACTAAGTAACTAGTACTCTATAGTACCTTGGAATGTTTGCATGTTAGGGGATATTGAAATTTTCAATGCATGGTGGATTATTGCATATGTAAAGGTACACAAGTTGAGGAAGATCTCTAGTGACATTGGGTCTGAAGAGTTAAGCAGAGACTGACAGGAGGAGAGAAGTGGCAGCTAATGTAGTGGGCCTTCTGCACATACAACTCATTTCCAGGAACCACCTAGCAGAATAGTCTTTATCATCAAGCAAGATGGCTAATGGCCAAAGCAGTTACATAACATTTTCATCAAATAAGAGTAGATGTAGGAGCTAGATTTGAACCAGTCCTTTTAAAACACCAAGTCTCCTCTTATTCATTTAGCATGTAAAAAGCACCTTCCAGAAAAGAGAACAGTATAGAAATGTTTGTAGGAAATAACACGGTAAGAATCCCTTGGATTGCTCGGAATACAAAGATCTTAGGACATGAAGGAGGAGAGGTGTGGTAACCAGAAGACGAATAGGTAACGGGAAGGATAAACATGATATAGAAAAATATGTTGGATGCTATGTCAAAAACGAACTCTACAGTTTAGGTGGGGGTGGGGGGTTAGCGGGGGGGTGGTGGGTGTAGCTGAGGAGGTGGGGATGGGATGGGAGGGGAAAAACAAAGGAGGAGGCAACAATGCTGGATAAAAAATGTACTCATTACCTTGCTCATGTAACTGCAACCCCTTTGTACAGTATTTTCACAATAAAAACTTAATTAGAAAAAGAAAAATATGTTGGAATATGGGGCTAACAAGTGAACTTGAGACTTTTTCCAATTTACACACAAGGGAAGAAATAAAAAGTCAATACAAAAGGAGAGTTTCACTGTAAGAAGAGAGAATCAGAATTAATTAATTTACAATGTATGGCACCTACTCCATATGCAACTGTAAGCTAACAATGATCAATAAGTACAAAGTATAAGGATGTGATCTCCACCACTGCCTTCAATTGAACCAGTCCATTTGGGGTGTTCACTAATTTAAAATACAATGTAGTCCCAACAATGGGTCAATTCCAAGTGTAATTTGATAGTTATAATAAGAAATGAAACAGTCCAAATAAAATATCTCTCTTTGTATTCCCACATATAAATTCTAATAAGTTGCTAATGTGTTCTAAATAGATACTTATTAGGTTATTGCATTAGCAAACTTAAAAAATCCTGAGTAATTATGGTCAAAAAAATAATGCTTGAGATGGAAAGACACTAAATGTGACTAGAAAGTCACACTTAGGAAAAAAGTGTGGTCTTGTTTGCTACCAGCATGACTATGTTTATTAAAGCCTTATTTACCATAGCTAAGATATGGAACCAACCCAGATGCCCCTCAGTAGATGAATGGATCAAGAAAATGTGGTATATATACACAATGGAATTCTATGCCTCCATCAGAAAGATTGACATTGCCCCATTTGTTAGGAAATGGAAAGACTTGGGAAAAATTATATTAAGTGAAGTAAACCAGGCCCAAAGAAACATAGGTCCCATGGTTTCCCTTACTTGCAATAACTAGTATATGTCTGAGTCAAGCAGAAAAGGTCAGTTAAGTTGATGTTAGGGGAATGAACCCCAAGATAAGTATTCAATTTTTTTTGTTTTTTTTTCCCTTTCATGCAATTGTTTCTGTCATATTTATAAGATGATTTCTATGTTGCTTTGTATGTCCCTCCCCCACAGTATAACCCATACTTTCACTGTTTTTGATGTTGGTATAATTTGTGGAGGGGAAGGGAAAAAAACAAATCGTTTAACTAGGGATACAGGTGGACCCATTGCAACAATGAGATGTACAAGTCGTTATGCCGAAAAACGAACTTAACATTTTGGTAGGGGGTGGGGGGAGGATTGGGTTGGGGAGGGGAGGAGTATGGGAAGGGATGGGAAGGGGAAACAAAGGCGGAGGCAACAATGCTTGATAAGAAATGCACTCGTTATCTTGCCCATATAATTGTAACCCCTCTGTACGGTATTCTCACAATAAAAAAAAGAAAAAAGAAAAAAAAGCCCTTATCTTTTTTAAAAACATTGATTTACTTTATTGTCCTTATAGAGGTGATATACAGAAGGATTACAATTACATGAGTCAAGTCATGAGTACATTTCCTTTCATACAGTGTCTTTCCTTCGCTCATTCTCTCCCAGGCCCTCCCTCCCTCCCTCCCAACCCCCCCCACACACACCCCCCACAAGGTATGGAGTTCTCTTTCATCAATGTCCAGGGTGCCCTACTGTGCAATTTTTTCACCCTTTGTCCCTTGAGTTATGTACCCTCCCTGTACCCTCTCAAAGATACACACATGAATGCACCATACATGATGAATACAGAATCATCAACAAATAAAAATTATGAACAGAGGTATCTCTTGATTCATAAAAAAGAAACAAAGCCCTTATCAGTATTCACTTCCCAACTCGTACTGCACATCCCATGTTTCTTCCTGTTTTTCCTCACTGCTGTATTACCTGAAGAGTAACAAAATGATATATATAAATATACTTTTTCCCTCTAATCTATGCCTGTGTTTTTAAAAACTAGAGTCCTATAGAAAGTCCAATGGAAGCCTTTATATTAGTTCACGTACCACACACTTCTATAAGGGATAAATGGGGAAGTCTCTGTGGCTTAATACAACATAAACATATATCTACTTCACAGAGTAAAACTCACTAGACTTGCAGAGTAGAAGCCTCTGTTCCATGCAGTCATTTGGGAATCTGAGCTGTCTAAGGACCTGACATTTGTAAAGCATGACTTTTGAACTTTGACAGTCGGTCAAGGAGAAGAGAGAATCAGAGACAAAAAGAAGCCTCCATGAGTCCTGTCTGTAAAGGCCCTGAATCACTAGTGTCTAAAGTCTTCTGGCCAGATCTCCCTTGTTAAGCTATGCATGCCTACTTCTAAGACTAAGAAATGGCATCTAGTTCTGTGCTGAGTACGAAAAACAAGCAGTTTAGCCAGATTTTGCTGTGGTATTTTTCAGCTTCTACCATTGGACTACTTTAAGGTATCTATCATCTATCTATCTATCTATCTATCTATCTATCTATCTATCTATCTATCTATCTATCTATCTATCTATCTATATCTCTAATATTGAATATATTTAACCATGCATATTTTATCTTCTAATGCAATGAAGAGAACAACTCAGCCTGTATTCTAGCAACCTTTTCAGAACAATTCTGAACCATCACTAACTTCAGATGCATTTCCAAGAAGCAGAAGATCATTTCCGATCATTCATGGACTATATAGACATTGTATCTATGACATGAAAGAAGAAGTCTTTATGACAAATCACGTAGGATGGGGAGTTTGCTGAAAATAAAACTAAAGAAAAAAAATAGATTCTGGTAGACTTCAAAGTACTTAGAGATAGTCACTAATAAAATAAATGTAGCATGTGCACTTTTCTAATTCCCAGTGCAAAGGAAAAAAATGACATCTGTAGAACTACAGAGTATTTTTGTGCCAAGCATTCTTCTACACAGAATGACCTCCTATGCCACTTGTAAATAGGGTAATGATGTCAGCATAATGTGAAAGTCACGCTGCTTTACACACTTACGTTTCAGTCCACTAAGGGTCTGTGCCATCAGACAGTCATTAAACACAAAGTATACCTCACAGCTGATTACAACAAATTCTTATTCTACTTCCCACAAGGACTCATGTGTGTACTTCACCACCTTCTACAATAAACAGATTTCACCAGAAGCTCTATCTTTGCCATGTTAGGTACAATATGATTTACCTTGGGTTATTTATATTGAAAAATGTATCTTTTGGTTCAACTTCAGTATTACATTTTTGCTACTGAGTGAGATAGAGTTGTATAGATTTGGTATGTCTGCTTTCAATCCTCTTTTTCTCATAAATCATATTATTTTTTATTGATACTACAGAATTGGAAGTTCTCAGCACTGCTTCTATTTCATTACCAAGAGGCTGTGCATTGTTTTTCTCAGTTGCCACCATCACAAACACAATCCAAACTACCCCCAAAGAAAATGAAAATACATTAAATCATACACTTTGCATGACTAGGAGATTCATCAGCTCATGGCATAGCTAGAGCCATGACTGAAAAAAAAATTTGCAGTAACTATCTTCTTGTTCATCACTTAACTCTGCTTTCCTCCACGGACTTGAGATTAAATGCGTGGTTTCTCTCCAAGGCGTGTAAATAGGTATGATCAGCCCAAAATTCGTCCTCATGATTGGTGTGACGTGTAAAGTCTGAAATGCCTTGTAAGGAAGAAATGGTGCCAAGGTAAGAGTCTTTAGTATTGAAACTGCCTTCAAGTTTCAGGTGGAGAGACAGCCAGCAAGGAGGGATAGGAAGGCAGTCTGTGCTGGCAGAGGGAAGGCTGAATTCTCAGGCTGAAGTAATAAGTAGAAGGAAAGGTTATCAGGATCAGGGGAAGAGGACCCATAAACTGGAACTGTCACCATTTTGAAAAAGATGTGGCCAGGGCCACACTGCCTTCCACGGATGAGAGAACTGGCAGAAGAGATCACCAACTCTTTCATCTACTGGGCTTTCCACGGGCCAAACCTAACTGAACGTGAAAGAGAACAGTCGGTGCCCTCCAGGTTAATGTGTCCATGGGAACAAAGTATGGAGAGGAGCAAGGAGAATATCCAACATGGCCGTTTAACCATTTCAGCAAATAGTTTATATTCTAGCGTCCTTATGGTAGTTCTACTTATTTTTATTGTTATTATACGTATTATATATATATATATATATATATATATATATATATATATATGTGTGTGTGTGTGTGTGTGTGTGTGTGTGTGTGTGTACAGAAGATACAGTTAGTTACATTAGTCAGGTAATGCATGCATTTTGTTTTGGATGCTCTTTCTGTGTCTCTCTGTGTCTCTCTGTCTCTGTCTCTCTGTCTCTCTCTGTCTCTGTCTCTCTCTCTCGCTCTCTCTCTACCCTCCCCCAGTTTTCCCTCCCATCCTTGTGGGAGTTTTAAAGCTAGCTCTCATTGGCTATGTTTGTGCCCAAATGGTAGGGAAGGAATCTTGGTTTCCTCTCCAAGGCAGAGAAGTACACACCATCAGACTGACCATCAGACTGAAGAACTTTGTCGCTTAGGTAGGCTGATAGAGGGACTAGAAGCAATCTGATCAGAGGTTGTGTTTTATGGGAGGAATCTTTAAGCAAAGCATGGATGTGGGTATGTGAAGTTGACTAAGCATGAGAGTAGCGTGAAGTCCTTTTAGTCTGGTTCTGAGACACAAGTTATCCCCTCACTAGTGACTTTGCCCACCAGTTTCTAAGTTCTTTATACTCACACCAATAACATGGCTCACTTATTTTCTTCTCTTTCATTTTTGGAAATACTGGAGTACTGGGGTTGGGGCTCATGGCTAAATGTTGCTGGGCAGTCACTCTACCTCCGGTCCTTGTTTGCTCTGGTTATTTTGGGCAGAAAGTCTTGCTTTTGGTCTAAGTCAGTGTAGACCAGAATTCCACTTTGCTTCCCACTGAAGTTATCATGACAATGTGCTATGGTGTGTGCTATGACACCAAAAAGATTAATTCACTTTTCCCAGAGAAAGAAGACCAATAAATACTGAGTATATTAAAACAAACATATTTACCCCCACAAGAGTTTCCTTGGGAAGATGAGCTAAGTTTTCTTTCATAGAAATGTATGGAAGATGGAGAAAGAAAATACATGCATGCTCATTCAAAGAAATATTCATATCCACAAAGTGTAACCCCAAATCTAGAGAAGAATCTGGTCGCTACTTGCTTTCTAGAATGGGTAATTATCAGCCTAACAAATTCTGGGCTTTATTTTGCCTAGGCTTTCCCAGATTTCAGAGGAAAATGGAAAGTAATGTAGAGGTTCCATGTGCCGAATGCTTTTCTCCTCATGGGACAACTCATATTCATTTCTTATGACGTGTAAGAATGGCGAAAAATAGCTTGATGCTAATAAATGTACTTAGTAGGCATTACTACAGAAAACTGGAGCATTCAATGTAAATACTCAGGATGAGTCTAATACACCAATTTTCATGTAGGATTAGCTTGATGGCAATAGTGATATGACTTTTATTTTGTAAAATCACTCTGGGGACAAAGCGAATGTCATCAAAATCCTTTTTTAATGTTTTTATTATATTTATGACATCAAAATTCTTATCCCTGCTCTCTACTTCCCACCTCCTATTTTGTTGTTGTTGTTGTTTATAAGAATTTCCATCTGGAGTTGGCTGTTCTTTTGTTTGGCCCTGTGAGAATGCAAATTGAAATGGGGGGAGGAGTTGAGAGAATGGAGATTCCCAGGCAGAGTGAATGTAAAATTTGCACACTCGTGGAGATCTGAAGCTTATTGGTTTTATATTTATATCAGGCTCTAAGAGTGCGACTCGAACTGCTGGCTCATGAGTGGATATCTTGTTCAACTTGACTTCAAAACATAAAAAGATTCTTTTACCTTTCATTTTCTTTTAAGATGTTTCATCAGTCTTTCAAGAGGGTTTTCTGTGTAAAACCCCTTGGTGAGGCAGAGTGTTCTGTCTCCATGAGAGAAGAGTAATATTGTCTTCCTTGGGGAAGTGGATGCCTTGTTCTAAGGGGAGGAAAGCTGGCTTGGCCCGTGCTGGACCCAACTTGTCAGGGAATGGTGCCTCCCAGTGTGCTCCTTACAGAAACCGATTGGTCTGTGCATTATTGATCTTTGTTGGTGAGGTATGCTCCACTTGTGAGTCTGTTTCAGTCCTCGAAGGGTTGGGAAAGAGTTGAGGAGAATGACACCAATGGCACGTTTTGTGACTACTAGGGTCACTTTTGACTCCTCTCAAAAGGTTGCACGGAACTTCTGATTCTGTATCGGAGAGAAGCACTCTGGCTGTTCGCCGTGGTTTGGATATGGTCAGGCCGTATGAATAGGTCATATGCTGCAAACCTAGAATCCACTGTATCAAGAGGGAAAAATAGCAGGACATGTAAAAGGTAGGGCCTACAGGGGAGAGATTGGGCGGTGGGCAGGATTAATTCTGGTCGCCCACTGTAAGAAGCATCACTGTGTTGTGTGACAGGGCTCAGAGGCTCGCAGCAGAGGCCAAGCAGATGCGATGTTCAGTGCTGGACTTTCGGCCTCCACATTACGTTAGTAAACTAATTGTCTTTCTTTTTTTTTTTTAAAGCACCCAATCTCAAGTACTTTGTCATAGCAGCACTTAACAGACAAGACACCTTTCCACAGGGAACAAAAGGGTCCCTTCCCTTTCGACACATTTTCCTCCCATTTGCTTTATGTTCTCTCCTCAGCTGTAGGCCTGCTGTTGGGAATTACTGTCTTTGCATGCATATGAGCTCTATCTATGGGATGGATTAACAACTGCTATCCATCATGTTAAGGATAGAAAGAGGTGTCATAAAAAGAAACATAAAACAAGAAAGAATATTTGAGTGAGACTAAATCCTTTGTGGTAAGTATGTAAAATATTTATGGATCTAGAGTCACACCAGATTCACTCTCTTGACAATTATTGAATTGCTTTTAGAGTCAATAAGTGTTTAAAAAGATTCTACACATAAGCAAGTGATGATGTGCTGTGAAAGTGACCCCTATTTTTATCCAATTAGAACTCGAGTAACATACCCAGTAATGGATGTTAATATTTGACATGGACGAAGCATCTCCTTTGTTGTTGTTTGTTGTTGTTCCTGAGTTTGATTGATGTTGAGACAGGGTCACACTGTGTGAACCAGACTTTCCCGGAACTTTCTATGGAGCCCAGGTTGTTCTTAAAGTCACCATCCTCCTCCCAAGTGTCAGGATGGCAGGTGCCTGTCACTATACCCAGCTTGTTCTGTATCTCTTAATCTCTACTAAAAAGAAGAGGCTTGAGTAAAATGTTAAATTCAGTTCCACCGTTACCATGACAACAGCAAACGAAGGGAAGCTGTCTTTCTTTTCATGGTTGGCTTCACATTCTGTCTTAGGATTGCTCCCTGGGTGAGTCCTGGATCACTCCAGGTGACAGGAAAACACTCAGATGCATTGAGGAGACTTTGTGGGCAACCTAGGGCATGTCCTGCAGGTAGCTATGGGGTAGGTGCAGAATCCTGCCCCTTGGGTTCCACAAATGACACACACTTTCAAAACAGTCGCAGAAGAGTGTGATTCTGTGAGCCTCTTGGACCTGAACTCGATTTAGTAAGTCTTGTCTGTTTAAGTGATTTGGCAGGTTATTATGCTTATCTATGTACTGAATATGCCTAAAAGCCTTACTTCAAGCTACTGAAGTTGTGCAATGCCCCACCCCCCACCCCAAATGCTAATGTCTGAGAAAGGCTATTGACAGGAAGCAGATTGAGGCTTGTGTTTAGGATTGACCTGTGTATGAAATGCTGTGGTTTTTCTGGAATCATCCCATTCTGGCTAAAGTCTGAATAAATTTAGATCATGGGTATGGATGCTCTGTAGAGCTGTCCTTCCACTTTTATGAATTATCTGTAAGAGTTGTAGGTTAAAAGTGGAAATTGGTGGTTGCTATTTGAAGTTACTCTAAAGGCAGTAAACCTAGGAAGAATGAAATGGCTTTATGTGATCCCGAGCAGTATTACAAATCATCTCATTTAGTGTTTCACTCTTTTTGCTGGAGCAAGTAGTCAAGTAGTATTACTTTTATTTTAAGGTCAATGATACAAAATGCAAGACCAACGTGACAATGATTATTCAGAGTGATACAGTGATTAAAAAATAGTTAATATATCTAAAAAGACAGGAAGAAAACATTTTGAATCCTTTACCTCTTACATCTCAAAATAATTCCACTTTGTGCAGCACCTGTTGTCAAAATGGTTGTTGATTAGCCAATGTGAATTCAGTTTGAAAATAATGGCTTATACTCTTGTGAAATCCCTGAAGCCAGGAGAAACACAGTGTCTAATTAATTCCTTTGTTTCACAAAGGCAGCATTGGGACTTGGTATTTCAGACAGGTAGACTGTTCCTTCCTTCCTTCCTTCCTTCCTTCCCTCCTTCCTTCCTTCCTTCCTTTCTTTCTTTCTTTCTTTCTTTCTTTCTTTCTTTCTTTCTTTCTTTCTTTCTTTCTTTCTTTCTTTCTTTCTTTCTTTCTTTCTTTCTTTTCTTTCTCTTTCCTTCCTTCCTTCCTTCCTCCTTCCTTCCTTCCTTCCTTCCTTCCTTCCTTCCTTCCTTCCTTCCTTCTTTCCTTCCTTTCTTTCTCCCTTTTTCAAAAGAAATAGTCATAATCTTCCCCTAATCTTTGATTGTCAAGGCAGAAGTGATGAATTAGATTCTCAAGTGACTATTGAAGAACAGTTCATGTGAGCAGGAGAAAGAAGTCAATATTCATCTGACAGAAACTCTGGTTGCTGTGGAATTGGTCTGTCATTGCAGATGGCATAGTGCATGGTCTATGCTACAAATTTCAGGTGCCTTTTATTGGGAATTGACTTCAATGCTCTTGGCACTTGCAAAGAAGATGCATTCATGGTTTCCTTGCTGTAGAAAGAAAAAAGATAATGTGCACTAATTTAGGGTAAAGATATTCTAGTTCAAAAGAAGATCATTGCTGGGTAGTGTTGATATGCAACCCACTATTGCCAGTTGATCAGCAATATAGATTTACACACACACACACACACACACACACACACACACACACATATTCATATAGCATTATATGTATATAGATGACCATAATGAAGCCAAGGATGAAGACAGACTTGTTGTTAGACTTACTAACATGAATAACAAGGATCCATGTGTTTCTGCTTCACCCCCACATGTACTAAGCATTTCCCACGCATTGTCTCATTCAGTTCTTACAATGATGCTGTGGAAAAGGCTCTATCATTATTGCAACTTTCTAGTCAAAGAAATTGAGTCTTAGACAAGAAAGCCAAAGCACTGGTCTCTCATTGCACTGGTGATGAGCAGCAGAGCTCATGTTCTGATCCAGGAAATCTCATGAACCTCATCATATTTTGAGGCTACCACTAAGAGTATACACTGAAGAAGACCCCTATTACAATGTGTGTATGGTCTGTGCACTTCTTCCAGGCTGTGAATCCTTTGTGTCACTCTTTTGCAGAAACATGCATGCAAAATTTAAGAGTCTGTGAACAAAATTTTCATACTGATTTCATGCTGATGAAGCTAATGACAGCAGAGTATTTTCTGTGTTCTTTCTTTTGCTTTTCTTAAGGTTGTATTTTTTATTGTGCTCTGCAGAGATCACTGACAAATTGAAAAATAGATACGTTTCAAAAAATCTGGTGTTTTACAACATCATTTGAGAAATACTAACCAAAGACCATCCTGGTTTTGTTAGTCTCTGTTATCTTTGTGATGGATTTAATATCTTCCCAGTAGCCTGGTTTCTAAGTGAAAAAACAATAACATATTCACTAGCATCTCGCCCTGTGTTTAATGCATGGTAGATTTTGAAATCAAAGCTATTTACTGTGTTACCATAAGAACAAAAGCAAGAGTTGCCTAACACCATTGTTAGAGACTTTCATACCCTAAACACAGGGACAAAAAGAAAACACTAAAGACAAAACTTGAACCTGCTTTCTTACCAGATCTTCCTTGAGTCAGGTTGCTTTTGTAATTCCATCTATGAAGAAAGAAGCAAATTAGGTAGAAAGGTCTCATGTCCAGGGATCTAAGAATTGGCCAGAGAAGGTTGTGGTGTCTCTATGAATTTAGGTCAGTTTCTTTAGGATCTTAAAATGATAAGGATTGCTGTCCTATGAGGAAGAAAAGGTTTTCTGGTGATTTATTGAAGATTAAGAGTCTCACGGACTTTCCTGTTGAGGTTGGCTTTGAACTGTGATCCTCAGATCTCAGCCTCCTGAGTAGCTAGGATTACAGGTGTGAGCCATCAGCACCCAGCATGAGGTGATTGTAGGTGTTATTTGAATAGGTTTAGATGCTTTCTTTGAAGCAAAATATTTTAGAGATATAATTCTTTCTGGGGAAAATTTGGTTTTAAAGTCTTGTAGCAAAAAAGACTTAATCAAGACTACACACACACACACACACACACACACACGCATTCTCTTAATATTTGTTAGGTAAGCTATAACAAATAATGAATTGTACTTTCTTCATTAACTTGACCTTCTGGTTTATTGTTAAAGTAGTGTCTCAGACATATGGGTTGGGGAAGTTAGCCACAATTTGATCACCTCCTTTTTTTTCCTATAAAGAATTTTCTAGTGTAAGGTCACTGCTAACAAGAATATAAAAGAACAGAGTCTAGCAAAGACACTTCACCTTCTGAGATGGTTTTGTCAGGTGGTAAATGAGAATAATGCCTGTTCCTACCACAGTCTGAGAGGACAGATCATAAAGTGAGCTTCCATATAAATCCCACCATCTCAACCCAGCCGCTGAAGCAGGGTGCAGTGACGGCTAGACACACACATGGAGAGTTAAACAAATGACTTACCGATTTGAAACCTCTGGCTTTTTTTTCCTTCAAAAGGGTAATCCAAGTTGACGCCTCTATATTTTTCCAACACAGCTAGCTGATTGAACACAACACCTAGTATGAAGGCAGTCAGTGAGAAATGCATTGAACATCTAGGAAAGAGCAAGAGTCAGCTGTGAAGTACTTAATCATTGCAGATGCAGAGATTCTTCAGCTAGGATGCTATTAACTTCTACTCACGTCACATGCTTTTCCCGACAAAACTCCTCCAAAATAGGTGATCGCTTACCACGTTAGTGTTTTTAAGATCAATGGATGCTTTTATTTTTCTGCAGCCCTAGTCTTAATGATTTTCTCAGCACTTCGCATACATGTTTTCCTCTTCATGAAGTTTCTTTGGTCTCTGCAGTACCCTGCTTCTCTGTAGCCATACCTGGCCCTTTCATCTTACTCTGGGTGCTGGGTTTGGGAGATATCTTTCATGACTGTAAAGCTATTGACGGACACTCAGATTTCCATTTTTGGTTTCAGACACATAGGAAATGTGCTCTACTCGGGGATTTCGTCTTAGATATTTCATAGGTGACTAATGCAGAGCTAGATCCCATAATAAATTCTTAAGTCTTGTTTTAGTGAGTGTCTTGTTTCCTAATATATTCTCCTGGGACTATCATCATCCTCCCTACCTTTGCTTCATCTTGCACTTAGACATATATATCATTCTAATTTGACACTAGTATATAAAAGCTTACATGTTTTTATGTAGCAATTGCATTACCTTTATTCTCTACCAGTTTATAAATGGAAATTCCATGTTTATTAATTTTCCTTGTATGTCCTGTACTTATATGGGACCTGAGACATAACTGTCACTTAAAATATTTAGCAAAGGAATTTTCTAGTCTACTTCATTGGTTACATTATTCAGTGAAACAAACCTAGTCTTAAATTGCACACTCAGGAGACTTGACTCAAACTCCCAGCCGTCAACATATGCCTGTATCATTTAAGATGATTTTGTAACTTCTCTCAGTCCCTTTCCTGTCATCTCAGTACAAACAACAAAATTACAGTACAGAGTCCTTGTAAGGACTAGTACTACGTAGGTATCTAGCTTAGTTCTTGATACTAAAGCACAGTGAAGTGCTCCGATGTTAGTTTATCTCTCCTTCTCTAGGCCTGTATTTATTTACTCTCTCACCAGCTGGTGTCATCACTTTTAATTGGTAACAGCGTTGGAGATTCTACTGTTTCCCTGGCTGAGAATCTGATGGAGAGCAAAGTGGGCCGTTTCTCAGTTCTGGTCATTATCTTTTCATAGAGGGGCCAGACAAGAAGGAGACAGATACATTGAATATTTTAAATATATTCTCTGGAAGTGCTAAGAGGAAAATGAAAGCTTTTCTCATGAGATGCCCCTTAACCGTGTGGAGAGAAGAGGATACAGGGTGCCAAAATGCAGATGGTGGACGATGAGGGAACTGAGCAGCACTGAGTTGGGCATGCGGGAGGTGGTCATGGAGCATGCTCCAGAGCAGCTGGAGGAAGCTAGTCATTTTAGATAGCCAAAAAGTCAGTGCTTCTAATCCTTTAGAGCAGTGTAAGGAAGAGGTGAGAAGCTGTTTCCTGCCAAGGGCCATTTGGATATTTATAGCATCATTCTTGGTCAATTCAAAATGGAAAACCATTGGTGAGTATACATGTTTGTTCCTCTAAGGAGGCTTAATTTATTTTTTTTATTATTTAATTAAATTTGTTCTTATAAGAAAAAGACAAGCTTAATTTAAAATAATGGGTGATTTGCCTTTGAGCACAGATGGTGTTTCCTTGGTAATCTCCTCTTTATCCCTGCTCTATCTGTATGTGTACTGTGTGCTTTACAGCTCTTCTTTAAAAATATATGTGTGGCCCTTGTGAGAGACAACAGAATAGCATATCCCTGGAAGGAATGTGCTTGCTTTCTAGCATTAATTTGAGCCATGAGAATGTTAATTTTTGATGGGCAATGTATTAATGGGATTTTTTTTGATATTTTGGAGAAATAGGGCAGGTGTCCTGGAGATGCAGTATAAGATTTTAGGCGTTTGTAAAATCAGATTTTTTCACATAATGAACAAATGATATCTTGCATACCTACTTAAATGTGGTGGGTATTATATGATTATGCAAATGTGAAAGGACTTATGCAAAACAGTCTTATCAGTCGGCCAACATGGACTGCTGGGTGGAAGAGAACTTGCTTTACTTGGCAATGTGAGTTTTGCAGCTAGCAAGTCCTGGGGCCTCCCCTGCTTAACAAATACACATACCTGGAAAAAGTAGTTAATATTTCCTATGTATAAAATGAAAGTAACAGTCCCTAGATAAGAGACATATAGGAAAGGTTACTATGCAGTATTTAGCAGTGAACCTGCAGAAGATTCATAGAATTACCTTCACTGGCCTTTGTCTCAAATTTCAGAGCTCTTCCTCCACAGCTGGAATTTGGGATCAGATGTCCCCCCAAGGTGACTCAGGCTGGAAGAAAAACGAAACCCTCCCTTTCTTCTGGGTTGCCCATGTCAGAGAAACCCATGTAATTGAGGGCCAAGAAGGATGGCGGACTCAAGTGTTGTTCAAGTGTGCCTTGAAGAACAAGCTTAGAGAATATTCAAATCATCTATTAGAAGGAATCCCAAATGCATTAGGGGCTTAAGTATTGGATACTTAGGTAGAGTTTTTTAAATGATGAAAAATGGTACCTGACTGTAAATTAGTGATTATCTACAAGTGTCCCCTCTATGCCACCTTTAAAATCCTCACACGTTCGTTGAGAGACACTAACATTGTTTAAATGTGAAGCTTCAGAAAGCTCTTTGTTGTCATATGGCTCCATGTTAAAAGTAAAGATGGAGTGCTGAGCAATCCTTTTGTGCACTTTTTCTGCTTCTCAAAGTCATCCAGAACCCCATACCTTCACTGAGACAATCGGCAGAGCCAGGTATAACAGCAATGGTTCACATGACCCAGCCTTTGGTTCTAATGATTTAAGACCTGGGAATTGCTTGTTAGAGGAACAGGTAGATCACAGGGTGTGGGTTTGTGTGAAGAATTTAGTTAAAATGTTGATAGATGGTTTAGACAACCTCCTGGGAGAGCGGATTCCACTGAAATGAAAGGCTTGTCTAGAGTCTGAGACACGCTTCTGTCACTAGTTCATTCTTACTGCTGAAGCTCAGAAGAGAGAGCCAGCTTGCCACAACCCAAAGCAAGTGTCAGTTTCAAAACTTGTTTGTGTACTTTCTATTACTTTTCGTTTGCTCCCTGAGTTTCCTAATAGTTTTGGTTAAAGTATACCTTTTGGGAAATTCCAATTTCATTTGGTAGAGTTATTTTATTTCAAACAGTACACAAGCAGCACCTTACAGAATTCAATTGTACCACGGGCAGCAGAAAATCTATAGGAGAGAAAATAGGATAAATAAATATGATAAATAAAACATCAAGTCATAAAATCAATGAGAAAGGTATAAAAGTATAGACTTATGATATTATGCAATTTTCTTGCATTGGCTTCGGGGTCTATGTAATAGTGTTTTGTATCTCCAGTTACTTTGAAAGCTGTTTGTGAGTCTTCTGTTATTCTCCAAACATATTGTAAAGACATATTCTTTCTCATCTCATTGCATTCATTCAAGCAAAATGCTGATTATGAGCATTGGGAAAACTAGAAAGATTGTATGTATTACCTCCACAGGAAAATTAAAATTGAAGGCAGTAAGTGACTGAAGACTGATAGTTGATAGAAACTATAGATGATACAGACATCAAGGAAAGAAAAGATTCTAATGGAGTGTCTTGAAAATGATGTTCAAGGGATGAAAAACTGAGCTCTATCTCTGAAGGCCTTGCATTTGAGCTGCCAGAGAATAAAGACATGGAAAAAGTATGAGCTGAGCTGGTAGTTGGGTGGAAATAGCTATATTTCAAGGGAGGTTGTAAGTTGTGCAGAGCCACTGAGAAAAATTTGTGTTAAAAGGTGGCACAAGGCAAACCACTGTGGAGATGCATACTTGATAGGAAGTTTGGAATGGGAATCTTGGATTGAAAGAGTAACACTGAAGATGGAGCAGATAAAGGAATGAGCAAACTAATTTTGCCAGTCTTTGGGCTTGAACTCTGGGTCTGGGCACTGTCTCTGAGCTTCTTTTGTGCTAGGCTAGTGCTCTACCACGTGAGCCATAGCACCTCTTCTGGCTTTTTTGAGTAGTTTATTGGAGATCAGAGTCTCATGGAGTTTCCGGTTCATGTTGGCTTCAAATGGCAATCCTAAAATCTCAGCCTCCTGAGATTTTAGGCATAGGATTACAGGCATAAACCACTGCAGCTGCTATGATCTTCAAGAACATGCTATTTATTGGTTCATTCCTGTACTATTCACCATAGGCAGGCTATAGAAACACCTCTGATGCCCTTCAGTTGATCAATGAATGGATCAGGAAAATGTGTTTTACACACGTATGTATACACACATATATGTATATATACATACACACATAAGGAATTTTACTCATCCATCAGGAAGAATATTATGTCATTTGTAGGTAAGTGGATGGGAAAAAATATGTTAAGAGAACTAAGTCAGACTCAGAGAGACAAAGGATACATGTTTTCTCTCATAGGTGGAAGTTAGATCTAAGTTATAAATATATTTGTGAATATATACAAGGTCATTTCCATTTGTGTACAAACATTTTAAATAAAGTAGGTTAAATGCAGGGGAGGATTGCATGGTGCAAGTCCCACACTTGACCAAAATAAGTATGAGGAAGCCTGAAAATGAGTTGGGGGTGGATGAATTGAAGGAGGTCAAATGAGTGGAGAGAGGAAGGGTGGGCAAGTACAGTCCTAATTGTCAATATACATGTGAGAAATTGAGGGAATGGCTGGGATTTGGAAACATGCAGGAAAATGAACCAAGTGATTTCATTGCTCAAGTTGTACTATACTCATAAAGTGACATGTTGAATTGAAACTACTTAGTACAACTACGTTAAATAAGTAAATGAATAAATAGTATTCCCAACAATGATGGCCACAGAGCTACCCACCCCCTTCTCTAACCTGAAGATTTTGAGCAGCTGATACTAAGCTTTGAGACTGGCCTAATTTATTAATATTTCCTAAGGCCTTTAGAATATCAACATACAGAATGTTCTCATTAGCATGCCACAGAAATGATATTATTCCCAGGCCAATGACAAAGTGTTTGATTTCATGAGCTTGCTTTCAGAAACTCAGACTAAGAACTAATGAAAAGCAATGCAGTGAAAAAAGTGAGCAAATCATCCAATGGATCTTTGCACATCACAGTTCAAAGCCAGCCCAGGCAGGAAAGCCCCTTGAGATTCTAATGCCCAATTAACCACCATAACAGCAGGAACCAGACCTGTGACTTGAGTGGTAGAGCAAAGCTTTGAGCAAAATGTCTCAGGGACAATGAGCAGACCCTGAGTTCAAGCATCACAACCAGCACAGAATCCGCAATGGTGTATTTGACCCAAGGTACTAATACTGCAAGTTTTGTATATTAGAATACTTTTTTGGAATTTGTGTTGTCTAAAATTTCTTGTCATTTTTTTAGATGAACAATAGCAGAAACTTACAAGTTAACAGTTGCTTAGATTATTTATTGTTAAGCCTAACATTGATGGACTGGAAAAATTTAGGGTAGAGCAAACAATGCACATTTTAAATGTTAAATGCTGGTAAGGTGAAGCTCCCTCTTGGGACTCAAGCATTCTCCAGGTTCCTCCAGAGATGAAGTGACAGCACAGCAGGTAACAGAACCAAAAAACCTTATTTCCCTTATTTGCTATAAGATGTTAATTGTTTTCATCAAGCACCTCACACAAAATACTTGTAAATAGCTGCAAAGCAAATGATGCACCTCCTGGTGGGTTTATGCTGATCCATTTTGAAGGTGTGCTATCAGCATCAAGAAATGCCCTCTTTTTTATATAGGGAGGGAGCCACCTGCTCCCTAGTCCCATTCCCTCATTACCACCTCATTTATGTGAACTGCCAAGCCTCACACTTTGTTTCTAATAAGCTCCACCCTTGCAACAAATACATTTGAAGCAAAACTGTATCTGTAAATAACATAAACAATGTCAGACATGAAATGTCAGGAATGAATGCTCTACAGGCTTACTGCAAACTGTTTAAAAATTTAGAAAAATTATAGAAGCTAGGAAAGACAGAGTAGATACTTTCTGCTACTTTGTATTTCCTGGGAAGTGGTTTTTTTCCCCCTACCGCAACATGAAAGCAAGAGATTTTCTGACAGCTGTTGGAGCTATGGAAGTCTAAGCCATCACATGATACCCCTTTGCTCCCACTGTGACCTATTTTCTCAGTGTGCAGCAGAAGAATGTATTGAGCTTTTATTTCCTCTTTGTTAAGCAATAAGAAACAGGGCATGTTTGTGTATCAGGTCAGAGTCTAGTTAGGAGCTGGATTATCTTCAGCTAAATCTTCTAAACAGACACCCTAACTTATTTGATTTCAATATGGCATATACCTTAAAACATAATATTCAGAAAAGATATTTCGGATACAATGTCCTAGTTTTCTCCTGGATACCTCCCTTCTTAACTTGAATGGCCTTGGACAGGTAAAAATCATTCACCATTTCACTATGCTTTTCTATCAAATGAATTATCAGAAGATATAAATATGATGAACAAGGTTCAACCATCCCACTCAGATTAACATTAGGATCTATTGTTTATCCATTGCTGAAGTTTTCAGTTGCAGTCATCCTCTTTGCCTTCAGGTATTCGATAGGATGATAAGTCACTAGAGATTCTCCAATAAGAAGAGGACTCAGCCAGTGTGCACAAGTCACAACTGTTTACATTTGTGAAAAATGGAGAACATCAGAGTTGTGAGTCTCACTGGCAGATTTGGGTTTGACTAAAAAAAAATAGGTCCTCCATCACTGCATTCCAATATAGGAATAAAAATAACTTGCATCATTGAATCTGCTTTTGAAGGGATGCTTAAAGCATTGATGCATACTCTCATATAGTGTGAGACTGGAGGCAATTCAAACCCTTCATTTTAATCAATTGACTTTCCAAAGTTGTATACACAGACAGTGATGGGAAAGGTAATTTTTATTAGCACGAGTTTGTGATTTTATGAATGTGTGTGTGTGTGTGTGTGTGTGTGTGTGTGTGTGTGTGCGTGTGTGTGTTGGAAGAGAGGGCATTCTTAAAATATTTGGCAAGTTACTCCTTTAAAGATAAAGTCTCAGAATGGCAAAATGTTAAATGGTAAGTTTCATACTGGGAGTTATTATATATATTATCATCTATAATATATATTGAATGTACTATGAGCAGTTACTAGCAACCAGAAGAACAAAACAATGTATTTCTGAATAAAATCAGTATTAATCTCTATCTCAGGATGATCTCTTTCTCTTCCTCTCTTTGTAAATCATTAGTTAACTGATTTTTCATTTTGCTATTAAATCCTTTAATAATTCTCTTCCCCCTCCTATTCTCTCCTCTCCTCTCTTCTCTCCCTTCCCCTCCCTATCCCTCCTTTCTTCTCCTCTTCTCTCTTTTCTTGGACTAGTCCTGGGCTTAAACTTAAACTCGTAGTAATGTCCCTGAGATTTTTTTTTTATGTTTAAGACTAGTATACTACCACTTCAGCCACCACTTTGGGCTTTTTGGCGGTTAATTGGAGGTAAGAATCTCACAGACTTTCCTGCTCCATTTGGCTTTGAATTGTGATCCTCAGATCACAACACATGGACATGCATCCATGTGCATGCTCACGTACGTGTGGGCATGCACACGCACACACACAGACACACACACACACACACACACACACACACACAACACCAAACACAATTTTCCCCATACAGGAATTTCATAATATTGACATCAGAGTACCATTTTATAGAGAAAGAAGCAAGCTGTGGAAGTTTTGAGACCATTCCTCATAGTGTACAGATAGAAAAAAATAAGTCAACCTGATTAAAACCTGAAAGGAAGCTGATGGCAGAACTAGGGTGAAGATGTGACTCCCACACTGGGTGGTGTGATAATCTTCCATGTTCTTTGTGAATTTAGGGCTACAAGTTAGCCTAAAATGCCATTCTTAGAGACAGTTATATTTTGTAGCATTTGTAGACAGAGTAATGGTGACCCTCACCTTTCGAGTTTTCATTTTAGATGTCCTACCTCTTAGCTATATAATTTGGGTCAAAATGATTGAACTTGCTGAGCTTCTATTCCCTCATTTATAAAATGGAAATGATAAAATACATCCAATGATTATAATTTGGGAGGAAATGAATTAATGCATTTAGGTCACTTAGCACATAGCCTTTTACAAAAGTAAATGCTCAAAACATTATTAGATCTGTATTTAATCAAGGATGCTTCATTAACACATTACAGTATTTAGTACATAGGAGACATCCATTAATGTGTGAGGAATTAGATAGAAATGTGGTATTTCCATTAGAGACCAAGAGACTTTGGTTTTTAATCTAAAAAGTCCAATTGCTTTAATTTCTTGTCCATTTACCATTCTTCAGTGTTCACGAATTCCTGCAGGGGAGTCTCTCAGTCTCTGGTGTTGATTTACAGTAATGTCTAACCTAGTAAATGTAGGAAACAGACTTGCTGAAAGAGTCTTTGATTTGGACAGACTTTAGGAAATTAACCATTCTTCCCTGGACCCCGCTGGACTCCTCTAAGGAAGGTAAATAGCTTTAATTATCTGACAGATGGGGAAAGGCAAACAAGAGTCCCTAGATTCCACTTTTTGCCCAGATGACTAAGTGGCTTGACTTCATCTCTAAACTCATTAGCTGGATCACTCCTGCTTGCTTTTCAAAATGTCTCCCTTTGTGAGGATGCAGTGAGCGATTCTGATGCCCTTTTCTTAAGGACTGATGGCTCCACGTCCGCCATCTTGCCTTTCCATCCATCCTATGCTCCCACATTTTGTCCAGTGAGGATTAGGATTACACATTCTGGGGGCCTGTGACCTTGGGAGGTTAGAATAACGTTCCCTTTCACTAGATGCTAGAAAACCATGTGGGTGAACAAATGCAGTCATCCTATTCAATCTACATCATTTAAAAAATGAACTGTGCAACTTGAGGGTGGGAAGGAGGAGGAGTGGGAGGGGGGAATGTGGGAGCAAAATAGAAGGCGTGACACTGATTAAGATGCATTGTACTCATAACTTGACTGCTTGAATCAAACCCCGTTTATGCAACTACTCACCATGTGGGTGTTTGCTCTTTTCATCAGGGCTAGGCATTTTCATGGTTCACAATTCTTATTTGGGGGGTAAAATATTTAATGTTACCATAATAGAACACAGATAGGAAATGAATGTATATATATGTATATAATATATATATATATATATATAAATACCATACACAGTTGGTCAGTCACCTGTCCTCCTAAGCTATATATTATTTTCTTTGCTGTTAGTTAGGTTTCTTCGCCCACTTGACTTTGGTACTCTAAAGTGCTCAATTGTTTAAAAAAAATCTAGCAGGCTTATTAAAAAGCCAAATGAGCTAGGAACTGGTAGTTCATGCCTGTAATCCTAGCTACTCAGGAGGCTGATCATGGTTCAAAGTCAGCCCAGGGCAGGAAAGTCCATGAGACTCTTACTTCCCATTAACCACCAAGAAACTGGAAGTGGCACTGTGGCTCAAGTGGTAGAGTGCTAGCCTTGAGCTGAAGAGCTGAGGGACAGTACCCAGACCCAGAGATCAAGTCCCATTACCAACAACAACAACAAAAAGCCAAATGACCAAATGACTGCTGCAGAAGCCTTATGCAAAAGAATATATACAGATGTGTGTGTGTGAGTATGTGTGAGATATACTACACTTTATGTGTATGTATATGTCAATATGTCTACCTTGACTACACATGCACACTTTATTGCTTCGGTTGCTTGCAACTAAGAACCTTAAGTATACCACATTAACTTCTATAGTTATGAGAAACACTTGCCTTTCATGTGTCACTTCCAAATATTTCCTCCTAAACTTCTACCATGCCTATGAAAATATTCTTTCTACTCTCTTAAAGGTACTTCAGGCCTCGTGGCTCCTTCAAGCTCTAATCTCCACACCTGCACTGATGTGACCCCTTCTGGGTGTATAACAATGAATTTCTGATGAACAATTAGGATTGCCAAAATGACTACTGTAATATAGAATCTCCCGTTCACTTAATGAAACATTGTATGTGACTAGAACATTCCCACTATCTTGTTTCCTCAAAGCTCCCCACCTCCGACACCCCATTGTTTGGGTTTCTGTGTTAGTAAGGTTTTTGTTTGTGTGACATGAATCTGAGAGAGGGAGAGAGGGAAGGAAGAAGGGAGAGAGGGAGAAACAGAGAGACCCACAGAGAAAGACACAGAGTAAAAGACAGGGACATAGAAAGAGACAGACAGACAGACAGACAGACAGACAGACAGACAGACAGACAGACAGGAAAATAGGGAAATAGGAAAGGACCAAGACAAGACAAAGTCCCGAAGGTCATATCCTAATGATGTATTCTCTCCTACCTAGACCTGACTTGCTGAATTTTCCAGCTCCTTTTCAAATAGCATCACCAACCAAAGGCCAAGGCTTCAATGCATGAGTGTGTAGAAAACATTTCATATTCACAATATTAGAGCTTTCATATATTCTTGACATTACTGAAAAGCTCTCTGTGATGTCACTAGAACTTCCCTATGTAGCCATGTTCTTCTGTTTCATTTTTGAAGGGTGACTACTCTCTTCCACTGTATTTTTTTCCCTTTTCATTGCTTGAATTCAGCATGATTAAATTGGTTA
This sequence comes from Dipodomys spectabilis, assembly GCF_019054845.1. Lineage (NCBI taxonomy): Eukaryota > Metazoa > Chordata > Mammalia > Rodentia > Heteromyidae > Dipodomys > Dipodomys spectabilis. The sequence goes on from NW_024870731.1 coordinate 39,151,806, forward strand.
TATACGTAGAAAGCAGTGGGGCGTCACTTAACTGTCATGATGATATGGGTTGCTGGCAAAATGCAATTCCCTGTGTAATCTCGTCTCTTATATCCAGATAACAAACATGAAAATGCAAAGGAACAAAGAAGCAAAATAAAGCCTGAAGTATATGGATTTTTGTGTTTTCGAGCAACTGACAATTTCCAAAATGGAAATAGATTACCCAGAATGAGTTGTAAATTTTTTGCCACATTCTCAACTAACAGCTGTTTCTGTCTTCTACTGATTCAACTTTGTATGTCATGAATGTTGACATAATATGCTAAGGCATGAACTTCATAGCACATGAAATAACTTTATAAACGAATTAAAACTGTCACTTCTTGTAGATAGCCATGGGATACACTCTTGCCAGTAAATTCTTCTACTGAAACTGAACTCTAATAATTCAGAGCCAGGATAGCTTGCAAACTATGATTAATTTACCTACAATGACTTACATGCTTTCATGGATCAACTAGTCATTTCCAAGGTTGTTTGGTCATCAGGTAAATGGGAATTGGGCTGCTAAGCAGTGTTCACAGTTCTGAAATTTTGAATTAGAGCTGAGATTGGTTTCTTTTTTGTTTTTCTTTCAGTGTGGATTCATTTAATACAGTGCCTACTTTTGTAATCTACCAAACAGAGAAAATACCTAAAGGAAAACTTGAAGGTGAAAATGTGGTGCTTTTAATCTTTGGTTTTACTCTTCAGTAAGATGATAACTTAGAGCTCTAGGAAAATAAGTTGTTGGAAAGTATTCTTAGGTGTCATTTATTTTTTTTAAAAAAGATAGCTAAGGCTTCTAACGTAGTAATAACCATCCAATGGACTCATCTTGTTTGTACTACAAGGAGAATATTATAGTCTGTTAGAGCTCCGTAGTTATGCATATAAGTCATACTCAAAGAAGACCTGAGAATTGGTATGCATACATATTAGATAGAGAGCACTTTATTTCCTTCTTGAGAAATACTATGCATTCTACAAGCATACTTAAACGTCTGACATATATTTTCACCAATACCTGTGGAAATCCTGGAATTCTGGCACAAGTGCTATGATTCGAATACAAACAGGCTCATGTGTTGCAACATTGGACCATAACTGGTGTTATTGTTTTAAGAGGTGGTTAGGAACAGTAGAAGGAGAGGTCTGCTTGAAGGAAGAAGGTCCCTGAGGGTGTGCCTTTGGAGGGTGTATCAACACTGCTCCCAGGCCCTTTGCTTCCTGGCCACCATAAACTGGGCAGCCCTTCCATTCTGATGATTCACCTCACCACAGCCCAGAAACAATGGAGCAGAAAACCTGAGCCTAGTAATTCATTTCTCCTTTAAGTCATTTATCTTTGTATTTGTCACAGCAATAATAATAGGTAGCACTAACCCCCTCAATAACTGTTATTGCACAATGAATGAACCAATGCACAACATATGGAGAAAAATGAAGACAAGTAGAAGGTAAGACTTATTTCTATCTGTGTTTTTACATAATTTTTTATAACTAACTCTATATGTAAAATCTATGTGTATTCTCTTTATATTCTATATAGAATATATACATAAGCATGTATAGAGTTATACATGTACATGTTTATAATATATGCTTATATACATTATGTATATATGTATATATATTTATATGTATGGCAGGTATTTGTGTATACATATGCATATATAGATATGTATTTACATATACTTATACATATATATGCATATACAGATATATTTTATATATGCATATGTATATATTTTCATGTATATATTTGTGTATATACAAATAGATGCATATACACCTATGTATATTTACACATAAAATGAAAACTATAGAAACAAATTGCAAGTATAAAATAGTATCATCATTGAAAAAGCTCAAAGCACATATATATATGAATATGAATAATACATAGATATACACACATACATATATTTATATATATGCATATGCGTATTTTCTCCAGGAGCTTCAGATGGTCATAGACATGGTTTTAATATCAATCATCAATATAGATATATAATTATGGAGAAAAATGGAGCAGAAATAAAGAGCCCAAACTTCTATACATGCTGAGATCATCAAGTTTTAGATTGTGTAGGGCTTATTTCTTTTGGAGGACTGTTGAGATACAAGCTTTATGGGAGAGCTGAGGGTTGTGTTTTGGGCATTAGGGGAACATCTCTCTGGGATCTCTGTTTAGACATTTCCTGAAACTGTGTTAATTGGCACCCCTGCAGGTTTTAAAGGTCTGGTGCAAGTCCCCAAGGAGCTCCCTTGCTTACTTCTCTTTTCTCTTCTCTTCCTCTCTCTGAAAAGCAAATTGCACAAAGGGAAGACGTCGCTATTAGAAAAGAAAAAATAGGGTAATTTTTCATAGTCAAGAATACCAAACTAAATTATAATCTAAAATCCCGGCCACACTTTAATGCTAATGAGTGCAGCCTGGAATAGTAAAAAGGCATAGGACTTGAAAGTCAATGAGCTTTAAAATTCCAACCCAGCACTATTTAAAAACTGTGATTTTTTTTGATTAAAGAAAAACTTACATACTTAACTTCTCAGGTCTTAGAGCAATTAAAAGTTTAGGTAAATGAATATCCTCCTGTCACCATTACTGCAGTCAGTATGAACATTCTCATCAACCTCCTTCCTCACCTCTGATCAATCCTCCCTCATACAAAGGCAAAGCAGGCTCTGATTTTTTATCATAGCATATTGCTTTTCACTATTGCTACAATCTATAGAAAAGCAGCAGTAATACACTAGTCTCTTATGTGTGACTCATTTCAATTTTGTTGAGAATTACCTCTACTCTTGCCAAGTTGTCGTCGGAGAAATATGGAGGCTATGTTTATTTTTTCTAGTTAATAGATCTTTCTGTGGCCTTTGGTTTTTACTTAACATAAATTAAAAGAGGATGAACATATTCTTACCAGATTTTTGGTGCATATATTCTTTCTTTTTTCTTTGAAAAATAGATAAGAGCAAAATTTCCTGGTCACATTGCAGGCTTTCTGTTTACCTGCTTTAAAAACTTCCAAACTATTACCTCAGATATTTACACCATGTTGCATTATATGACAATTAAATTATTTCACAGCTTCTCCAACTTTTGATGCTGCCAATATGTTTAAGTTTCTGCTTTTCTAAATTTTTCCCCTTTTGGTGAGTTTGTACCTCATTTGTTAGTTTGTAGCTCATTTGGGTTTTTAACTAGGAAGTTGGAAGATTCCTTTGGCAGATGAATGTACTGCTCCCAAATTTCTTATGTTTACATTTGCATGATGCATCTATTTGAGTCTTCTCACTCTGTCTTCATATCTTAGATGCAGTTTATAGACAGCATATACTTGAGTCTGTTTTTCCCCTCAGTTCATTGAGTATTTAAACATATATACTATAAATGGTGGTTCTGCTCTTTTCTTATTAGTTTATTCTGTATGATTTTTGTTAAAATTCTGTTTTCCTCTTATCATGTCTTTTACTAATCCACTAAATATTTATCTGATGGACTCCATATCATTGGGCTAAATTACTTTTGGTTACACATTTTTGTATAATTGTTAGTATTTCTAACAATCCATCTATATGCTAATTTATTATAGTTAATTCAGGAAATAATGGGCTAGAGTGTCTGTGTGTGTGTGCATGCGCACATGGCTTGGGGCTTGAACCCAGGCCCTAGGCACTGTCTCTAAAGTTTTTTGCTCAAGGCTAGGGCTCTACCACTGGCTTCTTTTGGTGGTTAATTGGAGAAAAGAGTCTCATGGAACTTTCCTACCTGGCCTGGTTTCAAACTATGAACCTCAGATCTCAGCCTCCTATGTAGCTGGACTTACAGGCATGACCCACCAGGGTTTAGGTGGAATATTTTCTTATGTAAGAGGTTTGTAAAGGTATTTGTTTAATTTCTACTCAATTTGATACTGTTATTTGACTCTCCTATATCCACTTTTATGTATCTTACAGTGTCAAAATTTTTGCATTCAACGTTCAGTTATTTTTATCATTTAATTTTATAGTTATTATTTATGTTGCATTGTGCTTAATCGAAAAGTATTTTAGCATTTCTTATACTCTGATATAAAACAATGGTGTTAGCTTCTATTCAGTAATATTTTATTTCTGTTGTGTATTTGTTTAGTTTGGACATGGACTCTTCTGCTCCCCTAGGATTTAGAACTTGGTATAACAGTTCATTTCCTGTTTGTCTTCATGTGAATATTCCTCCTCGGGATTTTAAACTGGACTTTAATACTCAAAATTTAACAATGTCAGCTGACTTCTGAAAAGAAGTCAGTATACATGCTAGGTGGCGTGACTAGTTTATAAAATGCTGGTGTACTTCGGCTGTATTCAAAATTTTCTATTTATCTTTGGTTTGCTTATGTTGGTTTTATGTATATTTATGTGTATCCATCTTGCTTGTTTTTTAACTTCTTATATCTATAGGTATAGATATTTTCTATGAGTCGGGGAATATTGATCGAGCATGTCTTCATCTCATTTTTTCCTTATTATTTAGTGTTCTTTACTTTTGGGACTCCAACTCATTTGAGTTTTCTAGGCTGTCACACAGATCACTAAAGCTCTGCTCATGTTTATTCCAATTCTTAGATTCTATATTGCATAACACATGTTTATCTGGCCAAAAATTTACTGGCATTTTCTTTCGGCACTCTGTAGTGTTTTGAAAAGCTATTCTGGAATATTTTTATTTTGCAAATGTATGTATTTACCTAGTTCCAGGTAATAGTTGTAGATTTCCATGTGATTCTTCTCATATAGTTTCCTTTGGTCTGTGGAAGTTTTCCTTCTGTTTTCTCAGTTGACTATTTTTCCTTTACATCTTCAATTCTCACATACCCTAAAGATTTTTCTCATTACCTTTAACAAGTGTAGGACCATTTTCATGCTCATTTGCATCTCTGTTTTCTCTTTCTTTTTTTTGTCGATTTAAGGTCTCTGGGATCCATTATCATTTTGTGCATTGTTTCAGTTTTATCTTTTGGTTTGAAAGTAAGCCTTTCACCTTGGTTCCTTTGATGTAGTCTCCAGTGCTGGCTAACCCTTTGTAATCTGAATGTATTTGAAACCTTGATTCTGTACACATTACAATGAGCTGAAAGCAAAGAACCTACTCAGTTTATTTTTTCAAACTTTCAGAGTTACTTTTGCTGCAATCATGAATGGACTCTCTAGATTTAGCTTAGCAATCAGCAGGGGTCCAAGCCTTAAAAAAATAAAAGGGTTTATGATTGTAAATATAAATATAAATAAGAGAGGGCTGGGAAGGTGGCTCAGTGGTAGAGCACTTGCCTTGCATGCCTGAGGCCCTGGGTTCGATTCCTCAGCACCACATAAGCAAAAAGGAAAAAGCCAGAAGTGGCGCTGTGGCTCAAGTGGTAGAGCGCTAGCCTTGAGCTGAAGAGCTGAGGGACAGCGCCCAGGCCCAGAGTTCAGGCCCCATGACTGGACCCAAAAATAAAAAAATAAAAATAAATAAATAAATAAATATAAATAAGAGGGTAATGATTTCACTGTCCTAGCTACTCTATAACTTGATGGTTACACTCTTGTAAGTTCCAGTAGTGACTCTTATTTTTTTTTGTTTTCTTTTTCTTTTCTTTTTTTTATTATGAAAATGTTGTACAGAGGGGTTACAATTACATGGCCAAGGTAATGAGTACATTTCTTATCAAGCATTGTAGCCTCCTCCTTTGTTTCCCCTTCCTATCCCTTCCCATCCCTTCCCATCTCCCCCCACCATGCTCTCCCCTCTGCCCTGCTCCCCCTCCCCCCCCCACTGCCAAAGTTGTAAAGTTCTTTTTTCGACCTAACGACTTGTACATCTCATTGTTGCAATGGGTCCACCTGTATGCCTATTTAAACAATTTGTTTTTAAATAACCTTTCCATATATTTTTTTAATCTCTACTTCCTAAAACCAGTATATACTAATGTTTAGTTATGTGACATAGTCGTTAATTTTTTTGTTTGTTTATTTTTCTGTAATTAGATCAGAGGACACATAGCCCACCAAATAAGATTATTTGCATATTCAATGCATTTAAGAACATCCTGGTATTGCCATATGGTGATGGTTTTTTGTTTGTTTGTTTGTTTTTTTGGGTCTGGTTGTGGGGCCTGAACTCTGGGCCTGGGCGTTGTCCCTCAGCTCTTCAGCTCAAGGCTAGCGCTCTACCACTTGAGCCACAGCGCCACTTCCAGCTTTTTTCTGCTTATGTGATGCTGAGGAATTGAACCCAGGGCCTCATGCATGCAAGGCAAACGCTCTACCACTGAGCCGCCTTCCCAGCCCCATGGTGATGTTTTTTAACTATACAGTTTTGACTTCTAAGATAGGATTTGACCATGGTCTAGCTTCGTTATCCTATCTCAATATCAAATACTGTGGCACGTTCCTCTTTCACTGTCTGTATGTTGAAGTCCTATCTTGCGGCATGTAGGTGTTTGACAATGGAACCTGTGAGGGAAAGTTAGGTTTCTATAAGGTTCCAAGGGTGAGAACCTGCATGTGGGATGCATGTGTCTGTAAGATGAATCACCAGGCTGTCTGTCTGTCTACCTCTCTCCTTTCCTCTTTCTTTCCCCTCTTGCTCATCTCTTAGTTCTCATCCCACTCCCCCATCTCTTCCTCTTTCCTTCCCTCCATTTCTTCCTTCACTGCCTCACTCCCTCTCTTCCCTCCACCTCCAGTATATGAGGACACACTGAGGGAGTGAGGAAGGCAAAGGCCCTTTGCAAGCTAGGAAGAACACGACCTCTTCCTAGAACCTGACCATTCGTCTTGGGTTTTAGCTTCTAAAATAGGAGAAAATAAATGTCTCATGTCTGAGCCATCTATTCTGTGACAGTATGTTATGGCAAGCTAAGCCAACTAGTATACTTTACTTCCAACATTTGGCTATTGATCCTTTCTCTGTTTATCAAATATTCTGTGAATTCCATTATCAGCATTAAAAAAAAGACCCAAATCCCAATCATCACATCACTGCTGGGAATTATTTCTTGTCCATCCAGTGTATACAAACATAATGGAAAGCGTTCTAGAAAGGAAGACTAAAGGAAGAAAATCGAATTATACTTTAGTTCTGGTAGAGTTAGCTGGCAAAGCATATAGAAAATGATGCTGCTTCTTCTGATAATTGACTTTGTCAGGGTTCTTTGTAAATAAAGTACAAGATAGTAATGGGATATACATATACACAGAAAATATTGAAACCTTGACAGTATTATTCTAAAACCAATGTTACCTCAGTCCTCACAGTGACTCATTTAACCTCACATGTAGTTGATTACTGTTAACTAATTATTCTATGTTTCGTACAAATAAGGCATTAGCTCGAATTTTGAGTTGTTGTATTTTTCCTGTATGCACCAAGCACCTGAATTGATGACTTCTGCACTCACCACTGGCAAGTCTGATTTGCAGCATTAATTGGTGAAAGCCTGGTAAGCTAAGTTATTGATAAGGGCTGTGTTATCAGAGATTGAAATCCCAGACCCAGAAAGGTAGTGACTTTGGAACAATAAGTAGGTGAAAATGGACATGTCTAAAACTTAGAACTAAAACCATCTGGTCCAAGGCCCAGAAAGTTAAATCATACAATAGAATATATTACTTAATTATATTACATTAACTATATTATTGAAATAAATATAGTAAATCCTATAAGCTCCATAAATATAATTAACACAATGTGATATAACACAATATATAATATTGTTTTATAGACACCATTGTAAATGTTTAATTATCATATTTCCATTTATAGTTTATGACATAATAATGTACTCCCAAGCTTGAAAGCATCTTATTCTCTGACTAACAGTTATAAGAGATCCTTAGGAGAAATGTATATATTTAAATCAACCCTAGCTTTCTGAAATATCCAGATTTCTAATTCTAATACATGATTTAATTTAACCCTGGCATTATTCATCATAAAATAATGAGCATTGAAAGAAAACATGCTGGGCACTGGTAGCTCATGTCTGTAATCCTAACTACTCAAGAGACTGAGATCTGAGGATCATAGTTCAAAGTCAGCCTGTGGAGGCAAGTGTGAGGCTCTTATCTCCAATGAACCATCAAAAAATAAAAGCCAGAGTTCAAACTCCATGACCAAAAGCAACACCAACAACAACAACTCTCATGGTTAAGTACGTTGCCTAATTTTAGTTCAGTTTGAAATGAACTGTTGCTTTAGAACAATTTGACAAATTTGTTCTTAGAAAATTTCTGGGAAGGGATGGGAAGGGGAAACTAAGGAGGAGGCTATAATGCTTGATAAGAAATGTACTCATTATCTTGCCCATGTAATTGTAACCCCTCTGTACAGTATTTTCACAATAAAAATAAAAAGAGAAAAATAATAAAGAAGCACTTAAAATAAAAAAGAAAATTTCTGACTACCTTATCCATCACTATCTGTCAAGGGCTACAGTGGCAAATTTACAAGGTATGGTGGAGTCTAACTAGGAGGCTTGAAATCTTGATGTGTGCCAGCTCTGATATCAGCAGGAGCAACTCCATGTGTCCTCACAGTCTCTAACTCCCTCGTCAAGTAGGTTTTGCTTTGGAGGCCTCCTGTCTTACTGTCATTCTTTTCCTGCCTACTTTTAGAGACTAAATTAATCAGACATCTAAAGTGGTAGGGACTGATAGTTTCTCTCTTAAACCATCCGAAGATTCATGTTCTATCAATTGTTCTCTACGATTTGAGGGGGAAAGTCCTTGGAAAATTTAATGATTCTCATACACAGAATCACATCAGCGATAGCATATCTACTTCACTTTCACTGTCATTTTGTTTTGTATTCCTTCAAGTATTTTGTAGGGTGGATGGCATTCCAAACAGACTTTGAATCAGGGTTAGGAATGTAGCTCAATGGCAGAACTCCTGCCTGGCTTATGTCATATAGAAGACAAAATTAAACCAAACTAAAACCTAAAACAATTTGAATCAAGCCTAGGAATAAGCCTAATGATTTCCTACATATATAGAACTGGATATTGCCAACATGAAAGATTTGGGCTACTTATGAACATGTACAGAATATGCAAACACAGTATCATAAGTATTTCAAAAATTAATACTGTTTTATTTAAATTATACTCATTTAAGTGATACATACATTAAAGTTTATGTGGAACCATATCATGTTTGGATACAAGTCTGCATTGTGTACTGCATATAGTGTTTATTAATTTTTATATAATTTAAATGATTTTGAACATGTAACTCTTCAAGGACTTATTTTGTGGTTAGAGCTTTAAATGTATCTTCCTTTAGCTTTTTGAAAATATCCAAGTTATTTATATTGTTATCTGTAGGTAACCTATTGAAAAATGCCATACCAAAACATTTCCTATCTAACTGTAACTTAGGATCCATTGATTATCCTGTCTTCTTCTCTTGCCCGACTCTTCGAAGTACCTTACTAATCACTATTCCCCTCTGAATCTCTATGAGGTCAATATTCTGTGCATGGAATTCCATGTATCAATATTCCATACATGGAGTGTTCTGTATATGGAACATTGGTGTGTTGTCTGTCTTTCTATGCCTGACTAATTTCACCTAACTTAATGATCTCCAGTTCAATACCTGCTGGCACAGATGTCAAGATTTTATTCTTTTATTGTGGCTGAGCAGTGTTCTCTTGCAGGCACATTTTCTTTATGCATTCATCGGTTGTTCAATACTTAGGTTGTTTCCATTTCTTGACCACTGGGAGCTATTGTTAGTCAATGGAAAGGTGCAGGTATCTCAACTTACATCTAAAATAAAAATGTTAGGTGTTTCCCGGGAAACTGAAATTTCTGAGAAAATTAAATTAGAACAGCAATTGGCGCTCCATCACAACTCCAACAGAGCAATGCCACTTTTTTTTTTCCTTTGATCTTTCACGGAAATATTTTCTTTCCCAGTTGATCCCATTCATGGTGGAATTCTTGTTTCATCAAACGTCTGCCTATTCAAACTTCTTAGACATTGCTATGTTAGGCAGCCACAAAAATAATGTGGATGCTAATTTTCAAGAAAACAAATCTGTGGATGAATGGGAGGCCCCTGCTTTCCTGAGAATGGGGCTGTGATCATCCAATGTACAATGGCAGCAGCTGAGCTCGCACAAACCCAGTATGGTCATGCTGACAAAAAGGCCACAATTGGGTTGATTTGGCACCAGGTCCATTTTAGTTCTGGCGTGTGGACTGTGTCTCATTTCTGCTCCTGACCTAGTTCTACCTTCATTTGTCACTGATGCTTTTCCGACACAACCCCCCAGTGGCATGGAATATGGGTATGGCCTGAAGCAAAGGCATCTTGGGTTTTCTCTTTAAAATAGCTACAGGGAGGTAGATTGTGGGTTGTCTGACAGCTGAGGAAGTCTTACCCAAGTTTTGCATGCCCAGGACAACTCGGAAGAGGAAATGATGCCATTGGCTCAGCAAATAAATGTAACTGAGCATATGTTAAGTGCTGTGTCCTGCAGAATACTAGCGCTGTGTTGATGACCAACAGAAACCACTGGTAAAGTGCTGAGAATAGCTGCACTTTTAAACCTACCCATGACCTTTGGATCTGCAATGCAATCAGTGAGACCCAAGATACACTGGTTTGAGCAGGCAGAAATGGAGAGGCTTGGCTCACAGATCATTTCTTTTCTTTCCTTTCACAAACTATTACTAAGCACTCATTAGAATAGTGATGACCCCGCAGTGAATGAGCAAACAGTATGCTGCAAAACAAACATGCCCAATTTTAATTCACTCTTGAGAACCCATTTGTGTGGAAAGCCTGAGCAGGGAGAACCCTCAGGGCAGTGTCTGTGGTAATCACCGAAAGCCGGAGCGACTGAAAAAGAACAAGAGGGAAGATGCACACTTCCTTCCCAAACCTGATTTTCCTGGTGTTCAGTCTTGTATGCTCTTTGTCTTGTGTAAAATCTGAATCACAACTCAGGAGCTGTGGAATAGATACTGTGAAATTTGCTAGCAACAGACTCTCCAGAGGAAAACAAGTACATGCCCCCAAACGTTCCAAAACAGAACAGAAGCTGATTTTTTTTTTATCTTGGTATCGTTGACATCATTTTAATTTTGTTACAAATAGCTACTTATATGACTACTATCTGTTGATATTAAAACCTAAGAATATTGCTACTAATATATTTTTATATTGCTTTACTAATATAAATAGTGGTATGCAACGATTGTCCCCTGTATTGGTTTAAACTATGTCTCATCAGGTTTTATTCTTAGGTAGCTTGATAGTTATTTTGTGTTGAGCAGTGAAATAATTTGTTATCTTAGTCTATTGGAATCATGGCCAGTAGGCTAAGATCATGGGAGTAATCTCAGTGGGTTTACTGTGGTTCAGTATGAAAGTATTGGACTATTTTTCTGTTTCATCTCCTTTGTATGTGCTAAATGTAAAAGATGACATTAGATGAACCTACCAGTAAAAGGAGACTCCCATCTATACATTTCTTTTATTGTTGTTGTTTGAAATTGTATGTAGGTAATAGCAATTTAGAGCAAAGCAACACCAGAGCAAGCAAATATTACAATTTCCTATTATTCCCACCATTGTGAAGAGCGTGTCTGTGATTCCATTATAAACACAATCTTCTCATCGAGAATTGATTTTTCTTTTCTTAATGTTTTTTATCTTGCACTTTAAAATTAAATCTGTTTAGTTTCTCTTAAATTAGATGAATAAAAACTCAAAGCCAGACATCTCTCTCTGCAAATGTACTTCTGTGCTTCTCTAACTGTAAATACCATTTTAAAAAAATGTTATACATGACATGAGGTTTTTCTACCCCAGACACTAAATCTTATTTTTAAACATTGAAGCTATAAAACTTCAATCTATTGACTGTGGAAAATCATTTAATAGCCAAGTAATTTAACACACCACTTGAATCTCCAGGTTTTGATTCCGGTGAAAACTTTTCAAAGACTGTATTGCCAGATGTTTAACCAATTTATATTATATGAGTATTGATTACACATTATTTCTTATAGAAACCTATAATGTAAATACAATAGTGATTTATGGAAATTAATAGAAACTATGCCAAAAAATCTATGTATAAAATATAGTTAATTATATTAGCTTACTTAGCCTCAGGTTAAATACTGCAACTGTGTGCTTGCTCTATTCCACAGAGCCATTTCAGGTTCATTTCCATTGGTAAAACATTAATAGATCACCTAGTAAGTTACAAGATACTAGGTTGAATGTACCAGAATAAATGACACCTATAGAAATATTTGATAAATAGTCTTGGAAAAGAAGATGTCAATAAGCAGCAACACAGTATGTCAAGATTTGTAGTGGAGGAGTAGCCAAGGTGCATGTAGACATAGGAGAAAATACGCTTTCAAAAATGCTATCCTTGGTGAGAGTCTTGGAGAGATTCTTCCAGAAGAGGATGTCTAAGGCCAAAGGAGATTCAGGAGAGGAGGAAGGAAAGTCTGGGAGAAGCAAAGAAAGATTGGGATGGGATTGTGAAGAACATCTTTTTCAAGTCAATAGAACACTGTGAACAGAGGCAGAGATGGAGAAATGTGCAGTAGGCCACAGATATCAGAGTTTATATGTAGGGAGAGGAAGTGGCTACTGTGGTGGACCTCTGCCTGTGGAGGTGGTGCTGGGATACACAGGTTCCAATGCTGAGCTTGGCCTGCGGTTGGGTTCTTAAAGGAATGTCTGTGGCAGGATGATCACATGACCTGGTAACAAATGGTGACAGGATAGATTGCAAATGGTAAGACTGAAGACCAGAGTTACTCTAAGTTACTAACAATAGCTCTGTAAGAATACCATGTCAAGATGAATTTAGGAAGTAAGTTCAAGAACATTTGGTATTTAATCCAAGACACTGAAGGAGCTAGAAGAGAGAAAAAAAAAAAGCAAGAATGACTAGGAAACCATTTCTAACACGAGAGGTTAACAAATGGCACTGACACAGAAATGCTGGGACAAAGGGTGAACCAATTCAGCAGTGATACTAACTAGAAACTATGTTGGAAATGAACTCTAAAACTTGGGAGAGAGGAAAGTTGGGAGGGCAAAGACTGGGAGAAAATGAAGGTGATACTGTTCAAAAAGAAATGTACTCATTAGCTGAGTTATGAAACTATAACCCTTTTGTGCATCCCCTTTACAATAACATTTAAATTTAAAAAATGGCCTTGATAGATTTGGAGACACAGAGATTCTGCTTGCAGAATTACTTTAACTCTGACTAATTAATACATGGAAGTGTTAGATAAACCCATTATTAGGCTAATGCTGTTTATTTTCCTTCAAAATAATTCAGTACTGGAGGTTGAGCTCAAGGCCTCATGCTTATCAGGTAGATGCTCATATCACTAAAAACTCCTCCATCTTTTAAGTTCTCACTTCCTGCTTAGTCTGTGATCTGCCATTTTTAGCCTTTCCATCATAGCTAGGATGAGAGATATATGCTGCCTGGCCTACTTCTATGTTAACAGTAGATCTATCAAACTCATTTAATGCCCAGGTTGTCCTTGAACCATGACCCTCCAGCCCAGTTCCTCAAGTAGCTAGGAGTCCAACTGTGAGTGAGTCATCAGTGCTTGGCTTCAAGACCTTTTCCCTTTGTAGTTTATAATAGAATTAATATAATATGTCATTTGCAAGGAAATGGAAAAAAACCTGGAAAAATTATGTTAGATACAGGAAGTCAAGATCAGAGAGAGAGAAAAGGGAGCGTGTTTTCTCGCATATGTGGAAGTTAGATGTAAATTATAAACATATATGCAAACATATACAGGACTGTATGCATATATACACCACCTAAAGTATGCATGGGGTTGGTTTGCAATGGTATAACTCCCCTGAACAATCACTTCGTAATTTCACAGACAGAATACCAGGAAGGAAACATGTTTGGGGAAAAGGGATGAGGTCAAAGAGAGACAAGACAAATAGTGAGAGGAAAGCTGGTCCAAAGCACTCAGGAGATCCAGCTCCTGCATCCAGGAGTAGAATATGTTACAGCTATGCTTCCTCCCCCCTCAGCTAAATCCCCATTTCAGTACCTTTTAAAAGCTGAGATTGACTTTCTGTAAAAATTGTATTCCTCGAGCTGCTCGCAATTTTTGGCAAGGGGCAAAAATTGATGAAATTGAAATTTAAGTTGGCAGCCGTACAAAAGGCAGGAGATTTATCAAAGCTGTTAATACAGCATGTGGCAAAGATCAGAGATCCAAAAAAGCAAAGGTGATGTGGTGTTAGCCTGTGAGTTGATGACCAAAGGAACTTGGCCAGCCATTTTTATGTTTTGTGTTTTTTTCTTGGCTTCATCCCTGACCCATCGAGATTCCATATCCTATCGTTTTCATCTTTCCCATGTGTTTATATCAGACAGTATACTGTGGGATGGATGCTGGATTATAGCTCCCATCAGCCTCTGGGTAGTAGCTTCCACCAAGTGTCTTTGCTGTCTCTCATCAGCTCAGTTATCAGTATATGGTACACAAGCTGCTGTCACACACTAAGTAGTACCACCAAGGACAGCAGATAGCCCCCTCTCTCAGAGGACAAGAAAAAGCAATTTCCAAGTCAGGATCATTTCCTCTGGCAAGTTCCACAGGACTGGGGGGTTACATCCCAGACAACAGGAAGACGTGTTCCTGCTGACGTTGAACAGACTTTATTCAGATGTAAAGTGTAACTGGCACCCAAGCTTGGATGCAAACTCTGCAGAAAAGAATGAAGCATACCTAGCCATGACGGGTTATGAGCCAGAAAAGTAGGAAGAAGCGTGGATACAGAAGGGGCTGAAGCGTTGACAAATGTTCAATACCCTAGGGCACACATAAGGAATTGTCATGTCATTGAAGTGTTTCAGTAAATGGAAAAGAATTCTATAAACGAACACAAGTCAGTGAAAACAGCAGATAGTACTTTCCTTGCAGGGTCTTTAAAATCTAATCAATCAAGAATGGTTTTAAGTTCACAGAAATATTGGACAGATGGTACAGAAATTTCTCATATACACCTGTTCAACATTACCTAGCCACCCCCTTATTAACATCTCCCACCAGAGTGGTGTATTTGTCACTCTGGAGTAAACGATGTTGACATAGTATTATCACCTTCAGTATGGAGTTAATGTCAGGGTTCACTGTTGGTGTTGATTTGCAGTGATTTTTATTTGTGCTCTCCTTTGTTGTTCTTGGTGGTAAATTATAGTAACAGTGCGTCTTATGGTGAATGGCCTCAGATGTGATGAAATGAATTGTCTTCTGTACCAACTCATGAACTGTCATTCAAATTCTAAGCAAGCTTTCAGTACTATGTTGGTCCATGTCCAGGGCTAAA
Source organism: Dipodomys spectabilis (assembly GCF_019054845.1). NCBI lineage: Eukaryota > Metazoa > Chordata > Mammalia > Rodentia > Heteromyidae > Dipodomys > Dipodomys spectabilis. The sequence continues at coordinate 39,167,215 of NW_024870731.1, forward strand.
GATAAATAGCAATTGGCAATTGATGGTATGTATTTTTGAGGAGGGTTGGGAGATATTGGAGCTTGACCTCAGGGCCTGGTGCTGTCCCTCAAAACTGGTACTATACCTCTTTAGCTATAGCTCCATTTCTGGTTTTTGTTGGTTAACTGGAGATAAGAGTTTCATAGACTTTCCTGCCTGGGCTGACTTCAACCTGTGATCCTCAGATCTCAGCCTCCTGAGCCAGGAATGAGATATGAGCCACCTAGGCTAGGATATTTTAATTCAAAGATAGTTGAATTTATTTTGCTTAGTTTTAAATACTTGTACAAAGGAGTTTAGATTCAACATGGCAATTTATATGTATGATGCATCTTAATCAGTGTTATTCTTCTTTCATTCTCCCATCTACCCCGACCCTACCCATGCCACCCTCAAGTTCCTAGATCCAATTTCATAAATATGGTACTATGACTGTGCATCCAAGAAGTTCTGTATTTAAATGTATGGAGTTCAATAGACAAATCTTCATTCGTGGTATGTTCTGGTTTCTTAATAGGCTTCTGTGAGCAATCAGCTCTGAGAAACCATCTCCATATATTTATTGATGATTTTATAACCAGCCATAACCAGACTTACTGAGGTTATATGAGGAAAAAGGTGTAAAATGAGGCATGCCCAGCCACTGAATCTGCATCTTAAAAACTGAGCTCATGCCCTAGTGTCTGTCTCCTGTGTGGTTCTTCATCTGTGTGTCTGTCAGTCACAGGTCTGGAACTTAGGGCCTGAGTGCTGTCCCTTAGCTTTTTCACTCAAGGCTAGTGCTCTATCACCTAAACCATACCTCTGCATGTAGCTTTTTGGTGGTTAATTGGAAATAAGAATCTCACTGACTTTCCTGTCTGGCTGTTTCAAAGTGCAACCCTCAGATCTATTCTCCTGATTAGCTAGCATTATTGGCATGAGCCATTGGTGCCTGGCTTTCTATGTTTTCCTGAGTAGAATCATAGATCCAGGACCTTTCTGCCCCCTTCCCATGTCACCAATGAGCTTACAGACAAATGCTAAAGGATATTTACAAGAACTGTTTTTTTCGTGTTAGAGTCCATCAAAGGTTAATGGGGAGTAACCTGTCTGTCTTCCAAGCCAAGGAAGAGCTAATCAGTTACAAATGCCAGTCTTTCCAGGAGACCGATATTGGAAGTCATTCAGGACAATCAATGTCACCCTGGTTAGTAAAGCAGTGTCACCGATTAAATGTAATTAAATGATATCATGATGATTTATGGGCTGTTTTAGATCAGTAAAATGTCTGTATGTCTGAGGATTGTTCAGGTCATTCTATACTTCACAACATAACTCTCTGATAGGATAATTGTATTTGAGTACAAAAGATGATGAACTGAGAACTAATCTTGTTGAAACATGGCTTCATCACTGTGATGCCAAAGTCAGAGGTTCTTCTAGAAGACTCCTAAGTTAAGGCTCTGGACAATGAAAGTATAGGCCTTATAATTAAAATGTTACATTGTAAGAAGTGTTCTCCTGGACTTGAGATTGACTCTCCCAATAAACGATGGCAATAAGAGTAAGAGTGATGCTTCCTAGTTAGACTCAGAAGTTGTTTCCTTGGGGATTACAGGAGCATTTATATAACCTGCTACCTCTCTATATGGGCTAACAGGTTTTCTCTAATTTGAAAATGGTGAACCCCAACAAGGTGTGATATGAGTTACAAGCCAGACACTCAACTTTTCTTTCATTATTGAACACACACACACCATTGGTTATCTTGCCTTTGTGCAGGTGAGGAAACTGAAGCAGAGTACGAATGAGGCAGCTTAAAAGTAGGCTAGCCACATGCTTGCATCTGGACTAAGAATCTAGATTCCTAGTCACTGTCCCTTATTGTCTATCCTGATTCATGCCCTTATTCTTAAATGGTACTATCATTGTATTTTTAAAGAAATGACACAGGGCCACATGCTGGTGGCTCACATCTGTAATCTGAACTACTCAGGAGGCTGAGATCTGAGGATCACAGTTCAAGGCCAACGCAGGTGAGACTCTTATCTCTAATTAACTACCAAAAGGCCAGAAGTAGAGCTATAACTCAAGTAGTAGTTCACAGTGTCCAGGCCCTGAGTTCAAACCCCACTGCTGGCAAAAAAAAAAAGAAGAAGAAAAAGAAGTGATTCAGTTGTTTTTCTATTATTTACAAGGAGACAATGAGTTTGGGAGCAAGTAGTATAAAGGCATGAATTGGAAAAAGTACAACAATAGTTGTAAATTGCAGATTTTTGTCATTGGAAGCACATTCTAAACCTTTGTTCAGATGATTCTCTATTTATTTCTCTAAAATGTGTCAAGGTGTATTTTACTGTAAAATAACTTCACCAACACCTCATAATGCTTGTATCTTGGTAGCTTTGAAAAAGGAATCAGGCACTGTTAGTTCTGCTCAGTCTTCAAAGTTCCAATGGCTAACGAAATGGATTGTTTTCTCTACTCAGCCACATTGGACTGCTGACTGTTGAAAATCAGGGCTTCCACACAATTTGGAGGGTGAACTTGGACTCGGGTAATTTGGATTTTTGCTGTGAAGATGGCACTATAGGGACAGCTACAGGGCACTGGGCTTGAACACTGACTTCATCCCCTGCAGGGAGGCTGATCTATGCTGGGGAAACACAGAGAAATAAGCCCAGTCCTTAAAAAGCTGGAGAGGGCAGAGAACATTCCCAGACAACCATTCAGGGAAAGAATCACCATTCAGTTTGATGTCATTTGGGGGTCTCCTTCTCGGCTGTCTTGTGACTGATGGGTTGAAATAAGAAGTCCAAGTCATGACACTTGCCTCTCCTCTTTTCCCTTTCATGTCTAACAAGGTCCATGAGGTTGAAATAGCAATCAATACAGGTCTTTAGAAAACATTTAAAGCTCTAAGCCAAGACTTAACACCATTGGTTCTTGTCTTTGGCTGTGTAATGTTCCACTCATAGCCCTGGAAACATTTCCTTATAGAACTTGCTGCACTTGCAAAGTGCCTTTTGAGGCCTTCTTTTTAATTTACATGTCAACTCTGAGATCCACTCAGACATCAGAAAAATTATATATATATATATATATATAATATATGTTATATATATATAGCTGAATCAGACATTCTCATGAACACATCATCTCTTCTATAATCTCTGAGCACAAAGCAGGGAAGAGAACGAAGAAAGCAAAGCATGGCAGTCCAGATTAAAAAGAAGGGACAGGAGGAGGCTAGAGATGAAGAGGACGAAGAGAAAGTGCTACCAGTCAGAATTCCATATCCCGCCCTCCCTGGCCGTGCCAAGTTGGGGAACTGTGGTCCATCTATCTAGGTATCACTGCTGTTATTGTTGAAGGCATGTTAGCAGCAATTACTGACCAGTTGACTAAAATCCTTATGCTAAAGAGTAAAGCAATATAAAGACATACGAGGCTCATAGATTTCACTCAGTAATATATCCTGGGTGCCAGTGATATACACGATTATTCTTCCCTGTTCAGACTGAGATTTGTTAAGATCAAGGTTCCCAGCTGGCCAAGTAGTAAAGTCAGAGAAATTCCATCTTTACAACAAGCAGTAAAAAGTAGGTTTCAACTGATAAAGTGCTATCTTACCAAGTATCCCTCTCCCGCAAAATTAGTAATATGTATTTTCTTTTTCTTGTTAAAATTCCACCCCTCCCCCATGGAAATGCATGAATGAAAATTTAAATTAATCTGAACTGATTCCCTAAGGGGACCCTCATTTTGTAGAAGTAATTTATGAGTACAGGTGACTTTATAATAAGTGTGAATTATAAAAATAGAAAAGAAGTTGGTTAAAGGGAAATATTTTTCTTAAACACAACTACTCATACAATCCCCAAGGAACTTTGCCACAATATTAAATTTTCTTTTTTTTCTATTCTTTTTTTATTGTGAAAATACTGTACAGAGGGGTTAGAATTACCTGGGCAAGATAATGAGTACATACATGTCTTATCAAGCATTGTAGCCTCCTCCTTTGTTTCTCCTTCCCATCCCTTCCCAGCCTCCCTCTGCTCCCCCAACCAATCCTCATCTCCCCCCTGCACCAAAGTTGTAAAGTTCATTTTTCCACATAACGGACTTGTACACCTCATTTTGCAATGGATCCACCTGTATCCTGCTATTTAAACAATTTGTTTTTCCCTTCCCCTCCACAAATTATACCAACATCAAATACAGTGAAAGCAGGGGTTATACCGTGGGGGAGGGACATACAAAGCAACAAAGAAATAATCTTATAAATGTGTTAGAAACAGTCACCTGAAAGAAAAAAACAACATTTGAATATATATCTTAGGGTTCATTTCTCTAACATCAACTTATCTGACCTTTTCTGCTTGACTCAGACATATACTAGTTATTGCAAATAAGGGAAACCATGGGACCTATGTTTCTTTGGGCCTGGCTTACTTCACTTAATATAATTTTTCCCAAGTCTTTCTTTTTCCTAACAAACGGGGCAATGTCATTCTTTCTGTTGGAGGCATAGAATTCCATTGTGTATATATACCACATTTTCTTGATCCATTCATCTACTGAGGGGCATCTGGGTTGGTTCCACATCTTAGCTATGGTAAATAAAATTTTCTTGAGTTTAGTGTACCCATTAGCCCTGGCTTTAGTAATAGTTGCTTTTGATACAACACAAAATGGTTTTTCCTGTGACTAATTTGGATGTTGTAACAACCAGTTCAGTCTTTCTCATTTCTTTAAAAGATAGAGATGCAGAGAGACATAGAGAGACAGAGGGAGAGAATGAATATGAAAATAGAAAAAAAATCACCTAATTATTTGCCATCATAACTTTGCTTGCATTTTTAAATATACAAAAGCAAATGAATATTTTATTTTTATTGTACAAAATCTATTATTCAGCTTTAAACAGGAAAGAATTTTTGACACATGTAACAACATATCCACCTTGAAGATACCATACTTAGTGAAAATATCAAACAATTGAAACTATGTGAGATGCCACTGTGAAATAGTGGAGGGGTGGGGGAGGATGGGAAGGGATGGGAAGGGGAAGCAAAGGAGGAGGCTACAATGCTTGATAAGAAATGTACTCATTATTTGCCCAAGTAATTGTAACCCCTCTGTAGGTATGTTCACAAATAAATAAATAAATATGTTAAGAAACATTTTAACAAAAGAAGAAATGGTGGCATAGCCTTGTAATCTCAGATTTTTTTTTCTGGTCCTGAGACTTGAACTCAGGGCATGTACCTGAGCTGCTTTGTATTCAAGGCTAGTGCACTACTACTTGAGCCATAGCACCATTTTTCACTTTTTTTTAGTGGTTTGTTGGAGACAAGAGTCTCACGGGGACTTTTCTGCCCAGGCTGGCTTCAAACCATGATCCTCAGATCTCAACCCCCTGAGTAGCTAGGATTACAGGTGCGAGTCACTGGTGCTGGGCTTAGTCACAGCTTTTTGAAAGACAGAGACAGGATGAGCACAAGTTCAAAAATCAGCCCAGACAAAATTAGATAGACATTCTTAGAAAAAAAATCTAAAACAAAAGTGTTACACAGATAGCTGGAATGAGAAAAGATTGCATAGTATGTGCAAGTCCCAAGTTCAACCCTGAGTTCCACAAAATGGAACAAAGTTACATGACATAGTTACCAAATTCATAGAAAAGTAACACAGATATTTCTAAGGTAAGGAAGAGTGATAATTGTGAATTATTATTTGATCATTGTGAATCATTATTCAATCATCAATTGTGAATTATTTAATAATAACATGTGCATGTTATTAACATGCAAGGAATTATTACTTAATGGGTGTAGACAATATAAACAATTTGGGGATAATTGTGGTGCATGCAAAGCAATGTAGATTTACATACTACCACTGTACTATACATTTAAAAATGGTTAAAATTATGCATCCTATTTTAGATATATTTCATATAACAACAAGAAGAAAATCAAGCATTATATTGCAGAGTGAAGGTAGGACTCATAATTGTTTATGCATTTGACAAGATTAAAGGAAATAATAAGTCATGCTCTAGTTTATGTATAACTTGTAGCCAATCTGTTTTAAATAGCTGGAATAGATTAAAGCTTTACTATGGATCTATAGAATTCTCAGGTGCAGAAATATTTTTGCAGTCTTGTACCCCAATTTACCTTTAGTTAGTTAGAAACATTCTAATTTTTTCACTTAAAACCTGGCAACAAGTTTTCTATAGAATTCTCTCTGTCTCTATCTCTGTCTCTGTCTGTCTGTCTGTCTCTCTCTTTCTCTTTGCCAACAGAAAATGTTTAGTGCTCTTTACATTCACTTTTGAACTCTGCTGTACACAAATTTAATTCTGATCAGTATGAAAAATATCTTTTGTAGAACTACTACACCTAGTAGAATTCTTTTTTATAAAAAAAAAAAAAGATGGGTTCCCACTGTTTCTCTATCCTTTATACCTCTTAATTTGTAATTAGAAAATTTTTATATGTCTCTGACTAATCACATCTCACTGCAAGCTCAGCATTTCTTCGGTAGAACATCCTCTCCCTTTCTTTAAAAATACTCCACTACGGTTTTCTCATATGGTAGCGTCACATTTTTGTGGATTAGATTTTGTCCATAATTTATTTCTCTACCCTTGAAGACTTTCTAAACAGATTCCCTAGAAAAATATTTAGCATGAGGGTTTTACTGAGTATATTTTATTGAAATTGTGCATCTCGGGTGTAGCTTTAAGTTGTTCTTGGCTGGCGATTGCAGTTCACAGTCCTTGCTTGGGATTCCACATAGAGTATCTGACTAATTTATCTTGTTAAAAATGTTATTTTCTTTAATTGTAGAAAGGAGTTACCATTTGACCATGCAGCTTATGAATAAAATGCATCTTAATCAATGTCACCCCTTTCAACATTTCTCACCAACCCCTTCCCTCACTGATACATTTATCTTAAAGACCTCATTACTTGCAAACCTAACATTACAAGTGTTCTCACTTTTACTGTTCGTTCGGTGACGGATAAAAAGATTGAACTCAAGTGTAACTTCACGGACCTCACTACCCACCGATAGTTGAGCTTGATGGTGCATAGTTTGGATGGATTATTTCAGATGTGCTCCAAGGTCTGTAATCTGGATAGAGGATTGCCTTGTAATCACTGATGTTGTGCCAAATGCTGAATATTAAGGGATTAGCCTAATTGCTCCTGTGGACTTTCCCTGTGTTCTGCTTAGAATTGGGATTTAGATGTCTGCACACATTGCACTGTTTCATTATTTTCTAGATGAGCTCACATTAGGTTTATTCAGAACCAGGAAAAATCAGGTCAATATCTCTGAAGATGACTCAGGCTCACATTTCAAAATGACAGGTGCCTCTGATTTACATAGCTCATTTCTTCCCATTGTGAGATGTGTTTGCCTGGCATTTGTCTCACATTGATTTAACACAGTTTTTCCTTGTAAGCTTTCCTAGAGGTGATCATTTTTCATTAAAGTAGCAGACGAATGACTCTCCCCTCCCCATAACCCTGCATCTAAATCTCAGGAGATGGAGAGATAAAATGAACAAGCACACAAAGTCTCTGATAATATTTTCCAAACGGAAAACATTTGAGATATGGGACTTCAGGAGGGAAATTAGAAAAAAAAAACAGGTGCTTACAAAATGCTGATTTATTTACCCACTAAGGAAATATTCATGTACCAGGATGTCTAAAGTAAAACCATGAGCCTAGGAAGTATGCAAAGACTGAAACTTGCATAGGAGGTAAATATGTAAACCAGAACACGTGTCTAGTTCTGCATATCTAGACTCTCAAGCTCTTGAATCCTTGTATGGTCCTCTGTATGCACAATGCCTTCCTTATTTGCATAAAGCTTCACAGAGTGGGATACTACAAAGATTTGGGATACCCACTCAATCATAATCAGAGTCAGTTTTCCTTTTAATCTTGATGGAATATTGATCAACATCCTCTATTCTTAGAAGTGACTGGTATTCTTAGGTACCAAAGATTTTCCATTAGGTTTTTAGGAGGTGTGTGTGTGTGTGTGTGTGTGTGTAATGATAGCCATGTACTAATGAACACCTTGAACAAATTACAGATGATTATCTATAAGTTATGCATGAATATTACAGTTAATATATAAATATAAATATTAGTAGTATGATATATACAATAATATACTTCACATCTATTCTAAAATAGTTCTAAATTAAAGATGCTATAAGGTCCAAAGACTGCTTTCCACATCTCAAAGGAAACTAAAATCATCAATGTATAACCACTTATCAAAAGTGTATGACCTATAACATTTAAAAAATCTTGGGAGTCAGACAATGGTCACTGGTGCCTATAATCCTAGTTACTCAGGAGGCTTATGTCTAAGGGCTGAGGTTCAAATCCAGCCCAGGCAGACAAATGCAAAAGACTACTTTCTCTATTTGACCAGCAAAATGCTAGAATTGGAGACACTTGCATGGTACAACAGCCAAGCAACAGTGTGAAGCATTGAGTTCAAGTCCTAGTATCAGCACCAAATCATTCTTATTGTTGGTGCTAGGTTTTTGCACATAGGTCATCAAAGGTTATGTTTGTGATGTTCTAGAGAAAACTGGACCTCATGTGTTAGAACCACCATGAGTATAAAGCTCTAGTGGATGGAAATCTTGAATTGACTCTATGTTTTGACACAGTTTAGGTCTTCTCCACCATGTCTCCATCACCATTCTACCTTTACCCATGTCACAACATACAACACACTTGATTACTGTTCTATTATTTGTTCTTTTCTTTCCAAACTTATAAGATTAATCGCCTTACCCATCATAATGCCCTCAGCCCTGGCAATATTCCTAATACATACAGGCTTAATGAATACCCAGGGAGGTATACTGTAGGTAAAAGATTATTCTAATGAAGTCTTTCTGTCACTGACAGGAACACTTACTGTTGGTCCAAGAACTCAACGTGTTCTCCTATAACAGAGTACATTTAGAGATAATGTCTAACTAACCATGAGTGCCAGCTGTGCTTATAAAAAACGGGACTATTGAGCTCTTGCTGTAGTGTTAGATTATCTGCTTTATTAACTGTTCATCTACCCACCCTGTCATCCATCTAGCCTTCTAACCATACAGCCTTTATCCATCCATCCACCCATCCATCCATCCATCCATGTTCCTTCATTCCATCCATCCATCCATCCATTTCTCATAAAGTATTGTGCTGGTGACCTTTGCCAGCCACATGACATTTTTAGTGCTTCCATTCCAATGTATTTAACTCCAGAATTCAAGTCTGGATCAAGCTAGTCAGAGATCCTTATAAATAAGACTTTTAAAATGATCTCTGCTTCATCCAAACTCAATTTTTCCTTTCTCTCTCTCTCTCTCTCTCTCTTGTATTATCTTGCTTAGCCATAACTCATCAAAGTGTGATTAAACATAAATTAAGAATCTATGAGTTTAAGATCTTCTGGACTTATAGTAGTGTAAAGATCAATGAAGGAGCAAAGGTGTGACTATTTTGCAAAACTGAACTTTACAACCTTACATGATAACCAAACTTAAGCTTGTTGAGAACTAGTTAACCAGTGTTTTGGACATTTCCCTGGGAAATCCACTATTATTCTACATGACTTCTCATTAGTTATGATTGTGTTCATTATATTTCACATATCTTTATTATGGCCAGTGGGGGGAAATACCCATAAAGAATATTAGAACATTATATAAAATTTAAAGACCAAAGATTTAAAATGTGCTGAAATCTATATGCAAGATATTCATCAATTATCCAAACTGATGAAAAACAAAATCATCATTCTGAAAGGTCAAATGACTAAGATATAAACTAGTAAAAATTTTCTACACGTTGGCTTATAAAAGGTTTAGCAGATTTGCTCGAAGTAGAAGCAAATCAAAATCCGTCAACAGGTGAATGGTCAAACAAATCACCTTATCTGTTTAAATTGCATGTATCCATATAGTTAATGCTCAACAGTGTAAAGAAAGAAATAACACTGATGTATCTCAGAAATGTTTTACTGAGTAAAAGACCCAGACAGTATAAATTGTCAGATTGCATTTACACTTACAGAAAGCAAATTTAATCTAGACTCTACCAGATGAGAGTTTGGCAGGGTCATGGTGGTTGGAGGCAGAATAGAGGACTGAATGACAAACACAAGGGAAATTTGGCAGGCAAGTGTCTTGTATATTTACTGTGGTGGTACATGTAATATAAACAGTAGTCAAGAGTCATTAGGTGTTGGAGGTGTGGCTTAGGGTTCTGTAGTTGCCTAAAATGCATAAAGCTCTGGGTTCAAACACCAGTGCTGCAAAAACAAGGCATTCATCCAGATGAATTTAAGGTATACATTTTATTTTTATAAATCATTCTTCAATAGTTACTTTTGAAATAAGATAAGAATCAGAATCTTACTTGCTTTTTTGTACATTTTTATTGTAAAAATATTGTGCAGAGGGGTTACAGTTACATGAGCAAGGTAATGAGTACATTTCCTATCGAGCATTGTTGCCTCCTCCTGTATTTTTTCCCCTTACATCCCTTCCCTCCCACCTCCACAACTACTTCCCACCCCCCTCACCCTCCCACCCCAACCCCCGCCAAAATTGTAAAGTTCGTTTTCAACATAGTGTCTTGTACATCTCTCATTGTTACAATGGGTCAACCTGTGTCCCCATTTAAGCATTTTGTTATTTCCCTTCCCCTCCCCCAATTAGAAAAATGTATATGCAAGATGCAGGGCACTGACATCAAATACAGTGAAAATAGGGATTATACTGTGGGGGAAGAACATACAACGAAGCAAAAAAATCACATAGTAGATTATAAATACGTTAGAAACAATAGCAAGCAAGAAAAAAAATATTTGTGTCCCTCTCTTGGAGTTCATTTCACTTACTTGCTTTTTTAATATACTTGCATTTTCTAATTATTACAAATGAGGGAAACCATGGCGCCTGTTTCTTTGGGTCTGGCTTATTTCACTTAATATGATTCCAAGTCATTCCATTTCCTTATGAATGAGGTGATGTCATTCTTTCTGATGGAAGCATAGAACCTCATTATGCATATATACCCCCATTTTCTTACTCCATTCAATTTACTGAGGGGCATTTGGGTTGGTTCCATATCTTAGCTATGGTGAACAATCCTGAAATGGATTTGGTTGTGCTGGTAGCTTTAGTATAGCCTCACTTGTGATCATTTGGATAAATGCCAAGAGTGGGATTGCTGGGTCATAGGGAAGCTCTATGTGGAGTCTTTGGAGTGCTTTCCAGAGCGGTTGAACCAACAGTGTAGTAGGGTTCCCCTTTGGCCACATTCCCATTGGATAGTCCTAACAGAGGCTCATAGTAGCTCAATAGCAATGTACTTATGACCATATAAGATGATGCTAATTGAAATGAACCCCAAGATTTGGAAACAAAAGATTTTTCTTTGTTGTTATTTTTAATGCACTGTGTGAAGTTATTTTTTTCTTTCATTTTTTTCCCCTTTGGTTTATCACCTTTTGTCACTGTTTTTGACTTTGGTACCCAGTGTCTTGTATATACATTTATCTGATTTGGGAAAGGGAAGGGGAACAACAAAATGGTGAGACAAAGGCCGTAAGGTGAACCAATGCAACAGGATACTCATAAGACAATATGTTGGAAATTAACTTTACAACTGGGGGGGCAGGGAGTTGGGGGAGGGAAAGTGGGAGAAAAATGAGGGAGGGGTAAAATGTTCAACAAGAAATGTACTCATTGCCTTATGTATGCAGCTGTAACCCCTCTGTCCATTACCTTGACAATAAAATAAAATTAAATATATATAATATAGAATTGCATTTTTAAGCTGTATAAATTGATTTTGTAAAATTATATTTTTCTAGGAGGACTTTTTTTTTTACCAAAATTATAGTGGCAAAATACTCTGGGAAACTTGGATGATTGATCTATACCATAATTATCAAACTTTCATCCTACTTGGAAAATTCTTGTTTGCAAGAGATATTTTGGTGCTGGCATTTAAAATTGTTGTAAACAGCAAGAGAAGATTTTCTGCATACCTAGCACGTACTAGTCACAAACATCTGTTGGGGTTGATACCTGACATTAGCTACAAATTACATCCCAAATATAATAGTTAGCTTTTAAGTCCAAGATGAATCAAATAGGGCATGTAACTAATAAACTCATAGCAAGCGCTTTGTTGGAAGGGTAGGGGACATATGTTTTACCTTGAATGTTAGCAAAAGGACAGCTTGGAGGCTGTGGGTTTTTTTTTTTTTTAAAGAAACTGTTTTTTAATAGTCTCTTTTTCCTATGGAAAATGGAAGCTATTCACCCTTGCTCACAGTGTAATTGGTAAATTAGAATCACTGTAATTAGAACCATCTCGTCTTTGAACTTGTCAGTGTTAAATGCATGATGTGCAGGAATGTGAACACGATGGAGCCCTCCTCTGTTCCCTTCTGCTCTTCTCCCCTCTGGCATTCAGACTTGCTTACATGTATCCTCATCTTAATGTTGGCCAACAGTGTATGGGCAAGTTCCCCAATTCTTTCTTTAAGCTGTGTGAGTGAAGGTAATCAATGCCTTAAGTAGGTTGGAGGGAGGTGTGCCAATTGGTTGTCCTATTGATTGGTTGTTGAGGACTCTCCTTGAAGAAGTGGGATTCCCTAGAACATAGGAAATCAAAGAGAACCGACATGACACTCGCCCGAGATGAGCTGACCCCACGCCCTTGCAACCAGGCCTCAATCACGATCCCCCTTTCCTCTTGCTTTTGATTCTTTCCATTCTTCACCTGGACTCACTGGGGGAGGACATGCTTCCTTTGCCTCCTGGCTTCTCACTGAACCCAGCGGTTCTTATCCTATGACCCCTGATAGGGTAGGATAGGCTGTATTTCTAGAAGAACAGTATTCATTTCCTCATGCTGACACCTACTGTGTTTCTGCTGATAGGCTCCTATTTATTTGTTTGTTGATTTATTATTTATTGTTGGCCATGGGCCTTGAACTCCGGGTCTGGGTGCTGTCCCTGAGCTAACGCTGGACCACTTTGAGTCACAGTGCCACTTCTGGTTTTCTGGTGGTTAATTGGAGATAACAATCTCACAGACTTTACTGCCCAGGCTGGCTTAGAACCATGATTCTCAGATCTCAGCCTCCTGAGTAGCTAGGATTACAGGTGTGAGCCACTGGCAATGGGCATAGACTCTTCTTTCTTCACAATTATATTGTGTCTGTGAGCCTTGTGCTAGGCATCCATTCTTAAAGAAGAGTTTTGTTTCTTTTTTTTACTTTTTTATTGTAAAGGTGATGAACATAGAGTTGCAGTTACATAAGTAAGGTAATGAGTACATCTCTTTCCAAACCTTGTTACCTCTCTATTTACCCCCTTTCCCCCAACACACATTTCCCTTCTGTGCTCCCCAAGTTGTACAGTTCATTTGCAACATCGTGTCTAATGAGTATCACTGTTGCGTTGGTTCACCCTTTGTCCCACTGTTTCTGTGATTCCCCTTCCCTTCTGCAAATCAGATATAAACAAGACAAAGGGTACAGAAATCAAAAAACGATGACAACAGGGCATAAACCAAAGGTGGGGGAAAAAGAAAGAAAAAAGAAAGAACTGCAAACAGTACATTATAAAACCCTCTTGTTTCCATTTCTGGAAGTTCATTTTGATAAGCTTCTTTTGGGGGGGGGGGTCCAGTCGTGGGGCCTAACTCTGGGCCTGGGCACTGTCCCTTAGCTCTTCAGCTCAAGGCTAGTGCCCTACCACTTGAGCCACAGCGTCACTTCTAGCTTTTTTCTGCTTATGTGGTGCTGAGGAATTGAACCCAGGGCCTCATGCATGTGAGGCAAGCACTCTACCACTGAGCCACCTTCCCAGCCCCTGATAAGCTTCATTTTATATGGTCATATATACCTAGCTATTGAGCAATAGTGATCCTCTGCTGAGAATATCATAGACATATTCTAGTTATTATAAATGGCCATAAAATAAATGCAAATCAAAAGAACATTGAGATTCCACCTCACCCCAGTTAGAATGGCCATTCAAGAAGACTAATAACAGAGCCTAGCAAGTATGTGGCCAAAAAGGAAACACTACTATACTGTTAGTGACTACACTGTTAGTGGGAGTGTAAACTTGTTCAACCACTGTGGAAAGCAGTATGGAGGCTCCTAGAAAGAATATAGATCTTCCCTATGACCCAGAAATCCCATTCCTGGGCATTTACCCAAATGATCACAAGCAAGACCACATTAAACCCGACCAGCACAACCATGTTCATTGTAGCATTATTTACCATAGCTAAGATATGGAACCAACCCAGATGTCTCTTAATAGATGAATAGATCAAGAAAATGTGCTATATATACACAATGGAATTCTATGCTTCTATCGGGAAGAATGGCATTGCCCCATTCATAAGGAAATGGAATGAATCGTTTTTTTTGTTCTGCCTACCTACCTCTGAGTTTGTCTCCATTGTGCTCAGCTGTATTTTGAGTCTGGTCTGATCCTTTCAAAATGATCTCCGTGCTGACTGCAGGAATCTTGCAGCTTTATCTTGATTTCCCTCTTTCTCTACATGCATTACACTACTGCTCTGCCTCATCCAAGTAATCTGGGATGAGCTGCAGTGAACTACAGTCATTATTTTAGTGATTTTTTTATTTTTTATTTTTGGTAGAATTGGGACATGACCTCAAAGTCTGTAGCTCGCACTTACCTGCTCTACCACTTGATCCGTGTCTCCAATCCGGCTTTCTGCTGGTTAGTTGGAGACTTGTCTGTCCAGTATGGCTTCTATTCATGACTCTGAGATCTCCATCTCATGAGTAGCTAGGATTATAGGTTTGTGCCACTAATGCCTGGCTTTTTCTGTGATGTTTTAAGTTCAGACCAAACATTTCTTTCATGAATCGCAAGTTACAAACTCTTGATTTTGATCAAAAATGATGCCAATTCATGGATATTAAATTATGTTGCATGGAATTCTTAAATTTAAAGATATGGGTAAGTAAGTCTTTTATGACAAAAAATGGAGAGATGTGGATAATGCAGAATGACAGAGAAAGAAAAAAGATTCAAGGTTTAGAGAAAGCAGTGTATGAAAATGAGACTCAGAGCCTGCTTAGTTCTGATTACAGTTACCTCATAATTAAAAAAAAATGTGCATCACTTTGTCAAGATTGACTCAAGTAGAATTTAGCTTTTTTCAGTTTCTTATATTCTGTCAATTGTACTTTTCTTTAAAAATAGTGCTTCAGCCATTTATTAATAGATCCACTTCTGTCTAGGCTCTTTTCAAGATGAGTGATTTGAGGGGCTGGGGGGTGTTGAGGAAAAAGAAAATGGATCAAATAGTATCCTCTCAGATAACAATGAAAATACCCAATACTAATCACTTAGACTAATCTGAATGGCTTCTTTTGTGTCTCAAATATGCTGTATTTTTCAAATTTGGAACACATAAATTGCTTTTTACCTCAGCCTATTCCTTCTTAGGTGTTCCACAGAGCAAGCTCATAGGAAAGATGAGCTGCTGTGAGAAAAATTAATCTGAGTGAAAATCCTTTGGACAGAAGATTTTCAGAGCTTGCACTCAAATGACAAATGATAAGTAGATTATATCATGTTTGAGGGTGCGCGTGTGTGCATGCACGCACACACACACACACGCACACACATGCATGTCAATACTGGGGCTTGACATCAGGATTTGAGCACTATCCTTTAGCTTTTTCTTCTGTTTAAGGCTGGAGCTCTACCTCTTGAGCCACACCCCTCCCTATTTCGCTTCTTCCTGGTTCATTGGTGAAAAAGTCTTATTTGCTTCCTTGCCTGGGCTGACTTTGAACCGTGATCCTCTTTAGCTTCCTTGAGTAGCCAGGATTACACGTGTGAGCCACCAGCTCTTGGCTCTATCACATACTCTTAATCCATTCTGAGCAGACGTCTCATTGGAGGCTGGGCTGTACAAGCTGTGTATTTGCTTATTTTCTGCCTCTTGAACACATATATCCATTTGTCTCTGAATACCCTGTTGGGCTTCATTTGAAAAGCTAAACTGACTATTTTTAGTGAGCCTTAGAAGGGATATTCTGAACAAATTGCTGTTATACTTCGCTCCATACCTGCATTAGAGACTTGTTGGCCATGAAAATATTTACCGTGTTCTTGTTTTCTGCTGTTGTCATTTCTGTCATCTCTCCCTGGCGCTCCTTCTCAGGGTAGTGAACCAGCTAATGATAGCATCTCCTCGCTGTCTGTTTCAGAGAGGGAGAGGCTCACAGTGGGTAGAAATGGGGATCTAGCCGTGAAGACAGACAAATGAGTTGTCACCTCCCTGCTCAGGTGCTTTCCTAAGTATACTTTGTCTTGGGTGGTGTCAGCAAATAGAACAGGAAAATAAGGTGCTGAACTTGTGCCGTGGGGAACATAATAACTGGGAATAGCTCAAAGGCGATGGGCCGTGGTAAGGATGCATGATTTGAGAAAGCTTACTCGGGTGGTTTAAACTCCCTCTCACCTTAAATGAACTTGACTAACATTGGGTCCCCTTGGCTTCCATCCCACAATAGACAGGTGCTCTGGTGCTTTGTGACGATTTGAAAACGTTCTCTACGACGGTGAGGGCACCTATGAATAGGCAGCAGAGGTCAACGTGAGAACTGAAAATCTCACCTAGTATCTTGACTGCTTTGCTCTGAAGAGCAGGGCTGGGGAAGGGGAGCAGGTGTGTATGAGGGGACACGGCTAATCCTGTTGAAAACCTCACGGATCCATCTACTTTCCTGACAGTTGGTCTGGGGGTTGAAGCTCAGGAAACTTTCAAGTATCCTTGAATGACAAAAAGTGAAGCATGTCCAGATAAATGGCAGTGTTGTCAGAAGCCCCCCCCCCTTCTCCAATCTCTCTTCTAGTCTATGATTTTTATTTATTTTGTCTTTCTCATCTTTTAATTGCCACATTTTCTATGGTGGTACATTTCTGCTTAACTACTGGTGTGATTCTCCTCCATTTTCCTTCTGGTATGGCTCAGATACGGTTTGGAAATGCATTTGGACATCTCTCTCAGCTGTTAGAAACAGGATGCATCCGCGGATATTTGAGCAGATTTGATGCACCTCATTTGTCTAAATATTCTATTTCAGAAAAGTAATGTAAAAGATAGGTATTGTCAGACCACAAGACTGGATGACTCCCTACAAACTACCCCAAATTGCCCCAATGCTGACCTTTAGGTGAGACAATCACCCGTTACACCAGGCGCGGTGGAAAATGTCTGGCATCCCATTAGGGAGTAGGGGGGCAGCAAGATCAGGGTATCACAGATCAGGACCAACCTAGGGGAAAAAAAGGTAACAAGTCTCCATCTCAAACAATACGCTATATCTCCAAGTGGGCACCTGCTTTCTCAGCTATACGGAAAACAGAGATGAAATCTCTTTCTAGGCCTGCCTGGACAAAGCATGAGCCCCCATCCCCAATCACTAACATGCTAGAGGCATGGATCACACATGAGAGTGCCTTCCTAGAGGGAACCCTGAGTTCACACCTCGATGCTGGGGAAACAGTGCCAAACTGGTGAGGTCACAGGCGAAATGATCCAGCCCTCTGGGAAAGTAGGAAGAGATACTCGGCAAAATGTTCTTTTTGGGGTGCAGACGGCAGTTAACATGGACTACATATTTTCC
This sequence comes from Dipodomys spectabilis, assembly GCF_019054845.1. Taxonomy (NCBI): domain Eukaryota; kingdom Metazoa; phylum Chordata; class Mammalia; order Rodentia; family Heteromyidae; genus Dipodomys; species Dipodomys spectabilis. The sequence goes on from NW_024870731.1 coordinate 39,184,975, forward strand.
AGAGTCTGTGTCCCCTAAGTGCTTGAGGAGGGGAGGTCAGATTGCTCTGTGTCCCCACAGCGTGGCTCTGATGAAGGACGCAGGGGACAGATGGTGCGCGGGATGGATTGGTCTGCTCCCTGTGGATGGACTCAGCACCCGTCCGGGGAAAGTAATTGACATCATTGAGTCCTAATACAGGGCTGGCTGTGTGCACGAGGCTGACCTGTGCACTGTGGATAGCCTCATAAAACGAGAGGGGATACCTCAGCACCCATTTACCTACCACAAATCTCTGTTGAATTCAAGTCTTCTTCCTGTGCCCATGCTAGCATTCTTGAACAACAACAACAAAATCTTCCAGGTAGAATACTCTTTAGGAAGTAATAAAGGATTTTAGGTTTTTCTTTAAAGAAACTGAGAAGATATATTTGTGTGTGTGTGTGAGAGAGAGAGAGAGAGAGAAACAGAGACAGAGACAGAGACAGAGGCAGAGACAGACTGGACTTGAACTCAGGGCCTTGCACTTTTGCTTAGCTTTTTTGGCTGGCACCCTACTACTTGAACAACACCTCCACTTTTGGATTCCTGTTGGTTATTGAATGTAAGAGTCTCAAGGACTTTCCTTCCCCAGCTGGCTTGCAACCATGATCCTCAAGATCTCAGCCTTTTGATTAGCTAGGATCATAGGTGCAAACTGCCAGCAGTCAGAAACAAGGTATATTCTTTAAATGAAATATTTACCATTAGTAAAATGAATTGCATAATCATGTTTATTGTACTCCAAAACCAGAAATAAACTGTGTGAAAATGTTCTTGCAAATCTAAAAGACTTCTGATTTTTTTTCCACTTCTAATCGTGTTCGCCTAGGCAGAATGAATAATATTCCAATATGAGAACTTTTAGGTGAATTCTCCATCAGACTATTAAAAATATACATAATCTTCTTACTATGTTCTTCGATTTCATCATGCTGATAAATTAAGATCAGAATGAAAAATGAACCCTTTGCTCAGACTCATGCCTGTGTCAGCTTAGGGAGAAAGGATTCTTTCAAATAGAAAGCCCACACCATGTGATTTTATGAAGACAAATGTCAAAGATAACTTATAATTCAACTGTATGCATGGGGCCCTTTGCTTTAGAAAAAATCTAGTAGTCACAAAGTGAGAACTATTGGTGAAAAATTACAAGTCATTCTTCACTGGCACAGCAGTTCTTCCAATTACTTTTTAAAGATAATGTCCTGATCTCCTAGGATCCATTTAAAATATAATTGCTTTGCAGAGTGCATCTATTCATTATTAGAAATGAAATATGCCATCATTATTTTATTTGCTATCTTCACTGAGAAGGTTATTCTCTTTCATTCCTTTGATTGTTTGGTTTTGCTTTGTTTTCTTTTGTTTGGCAGTTCTGGGATTTGAACTTGGGTTCTTTCTCTTGCTAGAGGGGCACTGTACTACTTGAGCCACACCCTCATGCCTGTTCTCCTTTAATTATTTTTCCTATAAGGCGAGCATAGACTGTGAACCTTCTACCTGTGGCCTCTGCTACAGCTGGAATTATGGACGCCTAGTACCACACCCAACTTACTTGTTGAGATGACACCTTGGCTAACTTGTTGCCTTGCACTGATCATCTTAGGCACCCGAGTCATGGCCCCTGGCCAGTGTTCTTTGGTTACTTTTGAGATGGTCTTGCCTCGCCTTACAGTTCCTATACCTGGAGAGCTGGGACAGGCATATACCATTATGCCCAGATTTGTATTGGTTGAAATGGGGTCTTACTCTCTTTTTGCCTTGACTGGCTTCCTAAATAACTCTCCAGATCTGTATATATACATCTATGTGTGTGTATCCACATGCATGCATCAGTAACATGTATGTATACAGCTTCCGAATGCTGGGATTGCAAGCATGCCACCACGGATGGATGAATCTTAAACTTGAAATATTAAGGAATAGTCAATGGCAGGACAAAACGGAGCACTCTTAATGAGCCTTCATGGATGTTCCTAGCAAAGAGCACTGGAGTTAGGAGGACTCCACTGCTAGAAGGCATGCTGGGTAGATCCATGGGGACCGGGCACTGCTTGGATGATGACAGGTGACCCTAAGGGAGGTATGACCCTCCACCTCACTGACGCTGTGGTCCACATGCAATGAACACCCTCCCAGGGAATCACTGCTGCTGACCCTGACTTCTGCGCCATCCACACCATGACCTGAAATCTCTGCAATGATCACTGACATTCCCGACTTCATCTCCTTGCAAGTTGCCTGCCCTTGAACTGCACCTGCCCACCCCTTGCGCACCCTTCACGATGATGCCCCCCGGGATGGCCGCTCTCTCTATTGCTTCTCCTTCCTAATGGGCAGCCCTGGATTCTACGGGGAGTGATGGTGTACGTGAGGAATGATGCGCTTTTTCACAAGTCTTTTCTTGCACATAGGGATGCCCCATAAACTAATTTTCCATAATGGCCTGTGTTGTGTTGAGAGAGAAATGGCGTGGTAGGTGGAACACAGTTCTCCTGCTGGAAACACTCCTGTGTCTTGTCCTTATCATTTTTCTCATGGCCTGGAATGGACCCATAACAGCTTATGCTTCCGCAGAAATTGGTGGCTGTCTGTGATATCACAGACAGCTCTAATTAGCATGCCAGGATGGTGAGGCAGAAATGCCAAGAGCATGGGTTCCCAGTGACTAAGCTGCCATAACAGCCAGTCACCTATTCATTTTATATGAGAAGAAACATAGCTGTAAGCAACTGTCATTTTGAATTTCTCCCTTGTGCAACCAAGCTAGAGCATTTATTTTTATTTTTATGTGGGTGCTGGTCCTGGGGCTTGAACCCAGGGCCTTATCATCTCCCTTGGCTTTTTACTCAAGTCTGACATACTACCACTTGAACGTCAGAACCCACCTCCCACTTTCTGAAGGTTACTGGGCTGGATTTGAACCTCTATCCTCAGATCTCAGTCTCCTGAATAGCTAGGATTGCAGGGATGAGCCCCTGGCACAACCAAACTACTTTATCTTTGATACTGATTAGTATCACAAAGGAAGCCATTCTGAAAGTTTGCAGTCTAGTACACTAATTTAGGGGCTAAATACTCCAAACACCCAAGTGGGTGTTTGGAGACAAGTACAAATAACACTTATTTGAATAAACCAGGTGCCAGTGGCTTACACCTGTAATCCTAGCTAGTTGGGAATCTGAGATCCAACGAATCATGGTTTGAGGCTAGCCTGGGCCAAGAGTTTCTGAGACCTTCATCTGAACATAAGACCATGGATGTGTTGATACACACTAGCCATCTCATCTAACTTAGAAAGTGTACATAGGAGGATCATTGGCCAGGTTCATTTGGGCAAAAAGTGAGTGAGACCTGCTCTCAAAAGTACCAAGATCACTGGGTGCCAGTGGCTCACGCCTGTAATTCTAGCTACTGAGGGCTGAGATCTGAAGACTGCAGTTCAAAGCCAGCCCAGGCAGGAAAATCTCTAAAACTCTTATCTCCACTAAACTACCAAAATCAGTTAGTCAGAAGTGGAACTGTGGTTCAGATAGTAAAGCACAAATAGAAGGTCAGGGATAGCCTAGGCTCTACGTTCAAGCCCCAGAACTGGCACACACACACACACACACAAAACCTATATATAAATAACAAGCTCAAAAAGGGCTGGAGACATAGCTCAAGTGTTTGGATTTCCGACCTGGCAATCACCAGGCCCTGAATTCAACAACTGGGACTACTAAAGAGAGGGAGGAGAGGGGGAGGAGAGAGATGGAAGTTGGCCACTATGGCAATGCAGTTTTGGTGAATTGCTTCCCCTCCCTGCTATTATTTCTTCTACACAAGTAGGGATCTGACCCTGTCTCCCCCAGACCCTGTTGACTTCCCAAGATACTTCATTCTGACTGCCCTCAATGTTCTCCATAATCTGAGATCTAAGGATAGGAAGAGAAAGAAGACAAAATGCCGAGACTTGTCTGTAATAACACCCCACGAATAGTGGAGGAGATTAACAGCTCTTTTTCAAAATCTTCCCCAAAGCAAACTTGTTAAAACTCAGCCAGCAATGCTGCCGTGGGTGACATGCTCTCCCTCCCTCTGTCTCCACAGGGAGCAGTCAACCTGAAATGCAATTACATGTAAAAAAAGATGCAATCATGGTAATTGGAAGATGAGATGGTGGCGGGAGCTAGGGTAGCTATCTCGGAAAATGCTGGAATCAGGAAAGAGATATTGGAAATATCCAATTCCAGAACAAATCGGCATTTCCAAAGGTACTCAATGAAGGCAACCCAGCCTACTCCAGCTTGAAAAAAGAGCTTGCAAATTTCACATGGGCACACAGATATACACACCATACAGTTTTTATCAGAATCTATTAGTGCTGGATGGATGGTCCTGTAATGGTAGACCTGTAGCCAAGTCTCTTTCCTTAATCTTTTTATTTTCTTTTTTAATTGGTTCTAGGGCTTGAACTCGGGGTCAGTGCGCTCTCTCCCTTGGTGGTGTCACTCACAGCTGGTGCTCCTCCACTTCTGACTTTTTGCTCTTTACTTAGAGATAAGAGTCTCACAGACTTTCTGCCTAGGCTAGATTTGAACCCCAATCCTTACTTCTCCTGAGTAGCTAGGATGACAGGTATGTGTCATCAGTTCCTAGAACCTTGGTTAAGCCTTTTCTTTTCCAGAAGCTTTGTCATTTGTTTCTCTTCTGTTTTTCTTTTTCCACTCTTACTCATCCATGAAGAAGCTAAGAAAGAAAGAGGGAGAAGACATCAAGACAGATTCTCAGCTTTGCCTCTTCTACCAAATACTCAAAATCAACAGGCAGGAGAGATTCTTATTACCAAAGTGATTGAGTTTCTTAATCTCTCTACAGCAAGGAATGGCCAACTTTACACATGAAACAGAGCAATGGGACAGATCTTGTTGAATAATCATTGGCACCTTCTCTAATTGAATCCTGCTCCCTAGAGCCTGGCAGCTGACAAAAGCCTTCTTAGGCTATCCTTGCATTGGAGGCATTTGGAATGTATCTCTTAAGTATTCTTGTCTAGAGTGTAATAACGACGGTGAGAAAGTTCTTGTTGATTTTATGAATCTGGAAGAGTTATGATTTTAGCAGGAAAAGAAACAAAGAAGTGGAGAGAGGTTTTCATTCTGTTTATCATCTTGCTTCTTCTGCTTCTTAAGATGCAAATCAAGTGGAATTATTGACTTCTGTCATACACGGTTCTCAGATTTCTTCAAAGTAAGCCCATTTCTGAATGTGTTCACTTTCTGCGTTTTGCGTCCCTGGAATGGAACTTCTCTTTGGTTCTTGGCTACAGGAAGCTAACTTCCTCTCTCATGATTAACTTCAATAATAGACCTTAGTCAAATTCCTAGTGTTGAATATTCTTTTAGTATCTTACTTAGGAGCAATGCCCCACACCAAAGGGTTTTCTGAAGGACAGCTATCCTATGAAATATTAAATATTCTAGATTAAATATTCTAGAGGTAGAAAGGTTTATGGATAAATATCATTTCTAATGGCTCTATATCCTAACCTCAAATAGAATAGTGTACAGACAGTTATGCTCTTTTAAATAACTCTTGGGGATTACTAAGCATGTATAGACACCACTCATTTGTGTCTAAAGTTCATGGAATTTGTTGATCAAATACAATTAGCTACATTCACATCCCCACCAACAGATACCAATGCTATTTATCTGGGTTAAGTGATTGACAACTATTACCATAAGGAAATCTTTCTTTAGGACAAAATCATTTGCTTCTGTATTAAAAATGAGACAGTTTGCCATATGAGGTCTATAAGAGGTAAAAATTTAACCAAGCATCATTTCCCTTCTTTTCATAAGAGAAGAAAGGGTCAATAAGGAAGTTTTGTCCAGTAAACCTCTTTAGGGTAATGGAAAGAACCACAGAGATTTCACATCAGCTTCTGGACCACCTGCATTTATCACCTTCTAGGGTGAGACTGTAGAGGCCCACGGGTCTTCCTCACCTCCAAAGGTGCTTTGAAAATATTATGTGGAGATTGCCTGCGTTTGGGTAGCTTTCCTATAAGTTTGCTTCATTACTTCCTTTTCAAAAACTGGAATTCACATACCATGTGCAATGGAACTTGAAGAGAATACTCAGTTAATGAGAACTCTCTATTTTCAACCATCCTGAATAATCAAGAATTTTTTTTACTAGAATGTACTTAGAGAAACAGCACAGGCCCTTCAGAGAGAAAATTATGTGGATTAAATTTTATCCCCTCCTGGGGGGGGGGGGTGAATGTTTCTTTAATGTAAGGTATTTCTGTCAGTGTCCCCATAAAGAATCCAACATTTCAGCATGTGATCGTTTTCCCTTTTCCTGTGGGGTCAACGATGAGAGACATAAGGAACTTTGGTCATGGGAAACATTGGCAAGTAGAAAGCAAATGTGGAAAATTCAGAATTGAAGGACCCACTAGCTGGGTGCTGGTGGCTCACACCTGTAATGTAGCTACCCAGGAGTCAGAGACCTGAAGATCAAAGCTAAGCACCAGCAGAAAAGTCCATGAGATTTGCATCTCTCGTTAACGAGCCAAAAGTTGTGGCTCAAGGGGTAGAGCACCACCCTTGCTTGAATGAAAAGTCAAGCAAGAGCAAGAGGTCTTGAGTTCAAAGTACCAGTACCTGCGTATAAACAACAAGATAAATAGATCCTTCTTTTATTCTCATTGCGTGACCATGACATCATGGTCATGATGGCCATTGTTTTATAGGTTCCTGATTCAGTGGTCTTCATCTTTGGTAGTTTTCATCCATTGTTCTTCTCCCTAGTTCCAACCACAAGGGGTTGCTTGCATTGTATGTAGGCATCTTCAATGTGACAACTGTAAGACATGGTGGATGTTGGCCATTGCATTGCTAAATGTATTCCAGTGCACAGATGAACCCCTTTTCCCTACCCCTAGGCCTTCTCCAGCTCCAAATACCAGTAGTTCTGAGGCTGACAAACCCTACCATCCAGAGATGACATTTTATCACCTACAAAATACGAGTCAGCCCTTAAAATTTAGTGAACCAGACTTTACATGCAAGACCTCTGGCATAAGGGCCAGAAAAAGAATCTAGGATCTTATCTAGTAAAGATGAAAGAAGTTCTGTAAAATCTTTATGTCATATAGATTCTTCATATATGACTATCTCTAGAATTAATATTAAGTTAGAGGGCAGAGGCAATATATAGCATTAGGAAATAACTCTGTGGCCATACACATCATTTCCTTTCTTTCTTCCCTTCCTCCACTCAAGTAAAAACTATAACTACCCTTCCACCATGTAGGGAGGGAAAGTATTAGGGCTTGAACTCAGGTGCTGGACATTTTACTGAGCTTTTAGTGTTGTTGTTGTTGTTGTTGTTAGAGAGTAAAGTTAGTGTTCTACCACTTGAGCCAAAGCACCACTTCTGGCTTGTTGGTGGTTAATTGGAGAAAAGAGTCTCATGGACTTTCCGGCTCCAGGCTGGCTTTGAAATGTGATCATCGGATCTCAACCTCCTGAATAGCTAGAGTTACAGAGTTATAGATATGAGCCACCAGAGGCCAGGTACTCTCATTTAAACATGTGCTGTGACAAATGCAACTTATCTCCCCCCTATACAAGCACTTGGAATTTAAGAAACTCATTCCCTAGCACCACAGAATAATTGGAAACAATTGGTGTTGGGAGATTAAAGAAATGCAATAGGATAGGAAATGAGAGGCCATGGTTGACCATAATCACCACTGTGATTATGAAAGTACAGGTTTAAAACTAATTAAAAAGTGTTAGTCAACCTTCCGTACTTGGGAATCAGAATTTCTACCCAACCATCCTAGTCTGCACAGAGATGATATCTATAGAAGACATAATTATAAATGGAAGGGATGCTTCAAAGAATACTCCTGAAAGGGTTATTCAACCCTTTTCCCTTTTTGGGGGATTCATATCAATAAAGCTTAATAAGAACTAAGAGTGAAATTACTGCTAACTGTGAACTTAATAATGCCCTACTGGGAGTTCATTAATATCTCTACAGGTACACTGAAGCATTATCTTAATTGCACATGATACTTCTAAAAATTGCCTTTTACAACTTTCATAGAAACTGCCCTCTGGAACAAGCGTGCATACACTTTGTATTGCCTTTCCAGGCTGTGCCGATTCTCCCCCAGACAACAGGCTTTTCATCTTTCCTAAAGGAAGATGATTTCCCAGATGACTGGCCCCGTCACACAAGCAAGCATGACTGCACAAAGAGGAACAGTATGTTATAAAGAGAACGAAGACAACACACATGAACATAAATTCATATCTTCCTTCTTTTTTTCCCCCTGCAGGGAGGGTACAGATAGAACTGTTCGTTCCATAACTTAAATAGAATACAAAAGAAGAAGAATTTGATGTGAAGAACAGACTGTAATACGTTTTGGTTAGAATTTAGGTTTGTGTTGGAGCCTTGGTACCAATTTCAGTGGATTTCCATGACATTGGTGTTCATGCAGTGAGAGGCACATCTAAACAGGAGTCTTCAGTTATTTTAACAGATGCTGACAATGAGCTGCTACCTGGAAGGGTTGTGTATCCCAGCCTAGGAATCCTTCTGCCTTTTAGCAGCTGACAATGTGGTAATTGTGGGATACGATTATATGTGGTAGAATTGATGTCTCAACACTTTGAGCATGGAAGTACATCACCCATTGATGCAATATGGCTTTTGTGTATGCTAGACAGGACATAACTACCTTGCATTCGAATGTTTCCTTCTTTGACTTGTTCTTTTCTGGTTGGACTTGAGTGTGGCAATGTTAACATAAGGTAAATAAATGAATTGATGGTTCAGGAACCAAGCTCTACTTCTTTGACTTGTGACTGATGTCCTGGTTGCTAAGAAGATATTAGGGCAGGACCACCCTTGTAGAATGACAAATCCCAGAGGAAAATAGATAAGATGGAGTTGGATTGAATCTGAGGTGCTATAGATGCTGCTTCTAAGAGAAGAAATAGAGCAAGAGGCTTCTTGTTTCCTTGGTCCCTTGGTCCATGATCCTTTTTCCTTGGTCCCTTGACTTAGTACTTCTATCCAAATGCTGTCATTTCTTGTCTGGATCTGGATAAAGAGAAATAAATCCCAGGAAAAGCCTACCAAGGCGGGGGGCGGGGGGGGGGAGTTGCAAAAATATGCTTTTCCGGTGTGTAGTAACATCCATCCCAGACTTTTCCAGGCTATAGTAACTCCCAAGAACTCTGAGTCACTCTATCCCCAGAAACATGAAAACAAGGGCCAACAATGGACTCTTCGGTTCACCCCTCTCATCGTTTACTGGCTTGCTCATTCACTCAGCAAATGCTGATACTGTTGTGGGTCTATGCAGTGATTCAATCATTATAATCAATGTCCTTGTCCTCCATGAGGTGAAGTATTCTCTAGATACACAGAGACTCAAAACTATATAACTGTATAGATATTTGTTTTGTTAGACTCAGGAAGCTTTTGTGACCCAAGAAAACGTCCATATCCCAGAAAAAGTCATCAGTTGGCTCTGTATACAAAGTCACTGATTTCTATTCCAAAATTGGAGAATTCAGGAGAGGGCCTAGTGGTGAAATTGGGCTGGTGACTTGGTGTAATTTAACTTTTCTTTGTTCTTTAAGTCTTGCAAACCAATTCGAGCATCCTTATTAGTTGTATTGGTGGTAAGATGTAAATATTGATGTCTCAAAAGGATAGCTATATAAAGTTGTATATGATGTGATTTGTTTACATCTCAACATTTCACCTTGAGTCCTTTTTGGTACTTGGTTCACATGACAGTTTTACGTATTATTTATTTATTTATTTTTCTTTGTTATAGGACTTGAACTCAGGGTCTGAGTGCTGTCTCGGAGCTTTTATGCTCAAGGCTAACTCTCTGCTACTTAGGAACACAGTGCCACTTCTCACAGTTCTCTTGGTTAAACAGAGATAAGCGTCTCATGGACTTTTCTGCCTGGGCAGGCCTCAAACCATGATACTCAGATCTCAGCCTCCTGAGTAACTAGGATTACAGGTGTGAGTCACGGGCTCCTGGCACACAAGACATTTTTAAACTGTTTAAATGATACAAAGCGCTGATTTGAAAAAGTGAAGAGAAGGGCAAAAGCCCCAGAAATGTGAACATCTTCTCCCCTCTGTTACATAATGCATTGCAGACATACAGAGCACTAGGAAGGATTGTTGCTACAGTGGTATTGGAACTATGTACACTCTCCAGAAGAAAGCAACAAGACACAGCCTTCTCAGGTTGTAAATCACCCTCCAGGATCGATATAAAAATCACAAATTAATTTAATGAGTCCTTAAATGTATTTAGTGTTATAGAAACAAATTTCAACCTGTAATGTGCGAGACAGTACTGAATAAGAGCTATATCCCCAGAGAAAAATCTTGATATTTTTCTATGGAAGAGGAGGAGGGAGGCTAGGATGTAAGAAAATACATTATAGATATGAAAGTGGAAATCATGCAGAGGTATTCACTCTGAATCTATAGAGTATTGCATGTATCATCAACTCCTCCCAATGAATTCATGTACTGGCTCCTAAAACTGAAATTCTATACCCGATGTGCTCTCCTTGACATCCGTGAAGTTGTAAAGATCCTTTCACAGATCAGGCGTTAGCAGTGATTTGGAGATTAGAAGCTTCTTGACGCAGGCCTTGGCAATGATGTTTTTGGATGCCACATCCAAAGTCCTAACTACAAAAAACACAAATATATAAAGGTGGTAATAGAAAACTTTTTTAAAAAAAAAGCTTCTTCAATGCAAAGAAAGCACTTTACAAAGTACATGAGACAACCTATGGACTAGGAGAAGATATGCAAGCCACATATCTGATAGGAAGTTGATACTGTAGTAAATATGAAGAATTCTCATGTCTATAAGACCAAGTCCTATGTATCAAATGGGGTGAGGAGAAGTGGCGCTGTGGCTCAAGTGGTAGAGTGCTAGCCTTGAGCTGAAGAGCTGAGGGACAGAGCTCAGGCCCAGAGTTCAAGGCCATGACCGACAAAAAAAAAAAAAAAGAATCTCAAAAAGGGGTGAGGAGCTGCGTAGGTATTTCTCCAAAGACATACTGTGACCAGCAGGTATAAAAGAGTGTCCAACATCACCAATTAGCAGAGAATGAAAATAGAAACCTCAAAAAAAAAATCTCATCTCACACCTTCTGGCATTGCTATTATCCAAAAGACAAAAGGGAGCTTGTGATGATGGAGTAGTCAGAAGGTTCTTCCTAATTGGTGAAAATAAACTCTTAAAGTATTGATCTTTCTCATAAGAGAGGGTGGAAAGCTGTAAGACAGAAAGTGTATAGGACACAATGAAGAACAAAAGGTGGTGAAGTATTCCAATTAAGGAAAGGAAAAAGAAAGGTTCGGTGGTGCATCGTGCAGGGACAAACATGAGGGAAAAGGCTCTGTCAGTGTTCTGCTTTCTAGCCGACACAATGTTCTTATTAAAGGGAATTTGAGCCCACAGATTAGGAATAAGGCTTTAGAGATAGACGGGATCTGCCATGCACATATCACATTTTCAGGACTGAATACAGGAACATATACTGTACTTGCTAAGCAGGTATTCTATCACTGAAGCCAAGATTTCAACCCTTTTCTCTCCTCTCCCTTCCCCTCCCTTCCCTTCCCCTCCCCTCCTCTCCTCATCCCCTCCCTTCTCCTCCCCTCCCCTCCCCTCCCCTCCTCTCCTCTCTTCTCCCCTCCCCTCCCCTCCTCTCCTCTCCTCTCCTCTCCTCCCCTCTCCTCTCCTCTCCTCCCCCTTCCCCTCCTCTCCTCTCCTCTCCTCTCCTCTCCTCTCCTCTCCTTTCCTCTCCTCTCCTTTCCTCTCTCCCTCTCTCTCAAGTAGTTTTATAAGGGCATTTCAATTTAACACTTTCATTTTGTGTCTTGATACAAGTTCACCCATGCTCATTATCCCCCACATACCTGTCACTTCCCCAACTTTCAATTCCAGAAGGCCATTTCTAAATCTATAGAAATAGACTGAGCTTTGGCTGTAAGTTTTTAATCAACAAAACAGAATAAAAAATGATAAGCTTAGCTGTCTACATATTTTTCCAAGGTAAGAGGATAAATTGGAGTTGATTTTTAAAAAGCAAGGGAATTTTCACATTATACCTGTGGTTTCTCTGGAATTCTTGATCATGTAATTAGTAAAGAAAGTTAAATACATTATTGTTGTTGTTGTTATATGGTTTGGTCACCTGAAAACCCCAAGAAAATAAGCTTTCAACTATTGGAAATAATAACAGTTTTAACAAGAGTACAAGTCAAAATAGATATGCAAAACTAAAAACATTCCTATGAATCAGCAAGATAGATCATAAAACAATATTTTGTTCTCACATCTAATATAAGAAAAATAATTATTATTTTGAAAGAAAATTAATAAGGAATGTAGAAAGCCTACATAGAGACAATTAACTTTTTACAAAGAAAAATATGAACGAGAAAAGAAATGAAAATCATTATTTTCCCATGAAGAAGATACAATGTTATGAGTGCATCAATGTTACTGAATTGATGTGCAATGCAATCCTCATCAAAATCTTAATGAAACTTGTGAATTTGAAAGAAGTTCTTGTAAAGTTTATCTGGAATCTAATATTGTCTTTAAGTACTCTAAGCTTATAATGGCTAAAATAGTAAAATGCTAGCCCATGACTTGAAAGACAGAAAAGTGGAAGAATAGAAAGCATACAGAAAGATGCTTAAGGATGGAGCACATCGCAAGGAGTGCCATTTCTGACAGTATGCTGTGATTAATTACTTAATGGGTGGTGCTGTGGTGATTAAGCTAACCATAAAAGAGAACCAAAATTACCCTGTTGTTATTTTACCTCACAGAACAACCTGGCTGCTTTGCATGTGGAGAATGATGCCATTGAAGACACAGGATATTGCTTGAAGTTTGAGCTGGGGGAGTCATCTGAACAATTCTTAGAAAAGATTCATGGATTATGAATTTGCTATGAGGATTTTAACTTCTAGGAGACTGAACACTTGGAGGGGATTGACTTATTTAAGAATGATAGGTTTGGGGCAGGTGAAATGTCCGTACTGCAGAATATTATTTTTTTTTTTTTGGTCGGCCGTGGGGCTTGAACTCTGGGCCTGGGTGCTGTCCCTCAGCTCTTCAGCTCAAGGCTAGCGCTCTACCACTTGAGCTACAGCGCCACTTCCGGTTTTCCGGTGGTTTATTGGAGATAGGAGTCTCGCGGTCTCTCCTGCCCGGGCTGGCTTTGAACCGTGATCCTCAGATCTCAGCCTCCTGAGTAGCTAGGATTACAGGCATAAGCCACCAGCGCCTGGCTTGCAGAATATTATTCTACAAGAGGAGTGTAGAGGGAGCAAAGAAAGAGAGGGGAGGAAATGATGAGGGAGGGGAGGGGAGATGGGAGGGGAATGGAACTAAGATGCATTTTTTCATTTGGTAATAAAATATATGTGAACTCCCAAATACACCAAGTTAATAAAGAGATATAAAAGGATGATCACTGAGATCCAGGCATTAAATCAATATGCTCTCTTATAGTTACATATGGATCTCTTCATAAATAACATGTATTGTCAATTTTCTAAGACAAAGGCTGAAGTCATTCCAAAGAAGGACAATGTAGATGTTTTAAATCCTGCTGACACTCATCATTAACAAAATCACTCTGCGTGATAGACAAATTGACGTGTAGCAAAAAGAATAACAATACAGATGATGATGTGTTCGTGGTACGATTAAAGATTGAAAGTGTCTTGCGTTCTTCTTTTCAGAGACAGAAGTCTTTAGAGGGAATGCCTCTTTTATAGGAGATGAAAAAGTTGCTTTTATCAAAGATCAGTTCCTGACTTCCCATGAAGACTGGCAAGAGGGAAGGGGTTCAGAGGGAGAAGCAGAGAGAGAAGGTGTAGGTGACGGCTAATGATGACTTGTAGTCATTTGGGACCTGGGGGAGGAAAAGCCAAAGCTGCAACCACACTGCAAGCCAGGCGACAAGACGCTTACAGCCCTGGTGACTGGACAGACAGAAGCCTCAGATCCTGTCACCTCTGCATGGCAGGCCAACGTGGGAAAGGCCCTGTGTTCCCTCCGCATCTCCAGAGTACTACATCCAGGTGCCAACTTGAGAAGGGGTCTACTGTGTGTGAATGAGCTACTGTAGGGACAGAAGGAATGAGAGACAGACAGAGACAGACAGACAGAGAGAGACAGAGACAGAGACAAAGACAGAGAGACAGAGAGAGACAGAGAGGCAGAGAGAGAGACAGAGAGAGAGACAGAGGAGAGGGTCAGCAACGGACCTGCTGCGAGTAGGCAGCAGGGAGCAGTGGCTGAGGAGGCCGGGTGTTTGGAAGTCTGACTGTGATGGGGAATGAGCTCACTGCCTGTGGGCAGCAGAGACTCAAGGGGGCCAGCCTGTGCCCAGTGAGTTGTTTGCCTTCCAAAGCTGATTTTCGGCTGTGTTTGTGGCTGGCTGGCATACGAGGTCGGGAACTAGCCTCTGCATGGCCAGTCCTCACATCCCCACCTTCCCTCTCCCCATAGCGAGGAGTCTCGAAGTCCTGAGAGCAGTAGGCAGAGCTCTGGGTGGCTGGGGTTCTCTTCCTCAAGTTCAAATCTCAGTGCTCTGTTTGCTTCCCTGAACCTCTGCGGCAGTCACATACAGTAGACTCCAGACACGGTTATAGTTCCGACTACAGATTAAAATTCTGACTAAAATTCATCTTTTCCCATTCCTCACCCTTCATTTTTGTGGTTGTTTTTGTTATGTGTTTTTTTTTCTATTATATTTTATATTACTGTTATCACTTTATTTTGACTTCTTTATATTTTGATTTTTTTCTTTCCTTATTTTACCTAATTCTATGTTGATTTTTTTTCCTTTTCTCTTGAAATTGGGTGTTTTTGTCTCTTGCTCTGGTCCGCTTTACCAATTTTTTTTTCAACTTTAATCTTGCTTTTTCTTTTGTTTTTGTCTCTTTGCTGGGTACTCCTGTCCTTTATTCTTTATTATTTTTAAGATCATTCATTTCAAGTTGTTCTTTTTAAAAAATTATTATTAAGTAGTTGTACAAAGAGGCTACAATCCCATAAATTAGATTCTGAGTACCATGAATCTTGATCACTGTTACCCTTTCCATCATCCTCCCCCATTATACTATCATGAAATCTTAACTTCATTGTTTACTATTTTTTTTACCACTTTTAATGATGGCATAGTAAGTGTCTTTAATTGATTTATATTATATTTCTACATCTGATATTATTTGGCATTCTCCCCCTCCCCCCCCCCGCCCCCCGGTCCCTGTACTGAGCAACACTAGAGATTGAGCTCAAAACTGCCACTAAAAAATATTGATAGGAATCTGGGAGAGACATGAATCCTGCTCTCACACAAATTACACAGAAACACAAGAAATTTGGAAAAACAAGATGACTCATAACTTTGGTAGCTGAATTTAAAGATAATGACATCGTTGAAATGCCAGACATAGAGTTCAAAGGGACAGGATTTTAAATGACCCATGACCACAAAGAAACTAAAGTAAGCTTATGACTGAAGTAAATAAGTTGAATCAAATCAAGGTTGAATAAGACATTTAGCAAAGAAATGGGAGGAAAAGACCTAAATATAAGTCATGGAAATTAAAAATTCAATAAATATAGCATACTCAACCAAAAGCATTTTTAATAGA
The DNA here is from genome assembly GCF_019054845.1 of Dipodomys spectabilis. NCBI lineage: Eukaryota > Metazoa > Chordata > Mammalia > Rodentia > Heteromyidae > Dipodomys > Dipodomys spectabilis. The sequence goes on from NW_024870731.1 coordinate 39,200,746, forward strand.
ATAAAGCAAATAGAAGATAGAAAATCCAGAACTGAAGACATGTTTGAGGACTTATTGCATTTAAATAGCAATTTTTAAAAAAAGAATCAAAATCACAATATCTAAGATCTCTGGGACAGAAGAGACTAAATATGAATCTATAGTGTAGAAGAGATAACTAAGATACAAACTAAAATCATATGAAATCCATTTCCAGAAACTCTATTGTAAAAGTTTCTAATCTAAGGGTAGAAATAGAATGATTTAAGAGATATGGCCTATACACACAATGGAGTTGTTATTTTTTCAGCCATAAAAAGGAAAAAAACTTACCTTATTTGCAGAAAAGCAGGTGGGAGTAGATATCATCATGTTAATTAAAGTAACCCAGGACCAGAAAGAAAAAAAATTCATGTTTTGTTTAATTTTATGTTGACTCTAGATTGTAAAAACGACAAGTAGAACGGAACCTATTCAAGAGGAGAAAGGGGAAGGAGAAAACAGAAGGTGATTTGGGCAAGAATATGATTGGCATAGATTATATACATATATGAAAAATGTCAATTGTGTACACTGCTGTACAGTATAAACAAGCATAAGATTGCACAGTTAATTTACCAGAAACAAACAAAAAACTTCTCTGACTATATCTACGTGGACTGAGAATAACAAGTAAGTAACTCAGAAGCATCATAGTAAAATAAATATGCAGCATCCTATTTCGTAGGCTACATCAATTTCCCTAGTCCTTCATCTCCATTACCACAAATGATATCCATATAAAACCCCCTATTTCCATTCCAGAGATGAAATCCATTTACTGTTTCATTCTTCATCTTGTCATCATTATCTGTAAAATATGGAAACTAATAGTACGGGATAGAGAACACACACATGTGTGATTGTAAGCCAGTAGATATTTCTTATTTACCATGGGAGGAATGGATCACATACAATCATTTTCCCAGAGTCTGTGGTAAGGAGGAAGAACATCTTATTTCACCAGGATATTTATTAGTGACATTTGGGGCACAGTTAAGGAAATGCATTTGTATTGGGACTTTCCACGATTCTGATGTTTTACAGCTACTTCATAAGTGGGAATTCTAGTAGAAGGCTGGTTGCATGTTTATTAAGGCTCTTTGAGAACTGGAGAAGCATCTAGACCGAGAACACATTTGTGTGCCAGCATGAAGCTTTTACATTTCCACAAGTGCAAATTGATGGAAATGTATTGACATGTTCGCCCTTCTTTCTGCTTTATTTCTTGTGAGGAAAAGCCTTTTTGTCCCTCTCTCCTTCCCTCCCTCAGTTTTTCTGACCAGAAACTTGATTCATTGGATGTTTTCTTTACTTCATACTTATAACCTCCAAACTCTCAGCCTCACACAGTAACTCATTCTGGTGATGTGTGTAGGTAAGTTTTTTTTTGCTCAAGGGTTAAAAGTGTTTGAATAGCAGCCTAGGGATGAGGAGCAAAGTAGCATTCAATGCTGTGGGCAGAGATGGGCCTGGACTCCAAATTCTGCCTGCCTTTCTGTTTTATGCTTATGACTAGAATACTTTTGTAACCACTTAGTAAATTGTTACAATTAAGAATTCAAATGCTTGCTCAAGGAGCTTTCAGGTTTTCTTTCCCTTTTTAAAATGTTTATGGTAAACGTGATACACAGTCAGGCATTGATTGCATTTCTTTTTGAACGGTGTCACCCCTTCCCTCGTTTTCTCCCAGTTTTCCACTCCCAACCTTCCTCCCAAGTTGTATAGTTCATTTCCAACGAATTAGTTTACCCTTTGTCCTACTATTTGAGTATTTTTTTTTATTTTATAGTTTCATGACCCGAGGCAAAAATCATATTCTGCTTCTCCTTGTTTGTTTCTTTTTTAAACAGACTAATAAAACATATTGGCTGGCTGCACTGGACATTGATGAAAGTGAGCTCTGTGACTTGTGGGTGGAGGTGGGAGGGAGGCCATGGGCGGGAATGAGGGACCAGATAACACTATGCTATTACCTGGTGCAGGGAAAGGCAACCCCGCTGTATATCACCACTAAAGCAACATTAAATTAGAAAAAAAATATAGCCTAGTCTACTGTAGTCTAATATAGGGTACTTGCTGGTAATTAGATGAGGGGCTACATATAAAATATGTAGAGTAGGACTTGTATGGTGAAGAATTCAATAAATAGTATACAATGTTTCTAAAGCAATAATATTTGGGATACATAAAACTACTGTGTTTTTTTTAAATCTTGGCCAAGGAGAATGTGAAAACATATTGCAAGGTATTTTTTGTAGCTCTATCTATCTATAATTTGACTTCATTAAAATCAGTGGGTCGCAACCGCTTGGCTAGCTGAATTTTGCCTGGTCTCAAAAATAAGTATGACATAGAGGAAGGGAAGCCTTCTCTATGGGAAGCATGAAGCACCCCTAGACACCATATTTTCTTACAGTGGTCACTCAGTATAAAATGGCTTATGATATTTGTGAGTATTTAGAATCTGTGCCAACTAAAGCAGTCTCTGGACGCACGGTGGTCAGACAGGATTTGTAGACATACAGTGAAAACATGGTGTGGTGTACAGTATTCGGTAGGGTGCAGAGGTCACCAGCCAACCATGGCCTGGATTCTGCCATTGCTAACTTCATCCCCCACTTCCTGAGGGGAGAAGGCAAAAGGGCAAGACGGAGGCAGCGCTTTTGTGTCATGGGGAAGAAGGGATGGTGGTTAACTTGGCAGAATGTACAAAACCCGCCTTGGACGCTCCAGCCTGGAATCTCAGGTGACTGAGTCTGCACCCTCGCAGTGGGGTGATCTCACGTGATGCTTTTCTTGTCTTTGCAGATTCCCCAGATTAGTTACGCGTCCACGGCCCCCGAGCTCAGTGACGACCGGCGCTACGATTTCTTCTCCCGTGTGGTCCCACCGGATTCCTTCCAAGCCCAGGCCATGGTAGACATCGTCAAGGCTCTGGGCTGGAACTATGTGTCCACGCTCGCGTCTGAGGGAAGCTATGGAGAGAAAGGTGTGGAATCCTTCACGCAGATTTCCAAAGAGGCAGGTAGGAAGAGATTTCAATCCTCCAGCTGACCTCTGCTCTCCAGATAACCTGTGCCCTGTGGAGACCGTGGAGGAAAGGCTGGAGTTCCCCTCCCTGCCCCGCTCCGGCCTTCCCTGCTTCCTGTGAAGTCTGTATACAGCCTTTGTCTGAAATGTATGCTGGTTTGGGACAGATTTTCCAAGGCCTGACACTAAAGTCAGTAAACGACCTCTTAGAAGGATGAAGGACAAAAAGAAAACAATAAGCACTAAAATTAATACCTTACATATACCTCATAATTAATTGGAGGGGCTTCCAGTCTGCATCTGTTAACCAAACGGGGGCCATTTGAATGCTGGCTGCCTCTCCTCCCTGCCTCTCTCCAAAATGAGAAGCTGATGAGAATTCCCTGACACACACACACACACACCGTTCTGACTTCCAGAGGGGTTACAACAATGCCTGGGAAGACTTGGCCAAAACAGCATACATCATCCAAGGAGCAGAATGCATTTCGATAGATAGTCATTCACACTTCCAGAGCATTCTTTTACGTTTGTTTATTTGGCTCTAGCTGAAAATTAATGGGCTCTAGTGTTTTTTTCAGACGTCTTTGACGGGCAGATTTTGAAAAAAATGACATAAAGTTTTCCAGTTTAGGGATCTTTACGATAAATATTAGGGCTTTCCTTATATCACACACACACACACACACACACAGAGATAGAGAGATAGAATTTCTTATGTGATTCTTATGCTAAAATAAGGCCTCAATTTTATTGGCAAGGATTTTAGAATTTTATCCATCAATAGCGTTATTGTATTGACTGGCCCAATGGACTGATCTTATAAACAGAGAAGCAGCAGTCCATTGCGTGTGGGATGGAGTCGTGAATGTTGAAGTGAGGGCTTTGAGCATCTGAGTCTCAGACTACAGGTGTATGTTCAGATGTTCCATGTTTCTGCAAATGGCTCACAGACCTGCACCTGGCTCCTGAAAGGTGGAAGCGAGGCTTGTTTGAAAACTCATAGCTTTTAACCCAGTACATGATTAACAGCTGTGACTGCAAATGTCAGTGATGGCTGGATCATTCCTGTGTCTTCTCTCTCTCTGACTGAGTGCTCTTATTCTTAGCAATATTCTTACAACGTGGATCATTGTAATCCTACTAAAATGTCTAGATTCAAGCACACATACGCGCACTTCCTTCCTGTGTTGTGCTGGCTTTGCTTGTGCTCCTAGAGTATTCACTAAGCTATCTTATCACATTTTCATGCAATTTCTTCCCTAGGTTTTTCTTTCCTCATCCTCAGAACTGTAGGATAAGACCATTCCTGTATTGTGCACCACAGTATCTACAGATGCCATGTTCCTAAGGAGGGAGAAATGCCTCGTATAATTTAGTTAGAAACTTTCTGATTACAGGGAGGGAAAAAACCTATCTTAACTCTGGCCTTGTGGCATGCTTTGATTTATAGGATTCATTAACAATTGGCTTCATGAGTCCCCACAGAGATAGCTAATCATTTTGGAGGGTGTTTTATTTCTTCCTTTTTTTCTCTGAATTCTACTTTGATCAAAATAAGGCTGGAGGCTGACAGAGAGAAATATCTAAAATATTAGGATGGAAAGATGGCAAAAGATCTAGAGGGAAAAGATGGGTAACATACTGAGATAAAGTTCAAAAATAAAGCTCACATAACATCTCGCATTATGTAATTGCTGTCAGGGGATAGGGACTTTAATACTGATTTTCCTATTGGATAAAAGAAGAACACTGGGTGCTCTGGTACATCATTTATAGTATCTGTGAGATTAAGACCGTGTTGGTCTTTCGACGAGGATAGCTTTCCCTTTCTTAGGATTAAGGCAGATGTTTGCTGTGGGCCTTTATAAAACTATGCTCTATGAACAGGTCAGAAGCAAGGATTGTTAGGTTGTTTTTTCCGCTCTTGTCATTTGGTGGAAATGTAAGAAACAATATCAGAATTTGCTCCATAATGACTTTACAAAGAAGTGCAGTCTTTGTAAGATGCTTAGAACACCCTCGATATTCATTCAACCCAATCATATGTTTAAATGCCAAGCTCAATATTGAACATTGTGTCATTGACAATTTGAATGAAATCCTTCAACTTTAGAATGTTTCCCTTTGGAGACAGGATAGCTTAAAAGTCAGCTAGTGCTTCTTAATGTGAGAAAACAGAGAGTTTTCAGGAAATGTCTTGAAAATAAGGTTTTGAAAATATTTTTTTTTCTAAGTCTCATAGTACTCAGGGAAAAAATAAGATGTATTCCAACTGTACCATAAACATAAATAACTTAAACTCACATGTGTTTTTAATGGGGTCCTTTCTTCGATTTAAATTAAAAAAAAGGTGAGTCTGGGTACTGGTGGCTCATGCCTGTTATCCTAGCTACTCAGGTGGCAGAGATCTGAGGATCATGGTTCAAAGCCATCCCAAGCATGAAAGTCCATGAGACTCTGATCTCCAATTAACCACTAGAAATCTGGAAGTGGAACTGTGGCACAAAGTGGTAGAGTGCTAGCTTTGAGCAAAAAGAGCTCAAGGACAGTGCCCAGGCTCTGAGTTCAAGCCCCAGGACTGGGGAGAAAAAAGTGAGAAGGCTAGAAAAAGTGAGGGGAGAAAATGAGAAGAAATTACAACTTAAGTGGTTTGCGGAAGTCTCCCTTTGTGACTGAGCAAAAGCAGGAAAACAAATCAGTTTCCTTTCTCTTAACATGAGCCTCTTGCTGTTCCAAAAGTGGTGTAGGTATTTAGATACACAGATTCATATCCTAGCGTCTCCTAAAACAATCCATCTCCTTCCTGTGATGTCCAATCAATCAAACAGTAACAGAACCGAGATCTGAAAAATAAGAGAAAGTCTTTCTCTCTTGGAGTTTCTGGGAAAGTACTCATGCTTAAGGAATTTTAGGAAAACTTCTAGGATAATAGCAAAGATTTATTGTTCTCCTCATCTGACGAACCATAGAATCTGACTTTAGGAGGGACAAAAATTCTGTGTGTGTGTGTGTATGTATGCATGTGCGTGTGTGTGTGTGCAAAGTAATATGACAGAGAAATGAGCAAGCTAGCAGTTATGATGTCAGAAAGACTTGGATTTGAATAATGGAGTCCATTACTTTTGTACTGTAAACATCTTGACACATGATTTAACTTTTCATGCCTCAGCTTTCTCAGAGAGAATGAGATTCATGATACCTGTTTCATCACGTTAGTAAAATAAATGAGATGATGCATGAGGAAACGCGTAATACTCAACAATACCTGATTGTTAGCCAAACACGTTGGTTCCCCATCAACAAGGCAAGTTATTGCTGGAGCCTGAATAGCTCAGAAATAACCTGAATGATGGATGATATCGGCCTTTGATTGTAATTACAAGAAGTGACTTATTTTTATTTGTCTTCAGCCTTCCTTAGCACAGTTAGGGAAGTTTCCTTAAGAGACAGAAGAACTGGACATTTTGGCCTGGAGGGTAAAGTTCCAGAGGAAAAGGGGTATAGCTCATCTTCAAAAGGAGACACAGAGGCTCAACTATAGAGAATTACTGGATGGGAGAATAGCTTGGTCATTTCTGTTAGGAGGGGAAAGCTCTGTTGCTCATAATTACTGTGGAAGTAATTATGCTTTTGTACTGATATCACTAATAACCAATAACTATTAGAGGGAGAAGGTTTATTCTTCTGTCTTTACTGAGGGTGAATTGAGTCTTCCAAATGAATCTTTTCAGTCTTTGCAAAAAACAAAAAATGTTCACTGGATGAAGCTGAGAGCGGGTAGCTCATGCCTCTAACCCTTGCTGAGTTTTGAGGATCACATTTCGAAGCCAACCCAGGTAGAAAAGTCCCTGTGAGATGCTTATCTCCAAATAACCACTCAAAAACTAGGAGTGGTGCTGTGTCTCAAGTGATAGAGTGCTAGCCTTGAGCACAAAGAGACTCAGGGACAGTGGCCAGGCCCTGAGTTCAAGCCCCAGGACTGGCAAAATAAAGAAAGTTCACTGGATGAGATGCCCAGTTGTGAATTGCACAAGTAAAAGTTTCAGTGGGAAAAAAATTCAATGAAGAAACACCAACGATAATGTATCTGAGTGGGCTAGAGGCAAATAGAACAAGTGGTAAGGACTGCCAGATCTTTTTTATTTCACTTTTTTAATTGTAAAGATACTGTACAGAGGGGATACAGTTACACGAGTAAGGTAATGAATACATTTCCTATCGAGCATTGTTACCCCCTCCTTCGTTTGTCCCCTACCATCCCTTCCCTCCCCACCTCCCCAGCTCCTCCCTCCCCCTCCCAAAGTTGTAAAGTTAATTTTCAACATAATGCCTTGTACAGCTCAACCAGATCTTGATGAGCTAAAAGCCTTCAAGTTGTGGAATTACTTGAACATCTATTAAAGTGGAACTCTAGTGGCTCTTCACCTGAGCTCAGAGGTCAGGATGTCATCAAGGAAAGGGAATTAGTTGAGATGACATTAGTTAATATTTGGGTTGTGGGAAAATAGGTCACTTTGATTTTTTTTTTTAAGTCTTTCCAAGGCTTTTCACCACAGGAGACATTATTTCCTAATCTAATTTCAGTGCTCCAAACGAAAGCCTGGTATTTATAGTGTACAACATCCTATTTTTCAAAAATGGTTTTTGCCCCAAACATCCCACAGTCCCAACCCACTGACAAATAAAATACAAGGATGTTTAAATTATACCTTCACAGAAAAATCCATCATTTGTTTGTTTGTTTTGAAAGAAGTTACAAAATGGCCACTGTGATTAATCCAGTGGAAAGTGCCCAAATATTACATGAATAATTACATTAATATTCCATTAATAATTGGTCTCTTGCAAACTATCTCTTTAGTGATTTCAGCGCCTTGGTAAATGATTCTTGTGTTTTCATGGGAATGGAGCCTCTTTGGGGTTTACCCAAAGGGATCTCTTTTCCTTGTTTGGCAAACGGATCCCTGCTGTTCAATCTTTCAAGAGATGAGCGGAAGTTCTCCAAAGCTGCAGGAGCCCTCAGCAAAATGCAGGTCCACACACTGTAACAATAACCCTCCTAAATAGCTACTGCGTGGACTGACTTTGGAAGACATCTAAGTGGCAGAGTTTCTGATCTTCCTATTCTTCCTGTTCTCCTCATTTAATGGAAAATCTGAGTGCCAATCAATCAATGCCAACAATCACGGAGACGCAGCTGTGACGTGGTGGTGTGGGTGAATTCCTCCAGGGCCAGGGCGGGTAGAGCAAGGTGTTGAAGTTGGCTTCTTTAGCAAGGAAAGGAAAGGAAGCAAAACTCTCACATCCAGGATGAGTCCCCCCAAAAAAGCCAGACAGGGTTTTTGTTTGTTTGTGTATGTGTGTTTTACAGACTGATCCTGTAAAAACTAGGGGCATACTTTAACCTTTCTCACCAGCCGGAAAATTGTTTAGGTGTTGTCCAGACCCTGACACTACAACTGGCTGTGAACTTGTGTCACTGTATAAATGACACCTACATTATGCCAGGGCTGTCTACCTTGGTTATCTACTGCCGTCTTTTTCCTGACTCTGTTGAATGGTATTGTTATTCCATTCAAATAGTAGCCCTAACTGTGGAACAAGCTCCTGTTTAATTAGGTAGGTGTATGGCAAATACCATTGTACAGGCTGATCTATAGCTTCAGCTGATTTATAGCTCGTCTATGTTCTTTTGAGAAACTTGTATATGGGTTTTAGTGTAGACATTTACATAGGAGAAATATTAAGCGAAGTCATCCACATAATCATAAAGGCCTTACTTCAGGATAAAATTCAAAGTATTTATTAGAAAGGCTGAAAAATTTTTAAAAATGGTTATTAAAACATGTTCGTGCCAGGCTACTCAGGAGGCTGAGATCTGAGGATCATTACGCAAAGCCAGCCCTGGCAGGAAAGTCTGTGAGACTCTTTATCTCTACTAAATCACTAAAAAACCAGAAGTGGCACTGTGGGTTAGGTGGTAGAGTGCTCGCCTTGAGCTGAAGAGCGCAGAGATAGCACCCAAGCCGAGTTCAAGCCCCGTGACCAAAAAAAAAAAAAAAAAAAAAAGTTCATGTAGTCAAAACTTATTTTCCTTAAAGTGTCAGCGATGCTTCTGGATTTTAACCAAACTTAGAAAATCAGGACCTATGTGTGGCTCAGTGATCAAGCACTAGCTGAACATGTAGGATTCCACCTGGATTCCACCTCCAGCATCAATACAACCCCAACAACAACCACAGACACATACCCACACTCAGGTATATTCCTTACCAAAGATGATGATAAATTCTGTATGGAAAGGCGTTGTCAGAATTATGACAACAGAAATTACAATGTGTGGCCACTAATTACATGTAACTATACGCTTTTTAAGCCTTCATGCCGCTAAGTACTGAAAATTTTTATGCTTCTGATCTTTTTTTGTCGGTTGTGGGGCCTGAACTCTGGGCCTGGGCACTGTTCCTCAGCATTTTAGCTCAAGGCTAGCTCTCTACTACTTTGAAGCACAGCACTACTTCTGGTTTTCTGGTGGTTTAGTAGAGATAAGAGTCTCACAGAGTTTCTGCCCAGGCTGGCTTTGAACCATGATTCTCAGATCTCAGCCTCCTGAGTAGCTAGGATTATAAGTGTGAGCCACTGGCCCCTGGCCTGATCATTACTTTTAAGCAAAAAATACAACAATAATGTTTAGTTTCATGTTAGGATCATGAGTGATAGAGTTAGTTTATGCTCCTTCCACCGACCCTTTTCAATAACTAAAGACCATTTTGCCCCTAGTCTGTTCTCATGGGTGCTTTGTTGGACATTTAGCCGTGAGTAATTACATCAGGAATTATAATGTGGAAGGGCAAACGGTAGACTCACAGACTGAATATCGCTCTAGGCTTGCCTCAATATATTAGGGTCCCACTGTACTTTTAAAGAAGAGAACACTAGACACCTTAAGTGATCTAGATAACTAGAACTAACTTGGAAGAGAAAGAAGTAGATCAAGAACATTTGGTAATGAAAAACAATTAATCAAGTTACTGCTCTCTTAAGAGACTTAGACTGAATCAGATTCAATATATTTCACTCGTAATCTTTATGTTTTTTAAAAAATCATTATAAGGCACAGAACTAATGAATATATTCTCTCAGGATCAGGAAAGGAGAGTGTGTAACCGTGCATAAAATCTTGGTGGTAAACATATTTGCAAGTTTTCTTGTGCTGTGTTCTGTGGTGCTTCCTTAACGTAGATGAGCAAAATGGTTCCCACATCTTCCCACAGTATGGGGTTTATCCTCTCTGAAATAAAGTCATTGTCTGAGATGACCACATTGGTTTTAGAGTAATGACTTGGGAATGCAACCAGATGGATAACAAAAGACACTTCTACTGAGCTGCCTGATGCCCAGTTCGGCTAGCCCTTGGCTATTTGGTCCTTGGCTCGAGTCCATCTCCTTTATATAGAGAACTCATTCCAGTATCTACTGTGTGAAAACACAAAAGAAAATGCATGGACAGTTCAGTGTGTATACAGAGACTGCTTCTACCTTTTCAAAGGCAAGCGTACTTAGTTTATATCATGACATCATCTTAGGTCCCAGAGAACAATATATACCATGCATCGTTAAGATGGTATATCTAGTTGTAGGGAAGTTTTATGTTTTTGTTTTTTTTTAATGTACCTGGCTTTGTTGTTGTTGTTGTTGTTGTGTGTATGTATTCAATCTGTAGAGTGCATTTATATCACCTGCCCACAAACCTTTTGAGAATTACCAGAAATAAAAAGTGTAAGCAACAGCAACCCTCTTTGGGAGCTGAAGCAAAGACCAAAGAGGAATTGTTTAGGAAAGTTTTGAGGCAACTCAACGAATTAGCAGAAAGGCTACAGAGACTCAAGCTTGGAAGGTAGCAAAGGAAGCTGATCCAGGCAGCTGAAGAGGAAAAGGAAGACCTGTGTCTTGGGGCACTTTGGCCAGGATGAGCCAGCTCCTCCTCCCTTTGGCCCTTCCCTTCTCTGCTCCAGATTTTGGTGAGAAAAACCCAAGTCCTCTGGTGTCTGCTACTGATCATGTCCTAATTACCCACAGAGATGTGAGACCGTTGATGACAATTCCACAAGGGTTTTGTGTATGTGTGGGTTTTTATTGTTGTTGTTGTTGTTAGACAATCTAAGGCAAGTATTAAATTTTGTTTGTGTGTGTGTGTGAGGTAGGAACTAATGTCTGAACTAGGACATTCTCCCTCTTGAGGCACACCCCCAACCATTTTGCTTTAGTCACTTTTTTTTCTAATAGAATCTCTGTCTAGACCTGGCCTTGACTGTGATCATCATTTTCACGTCTCTCTTGTCGCTGGAGTTATAAGTGTCTGCCGCCAGGCTCAGTTTATTTGTTGAGATGGGATAGGGATCTTGATAACTTTTTGCCTTGATTGACTTCAAACTGTGATCTTCCTTATCTTCACCTTTCCAGAAGGTGAGATTACAGGTGTGAGCCACTGTGGAGAGCAAGTATTCATTTTAGATATTTAAAGGATAGCTGGTCAGGAGGAAATGATAAATGAGGCGGGACAAAATGTGATAAAAATCAATTTTCTTCTCTGCCCCTCTAACTGCATGCTTGAAGAAAGGAAGGAATGAAGAACTACTTAATATGTTCTATGTGAGGCGTTGCTATTAAGTTTTTTAAATAAAACTTGGTCACCTCCCCCTTCGCCCGCCACATTTTTCTTGTAACCAAGGCTCAAAAGAAACCATTGCAACTTCAATCAGTTAGATGATTTCTCAAACCACCAGCTTTCTAAGGAGTTAGGAAATCTAATTTCCCAGCTATACATCTGTGACAGAGTTCATTAAGAGATTTCAATCATCAGGTGATTGAATTAGCTATATCCTACCCCATGACTAGAAATAGAAGAAATGATGAGGGGGACAATTTTTCGCCATTAATGGAAAGTTCTACGATATCTGAGTATTTATTCTGATAATAGTAAGCCAAGAAGAATAGTTTTTATGTTATAAGAATGCCCCTGGCCCCTTTGTGCTGTTGGAGAGAGGGTGTGAGCTCAGGATTTCATGCTCTTGTGGAGCATTTTTAGCTCTCAGCTGGCACTTTACCACTTGAGCCACACCTCTGTTTTTGGCTTTGGTTCCTTGATAGTGAGCAGTTTGGAAAAGATATGCTATTTCTGTGTTTTGATAGTCCTAGGAGTCCTTGAAGAAACCTTGGTGACTCTGGGCTTTTGATAATGGATAAGCAAACTTTTATGAAATGAAAAAGTATCAGAAAGGCAGGGCTGGTGCCTGTGTCCTTCCCTGCAGGGGCTTGGGTTTAATGAGATGGCTGAGCGTCCTATGTAGAAGCCCAGCAGAAGGGAGACGTGTTGAGAAAGAAAATGACAGAGGTGCGTTGCATGCTGGGATAGGGCTGAGGAGCCCCGGATGCTGTTTGTGGTCTAGACTAGCACAATGATGTTTCAAAAGCAATGTTGGAGGTCATTGCTGGAAAAAGATGTTTCTAGTAAAACTAGCATTAGCGTGCTGGCCATGAATTGGTGCATTATGAAAACACTATAGGAAAGAAGAGAATTTAGCATGCATAGTTTTCCAAGATGAGAAATCCTTTTTTTGTATGTTTTCTTTTTTAGGTTGGATTTATTCTCAATATTAAGAAGGAAAAAATAGCCCTATTTACATAGCTATGGGATAAGACAATAGAATCTGCGCCTTTATTGTCATTATTAACATAGTCCTTGCTCTCATATTCCTTGTTCTGTGATGTGAAATTCTCTTAGAATGTTGGGTTGACAGGGTGAGAGCCTGTTAGAAGCTGGGAAAACAGTGATGTCTTTCTTTTTTGATGCATGCAATCATCTTATTTCCTATACAAGTAAGTAAAATGTGGAATTAAAATACAGCTCCCTCAGAAAGAGTTAATATTCTGTTATAAAATGAAGCTCAACAAATAGACAAACACAAAGAAGACTGAAGATCCTTATTCAATGCAATTGTTTATTCTCCCTACATTAGCTTTGTGTCACTTTCGGGGGTGGTCCTTATTTTGCTCTGTACAAAGCACTTTCCAATCATTTCATATTGCATCCCTCTGCTCTCTGGAGCTCAGCGGCCTAGAAAACACTTCCCTGAGTGAAGCGTCTCCGTTGTCTCCTTCTCTCCTCTCCCTCTGGGCAGTGTGCCAGCTATTGATATATATTATCTATAGCAATTCATTTAATCTTGTCACCATTACCACACAGAAGATGATGAACTGTTTAGGATGGCTACAGATTTTGAAAAATTGGAGAAGGTGGACTAAATTTTACGAGGAATTTCTGAAGTGTAGACGCTGGCCTAGACCCATGGGAGCGTTAATTACTAAATACAAATGCCTTCACTTTATTTATTTATTTTTAATTCAATGCTGATACTGGCTTCACTCCCGCTAGGCTTTCTCCCCCTCCAGGCTGACACTCTCTACAGGTGAGCCACACCTCAGTTTTCCCCATTTTTTGCTGGATAATTGGAGATAAAAGTCAGATTTTTCAGCCCATGCTGGCTTCCAACCATCATCTTCAGATCTCAGCCTACTGAGTAGCTAGAATGACAGGTGTGAGCAACCAGTACCTGGCTAATGTAGTAACATTACAGTATCACAAAATCCATGAATTGACTTAGCCTTTCATTCAAAGCTTCTGTAAGTCTCACCCCTCCAGAGAGACTTTAGCCCACCTTTTGTCATGTGGGGGACTACAGAAGACTGGTAGAGAACTATGTATTGCTTAATTTCTTAAGATTACTTTAGTTGTAAGTTTATGACAGACAGGGAATTTATACAGTGTTAGACTAAATCAAAGATTGTAACATTTGTGATTTTCCTGTTGTCCATGCTTGTTATAGCAAGTTCTTACACAATTATATTTTTAAATTGAATCTTAAACTAATTCTGCCAATATATTCATTTGTTATGCATTCAATACATAAAGCAGATTGTCATAGATTTTTTTAAAGATGCATGTATAAGAAAGATGCAGATTAAGATAGACAACTAATATATGGTTTGAACCAGAAAATTAAGGAAAACCTGATTTGATTGAGTTGAAAGATCCAAAATGATTATTTTTTCCCTTAATTATAACAAGGTTTGTTGATATGAGAATAAAATCCTGAGTTTTAGGTCACATATATTCTCCATATTGAGCAAGAATACGATTTAGTTCAAGATCAATTTTTCTTTATTTAGACTGTGCCACATTCAAGGCCTGCATGAGTTGATCAGATAGGGAAATAATGGGAGCTAGCAGTAAGTCACATTACTCATTTTAGTTTATGGATGCAGGCAGAGATTGCCAGAAGGAGATGGGCATGCGTTATCATCTCATCTTTTACTTAGTCTTCCTGTCTCTTTCTTTCTCCTTTCCATTTGTATCTCCTTCTCAAACATCAGTAGAACTCCTGAATCTTACTTTTTCCTAACAGTTAAGAGGACAGGTATAACTAGATTCAAGTCCTGCCTCTATCTTTACTAACGACGGGAGTAATACTGTCACCACACTTCCATTTCTTTGTTTGATCTGATACCTTCATTTTGCAATGTGGAGGTGACATCGATAGCTTTGACACTGAGTGTCAAGGTCAGTTGACTGCCAGACCAACTGATTTTTCGGATCATGGCCAGACTAAACCAATCGATTGCCAAAATCTAAATAATGTAAGTCTAGGAAAAATACTGAAGGTGGGAAATTGGGCAAAGTGAGTAGACCACCTAATAAAAGAAATTTGAATCGAAATGAGTTACATGGAGCTATTGGAGCTCTAGGAAGGCTTCTTTGAGATGTCTGATTTTTTTGTATCTACTTTGCTTTACATTAATCTCATTCCTCTCATTCTTATTCCTTTGTTTTTTTTAAATCTATTAAAAAGTATCTTTAAGTAGTTGTACAAAGGAGGTTCCATTTAATGAACCAGTTTATGAACACAACGCATCTTGATCAGTGTCACCCCTTTCAACGTTCTTACCCACTTTCAACCATCCATATTCTTATTCCTTTCATCTGTATTATTTTTTTTCCTCCTCATTTTCTTCCTCTTCTAAACTGTTGCTGCCCTAGACCATATTGGGTACAGATGCAGATATCAAACAACTCAAGTGTGACTTTAAAGAGCTGGATCGTCTAGAGCCAGAGCATGTGGGTGGAAAAACCCAGCAGATCCTGCCTTAGGAGAGGTTCACAGAAGCACCAGCAGAGGTAGCAGACAAGCCCCAAAATTGCAGCCAAGGTGTTAGTCTCAATTAATCTTGAGAAACACTGGTTCCTAGACTAATTAAATGGAAACATGGAAGAATCTTGCTCAGAAAACGCACGAGCAACTCTGTCCTTCTCCAGAAGGGAACAAAGAAAGATTTTTATTTATCTATTTACAAAGCATTTAAAGGATGTCAACGGCATACTCATTTCTGTTACAGGACTTCAGTAGTTCAGTGGTGGATAGTGTTTATCATCACGGAGTTTATAACAGACAAAGACTATAGACATAAATGTAAATGTATACAGCTCATAAACAAGCCAAGGTGTGTATGCTATGTCATTTTAGACAAGTTGGTTGGGAAAGTCTCACTCAGGAGAGACTATTTGAACAGAGAGATGAGTGAAATAGACATTGGGCCATGCAAACATTTGAGAGGATTATTCTAGGCCGAAGGAACAGCAGTATTCAAAATGAGTTTCATATAAGAACATTCTAGTCCCAACAAAGAAAGAATTTTCTAACATGGGATGATTTGGTCAAGGGAAGGCTTACCCTGTAAAGTGACTTTTTGTTCATCTCTTTTCAAGATGTTTTTGGAAAACACAAAGCTAATTCCTGGTGTTACTCTAACTTTGCTTCTAGCACTAAAGTTATCTTAAAAGGAATCTTCCTGTCAGAGTATCCTTATACATCCTGTGAGAAGCATGCATATGGCTTCTATCTGATCTTCTGTTTCATTATTTCAATGTTTGTCAACAATGAAAATTGGACCTGTCATCAAGATGAGCCTGTGTGTACCTCTGTACTTTTGAAGTGGTAAAGGAACAGCCAATACCAAGATGTTTCAAGCTTGCTTTTCTCCCAAGTGCTCACCCATTTCCCATGACAACTATATACTCACTCATTGCTCATGATCATCCTTAACTTTCAGCTTGATTTCCACCTGTCCTTTTTGATGCCAGTTGGTTGTTAGACTATTTCCTCTTCTTCCTTTCTTTACATACTCACTGCTAAAAGAATCAGGTAAGAGTTATTGCTTACACTCAAAGGAAACTACTTCAAAATTAGGAAATACAGCTGGGTGCCAGTGGCTCCTGCTTGTAATCCTAGCTGCTCAGGAGGCTGAGATCTGAGGATCGCACTTTGAAGCCAACGTGGGCAGGGAAGTCTTTGTGACTCTTGTCTCCAATTAACCACCCGAAAGCCAGAAGAGGAGCTGTGGATCTAGTAGTAGAACACTACCCTCCAGCAAAATACTCCAGGGACAGTGCCCAGGCCCTGAGTTTAACCCATCTTACTAGCACTGCCCCCCAACAAAAGACTTAGAAAATTGTGTTGGAATTAATAAATTTGCTGATAAGAATCAGATAGATCCTGGGAGTTTTTGTAAGAGCCATGAGCTTCCTAACTAGGCCTGCAATAGAAAGGAATACATTCAAGCATTTCTTCGGACTTGTAATGCTTGCAAAGATCAAGCCCAAGAAAGAGGTGCCGATTAAGGTTTATTGTCTTTTCACCCACATTCAGATGATAGTAGTATAATATATGAATAAGCTGGGTAAAGAGTGACAAGGCATTTTCCACAACCTCGTATGGTTCCAGAATGAGAAGATAGTCCCCTGTAGTTTTCATCTCAGATTTCCCCATAGTCAGCGGGGGAAATGCTATGATCCTGGGAGAAGGAAGTCTGGCATAATAGATTCTGACATAATGGACTTTCTTTCCTTGTCCCTCAGCTGCCATATTGTGGTAGCATTTTCCAGGATTGTTCTGTTTCTATTCTTTCCAGTTTCCTCACGAACCCCAGCTCTGCTTTCTGACATTCTACCCCTGGCTCATCTCAGCAAGCATGTTTCTTGCTCAGGTACCTCTGGTGATTCCTTAATTCCTGCCTGCACTGTGCAGAACATCATTAGCCATCGTTGTTCACAGAATGCCAACTTCTACTCCCTGGTAGTAACACGTATAAGAAAAATATTAAAAGAAACTCTAAAAAAATTTAGAATATCCTATTCTCCATTTTGTTACCAATTGGGGCTGTAAATATATATTACATATATATTAATTAGGTCAAATTTACATTTTGTGATTAAAATTCTATGCAATTGTCTCCAAGGAAGATCTCAGGATACAAAAGAAGAGACAAAAATGCTCCATTAATAAAAACATGCACTAGGATTACAATACATATTAATTAACTACAAAAACAGTATATTTAGAAAATTCTTGATTTGTTTAGCTTATAAAAATGCCAGAGTTCTAATACTTGACTGTCAAGTCAAGAATATTAATGACCAAAAGTCCTGTAGGGAAATTTACCATATATATATATATATATATATATATATATATATTTTTTTTTTTTTTTTTTTTTTTTTTTTTTTTTTTTTGGCGGCCGTGGGGCTTGAACTCTGGGCCTGGGCACTGTCCCTCAGCTCTTCAGCTCAAGGCGAGCACTCTACCACTTGAGCTACAGTGCCACTTCCAGTTTTCTAGTGGTTTATTGGAGATAGGAGTCTCACAGACTTTCCTGACCGGGCTGGCTTTAACCGCGATACTCAGATCTCAGCCTCCTGAGTAGCTAGGATTACAGGAAGAGCCACCAGCACTTGGCACCATTAAAACATTTACTATTTAATTTACATCTCTGAATAGTAAACTCTTGGTGGAACTAAATATTTAATATTTCAGTTACATACTCTCACCTTCCAAATTTGTAGTACAACCATTTGTATTGCATATTTGGTATTGCCAATTAATGTTGTAGCATTATTACTTGTCTTAGTAGTATCAAAAAGGATTCTAATTGTAATGTACTATGTACTTTTAAAACTTCTCAAGTATTTAGAAATATGTCCTTCCTCTAATGTCAGAAAGGAAAAGTTGACATTTATCATACAAATATCATCTTTTCTTTATCTTTTATCATTTGTAATCCATTGTCTTGAAAGGCCATTGATTTGGGATTAGAGAAACTGTGACACATACATTTATGTAATTTTGTAATTAATAGCCTCTTCTTCCTCAGAGCAAATTATGTGAGCGGTGTTTAAATTCTAAACTTTCTTTAAGAGCAGGAACTACTAAATAAGCTGAGTGAGGTATGGAGGATCACAGTTCAAGGTCATCTTGGGCAGAAAAATCTGAAAATAGTGAGAGCCAAAAGCTGGATTGAAGGCATGGCTCAAGAAAGCCACCTGCGCAAGTATAAAGCCCTGAGTTCAAATCCCAGTACCATGTAAAAAAAAAAGAATGGAGCTATCCTTTTATTTAACGAGAGACACGTTTTTCAAAATTCATCATAGTGATATTTTTCCTTTGCCCTCATCAGTTCGTATAACACCATGAAGTTGTATAGTAAAGAAGATTGATCTACCAAATTTAGCCAAGAGCCTGAAGAAGCACTCACATTAAATGGTTGTTAATGTATCTCTCCTCTGCCATGGAACTGCTACTCCCTCTGAAACAGCTGATGAGTGACTAACTCAATAGCTAGCAAGACTTGTTTTCTTCCAGATGCCAAATTGGTGTGAACTTCCTGGGGTCCTCTTAGCCATTGCTTCCGCCCCAATTGGGAGATGGTTTTGGTGCCATATAAAATGGGTTCCATTCCAAGGCAGCCTGGGGAGTCGGCGACAAGCCTGGGACTCTGGCCCAGAACTGTGGGCTCTCAGTGTGCTGTTCTAACTGTCGGAGCGTGCACACCCCAGCCCTGGTTCTGCTAAGCCAATTCCAGGGCCAGCTGCTTATTAACGAACAGATGCCACTCGATGGCAGCGACATCCATCAGAGAAAATGATGCTGTGCCCGTCAGTCCCTGGGCAGAGCAGAAGTCACCAGTATAAGCATTGTCCCAAGACTCCTGCTTATTGCTTTATTAATAATAAAAGCTCTTGTTGCTCTGCCATTTATCTGGTGTTAGGAAAAGAATAAAACAATGCAGCCGTTGTGTTTGAATGAAATGTCAATTGTGACAACCTTTGTGTCTTATTACATTTCAGAGTTCATGAACTGAGGTGAGCTCAGCCCAAGCAACTGGGATGGAACCTCATTTTACTTCAAAGGAAATGATAATAGATACAAAAGTGTCTTTGGGACACAGACACCATGACACCTTATAGTTTGACAGTCACTCTTCTGTTGGTGTTTGGATTGTTGAGAAAGTACTTCTGTTTTCCCCTAATCATATATTTTCTCGTTTGCTATCTAAGCATATCTATTGGCATAGCCCCTCTGGTTTGTTTTTGTTCTGATACTGGGGCTTGGACTCAGGGACTGGGCACTCTAGCTTTTTGCTCTACCACCTGACCCACAGTTCCACTTACAGATTTTTGCTGGTTAATTGGAGATAGTCTCAAGAACTTTCCTGCCTGGACTGGCTTTGAACCATGATCTTCTTATCTCAGCTGCTTGAGAAGCAAGGCTGATGGGTGAGAAGCACTAGTGCCTGGCAAGCTTTTACTGTTAGTAGGATAAGAAACACAAATCCTAATGAGTGGGATTTGCATTGGCCAGACTTCAGAAGCGTCTGCTTTCGCGACTTATTGCTTCCTTTCAGCCTGTACCGCTCAGTGCCAGTCAGCCTGTTGAGTCTTGCTTTCTCCAGCCAGCTCTCTTACAGATCCTTTTTCACATCCTTCGGAGAGCACTGTTTGATGTTTAGTTTAGAGTCCCTTGGTCGCAAAATGAATAAGTGAATGCATCAATAAGTGAACAACAGAAGTCACTTCTTTCTCCCTTAAGGGACACGTTGCATTTATTAAACAGCTCTTGCCTTGTGTCCCAGTGTTAAAGGTAGGCTATATTAAGAATGCCTCGGAAAAGGAAAGCACAATGGATGGAAACTTTAGTGGTGACCTGAGAATCTTCTTTCCTTCGTCTTTCTAGTCAGCCCAGTCTAATAGAGTCAGTTTGTCCCCTTAAACAAAATAAAATCAACAAGATGGAAGTCCACGTTCCTGAATGAATTGGATTCATTCAGACACTTTTTGGTGATGATTTTGACAGTGATGATCATAACGGGAAGCACAATTATTCCTGTATTAGGTGGCCAACTGCAGGGCCAGCCTCCTACAATCCATTCCTTTAGTATCGTTTCATATGAAACACATACCAAACATATGGAGGACAGCACAGGACCTGATATTCCACAAAGATGCGACTATATACCAGGTCTTCCTTGGGAGCTGTGGTATAGTTTCCATTGTTGAGGTCATTCGTGGTGCCTGTAACCTAAAAACTTTCATTCCTCCCAGTTCACATGGGAGCCCTTCCCTGGCACGGTGTGGGGGCAGCGGCTCTGGAAAATGATTAGGTTCAGAAGAAATTCCTAGGGTAAATCTTTTTTTTTTTTTTATTGTGAAAATACTGTACAGAGGGGATACAATTACATGGGCAAGATAATGAGTACATTTCTTATCAAGCATTGTAGCCTCCTCCTTTGTTTCCCCTTCCCATCCCTTCCCATCCTCCCCTCGCCCCCCCAATCCTCCCCCCCCACACACCAAAGTTGTAAAGTTCTTTTTCGACATAACGACTTGTACATCTCATGGTTGCAATGGGTCCACCTGTATCCCTATTTAAACGATTTGTTTTTCCCCTTCCCCTCCACAAATTATACCAACATCAAATACAGTGAAAGTGGGGTTATACCATGGGGGAGGGACATACAAAGCAACAAAGAAATAATCTTATAAATGTGTTAGAAACAATCACCTGAAAGAAAAAAAACATTTGAATACATATCTTAGGGTTCATTTCCCTAACATCACCTTATCTGACCTTTTCTGCTTGACTCAGACATATACTAGATATTACAAATAAGGGAAACCATGGGGCCTATGTTTCTCTGGGCCTGGCTTACTTCACTTAATATAATTTTTTCCAAGCCTTTCTATTTCCTAACAAATGGGGCAATGTCATTCTTTCTGATGGAGGCATAGAATTCCATTGTGTATATATACCACATTTTCTTGATCCATTCATCTACTGAGGGGCATCTGGGTTGGTTCCATATCTTAGCTATGGTAAATAATGCTGCAATAAACATAGTCGTGCTGGTAGCTTTAGTGTGGTCTTGTTTGTACACATTTGGGTAAATGCCCAAAAGTGGGATTGCTGGGTCATAGGGAGTTCTATGTGGAGTCTTTTGAGAAACCTCCATACTGCTTTCCAAAGTGGTTGAACAAGTTTACACTCCCACCAACAATGCAGTAAGGTTCCTTTCTGTCCACATCCCCTCCAGCATCTGTTGTTATTAGAGTTCTTGATTTTAGCCATTCTAACTGGGGTGAGGTGGTATCTCAATGTTGTTTTGATTTTCATTTCTTTTATGGCTAGGGAGGTAGAGCATTTCTTCATGTGTCTATTGGCCATCCTTCTTTCCTCTTCAGAGAAGTTTCTCTTTAAATGTTTAGCCCACTTATTTATTGGGCAGTTGTTTCTTTGAAGATTTGTTATTGGGGGATTTAATTTTTTGAGTTCCAGGTATATTTTAAATGAGACCCTTGTCCATTGTATGGCTAGTGAAGATCTTCTCCCAATCTGTGGACTTTCTTTTTTTTTCTTTCTTTTTTTTTTTTTTTGTTGGTCATGAGGCCTGAACTCTGGGCCTGGGCACTGTCCCTTGGCTCTTCAGCTCAAGGCTAGCACTCTACCATTAGAGTCATAGCTCCACTTCCAGCTTTTTCTGCTTATGTGGTGCTGAGGAATCAAACCCAGGGCCTCATGCATGCAAGGCAAGCACTCTACCACTGAGCCACCTTCCCAGCCCCAATCCGTGGGCTTTCTATTGATCTTGCTAGCTATGTCCTTTGCAATGCAGAAACTCTGCAATTTCATGCAATCCCATTTGTCCAACCTTTCTTTGATTTGTTGTGTTTCTGGTTCTCTATTAAGAAAATTTGGGCCTGTGCCAACAAGACCTAGGGTTTCTCCTATTCCATCGTGTAATATTTTCAGAGTGTCTGCTTTGACTCCAAGGTCTTTGATCCATTTGGAGTTGATTCTGGTGCAGGGTGATATATAAGGATCTAGCTTTAGTTTTCTACTAGTAGTTAACCAATTTTGCCAGCACCATTTACTGAAGAGGCTGTCTTTCTTCCATTCTATTTTTTTTAGCTCCCTTATTGAAGATTAGATGGCTATAGGTCTGTAGGTTCATTTCTGGGTTTTCAGTTCTATTCCATTGGTCCTGAGGTCTGTTCTTGTGCCAGTACCAAGCTGTTTTGATTACTTTGGCTTTATAGTAAAGTTTGAAATTTGGTATTGATATTCCTCCAGCAGTGTTCTTTCTGTTGAGGATCGTTTTTTGCTATTCAGGGTCTTTTATTGTTCCATATGAATTTTTGGATTGCCTCTTCTATTTCCTTGAAGAATGAGGTTGGAATTTTGATAGGTATCACCTTGAATTTGTAGATAGCCTTGGGAACTATTGCCATTTTCACAATGTTGATCTTTCCAATCCAGGAGCATGGGAGGTTTTGCCACTTTCTAAGTTCTGTTTTGATTTCCTTTTTCAAGTTTTTAAAGTTTTCATCATAGAGGTCCTTCACTTCTTTGGTTAGTTAATTTCCTTGGGTAAATCTTTGATACGGGGACTACTGCCCAATTAGGGAGAAACCCACCCCCTTATGACAGGGTTCAACTCCCTCACCAGCTGATCTCCTAGCACCATTGATTTCTATCTTAGGATGAATTCCAGCTCCAACCGTGCTGTTATTTATGCAATGGTGAGATGGTCTGTCTCCTCAGAAAGACTCGGACCTTCCTAAGAAGGCAAGGTGAGCTGCTTAGAGGTGCCAATGAGTGTATGTTAAAGGAACAAAAGGTGGAAATCCTGTATTCAGGAAGAAACTGCTTGGGCTTTGTCCTGTGGGCCATGACACCCTCACAGAGCGTGAGTGGATGAGAATTCTGATTCAGAACGTGGGAATAGCATCTCCTCCTCTCGAAACACCCAGCCCCGTAGAAATGCCATGCGCATGGCACGTTGTGGGGAGAGGAGTCTGCACAGGCAGGCAAGCTTCACAGTTGAAAGCATTCTCTCCACAGCTTCCCCCAGGAAAATAATGCACCTACCAGGAGAGGAAAATAGCATGCCGTTTCCCAGTGCACTCGTTCCCAGGCTGCAGGAGCAGGTTTAGAATAGATTCTTATCAGAAACAGGTGTGTCTTTCAGCACTTATGTGGGTAAAGGACCTCCATGCTGCTATTTGAAATTGTCAGTGTGTTCCATTGCCACATACATTCCTTCAGCACTGGATTTCCAATATAAAACAATGTCAACAAGACCCAAGTTTTTAAATACCCAAAGGATTGAAGTGTGAATGTGAGATGCCCTCTGGGTATTCGGTGGCAGATTTCTACTTCTTTTAAAAATAACACATCTGAGAGCCAAATGGAGGGAGATTAGCAGAAATCTTACAGACAATATTAGGATCTACATTTTTCTTCGCTGTCAAATGTTAGCTACAGTCCTGAGAAAGACAATGAGCTCAACTACTTGATTTTTTTCTGCTGTTTCAATGATATCATGGCCTTATTTCAGACAATGGCCATTTCAGTCATCTTAGCCTGTTTTAAAGAACAGGAGTCTTTTATTCTCCATCTTCGGTAGCTTAGAAAGCCCAAAGCATGTATGACAGTCAGCCAATGGTTTTCCACAGGCATGATATAACATGACATTATACATGCATGTAAAAATGACATAAGTGCATGGTATATCAGTGGCCGTAAATTTAATTTCTGATGTTGTACTTGGAGAGAGATCATGTTCTGGGTGTTTGGTAGTGGAATAATTCTGTCCAAAATTGAATACTTCCTTTGTAGGCTTACATCCAGTGGTGCAATGAACTTTAGGTCTTTTGAACACTGAATAATAATGTACACAGCACAGATTCTTCACAAGTATATTGTATCTTTAAGACGGGCAGATGCTGTGATTTTTAGAAGATAATTGTTTGCTAGAATAAGACATCATATCAATATGCTATAATAATAAAAATAACAACTATGTACAATACATTATGTATACTTGCGTATAGTTGTATTTATGTGTGTATACACACATTTGTACATGAAATTATACATATATGTAATAGTGCATTTTTAATATATCCATGTGAGATGTAACATATACATTGTATATACATTTGAGTATATGTACATATGCACAAATAATACACATATATATTAACACATACACATATGTATATATTATATACAACTATATCACATAGAATAATATACTGATTATATATATGTATACATATATGTGTTTATACATATATACATATATGTGTGTATTGTAAACACACAAACTGCATACATGCATTACATGCCTTATGATATATGTGAATATTAAATGTGCATGCATAATCTGTACATATGCATGCATGTATTATATACAATATATAATTCTTCTTACAATAGCCTTATGAGTGTAGATATCTATATTCTATTAATATTTCCATCTCCTGTGTGAGGACACTGAATTCAGAACCTGGTCCCAGGTCCCTGAGCTAGGAAGTAGCAGAGACAGTATTTGAACATTGGAATTTGGCTTTATCTTATATCTTCTTCTCATTCGTGTGACTGTGTCCCTAGGACAAATGAGTACACGGTCACCTGTCCACAGCACAGGGTGCCAGCTGCTCTTCTCAGCTTCACTCATACCCATCCATGCTCTCCATGCAGCCCTGTTTCAATGATTTTTCCCTAACCTTCCCAATGCTTTCCTGTTTCTCATGAGATGAAGACCAAACTCCACATATGTTTCAGCTTAAATTACCTGGCATTTACCTGAGCCTGGCTCAGTACTATTTCCTGATACCTCTTTTCCATGATGTGACTTTAGGTCTCACTCTTGTTGTTCTCTGTTTTTCAAATTTACCCTGTTGCTGTAGACTGAGGTCCAAACGTATCCAGTGTCTAATTGCTTTCTGCCTAAGCTTCTCGCTCTGGCTTTCTCCAGCCCCATAGTCCATCTTTTTCCTAGCTAGTTCATACCCTTCCTTCCCAGGTTGGCCCATATCTCCCCCCCCCCCCCCCCCGGAGAACCACAGCCTTCTCCAGGTGAGACTTTTTCCCCCTGCAGTAGATTGCCTGAGCAGCCCGTGTTTTCAGTGAGCTCTTTTACTTAATTGCCAGAAAGGTATTGTTTACTCTGCTTTGATTGTTTCTCTCTACTAAAATATACTCATATTAGAGTAGGATTTTCTTCCCCTCTTTTTGTTTCCTGCATGGAATCTTGCATGGTTGAATTGATAAGTATCTGTTAAGTAATCAGAGCAAGAGAAATGCTTTCACTGAGGCCAGCGGGAAAGCCACATTGAGAACCGGTCATTTCCTCGCTGTTTTGCAGGATGACTGAAGGTCACCAGGGTTGAATGTGGGCATGAAGCCTTTCTAGGAAATAGAAATCACAACACCATCTTAGAAGAGCACAATGTGTATAGCCTGACGGAGTATACATAAAATCGAATACAGTAGGGGAGTGAGGGAGAATCTGAAAATAATTTTGAAAAATGAGAATCAGATACAGGTGGACCGATTGCAACAACGAGATGTACAAGTAGTCATGTCGAAAACGAACTTTACAACTTTGGTGGGGGGGGAGTATTGGGGGAGCAGGGGGAGGATAGAAGGGATGGGAAGGGGAAACAAAGGAGGAGGCTACAATGCTTGATAAGAAATGTACTCATTATCTTGCCCATGTAATTGTCACCCCTCTGTACAGTATTTTCACAATAAAAAAATGAGAATCAGGTAAAATTGGACTTCGAAGATGAGTGTCATACTTTGATTTTTTTTTATGTTTTACAAGAGAAAAAGGTGCTAAAAATATCCAGGATGAGTATGCCATCCCAGGGAGTTGCAAGTATTATCTGATGGGGATGTGCTCAAAGCTGAGTCTTTTTAGAAATAGACATGCTAACTTTCAATCCCACCTCTCATGGCTTGCTGCTTGATCTTGGAAATTTTAGTTAAGCCCTGAATTATGTAGGCCAATTGTTTTTTTTTTATTTTTATAGCAAACCAATGTTGGAGTTTCAGTGGCTGATACAATAAAAGTTCATTTCTAGATGCTGTATAACAAAGGAGTCTTTGGACAAGAGTCTTAAGTTCTCTCTCTGTGTGTCTCTCTGTGTCTCTCTGTGTCTGTCTCTGTCTCTCTCTCTCTCTCTGCACAAAAGAGATACTGTGCAGATACTGGGGTTTGAACTCAGGGCTAGCACTGTACCACTTGAGCCACACCTCCATTTCTGGCTTTTTTCATGGTTAATTGAAAATAAGAGTCTTATGGGACTTTCCTGCCCAGATTGGCTTCAAATGGTTATCAAGTCTCATCTCCTGATTAGCTAGGATTACAAATGTAAGCATCTGGCCTATGAAAGTATTTAGTACTTCTATTTCATATTTCTGAAATCAATTCAGGGCCTGAGTCAACTATGTTTATTAACTAGGGAAGGACTAGGGGAAAAGATCTACCTGCTCAGAGCAACACAGGCCCTAACCTTCCTTAGGTTAAAATATCATGGCCTGGCTTGGATTAAATATAACCGTTGGCTGAGTAGCAGCCTTCTGTGAAAACTCCACCCTGTAAAAGGAGTTTGCATTCCTGGTAGGAATTCAGCTGAATTTGTTGCATTCTCCATGCCCCTGTTCAGTTTGGGGTAACATGAAGATGATCATAACTGCTAACATACAAATTTATGATGAAGAATGCAATGAGACTGAAACATGTAAAGTGTCCCAGTACAGTGGCAAGAGCATAAAGTGAGCATATGTTACCTCCTCCTTCATTTTTCCCCTACCATCCCTTCTCTCCCACCTCCACAACTACACTCCCCCTCCCTGCTTAAATTGTAAAGTTCATTTTTCAACATAGTATCTTGTACATCTCATTGTTACAATGGGTCAACCTGTATCCCTGTTTAAGCATTTTGTTTTTTCTCTTTCTTCTTTCCTTTCTTTCTTTCCTTCTCCCTTTCATTCCTTCTTCCACCCTCCCTCCCTCCCTCTCTTCCTTCCTTCCTTCCTTCCTTCCTTCCTTCCTTCCTTCCTTCCTTCTTTCCTTCCTTCCTTCCTTCCTTCCTTCTTTCCTTCCTTCTTTCCTTCCTTCCTTCCTTTCTTCCTTCCTTCCTTCTTCCTGCCTGCCTGCCTTCACAGGATTAAATTAAGAGCTTAGCACCTGCCGGGCAGGAGCTTTTCCACTGGAGTCATACCTCCGCTCCTTCTTCATTGATTATTTTTGAGTCATGTTTTCACACCCATACCCGAAGCCAGCCTGGGTTGAGAACCTCCTGCTTATGCTTCCCTGTGACTCTGGAGATGACATTGTGCCATTGTGCTTCCTCTTTATCTGGGATAACAGGTGTTCCTCATGCCCTGCCACTGATTGGTTTGGAATCTGGTGAACTTTTATGTTAAAGCTGGCCAGGAACTATGACTCCCCCAATCCCTTCTTGTAAAGTAATTAGGATTCCTGCCTGAGCCTTTGCACCCGCCAGCATTTTCAGATTTGGTGTTGGAATGTGTATTTAAACTCTTGAAAAGTTTCCTATGCTTGGTTCGAATCAACTCTGCGGTGCAGCCATCAGTTTCCAGCAGCCTCTCTGTGTACAAGTAGCACAGAGGTCTACAGCTATACATCAACTTTGTGCAGTGACGCTGTCAAAGATTGTCATGGTTTTACAGTCGCCAACAATCACATACTCTCAATCCCTTATTTGTTTTGTCAGACTGGCTGACATTGTTGTAGCGTGTCCACAGAACAAACACTGGAAGATTTTGCTGATACGGTTAAAGACACAATCACGTCACTTCTTATTTGGTGTTTCTTAAGCAGTGTCCAGAACACAAAAGATCTTGCATCAACTTAAAATTGTACCTTTTATCCAAAAGTACTATCAAAAGTTAAAAACATCTAAATGTGACACAGAAGTCAAAACTCTGAATTGTAAATCTCTCTGTTGCATTTTCCAAAATGGGAAATATCTCTTGTGTCAGTTTTTAAAATAATATTTTAAAAAATTATCAAAATGGCAAATTCTGCAGAACATTAAGAAAATAAGGTTTTACAGCAATGCCACTAAGTTCATATAAATGCAACTAGCAATATCCTCATCATAATGTTAACTTGTTAATATCTATTCCAAGTTCATAGCTAAAAATTGCACAAGCTCCTGGATACGGGTGCTTCAAGCCTGTAATCCTAGCTAGCTATGAAGGAGGCTGATATCAAAGGATTGTGGTTCGAAGCCAGCCTGGGCAGACAAACCTAGAGATACTTATCCTCAGTTAAGCAGCAAAACGCCAAAAGTAGACGCATAGCTCAGGTGGTAGAGTGTTAGTTAAAGCCCAGAAGGATTAAAAGGCAATGAGTTCAAGTCAAAGTTCTGGCACATGTGAATGCACACACACACACACACACACACACACACACACACACACACACAGAGACATAGGCTAAGCCAAAGTGTGTGTGGTCTTGCTCTTCTTTTCAGAGTTAACTGTATTGACTTGTGTTTTTCCCTTTATTCTTAGCTGTCTTCAGAATCTGAGTCCTGTGGTTTATGCAGGCAATAAAAATAACAACTTCTCTCAAACTTTCCTGCTAATGTAAAATATCTCCATTTAAATAAAAGAGCATGCTAATGGCTTAGCTGTGAGCAGACTCAAGCCGTTCACCCCTGTGTTCCTGTGTCCAGCATCTCTTAATATCAACTGCACTGTAATCAGCGATTTTCAATCGTTTGCAAGTTTCTCTCCCTTTGGTATCCTTTGGACATTTGCAAATAAGATTGCTTCAATGGGCAATGTTTGCATAGAATTTTGGGGGTGTTTATTTTGTTTAACTGTGTCTTTTAATACCGTGTGCTCTCCAGTTTATCATAAAGGGGTAACAAAAGAAGCTTAGGAAAATAAAATAAAATTGCCAAATAATAAATGTAGTTTATGTTTCTGCACTTAGGTCTTCTTAAATGTAAGGCTCAGAAATGGGAGCAAGGGCTGGAAAGGTGGCTTAGAGGTAGAGTGCTTGCCTAGCATGCATGAAGCCCCAGGTTCGGTTCCTCACATACATAGAAAAAGCTGGAAGTGGTGCTGTGGCTCAAGTGGTAGAGTGCTAGCCTTAAGCAAAAGAAGCTCAGGGGTAGTGCCCAGGCCCTGAGAAGCCCCAACATGGGGGAAGAAAAAAAAAGTAAAAGAAAGAAAGAAATGGTAGCAAGTCCTTTAAAGTTCGTAAAGAGGAAAGATTCATTTAACTATATAATAATAATAATAATAATACAGGAATTTCATTTGGAATTCCCTAATTTTACCAATATTAAGAAGTCAGGTATAGGGTTAAAAAACATCTCCCAGGACTGTTTTTATTGATAATTCTTACCATTAGACGCCCTTTCTCCCATGGGATCTCCGTGTTTTTTAGGAACTTTCTTATGCTAGGTGTTTTAACCCATTTTATGCATTAGTTTTCAAAATGGAACTCATTGTGTGTCTAAATAAACACTAAAATGTTACAACATTCTTTTACATATATGTATATGTAGAAGTAGATATGTAAAGCAGGGAAAGATTCACATAGGAAAATAAAATATGCTAATCATTCCATTGCTCAATGATAAATACTGTCAACACTGAGGCATTGGGTCCATGCAGACACAATTATTTCCTTTTTTGTCTCTGCAGCCATGCATCTATTGCTTTATTTTGTAAACTTCTTTTGTTTCCTCCTGAATACATCTTTGAGTCTTTCCATGGAAATAACTTAGAACTGCATACGATCATTTTAAATGATCGTATGGTATTCCACCACATGAACTTTAATATACTTAAGTAATCTGTTTGTAATGAATATTTATATATTCAAATCTTATTTGCTTGCATGGACCTATTGGGGTTTATTCTTCTTGCATTATTCATTGGACATTCCCAGTGCTGTCTTGATGATCAATTTCCATCTGACTCTTGTGTTTCTAATCATAGTTGCCCTGTACTTTGCAAAATGGACAGTAACAAGAATGTTAATCAGAATAAGCACTTGTGGTGTATACGTCATATGCCGAATATTCTTACATATTACAGTATATAAATTCATTCTCTGAAAGTCAGATGAGTTAAGTGGCATTAATACCATTGTACAGATAAAGAAAGAAGCTAGAGATGTCAAAATGACTTACCCAAGGTAATATATTTAGTAAGTACTGAGATTTAAATCCTGATCTCCAGGCACGTAAGCACGATAGCCTTAATTACCAAGCTTTTCCCTGTGAGGACCAGGACAGTGTTTTGCTCTTTAGTACCATAATTGTCGCCTCTCCTGAAATAAGTTCAACACCACCCTAACGGAGCTCAAAAGAACTGGTTGAATGCTCTGGTTCCACAGCCAATGAGAGCTCAGAAATGGAGAGCTTTTGTATTCTTGGTTATATGATTTATTTTTGTGTCCAGAAATTCATCTGAATTGTCAGATCACAGAAAAATGTAAGATAATCTGTACCCAAACCAAAATAATCACGCGGGTGAAGCTCCCTCAATTTTCAGATGGATGCTATTATATAATTATGGAGACATTTTAATAAGATTTCCATGGCTGTTTTGTAACCAGCCAACGAGGGTGAGCCGGTTAAAAAAGCAATATTTAATATGCAGTGTTTGTGTCCCAGTACTGAGGTTGTTCTGGAAGATGCTGTCCCCAGAGCATCTGTATCACCTGAGATCCTGAGGGATCCTGAGGGATGCAAATTCCCGGTCCTCAGATCACACCCACTGACTCAGAAACTCTGGGAACGGGCCCAGGAGCCTGTTTATAAACTCCTAGGAGATGCTAGCGCATGCCAACACACAAGCCCAAGTGCCTCATGCTTACATAGCCAACTGAGAACCTGTCCTTCAGCGCTGCCAAATCATGCCCAGGCTTAAGTATCCGGAGCTGCACAGAGACTAATAATTCGCTTGAAAATTGAACAAACTGTATTTGTGGGGCCACTTTTGGCTGTGTGCTTTCCAATCTATCTGTAAGTGCAGAAGTTCCTTTTGCAGGTCTTTAATTCTTTCCTAAAGAGACAAAAATGTCAGCTTTGGGATGAGCAAGCCAGGCTGCTCTATTATAGATTAATCTCCCAGTCTCAGAGAGAAATCCTCCTGCCCTGTCCCATCTTACAAGGTAAACCCACTCATCACAATGGCTACTTGGGACCTGGCCAAAGCCTTCCCATCCAGTGCCTTTGATGAGCAGTTTCGATCTCCTCACTCAGATTTCAGGTTGTGTGTTGTGGCTTTTTATTTTGTTTTACTCTGACCTTGTATCAATGTAAATCAGCAAATGGCTGCATGCTGGGCACGTGTACCTAGGCCTTTTGTTTGTTTCTTTTAAAACATTTGCCTTAAAACATCCAAGCAGAGGCCACCGATTAAAGTTGTGGTTTTTGTAGAGTAGATTAAAAATGTTGCACATGAATATTTCATGTTCCCTTCCATAATAATCTACATGAGGCATTCTGTGTAATGTTTTGTGCCAGGAAAATTTTTGTTTGTGCTGATTACCCTGGTGTTAGTAAAACTAGGATATAGTTATTGATAAATGTAATTAGTATCACGTTAGGTAATTGAGTTTTGCTGGCTAGCTGATTCCGTTTACTGTTGTCAAATATTTGTATCCTTCTGTCTGTCTGTCTTTCAGTCTATAGTATATTTTAATATTGCCAACCACATAATTCAGTGATGCTGAATTGTAATAACCATCTTTAGGCTCTTTAGTATGGTGCATGCTCTCTTTACTACTTTTTCATTTTCACTTTTATTTTTATGATCCTGGTATCCACCACTTTCTATTGCTAACTTCTTCTGGAATTAGAGTAATCTTAAGTGAGGTTTATTGTCTTCTAGTATGCCTGAGTTTCTAAGATACTGCCTTTCATTTATGTCGGTCAAGGTTGGCAGCAGATTTTATCTAAATTCTATGTGTCTATCCACTAAATCAATTTCTAAAATATGTATCACACTGAAAAAGAGGACATACATGAACTTCTACCCCCACACTTATGTTATTTTCTCTCATATCAAGGTATGCATTTGAAACACAACAAAAATGTCAAGAGACAAAATATCAATGGGCTATTTTACCTGAAATCAAAGAGGGTACTCAACCCTGCATATAGGTAGTGTCTATCTAGAAGTGTGTCCTATGATACATTCTGCCACATAGATCAGGCTCAGCAAGATAACAATAATTAGTAGTGCCACAGAACAATTAGAACAAGGTGTGTCACCACTCTTGTGTTTGGGGTAAAATAAAGGCCATTTCAACGTAAGTATGGTAGCATCATCTCAAACCCCTAGGAGCTGAGATGGACACTAAATCACTGAGCGATGGGCAGTGTATACACTGTAAAAAAAGAACTCTGGACAAAGGGGGTTTCCTGTCTTGTATGGAACAAAATGGAACAGTGTGAGAGTCCGTATACTTAGAATGGTGTGCAACTTAAAACATCTGGTTTTGTTTTATATGCGGTTCTCTATTTAATAATTTGGGGCTCCCGAGGCCCATAGTGGACAGTGAAGTTGCACATGATGGGAGGATTGCTTTAGTCTCTCTGAGGTTCTCTTTCTGAGCTCTGAACCCCATTGGAAACCCAGGTAACCTCAATATTGTCACTGCCTGTTTGTCATTCTGGTTGCTCATGAGCTCACTGAGGGCAAGGGCTGTGACAAATTCATTGTTACAGATTCAGTAACTAGTATTGTAAGTAAGCCCAAACACCTGAGAATTGCAATAAGTTTCAAGTAAATGAAATGAAAGATTCTTCTTTCAGGAACTCCGACAAAAGGAAAGCTAGAAACATTAGTTTCCTGGTATAGTTTTCTAGAGGAGGAAATACTTGTTGCCTCATTAACCTTGAATCGTGTCTTGTTCTTGCACAGAAGGTTAAGAAAGGTTATGCATGTGAGCAGGAGCATGTATGAAGTCGAGAATGAGGAGATGGATAACGGAAGAGCCAGACTCTAGGTAGAGAGCTTTCTTGGCTGCAGCATTAGGAAATCAAGATCCAAAGAGCTTGCTGCTTGGAAAAGCGATTTATTATAATTTGTAATTCTAACACATTTAGTCTAACAATCTTCTAAGTCAAAGGTTGGCCAACTAGGGCCTACAGGCTCAATGCAGCTCCTAGCTCAGTTTTTTGTATATCACTAAAGCAAATACTTTGAAAACATTTAAAGGCTTCTTTCAAAAAATAAAACGTAATATACAACAGGGGCCTTTTGTGGGCCTTAAAGCCTAAAATATTTCCTACCTGGATACTTTCAGGATGTTTCCTGAGCACTGCAGGTGAACGCGGAAGGACACAATGAGTAGAGGCTGGACTAAAGGGTTCTCCTGCACAGAGAAAGGGACAGGAAACAGCGGCGATGAATAGTCCTCCATGTCCAGAGCTGATCACACAATTTACTCCTAATCCTTTTGAAGGACGGCTTTCTCCTGCCTGGGGATTTTGGAACTCTGTCTGCTTTAAACATGTGGTTCTTTCCTCCTGCAGTATCTCACCATAATTGCATTCCGTCACTGACAAACCTGCATCATAACAACCTCGGCTGAGTGGAAGGGTCCAAGTTATTGCTGTGTGAAATGGCCACTGACCCTGGGCCAGCCATTTCTGACTCAGAAGCAGGTGTTTGTGGGAAGTTAATGGAATTCAGAGCTAAATGTTACCTATAAAACAGAAGCCATTATAGCATTATTTGATATGTATATGATATATATGTTTGCATTCTACAGATGCATAATTCTGCATACATATGTATGTATATGGCTCAATATATAATGCATATAAATACATACCTATATATACATATGTCCATATATTTGCACATGTATGTCTCATGCACACATGAATGTGTGCCACCAGTGACTCTCACTGTAAACATATTACACGTCACTGTCATGTTGTTGAGCCACAAACAGGTCCCTTTATCTGTGTCATGTGCCCTATCTCAAAGCTGTGGTCATGAAGGTCTTTGCACTCTAGTGAGACTAATGTGTCCAGCATTGCTCTTCCCCAACGTTCTCATGCTGTCATTTTTCTATTATATTCCTTTGGTGGTGTGGGGGTTTTGAACTTAGAGCCTTGTACTTGCTACGCATTCTACCTCCTGAGTCATGCCCCTTGACCCTTTTGCTGTGGTTATTTTGATAAAGGTTTTCACTTTTGCCCCAAGGCAGACTGGACCATGATCTCCCTATGAATACTTTCAGTCATAATTGAGATGACAGGAGCACCTCAGCACACCCAGCTTTTCCTTTTGGGATAGGGTCTTGGGAACATTTTGTCTGGGATAGTCTGGAATCACAATCCTCCAACACACAGCCTTCTTGGTGAGTAGGATGGCAGGCATGAACCACTGGGGCCCACTCTAGCTATCCTTCTTTAATGGTCTTGTTTAGGATGCTCAGAGGTAGAGGCACGTTGGGCAGAGTAACAGCAGCATTTGGCATTCACTTCATATTAGTAAGCCTAGTTCTTCCTTGACAAGCTTACGGCTATTCATTAGTTATTTTCAGTATGCCATGTTTCTTCTGGCCGCAAGCCCAAAAGGATGTTGTCTTAGTCAAAAAATAGATGCAGAAACAGATTTCAAAACAGATGTGGTTGAGTTTAGATACATTGGCTTCCTGAGTCCTCCTCCAATGTTTAAAGCCAAGGGAGAATCTCACGAGTCTCCTGTTCTGGTTTAGAAGTCAGATCCAGAAAGTTCTTGATGTCTTTCCTCTTCATCCCTGAGATGTTTTACTTTTGTTCTGTTAAATTCATGGATAAGATGCAATGTGTGTGTGTGTGTGTGTGTGTGTGTGTGTGTGTGTGTGTGTGTGTGTGTAAAATATTTTCAGTTCTGATTTCAGATTAGGAGCAAGACCCTCTGTGGGGACCATTATTTACATTTGTTACATGCTTATGGCTGTCCTTCTACTTTATTGCTGGTTTTTACCTCATTATGGGACCCCAAACAAGATAGCAACTTGTGCAGTTGGATCCTTAAAGAAGACATGGTCCATGGTTGTTAGATTTGGTGAAGATCAAAGAGTCATTGCTGGTTCTCCCAGCCAGAGATAACCCAGTCCTCCCACAAAAGCTGGATCAGTGGTAAGAACCATCTCAGTCCCAAATCAGAATTTCTTTTCTTTTTTGCTTCAGTAGTATTTAATACATGTTCTGAATAAAATTTCTGTCTCTAAAGGACATCTATAAGCGAAGCTAACAAATAAATTATTCCTTATTGTACTCAGACAGATGGCTTAGGAATATAGAAGAAGAATATAGAAGCATTAAAAAAAGCAGTGAATAGTGATTTATGGTTATAAGGCTGATTGTTAAATAAAGCAATCGTACCACAACATAAACCATTCAAATCCACATTATTCTCATTCATCTGATCGCTGAATATCATCAGTCTCAATTGATACCTGATCTCTGAGGTCACCACTACAAATAATTTTAGAACAGCTTTATTTTTTTTATTGTGAAAATACCATACAGAGGGGTTACAATTAAATGGGCAAAGTAACAGCTTTATTTTGGATTAACATATGTTAATAATATGAGAAGCATTCATTGTGAACACTCCATCCAGAAATACAGATTATTTATTCTCTTCTCTCCTCTCTTCTTTCTTCTCCTCTCCATTTTTCTTTTCTTTTTTTTCCCTTAGGGGTAGACAGTTTTAGAGATTGAACACAGGCCTTATTCTCTTACTTGGTGTTTTTCTCTTCTTTGTCACTTTACTAACATTGAATCATATCTCTACTTCCAGCTTTTTTTGCTGATTAATTGGAGTTAAGAGCCTCTTCAACATTTCTTCCCAGATTAGCTTTGAACCACGATCCTCAGATCTCAGCTTCCTTTTTGGCAGGGCTTATGGGCATGAGTACCACTAGTACCCTACCAGTACAGTGAATTTCACAACCCAAATTGGTTTGTATCTGGCCTCAATTCCTACTGCAAAATGTTCTTACCCTACCACATTTCTACTCTTGTGCTATAATGTGCATACATACAGATACATACTTCTTCCTTCATTTCTTCACCAAATATTTATCAACTACCTACCATAAATGAATCTGTGGATATAGCTTTGAACATGAAGTATTCTTTCACTCCATTTCAATTGGTCATGTCTTTGGAGTGCATAGAGATCTATGGCATACAGGTTCTATGGTTTGTAGGGTGCAGTGGCAACAAAAGCATAATATCATATGGAAAAGAATTCCATGGTAGTACACAGGGAAGATTCACAATGGTAGAACTCGTGTGATTGTGACACTTTGTCCTAAAATCCACTGACCACAGCCAGCACTTCTTCCCCCATGCCTGTTTTGTTTTCTACTGATCCTGAGGCTTGAATTTAGGACCCAGGGACTCTTCCTGTGCTTTCTTGCTCATGGCTAGTGCTCTATCACTTGAGCTACAGCTCCACTTCTGGCTCTTGGTTGGTTAATTGGAGATAAGAGTCCTCAGATCTCAGCCTCCTGCATAGCTAGGATTACAGCTGTGTGTCACTGCTATATGACTAACCCATATCTACTGTTACCTATTAAAGTCCACTTTGCATATTGTTGAAATTTCCAGTAAGTCTCTTATGCTTGAGCACTGACATTTTCGCTTCACACGCAGTGGCTGTTGCAGTAATCATTTGTTAGTAAAGAAGCCATCTTTTCTAGATGCCTCACTCCTGGCTGTTGATACTGAAGAAGCAGAGGCCTACTTTCAAGTGAAAATCTGTACACAGATGGTCATTATAGCCTATTTTTTCCTCTAACAGTTAAAAACTGGGAGCAGCCCAAAGGCCTTTCAAAGGGAAAATGGATAAACAAACTCAGAATACTACTCAAGAATACAGAGAAACAAAAGATTGATAAAAGCAGCAACTTGGAAGCCTCTCAAAGGCATTATGCTGACAGGGCAAGCCTGTCTCTAAAGCTTTATGCTGTCTGATTCTGTTTGTGCTACATTCCTGAAAGAGGGAGAGGAGAGGAGAGAGAAAACAGACCCAGCATTGCCAGAAAGTAGCAGTCTGTGAGCAATTTGACTGAAACACACAAGAGAGAGTTTTCTGAATGATGGAACTGACTCAGTCAGCTTTCCATTACTGTGACAAATGCCTAAGACACTTAACTTCTTAAGAGAAAAGGTGTGCTCTTGATTGGCCTCATTGCTGTTTGACGTAATGCATCATGGTAGCCCGCCCAAGACAGAGCAAGTTGCACACCTCCTGGTTAGGACAGGAAAAAGAAACACAGGAAGGAGCTGAGGACTCTCAGTCTCCTCTTCAGAGGCATACGCTGAAGGTGCTAATAGGCCCCACTTCTATTTAAAAATTTATTAAAATTGTTTATATAATATTTAAATAGATGTCCAAAGTGGTTTCACTTCAACAGCCTGGGAGCTGTCCCTGGGCTCCTTTTGCTCAGGGTTAGCACTCTACCACTTGAACCACAACACCACTTCTGGCTTTTTCTATGATTAATTGGATATAAGAGTCTCACAGACTTTCCTGGCCAGGCTGGCTTTGAACCACGATCCTCGGATCTCAACCTCCTGAGGAGCTAGGATGACAGGCGTGAGCCACCAACGCCCAGCTTCCATTGGTTTTATATTTTGAGATTCTCTGCTTCTAACAGAGGCAACATGTCATGCTTTTGATCTCAAGACATTTTCCCCCATTTCAGACAGAAACCACTTCATCCTTTTGGTGTTAGCATATCTCTTTGAGTTGATGGTAGGTATAGCTTCCGTAGACACCTAACTGAAATCCAGCTCTAACTCAGGTAAGCAGAAGGAAAAAATAACAACAACAACAAAAAAAAAAAAACAGGACTTCAGGGAGGAGTCAATTACTCTAGCTATGCCAAATGAAAATATAGTGGAGATTAAGGAAGGTTAATCTTCATTAATCTTTCCCAAGATTAACCCACTTAGATTTTTCTTATTGGTGAATAACCTAAGATTTGAAAAGACAGATGGCTATCAGATTGTGGAGTTTTACCATTTAGATTTTGCTTTGGAGTCCATGGAGAGCTGGTGATGGGCTTCAATCAGAGGAGCAATGGAATCCATTTTTAACGATGAATGGAACTGCAGAGTGAAGGACATAGTGGAAGATGTAGAAGACAGGCTTACCACTCAAGAGGAGTGAACAAGGTCAGGGTTCACACACAGAGCGCACATACAGCCTCCAGTGTTGCTGTTGAGCCAAAGGAGTAAATGCAAAGGAATAATATTCTGTGATTTCATTTCTGAAATCAGAAATCAAAACACAGGAGGAATCCCTTGTAAACAAGAGAAGCACTGTGGAGTGTTGGTTGAGTTTATATCCTGATCCAGGACGTAAAACTCATCCACTTATGATTACAGTAAATGTGTAAAATTTCAAAATATTTAATCCCTCCCCCATGCCAATTGGAAAGATGGAAAAAATATTTCTACTTTGCATCTTTCAAAAAGAAAGTCTCGTGGGATGTATACAAGAGAGCGTAGTTGTTATCAAGGCCTGATATGCAGTGGATCTGAAAATCTTCTGGTGGTCAGCTGTATCCAAACATGGCTGTCATCAGGCCCTCCTGTCCTGAAAGGGGCTGTGGAGGCTTCTGGGTCCAGGAAGGCTTCAGGCTTCCATTACTAACCTTGCTGTAAGAAGCTTGAGTTGGCTTGCCAAATACAGAGGCCTGCTCTGTACAGGGAGAGCTCTGAGTGGCTGTGTGTGTGAGCTGGTGAGGCCTTCATGCACCTTCGAGCTCACTGAACAATGAGAAGCAAAATGACGTGTGTCATTGCCTGAAGCCACCAGGTCACATGAATCACACAGCTGACTTTCCTCTGAAACTTTGCATATGAAATGTTTTTTTTTCTCATGTGGTGGTTGTGTCTGGCTACTAAGTTTTGGTGTCCTTTGTTACACAGCAGTCAATAGCCACAGCCCCTGTCTTTTGGACCCTTGGCTTTCAACAGGAGTTCACTGAGATTTTGCTCCTCAGGGGACATTAGTCAATATCTGCAGAATGTGTACCTATGACAACAGAGACAGTCCTAAGGAAATCTAGTGGAGAGAGGCCACTGAGTTTAAATGCTATCCTATGCTACACAGAAGGGTCCCTCACCACAGAGAGTTTCCAGCCCCCCAAATTATAGACCAGCAATTCATAACTTAATTGTGCCCAGGAATATTTCTCCAAAACCTTAGTCCCTAAATATTTTTTCATAACAATGCTCCTCTTGGATTACATTTGGTGTATCATTTGATATGTCAGAATCGTCTCAGATCTTCCAAACTAGAATACCCAGAGACGTTACGTAGGAAAATCTATCTTTTGCTCGGATGGAATCTTGAAAAGCAGTGCCCCCTCCCAGACTTTCGTATATTGTGCATAGACGTAATCTGAATGACTGGTTACAGTGTAGAATCTCATTCCCTTGGGCCAGGTTTTGATTCCTCACAAGCTCCTGGGTAATGCACAAGCTTTTCTTCTTGAGCTGGGCTTTGTGTTGCAAGACTGTAAGCTCTGGTACACAATCTTGAATGTGCATAAGAATTACCTAGAAGATTTGGACTGAAGGTCTCTTACCTCAGACTTTGACTCTGCTGGTCTGAAGTAAGGCCTCCAAATTTGCATTTCCAGCAAATTCTGAGATGATATACCAATGTCCCAGAACCTCACCCTGAAAACCATGGCTCTTCATTAGTATTCTCCAGTTCTGAGT
Organism: Dipodomys spectabilis; assembly: GCF_019054845.1. NCBI lineage: Eukaryota > Metazoa > Chordata > Mammalia > Rodentia > Heteromyidae > Dipodomys > Dipodomys spectabilis. The sequence goes on from NW_024870731.1 coordinate 39,240,791, forward strand.
TTATGTTAAAACTAAGCTCAGAGGACAGCCAACAGTCGAGGGTTCTCAGTGCTCTAACTGCTACCATATTTCTTGTCATTTACATTTTAATAAATTGTTTCCCCTGAGGTGATTTAATATATCAGTGGTTCAGGATAACACTCCATGAAATACTGTCCTAGGGGAACCTGTAAGAATATCTAGAATTGGGAAGAGGAGTGTGTTTCAGTTGGAAAAAAACAAACTTAATTTTATAATTAATTTGCTTCTAATTGACATCTTGAATTTATTTTGAAATATCAAATTACCTGCTGAGAGTAGAGGAAGTTTTTTCATGGTTCAGAAAGGCAGAGATTGGTTATGTATATGCTAGAATCAGAAGTACTGCTGAGTTTTTTTTCTACTTTTTTTCTTTTGGGGAGGGTGGGAGTTCAAGGGTTTGAACTCAGGACCTCTGTCTTGCTAGACTGATACTATACCCCTAAGCCATAGCTCTGGCCTCATGTATCATTGGTCGTTTTTAGGATAGGTCTTGTTTCCTGCTTGAGCTGGTGCTGTCTACCACAAACTGTAGGATTGCAATCATTGCTGGATTTACCGGTACCTGCTACCCTGCCCCACTAACTTTCCATGGAGATGGAGTCTCATCAATGTTTCTGTCTGTAACCACAGTCCTGTGTGTCTCAGCCTCCCATGATGCTTGGGATAACGCAGGAAAATCACTGTGGCTGGTTCTGGATTGGGAGAAAGCTTACTAATCTTTCTGCTAGGACTATCCTTGAGCCATGCTCTTCCTGTTATCTGCCTCCCAAGTCATTGGGATAAGCTGTCAGTTACCAGTTCCTGCCCAGAAATACTTTTTTTATACTATAGAATCTTTCCTTGGGTTAGTCACTCAGACTTTTGTGAATCAGTGTATTGGTTGCCAATTTAGAGATCAAACATTACTAGTAATGGTCAAAGGTAAAGATTCTTGACATTTGCAGTGTATGAGGTATCAGGTAAATCCTTTGCCCTTGCTACTCCATGTTATATACAAAACAATAACTTCAGGGAGGGAGATTGTGAACTGCTTGCAGTGTATGCATGGGAAAATTAGATAATCTAAGTTTAAGGTACTTACCAAGATTTTATAGCTAATTAATGCATGGATTGATATTTTTTTATCTGGTTTGATGTTTAAGAGCTGGAATGCGGGCACCTGTATTAAAATAGGCTTTAGAACATGTAAAGAAATTGTTTAACTGGGCACCAGTATCTCATACCTACAATTCAGGAGGCTGAAATATAAGGATCATGGTTCAAAGCCATCCAAGGCCAGGAAAGTCCATGAGACTTTTCTCTCTAATTAACCATCAAAAAGCCAGACATAGCACTATGGCTCACGTGGTAGATCCCTAGCCTTGAACAGCAATAACAACAACAACAAAAAAACCTCAGGGAACAGCATGCCAAGGCATGAGTTCAAGCCCCAGGACCAGCACAAAGAAAAAGGAAAAAGAAATAGTTTTTCTGGAATATCCTCTCTAAGTAATGAATGAAGGAAATGTTTTTGTAAGATTTAAGAGGTTATCTTGACAGGATCTCTCCATGACAGACATGTTTGCTCTTTGTCTATTACTATTCCACTATCAGCTCTTTTTTAACCTTATAGCACTTTAATATACTCATATTCTTTTAGGATTTGAGGCTCTTAGTGTTAGACAGTTTCTAGTAGTGTTTTCTGGCTAGCTGAGGCTGTCTGCCGTCACCTGGTCTCCAATCAAAGGTAATTTTCAGGGTCGTCTTGTTCTCTGCGTGATATATAAAAGATAAATGTTCCCCCCACCCCCCGCCGTCATGTGCTATCTTCACGAAACACAGCATCTAGGTACAATTTCAAGCAACATTTCCTTGTTGTCATTATTCAGTTTCCTATTTTCAAGTCAGAGCACATAGCGTTTGAACAGTAGAGCAGACAAGGAAAGTTTCTTTTGCTGTTTATATAAAAATACCACTGCTTACCCTTCACTGTATCCAATATCTAATTACCTGTTGTAAACATTACTATGCTTTCAGGGACAACATCTTCAGGAAAGGGGTTTAGGATAATACCTTTTTACCTTTATGAAAATCTATAATGACTTCTGCTTTCACTGACTTTCACTAGACTGACTGGCTATTGTTTACAAGTCTGCTGGCATCTTTATAACCATTTTTTTCACTGGGTGCCAGTGGCTCAGGCCCGTAACCCTACTGAGCCAGGAGGCTGAGATCTGAGGATCGTAGTTCAAAGCCAGCCCAGGCAGAAAAGCCAATGAGATTCCTATCTCCCATTAATCACAAGAGAAATGGAAGTGGAGCTGTTGCCCAAAGTGAGAGAGCAGTAGCCTTGAGCAGAAAAGCTCAGGGACAGCGCCCAGGCCCTGAATTCAAACCCCATAACCACTACCACCAATAAACACATTTGCATTGACACTTTTTTCTCTATGTATGTGTGTGTGTATTTGAGTGAGGAACCTTCTGAACATCCTATGTTATACATATTTATTTCTTAGATGCACAGGGACTAGATACCTTTGTGTGTCCATAGACTTTGGATACTGGATACTATATCAATCCTGGATTAAGCATGAAGAAGCTGGTAGAAAAGGTGAGATTACCCTGCACTGAGAGCTCAGAAAAAGACAACTGTGAGAGAAAGGATCTGACAACATCTAGAGGAAGCTGAAATCTTTATTAAGTAAGGAATTGCTCAACCTGCGTAAGCAACCTAGGGAACACATTGTTTCCACTCAGACGTGGACAGAGAACAGTGCAGGGATGAGGCACCTGGCATTGGGTCACTAGATCACTGTTTTACCATGTGGCATCATGATCTTCAGACAGGAGGCCAATGGCTGTGCTCAGCCTATGCTTCTTTTTTTTTGTTTTTGTTTGTGTTTTTTGTGGTTTTTTTTTGGGTCCGGTTGTGGGACCTGAACTCTGGGCCTGGGCGCTGTCCCTCAGCTCTTCAGCCCAAGGCTAGCGCTCTACCACTTGAGCCACAGCGCCACTTCCAGCTTTTTTCTTTTTGCTTATGTGGTGCTGAGGAATTGAACCCAGGGCCTCATACGTGCAAGGCAAGTGCTCTGCCACTGAGCCACCTTCCTAGCCCCCAGTCTATGCTTCTGATTGACACTCAGAGTTCAGACAAATTAAAAGATATGATCTCTTTTAGTGGTTCTCTAGTAGGAACAGGGAATCTATCTATCTAGCTATCTATCTATCTATCTATCTATCTATCTATCTATCATCTCATCTACCAATCCTCTATCTCTAGACTAAAGGTTTTAGTAGTTTTATTGGGTTCCTTGCTGATGATTAAAACAGTGGGTATAGTCAAGAACATCTCATGAAAATAGTGGTTGAAACCCTGAATCCTCAAACCCATCCTTGGCAAAGGGACTTGACCCCAGCAGTCTCAGACGGTAGGTCAGCTCTCCCTGAAGCACATAGCTACCTGTGGAGAAGCATGGATACCTTCAATACCCAGAAGACGTGGGTTCTCACTAGCACAGATAGGAAGAAGGGTTTAGCCAAGGATGAGACTCATTCCCCACTGTCTTCTCCTAGAGTACCAAGTTGATGATGGCTTCTTGACAAAAATGGAAAAATACTAGACAGTATACCTATATGCATCAGTGATTTGTGAGGCCCAAAATAGCTTTGTCAGAGGAAGAAGATGTGAAATTTCTGTTCTAGGTCAATGTGTGTGGGACTTTCGTTTGTAAATAAGTAATTCAGTGAAAGCTCAAAAGGATGGACTGCAGATAAGTAAATTATTAATAATCAGCTCACTTTATAGATGGTTTAAGTATTTTCTCTAAAAATAAATACAGAAGAAAAGTGTCATAGCGGAAGAGTGACTTTTATTAGCAAGTAGACCAAAGCATAAACACATGAATGCTAGGTACCTGAGTAAGAGTTTCTCTTTGTTCTTCTTTGTGTGAAATAGCTGCTCCTAAATATATATTTGCATTAGAAGTTAGTATCTTTTTTTTCTATGAAATGGTGAAAATTCTAAGAATTGAGAAGCTTGTAACTCTTCAAAGGACAAATATTTACATACCCTTGGGTTATGGATAGTGTGTTGAATTTACTGTCTCCCCCCCCCCTCCACTTTTTTCCAAACTGCATGACTTTAAATTAATCACTTAAGAAAGATCTTTAGATGGTAGCATAAAATCATTTGCTTAAACTCCACAGTTCAGGCAGTTATGTAGTTCCAGACTATTAATAGGAAGTCTGCCTTCAAGAGTGTCCTTAGTTGAAAGGCCAAATAATTCTCTCAGAACCAGACCCATGAGGTGTCCCTTTAATGCTGCTCTCCAGTAGGAAGACTCATTGGCCTTCCTATTTCTGGTGAAAGCAGATCTTGGAGGATGCGTTTGGCATTTGGAAACATAGCGGAGACATTCTGGTTTATTATGTCTGGTTAGCTATGAATATGGCAACCCATGAATGGAAAAGAATGGCATGCAAACACCAAGATATGAGTAAAGAGTAATAAAAGTACCTGTTTCAGATGAACTGATCAGAAAGATTATTTCAAAACAGCAAAGTCTCGTGATATTCTGCCAATGTTAATGATGCTCAAGGAAGACTCATTTGTAGAGATGGAGTTGTATGTTTATTCATTGCCCTGGCTAAATGAATAGAAAGATGTCGTATGTCTTTAAGTATAATTTTGAAGAACTTTCCAAGGAGCCAAATATATTAGGCATGATTTTCTTTGCCTTTAACGTTGTATAAATATCTTGCTTCCTATCAATATGCAGTAAAATCTTACACAGAAAGAGCCTCTGACAGGACTGTTTTGGCATGGTATGGTGAGGATGCACGGATGTTCGCAGTTCTGTGTTCCTTGAACCCTTTACCAGTGTTTTCTCCTTCTTACCTTGTTCCCCCCCCCCCCTCCCGCCTCCTGACCTCTTCATTAAAAGCTAGATAGTAATGAATCTTTCGTTAGAAGGAAGGAGAGGTTAAAACAATAATGGTAGTAAAACTTAAATCTGCTAATTGTACAACCTAGTACCAGCTCCTTTAAAATTGTTTACAGGAAGCTGAAACAATCTCTATTAGCTGAAATGAAGCTGAGCAATAATCTATGAGATTCATTTATTAGTTACCACTTTATTAGTAATTGTTCATTACACAAACCAATTTATTACCCCAACTAAATGATGTCAGATGCACCTTTTCCTTTTCCAATGATTGAAAAAAATCTTGCTGGAAAGAAAATCAAATATTATATAGTTAGTAACCCTCACATTTAAGAAAGCATTGTCTATAGTCTCCTAAGACCAACGTCCTCTGTCCTCATGTGATAGTACTAATAATGGCTACGCTGAAGTCATCTTGGACCTGCATGAAAAAAAAAAAAAGCCCACAGACCCTGTTGTTCCCAAGGTGCAAGACAGGAGTGTCTATCTTTGTACCTGTGAAACCTTTGCGTGAGGCGCAGAAGGAGAGGTGGCATCTGAGAAAATACAGAGGTGTTGGTGGCTCTCAAGGCCAACCTTGTGATCATGAGCCTATAATTGGTTTAGAACACAAAGTGATAGAAAAGAAATGTGAACTCCTTTCTCCCCTCTCCTCAGCATCTGCTGTGTCCTAATGGGTGCTTGTTCCTCCACAGCTGGCTTGGTGGAGGAGAACCGAAGGAGGGTGTTTTTTTTTTCAGTTGAAAATAAGGACAGAAAATATGTATATATAAAACAAAGCAATAATTTTCACTAACGATAATTGTCTGGGATCTCTGGGTAAAACAAAGAACAATGACCAAGTCAGCAAGCATAAGAAATAGAAAATGAAATAGGATAAAATAGAAGAGGAAAAACAATAATAGGAAGGAAACGGATGAACGCATGTGTGCATCTTGCCCAGGGCTGTGCTGTGGTCCTGCTCTCTAACAGGTTTCTGTACTAGAGATGGGGGAACCCATGCCCCTTAGCCTTGGCTGGATGCTGGAATCCATATTGGAATGCAGACTCTCCCACGTTTGGTGATTCTGCGTTCACTAGACTAGGACGGAGCTTCTGCACTCCAGGACGGATGCCAAGATGAAGGTTGCATTGACAGAAGTCTCATTTCTTATAGCTCACCCCTCACCCTGTACCTTTACATAGTCCCAGCTGCAACAGAAACCTGCATAAACGAATAAGCATCCTCACCCCAACACTAAGGGAGGGAAGGAATGAAGGTCTCAGATCAAATTCCTCTTACCATAACTTCAAAAATCAGACTTAGGAATCAAATGGAGGAGTCTCTGAAACAGGGACTATTTCCAAGTTTAGGTACTCATTCAAAATGCTTTTAAGATGCTAATAACATAAATTCCAGAATATTTTGCTGTCTTTCCGAATCCTACTGGCTTTGTCCCCTTTGCCTGAAAACATAAGGAAAAAGGCATACATCATCTCTCAGATGTATCTGCAGTTAAACCATGGAAACAGAACATTTTTACTCCAACTTGTTTGTTTTTTAAGAGAAGTATCTGAAACACGAAAGGGGGAAGGTTATTAACTAGGTCACTTCGAAGCACTGGCCGTTCTATATTTAGTACAAATGTGACAGGTTGAAATAAGAAAGCACTTGGAGAAAGGGATTCAGGATCTTGAACACAGCATCATGATTCGTTAATACGGCTCCGAAGCAAGGTAAAAACCTCAGTCCCCATTTGATGTCTCCCCAAAGATTTGTTCATTCACTCTTTCGTTCCTCCATTTATTCATCTATGCCAACCAATCGTTTGCATGGAAGAGACTCAGAATCAGAGCCAAATTATGCCTAGTCCTGGCTGGCTTTGGCTGTTCCCTTGCTGATGGCTGATGACAAGGAGACGCATCGTGTGAGTCCAAGCCTAGAAGCTCGTGGCTGGATGCTCTAGGGATATTCTTCTCAGATTGGTGTCACTGCTCTTCTGCTAGGTTCTAGCTGGCTTCTGATAAAGTCTGTAGCTTCTCTCAGCCTTGGGTTTTGTAATCTATCAGGTGCAGATTTCCTTGATGGCTTATCTGTGTGCCAGGTGGTCGAGGGACAAAGAGAATGAGACAGGGCGTCCCTGTCCACAGCTTTGCTTGCAACAGATACTTGCTGTCACCATTGTATTTATTACCATGGGACTGTACTGTAGGGGATTCAAAACATCAAGTATGTGACTGTTACATCTGCTGATGATAAACAAGTTAGTTGACCTAATTAAATGGTTTTACTGCACTCCGCTGTTCTCTGTCAGCCCCGAACCTGAGTGCAGGAGTGAAGGTAGGGGGCATTTCATTTATATCTCCAGGAGATGTGAGAGGTCCAAGGTCAAGTGATTTGAGAGTTGAGTGCGAGTCTATGGGAGGCACCTCTCCCACGTCCAAGATTCCTGGCCAGACTAATTATGGTTCCATTCCCAGTTGGGAGGAGTGGCTGGAAAGCACTAGAAGCCAGGCCATATTTGAATGCAGAAGAGAATCAAGTGAAGGATCTAAGAGGCAGAAATCTACCAATTCGGACAAGCCCGGGGTTAAACATCACAGGCAGAGTGCTGTGCGTGGGAAAGCTCATTGCTGGAGGGCCAGGCATTTGATTGAAACCTTTGAACGGATGGCACAGTTCAGAAAATCAAACACGGGCTCCAGATTGCACTGCAGCAGGTGTAGCTGATGCGGAAGGTACGGGAAAAACTTATGCAACAAAGGAGCTGAGAGTTGGCAAGGGCCTTCAAAGGCATCTAGAAGTCGTTCAAAAGTGAGGGTTTAAGATGAAAGAAGAACCTGGGTACAAGTCCCAGGTCACAGGAATCATAGGCAGGAAGATTACCCAGGCTATGTGGGCAACATACAGAGACCCACATTGTAAAGCACCTAAGAAAGTACTGCAGTGGAGAGTAAGAAAAAGATACTCAGTGAGTTTGGACTGACCTAGAAATAAGCTGAGAACCATGTAATAAAAAGGCACATGAGATGTGGGTGGGAGAGGAATAATGGCTAGTTGTTTTAACGTGGATGATGATGATGATGATGATGATGATGATGATGATGATGATGATGATGATGATGACGACGACAACAACTAGCATAGAGGATCAATGATTTGTCCTAAGTATGCCTGTTGAGAATCTCACCTATCAGGCATAAGGATGAACAAAGGAAGGGAAGGAAGGAAAAGATTCAGGCAGTAAACAAGGTGACACAAGGCTAGGCACACAGTGCGTCCAGCCCTACCACCATTTTTGCAGAGCAGGTACTTGAGATGGATTTAGACACTCTTAGAAAGGTTTCCTTTGGGTCCGTCCCAAAGCCTGACCTCCATCGAGTATTTACAGTCCAGTCACATAAAATATTTCTGCATTCAAGTACCACCATCGCCATGTTCTTTGAGGTAATTGGTAGAGACTTGGGTATGGAATCCAAGAATCCCAGCTAAAGAGCTTCACATGGAGCCTTTGCTGACAGAGCGGGGCGAAGTATTATCAGCTTAAACAAATGGAGGATTACGTGGTTCCATCTATTAGCTGTAGCGGCTTCTCAGCCATTAGCAATGCACCCTAAGAAGCTTTCCTACCACTTTCTTATAAAACTCTACTGTGGCGTTCAGCATACAAATGAGGCTCAAGGTATCTCTCTGGAAGATTTGTTATTCTTAAAGTGGAGCCTTCATATTATCTTCAAAAAAGAAAAAGAAGAAGGATAAACTTGAGAGAGTGGAGAGAGGTAAGGCCAGGTGTTACGGAAGGAATGTGTTTTAAAGAATCAAGTCAAGAACAGAAAAGCCGGAAGCGCCACAGATGGGAGCTTAATGGAAGTTTCCTTCGAACTGAAGATCCTACTTTCTCCAAAAAAAAAAGAGACAATGTGCTAGAAATGAATAAAAGTAACTCTTCTGACTATCTCTGCATCAAAGCTGCCTTGAAGGACAGTGGTTATCCCGGAATTATTCTATGATGTCACATTGCAGGCACCAGGCCTGCAAAGAGTATGCTCATAGGTGTGTGTTGACTGTTTGAGGAGTCACAGTGGTCTGTGTTTTGTGCTGCAAGGCATGAGTCTAATATTATTTGCATCCATTGAAAGTGATAGAGTGGTAGTAGAAGGCTAGCAGGATGAATAATTCATCGCAGGGGTGCCACCCAATATTAGCTGCAGAAGTGTCTGACTAAATGAAGAAGCCTGTGGCATTGCACTATGGAATCTGGTAATATTTACCAGCTTCAGTCCCAAGCCAAAAAAGACAACTCCATACACACACAAATAACAACCCAACTAGGTAGTTATTGCTTTGTTTATTCCTGGAGGTTTCTAGATCTTTAGCTATTTGGATGTTTAGGATAAATAAAAAGTTTAGACTTTTCTTTCTTGACCAGAATCACCTCGTTTTTGATTCGGATGAACATATATGATTTAACCGAGTCTCCTAAATGTCAAATGCAAAAGAGAGGGACGCTGCAGAAAACTCCAACCGAGTGTTGCATCTGCATGCTTGAGCTGCTTGTTAAATTTGTAGACATTCTCATTGGACTTTCAAATTAGATTCCTTGGAGGAATGGCCCCAAAATGTGTACTTTTAATAAGCACATTCCAGTCTGCAAGTAGGAAGAGAAGCAGACAATGGGGGGGGGGGGGTGCAGCGGGAATGGTTTTGTCCATCCAGGAAATGTAGCTTTGAACCACCATCGGTAAATCTTTGCCCTGGGTGTTACCAGACAGAATAAAACAAACCTATTACCTGTTGCATGAAGGCAGATAGGATCTATTTTGGGGTGTTGAGCATTATATAAACCTATCTGGAAAAGCCAGAAAAATCCACAGCCTTTGGAATTAGCTTTCTGTTTTCAAAAAAAAAAAGGTACCCCATGGTGAATATCTTCCTTCTAGCTGTCAACAAGGAATAGCTCTAGAAGGCAAGTACAAGCAGAATCTCATTTTGCAATGCAACTTCACACAGGATTTAGTACACAGATTATTAATGAGGACTGTAAGCCAGCCAGAGCTTTTCCCTGACCCTTCTGCTACATGTGGCCCTGCTAAATGGTGGCTACCTTAATTAAAACCTTCCCAGTCTTGACTTCCCTGCTGGCAGCCTGCAGTCTTCCTGCATGGTCATTCTTTTTGGGGGGGAGAGGGCTTGCACCTTTTCTTTTCCAGTTAACCAATGCAACCTCAATGGGCTCAGCACATTTTAAAGAGTAGGATTCACTGTCGCAGGCCTGAGGGTTCAAGTGACACGCTCACTTGCAGAAAATGGAATGAATCCACCTTTTCTAGATGAGGCATTCTTTTCCAGACATCTTACCTTTTGTCATTTACTTGGGTCTCCTTGACTTCCTTTCCTATTCTTGAGATTTGCATTCTCTTCTACCTTTTCCATTTCTGCTGAATTGTAGGGAAACAGATGTGTCTGTCTCTTATCTGTAATGTCCTCTTCTCTTCTCTTTCTCCTCTCCTTTCTTTTCTTCTCCTCCTCTTCTCTCCTCTTCTCTCCTGTCTTCCCTCCCCTTCCTTCTTCCTTCTCCTCCCCTCTACTTTTCCCTCCCCTCATCTCCCACATCCTCTTCCTTCTCTTCCCTCCTCAGACTTCTCCCTTCCCCTTCCTTCCCCTCCCCTGTCCTCCACTCTCCTCTCCTCTCCATTCCCCTTCCCTCCCTTCCCTTTTCCTCTCCTCCCCTTTCCTCCCCTCCTCCTTCATCTTCTTCCCTCTGCTCATCTCCTCTCCTTCTTTCCCTGCCCTTTCCCTCCCCTCCACTTTTCTTCCTTACTCCTTCCCTCCTTCCTCACTCAACCTTCCCTATTTTCTTTCATTTGTTCAATGTCTGCCTTTCCTTTGTTCAATATCTATCCACCCTTGCTTTCATGCATCCTTTCATCCACCCAACAATTATTGTCAGCTCTGTATCAGCATTGTACTAATTTCCAGAAATAAGAAAACCAAACAGAACAAAATGGAAAAGGCCACTGCTATGTGGAGGTTTAAAGGGAAACATTAGTGAAACAATCACAAAATAGGTCATTTCAAATTGAAGTGGACACAGCAAAAGAAATATCCTATGAAGTTGCATACTGTAAATGTTGATCTTACAACACTACCAGAAAGAATGAAGATACTTCCAAGAGAGGTCGTTTCGAACTGGAAGATAAAGGAAACCTAATTGTCTAATGTTCAGTTCTAGCAAGATAATAATATTATAGAATTTTATGTTTTATTCCATTCATTCATTGATATACTAACCAACCCAAACATGGTTGGTACTCCACTCTGAGATGATTCAGTGGTAATCAATACCTGCAACAGTTCAACAAATTTGAATCCTGTACTCCATATCTGCCAGGCACAGAAAAGTGCTACACACTGAGTCTCCACCATTTAGTGCTCAGGGGCTCCCTGCAGAGTCCTCCTTTCCTTCTCTGATGAAGATCTCACAGAGGACTCATTGCAGATATAGTACTACATCTCTGAAAGAGACCTCTTGGGCTGCCCTCATCGTACCATATTTAATTACACCATGCAACTATTTTTCTTGGCACAAAAACATGTCAGGTGAATAGCTGTCGGTGTGGGAGGATTGTTGGAATCCTCGTAGTAGCTCCCATTGCTGCCTGATGGTTGCTTTGGTCCTATAAATCTTGCTCCAAAACTCACAACTTCTTAGAAGGCATTCCAGGTTTTTTTCCACCCTGGTTCTATTCCATTTAGATTTGTTCCCCCTCCCCCGCCATGCTCTCATGGAGCTCCCAATAAAACTCTTACCAGCTAATTCTACCAATCCCTGCTCTAGGCAATGGAGACTCCTTTGGATAGAAAGAACCACAACCAGTCAGGAACAAAAGCCTTAGACCTATTTCTCCTCAAAGCTAAAGAAAGAATGTATTGTAATCTTGTTAGGAAAATCAGATTTGAATAGTGTTATCAAAATATGCTGCTTTCAGATGGGTAATAATTCCAGTTTTCTTCCTTTCATACATGTAAGAAACTGTTGAAGAGTGGACCCACACTGAATGAGAGGGTTGGAAAACCCACTTCAGTCACTTTGTGTCAAGGAGAATTAAAATGAAGTCAGCAAAGTCTATTGGCTTGGCCATAGTGGTAGAAAAGTGCAGTGTTGAAACACTGGTGTCTAAAGTTGGCCTATCTCAGAAATGGGCTTTAAGACCCAGGTGTGCATGCAGGAGACTTTGTTGGGAGACAAAGTTTATAGATATAGCTGTGAAGGACCTGAGGTCCCAGAAGGATGGAGGAAGAGATTGAGCTTCTGTACATTCCAACAAGGGCTTCAGATGATTCTCCTGGTGGCTTCTGGGTAAGAATGATCCTTCCCAGTGGTCCAGCCATGAGGTACAGGGTGAAATCGCTGGCAGGAGGCCACATGACTTTGGACAAAAACCAGCAGAGGTGGGTGCTCCCAGCTGCTGGGTGAATGGGAGATGCACCTGGTGACCTGGGAAGTTCTTTACAGCATCTGCCACCTGGATGGACATCGTTTTACAAAATGTTTATCATAGTAAAGTGAGGCAAAGACTTTCTCTTTGACCCCTTGCTGAATCTCTTATAACTGGGTTTTGTGTTAATTCTCTTATTTGAAGCCAAGGGGGTACATTTAAGCAAAGAGGATGTGTTTGTTTAAAAGACTCTCATTCATGGTTAGTTTGGGGTACCCAGGGACTCCTCAGAACTGATTGATAAAAGAGGAGGAAACTCAACACCATGGGGAATCTTGGCATAAGTCAGTAAAGTATCCCAGGCTGTGGCTCTGGGAGGAATCGAGTGAATGTAAAGGTCACAAATAAAAATGAAGGAAGGAAAGAATTACATATGTAGTGGCCTGATGACTGGATTTAAAAATATGTTGTTTAAATGCAGAATTCTACCTGTTTATTAAACCTCTTTGTTATTGTCGGGTGTTGGAGATTTCCCAGTCAAGGAAACAAAGCCTTTGCCCTTGAGAACTGACCTCTGCAAGGTTGTTTCCTTGCTTCCCTCTTACAGCTTCCTTTCTGTACTGCGGATTTTCTGAGGGATGGGACTCTCTTCCATTCCCTCTATTTTTCTTTATGTTGCTAGTGTATCACCTCATGCCTGGCATTTACATGTTTGTTGAAAAAAAAAAACCTGAGGTAACAGAGTCTCCTACACACAGAGAAAAGTACTTGAGCTTTGTTCATCACATCTCCAAATATTTAATTGTTGAAGAAATGTTTCATCTCCAGCCAGATTCCAGAGCTCTCATAAATCCTACCGACGTATACCACCAAAGCAAAGGATACGCTGCCAGGTCTGAAAAAGTGCATACAAAAGGAAAGAATACACAAGTCACTGGAAGACATAATCCTGGCTCTGATTTTCCTGTTCTCGTTTTCTTGGCAAGTTTCTCTTAACACCTACAGACTTTTTGCTAAGAAGGTGGCATGGCAGAGTATGAAACTTTGGAGATGTATGTTTAAAGGGGGGAAGGAGGAAGGGAAAGAGAGACAGAGACAGAGACAGAGAGTAGTGTTCAGAAAGTCCCAGGAGGTTCTTTTGAAAAATGCTGTGACCTTATTTAAACCTTTCAAAACTATCCATCAACCACCACAACTAACAATGTCTCTCTTTTTCTCTAATTTTCTTTAAGTCGTTGTACAAAGGAGTTGTCAGTGAACAAAGCAGTTTGTGAATATAACATATCTTCCTAGACCAATGTCCCCCCTTCCACTCTTCTCACCATCCTTCCCCTGCAGACCCCTTCCTGTACTCTTCTTAATTTTGTTGGATAGACTTTGGAATCTTGAGTGCCTCCTGCCCCTCTTCTCCTCTTCTTTTGTCCATGCTTTTCCACTTGACCCTACCACACCCCTGTCGAGTACCCGGAGAGAGTTCCTTTGAGAAAGAACTGAAGTATCATAGCATCCAGACTGGAAGACACTTCTGCATCACAAATGGCCACCGGAAGGATTCCTGACACCGTTCAGGCAAATTTACTATTTTACTCCAAGGAGGTGAATTTACTAAAGGCAGCCACCGCCTGGCCCAGTTCCCACTGGCCTGGACACAGGACGGGGGCTTCCTGCCTCCCTGTGGCTTCCTGCCTTTCCAGACTCCTTCCCTAACATTGATTTTCCATTCTGGTTCGGCTTCTCACTGCAGAGCTTTTGACTGGAAATGACTGCGTCAACCTGAAACCTTCAGAACAACATCCTCACCATGGCCGGTAGGCTTGAAACATACATTTCCATAAGCATAAAGAATAG
>NW_024870731.1:41982500-42367500 GCF_019054845.1 Dipodomys spectabilis
CCCCTGTCTCAGCCTCCAGGTGCTGGGGTCATTTTGCCTTTTGGAGTGTTAATTTTTTCCTACCCTATTTACACCTGCTATGTGGCTCCCAAAACTAGAGAGCTGGGACTCTAACCTTTCACAGCTGCACAGATCTGTGCAACCAAGAGCTCACTTTAGAACACCTACTGGCTTCCTGAAACAAATGCCAAGAAATAGAAACAAAGGGATTGGGTTGTTACCAGTCTTACTGGTGGTCACAGAGATTTTTCTTTGCTTTGGGATTTTTTTCCCCCTTTTTTTAGGGGAGAGGAAAGAAAAAAAAAAAAAAGAAGGAAGGGTGAACAAATAAATGCAACCATGCTATTCAGTGTACACTATGTGGAAAATGAACCATGACATGGTCCAAAAACAGAATTACACCCTTCAGCTGGCTGAGAAACCATCACCCCTCAGTACAATACCTTAATGATAACAAGGGCCTGGCCGCTGTCCCTCAGCTCATCAGCTCAAGGCTAGCGCTCTACCACTTGATCCACAGCGCCACTTCTAGCTTTTTCGGCTGAGGAATCAAACCCAGGCCTCATGCATGCAAGGCAAGCACTCCACCACTGAGCCACCTTCCCAGCCCCAACAATAAATATTTTTTAAAAATAAAACACCTATTGGCAGTATTGTTCTGGATGGCAGTTCAAGGTTAACTTGGACAGGAAAGTTCACACCTCTTTATTCCTTTTTATTCCTTTTTATTCCTCATCCCCTTTTTAACCCCTGAGCTGGACACTGTGGCATGCACCTGCCCTTCACGCCATGTGGGAGGCCAAGACCGGGAGGATTCTGATATGAGGCCAGAAAAACCCCGCAGGACTCCGTGTCTCCACAGAGGAAAGCTGGGCACAGAATCCTACACACAACCAGTGAAAGATGGGGCCACTAGAGGAAGTCGGGGGTATCTCACCAGCCTAGCAAGCGAAAGTTCTGAGTTCAAACCCCAGTAGAACCCAAAAGAATCAAATATCCTACCCAGCTGAAATTAATATCAATGGACCTATTTTTGTGATAGTGAGCTGATAGGAACCTTTTAGCAAGCTATATAAAAGCAATATTCTTTTATTCAGCAACCTTCTTCCTAGAGTTAAGAAACTAAAGAGAACAAAACACTGAAAGGAAAATAAAACCAGCCACTAGCTGATAACACTTTCTACTTGCAGAAGCCAACCACAGGGGCTCTGGGAAACACCAATAGCACATCGCTACTGCTTACTTTTATTTCACTTATAATTTTTTGAAAGTACAAGGGGAAAAAAAAAATCACCCTTAATCTTACCCCTAGGCTAAAATCAATACACAATTTTCTTGACTACACAAGGAGCAGGCATTTCTGGCGGTCAATGTCACACAGTGTCTGGTGTTTAGACGTGGGACAGAACCCATGGCCTCATGCGCTGCGCTATGCCCTATGCCCTTCACTCCAAACCAATTTCGTTTCTGAGACAGGGTCTCACTAACTCTTCCTAGGAAGCTTCCAATTAGCGATTTCTTTGCCTCCACTTCCCTAGTAGCTGGGACTACAAGAATGTATTACCACATGTGGCCTTTTCAATATTTTATAACATATTATATAATATATATTTTATAAGATATAATAGTTTTCAATATTTTATAATCATACTATAAAAGCACGACCAGGTAAATCTCAAATTTTCTTTGTTATTATAAAGGGTTTAAAGGGTATATAGTTACATAACTTAGGTAATGAGTATATTTCTTTTTGGACGAAGTCAGCCCTTCCCTCTCTCTCCCCCAGTTTTTCCCTCCCATCCCCACCCACAAGTCATATGGTTTGTTTTCAGCATAGTGTCTAGTGAGTACCATGCTGCATTTGTTCACTCTTTGTCCCACCATTTCAAATTTATTCTTTTTTTTTTTTTTTGGGTCCAGTCGCGGGGCCTGAACTCTGGGCCTGGGCGCTGTCCCTCAGCTCTTCAGCTCAAGGCTAGCGCTCTACCACTTGAGCCACAGCGCCACTTCCGGCTTTTTTCTTTTTGCTTATGTGGTGCTGAGGAATCGAACCCAGGGCCTCGAGCATGCAAGGCAAGCGCTCTGCCACTGAGCCACCTTCCCAGCCCCTCAAATTTATCTTCTTAGAATATATTCCTAAAACACTCAGCCGGGCGCTGGTGGCTCAAGCCTATAATCCTGGCTACTCAAGGAGGCTGAGCTCTGAGGATTGTGGTTCAAAGCCAGCCTGGTAGGAAAGTCCATGAGATGCTTAACCATTAAGTGGCGCTGTGGCTCAAGTGGTAGAGTGCTTGCTTTGAGCTGAAGAGCACGGGGACAGCGCCCAGACCCAGAGTTCAAGCCCAAGACCAACAACAAAAAACCCTCCAAATTAATTACAATCAGTGATTTGGAGGAGGGGGTGGTATTTGTTTTTACAGACAGGAGAGTTCACCATGTTATCCAGGCCTAGAATTCCTGGGCTCAAATGACCCACTGGCCTCCACCTCCCCAACACTGGGGCTCCAGTGTGCGCCACACACAGCTGACCCAGGCACACACTGTCCCTCCCATCAATCAGGACAAGTACAATTTTCCAGGAGACAGAAGATTCTAAATCCTTCGAAGTGTCATGGTTTGCTGCCAACAAAATCAGCACACAGAAGTAATCGTGTTTGGCCATTTCCGTGAACACAGGAGTGGCAATGTTTTAAATCTAAATGAGTTACGTGACAGTTCCAAGAGGCACCTGCAGTGGAAGCCAGGGCTAGGGCTTGACTTCCCAAGAGCAGGGACCGGCTCCTGTGAAGCATGCACCCAACAAAGCCACGTGACGCCGAGCTAGCCGCTCAGGCCAGCATGCTTCTCTCCAGGACACAGAGTACGAATCGTGAGCAAGGTATCTTTTGACCAGAATGTCATTTGGTCACAATTTCCTCTCCTTTTATTTATGCTCTTTTTTTTTTTTTTTTGCTATACCAGGATGTGAACACAGAGCCTTGAGCGTGGCCAGGCTGACACTAGCATTTTGAACCACACCTCCAGCCTGGCTTTTTGCTAATTATTTTTAGAGATGGAGTCTCACAGATTTGTCTGCCCAGGCTGGCTTCAAACTGCTATCCCTCCAGGTCTCAGCTTCCTGAGTAGCTGGGATGACAGGCAGGAGCCACAGGTACCATGTATCCTTTTCTTTTTTTTTTTTGAATTTAAAAAAATAGTCTAACATTATTATTTTTATTTACAGTAGGTTTTAAAGAAATAAGTAATATTCTTTTCTTTTTTCTTTTTTGTCAGTCATGGGGCTTGAACTCTGATTCTGAGCCTGGGCGCTGTTCCTCAGCTGTTCAGCTCAAGGCGAGTGCTCTACCACTTGAGCCACAGCACCACTTCCGGTTTTTTTGTGGTTTACTGGAGCTAAGAATCTCACGGACTTTCCTGCCAGGGCTGGCTTTGAACTGTGATGCTCAGGTGGCAGCTTCCTGAGGATTACAGGCATGAGCCACCAGTGCCTGGCTAATATTCTTTTTTATTTTTTTCAAATTCTTTATTGTGATTGATTACATAATTTCCCAAATTTCACAGTATCGTGGGGTAGTGATGATTAGTTAACGTCACAAACACATTCTAACTTTCAACGTCTCCTTTAAAGTAGCTGCAGCCTTCTCAGATCACCCTAATCTAAGGGCCAAAGATCGCCCATTACAGCCTTGTCCGGGAATGTCTATATTAGGAGGCTGAGGAGTTCAAGACCAATGCAAGCAATCAATATAGCCAGGGCTTGTTTAAAAAAACTCATTAACCATATCGATCAAAAAACAGAACCCCTGAGGAAGAAGCCGGGAAACAGGCTGGGGGGACGGACCTGCAAGGAGCAGGATCTTCCTCCCAGAGCACCCACCTCCACAGGAGCCACGCCCCGAGTCGGCCACACCCGGGAGTGATGGCCAAGGCCAATCTGAGCCCCACGCTTCTCCCTCAGGCCCCTAAGCCAGCCTTCAGAGCCCAGCTCCCGTTTTTTAGCAGGGGTCATTGCCATCAACATAAAACTTTAATTTCCTGGTCGCCGGGGGCCTCCTGCGGGCGGCGGCAGGGCGCTCACGCACACTCTGCTCCCGCGTCCCTTCTGCTCCTGTGTGCGGAGCGGCGCCATCTTCTTTACTCTGCTTCCCTTCTCCTTGTTTCAGCCAAATCCCATCTGCTCTCCACCTTCCAGGAATCCTTCATAACTGAAGAATGGCGCTGTGGCAGGGGTGTTTTATTTCTAACTTTTTGTTGTTGCTGTTGTCTTGGACTTGTTTGGCAGGAAGGGAGTTAGATGTGTGGGTGCAGGCTGACGTTTCACTCTGGAATTACTAGGTGAAATGCTGGACTAGAAAATTTCAAACTGAACCAGGCGCCGGTGGCTCACGCCTGTCATCTAGCTAGGATGGAGGCTACTCATCCTAGCTACTCAGGAGGCTGAGATCTGAGGATGGCAGTTCAAAGCCAGCCCGGGCAGCCATGTTGATGAGCAGGGTGGTGCCTGCTACAAGAGCAAGCAAAAATTAGGCACATCAAGGCCCAGGTGCATGCCTGGGCAGGTGTGACACACTGTCTCAAAATAACCAATGCAAAAATGGGCTAGCATGGCTCAGCAGCAGGGTACCTCCTAGTAAGTGTGAAGCCCTATGTTCAAAACCCGAGTGTAAGGTCCGCCCCCGGATGGCAAGCAGACTCCACCCTCCTCGTAGCAAAGTCTCCACCTAGTACCTGCGTTACAGGCAACTGGGACACCTGGAAGACATCACATCTGCATCCGCTGAGGTCACATCTGAATTTGATGTGGCCACACCTTTCCCCGCCCATACCCTAGATAAGGCCTAGCCCAGGCCCAGACGCTCTCTTTCTCTCTGTTCATTTCTAGCTCTTGCTCTTCTTTTCTAGCTCTCTCTGCTCTCTCTCTGCTCTAGCTCTTTCCTCTCTCTTTCCCAGCCACGTGGAGTGCCAACCTTGCCTGGTCCCAGCAGGTCTACTGAATAAACCTACCCCTTACCTGAATACCATGTGCGTGCTGGTGCAGTTCTTACTCGGCTACCTCTTTTTAAAAACCTAACACCAAGGGAGGGAGGGAGGGGATGGTAGGGGGAAAACAATGGAGGGGGTAACAATGTTCAAGAGGAAGTGTACTCATTACCTCACTCATGCAACTGTAACCCTCTGTATAGTAGCTTTACAATAAAAAAAAAAAATACAATCATTAACATAATAAAAAAAAAAAAAAACCTAACACCGAGTACCAGTGGGTACCAGCTGGGCACCAGTGGCTCACCTCTATAATCCTAGCTACTCAGGAGGGGCTGAGATCTGAGGATTGAGGTTCAAAGCCAGCCCACACAGACAAGCCTAGAGATTCTTATCTCCCAATTCATCAACTAAAAGCCAAAGTGGAGCGTTAGTTCAAGTGGTAGAGCACTAGCCTTGAGTGGAAAAAGTTGAGAGACAGGCTGAGGTCCTGAGTCCAAGCCCCAGGACCAGCACAAAAAATAAAAACAATAAACCTTAATACCACTTTAAAAAAAATTCCACTACAGTACAATTAAACATGGCAAGTCACAAGGGAGAAGCAACAGCTAAGAAGGGTTTTACAAAGCAAGGGAAAAGCATTCTGGGTGAGATCTGAAGAGAAAAGCAGCCTCAGAGAAGAAACAGGTAACGTCACCAGATTTCAGATGGGAAGATTGATTCATTTCATTTACAAGGAATCAAGAGTTCTTACAAAAAAATAAAGGCAGCTACAATAAGTCTAAAGCCTCTAAGGACAGAACAGTTTGATTTTTTGGACTTGATCTGATTTCTTTGAATGTCTAGACCCGAAATGTATGTGTCTACAAGACACAGCCAGTGCAGGTCACAGGTTCACTGAGTACTGTTATTCATCTTTAATAAAGCTGGAAGTGTGGCTCAGGTGGCAGAGACCCACCTAGAAAGTGCAAGGCCTGAAGTTCAAGGCTCAGTACCACCTAGCAAGGAAGGGAGGGAGGGAGGGGGAGGGAAGGAGAGAAGATGAAGGAAAATCCTTTTTTCTGTGGCAAAAGAAAAAATGAATGGGAAGGAAAGACTTACACACATGGAAATTAATTTCCTCTCTGGGCAAAGTGGCATGTAATCCTCAGCACTTGGGAGGATGAATGGAGACCAGCCTAAGTTGACTTTGACTCAAAAAAATAATAATAACCTCATGGAGATCATGGTAGATCTAGAAGAGGATTCAAGGATACAAATCTCCTTTCTTCAGCTCTTAAAGAATTACTACAGGGCTGGGAAGGTGGCTCAGTGGTAGAGCACTTGCCTTGCATGCTTGAGCCCTGGGTTCGATTCCTCAGCACCACATAAGCAAAAAGAAAAAAGCGGGAAGTGGCGCTGTGGCTCACGTGGTAGAGTGCTAGCCTTGAGCTGAAGAGCTGAGGGACAGTGCCCAGGCCCAGAGTTCAGGCCCTACTACCAGACCAAAAAAAAAAAAAAGAATTACAAGTCAGGCATCAGTGGCTCACACCTGTCATTCTAGCTACTCAGGAGGCTGAGATCTAAGGATAACAGTTCAAAGCTAGCCCAGGCAGGAAAGTCCGTGAGACTCTTATTTCCAATAAACCACTAGAAAACAGGAAGTGGCGCTGTGGCTCAAGCGGTAGAGTGTTTGCCTTGAGCTGAAGAGCACAAGGACAGCACCCAAGCCCAGAGTTCAAGCCCCATGACAAACCAAAAAAAAAAAAAAAAAACCAACAGAACTACTACTACAAAAAAAAACAATTACCACAAGCCCAGTGCCAATGGCTCACACCTGTAATCCCAGCTCTTCAGGAGGTTGAGCTCTGAGGATTGAGGTTGAAACCTGCATGTCCAAGAAAGTCTATGTGCCTCTGATCTCCAATTAACTACCAAAAAGCCGGAAGTGGGGCTGTGGCTCAAGTGGTAGAGTGCCAGCCTTGAGAGAGAGAAAAAAAAAAAAAGGCCCTGAGTTCAAGTTCAAAGACCAGCACCAGATTTTTAAGAGAATTATTACAAAGGCTGGGTGTGATAGTGTACACCTACAGTGCCAACGTCTTGGGAGGCAGAGGTAGGTAGATCATGGTAGGTCAGACCCTGCCTGGAAAATAAATGAAAGGCAGAAGGGCTTGGAATATGGCTCCCGTGGTAGGAACTCCTGTCTAGAAAGTACAGTGCCCAGAATAGCTCAATCCCCACTGTGGAAACAAAGACCCAACGCAGTAGGGGAGCTCAGTGGTAGAGAGCGCCTCCTGGCATGCGTGAAAATGAAAAAAAAGGGAAAAAATACTATTATGTTAGATTTTACTAAGCAAACTAGACAAGAAAGCCCATACTACATTAATGACACAGAGGCCAGATCCTGGCTAGACAGGAATTGTTTGACTCACGCAGAATTATGCAAGTGCATAATTTCATTCACGTCTAAGAACTTTACACAATAACTCCTGTTTCCAGTTTGTCTGGAGCAGTCAGTTGGAGCCAGCTGTGGGCTGGCAGATTTTAACCCCTGGCTCTCTACAGTGAAAACAGGTTGGTTTTCTGTGTTTTGGTCCCTGTTCCCCCCTCCCCCTCCCCCCAGGCACAGCCTGTGCCCAGCACTTGCCACACGCAGCTAATCCCAGGCTCCTGATGAGATGCTGGTAGTTCAGAGAAATACTTGGGCCAGGTGCTGGTGGCTCACGCCTGTAATCCTAACTACTCAGAAGGTTGAGATCTGAGGATGGAGGTTGGAAGTGAACCTGGGCAAGAAAGCCCGGAGAATTCTTATCTCCAATTAACTACCAAAAAGCCAGACGTGGGGCTGTGGCTCAAGTGGTGGAACACTAGCCTTGAGCAAGAAAGCTCAGGAACAGTGCTCAGGCCCTGAGTTCAAGCCTTACGACTGGCAAGAGGGGGAAGGAGAATGGGGGGGGGGGTGCGTCTGGTCTGGGGTGGGCTAACCGCCTCATTACCAGGGGCAGGGCCTGCCCAGACACCAGGTTACTCCCAGCCCCATTCCCTTCCCCTCCATTCCAAGTGCCCCTGGGCTGTCTCCCCATTGCCGTGGTCCCACGCACAGCAGCCTGAACAACTCACAAGTCATCATTCAGGGACGGAACAGGAGAGTCCCTGACAGGGCAGAGAGTGAAGGCAGGAGGAACCTGCAGCCAGGTCTGATCAAAGGCTGCAGGGAGGGAAGGAGGGAAGGAGGGAGGGAGGGAGGGAGGGAAGAGAGGACAGGGAGTGTCCTAGGAAAAGCATCCCAGGCTCCAACGTTTTCATTTGAATTACAAATGATGTTAAAATAGCCAGACATTTTTATGTGTACTAAAGGAAGATGAGGATTTCTAAAAGACTGAGAAGTATTCATCTAAAAGAAAGGCAATAACCACCCTCAAGAGTCTAAGGAGCTATTCAAACCCAAGATTCTTATTTTCAACATCCATTATGCTAATTAACAAGCCATTTCATTTTCCACAGTGGAGACCCATTGCTAACACTTAGTATGCTAATCTGATCTGATCTAAAACCATTAAAACAGCAGAGACGTGAAATGGCGCTCTCTGGAGGGCAGCCCTTCAGATGAAATAAATCCCAGATGTCTATCGGGGAACCAACTTCTGATCAGGACAAGGGCCAGGCTGGTGTCCGGAGAGGCTAAAATCAACACACACAAAACCACCTTCCACTCTGCCTTAGGGTGCTTTCCAAGCAAAAGGAGGGGGGGTGATTATTCTGTGCAGCCACTATGCACGAGAGAAGCAGCTGAGATTCAAAATACACTACTTTAGAAAGAGCAGTATATTTTGTTTGGGGCCAGTACAGGGCCTTGAACCCAGGGTCTCAAGTTCTCACCCCACACTAAAGCCACACTTCTACGTCTAGCTTTTCATTGGTTAACTGGAGAATAAGCTCTTGGATTTTCTGCCTGGGCTGGCTACACACCTCAATCCTCAGATCTCAGCCTGAGTAGCTAGGAATACAGGTATGAGACCTCCATTACTCAGTTCCATGTTTTTATTTTTAAAAAGCAAAAGTCCTTGAACTCTGGATCCTCTTGCATAGAGCAGGAATCACAAGCATGCACCACCATATCTAGCCCTGGGGCTATGTGTACTGAGTGCTTTTTTTTTTTTTTCCCAGTGAGAATCTTAGAAAAGATTAGCATGGGCATATTCTGACCCAGATGCCTACTCTGAAATCAAGCTTTGCCATGACTTCAGTGACTGGATTTTTTTTTTCTTGATCTAATGAGAAAAAGGCAGGAACAAACCTCATGTGAAATTCAGGCAGATGTTCTCAGAAAAAAATCAAATTACATCCTCTGTAATCATCCCAGTAAAGTAGTCTACAGGAACTGAAAGGATAAAAAAGGTAGAGGGCTGGGAAGGTGGCTCAGTGGTAGAGCGCTTGCCTTGCATGCATGAGGCCCTGGGTTTGATTCCTTAGCACCACAGAAGCAAAAAGAGAAAAAAAGCCAGAAGTGGCGCTGTGGCTCAAGTGGTAGAGCACTAGCCTTGAGCTGAAGAGCTGAGGGACAGCGCCCAGGCTCAGAGTTCAGGCCCCACGACCGGACCCAAAAAAAAAAAAAAGGTGGAGGGGCTGAGAAGGTGGCTCAGTGGTTAAAGCGCTTGCCTTGCATGCCTGAGGCCCTAGGTTCGATTCCTCAGCACCACATAAGCAAAAAAGAAAAAAGCCGGAAGTGGCGCTGTGGCTCAAGTGGTAGAGCGCTAGCCTTGAGCTGAAGAGCTGAGGGACAGCGCCCAGGCCCAGAGTTCAGGCCCCATGACCGGACCCAAAAAAAAAAAAAAAAAAAGGTGGAGGACTGTTTTTACAGACAGTGGCAATCTCCTGACACCATGGCA
Source organism: Dipodomys spectabilis (assembly GCF_019054845.1). Taxonomy (NCBI): domain Eukaryota; kingdom Metazoa; phylum Chordata; class Mammalia; order Rodentia; family Heteromyidae; genus Dipodomys; species Dipodomys spectabilis. Next base: position 41,992,349 of record NW_024870731.1, read on the forward strand.
GTCACGTGTACACAGTGTTAGGCATTCAAATATCCAACAAGGTGGCCACCACAGGTGATGCTCGCACTCCAAAGAAGGCCAAGGCGCCGTCAACACCACCACCCTTTGATACCGCTACCTTGGGCTGGTTAGTTTACTTGGGCTGGTTACGCTTCATCTATAAACCTTTTACCTATATATTCCCTCATCCCAAAAATGCCCCAAAATTCCAAACATTCGATCACCTCAAATGGGAAGTTACACCCCTTGAGCAATGAGGCATGACAGTCAAAATATACAGATATGCTGAGCACGGCCGAGTACACATTTAGTCCCATCAGCTTGGGAGGCAAGGTAGGAGAATAACTTGAGCCTCGTAGTTCAAGACTAGCGTGGGCAACAGGGTGAGATGTCTCTAAAAGACAAACAAATGTAAAGGAAAAATAAATGTGTGCCCTCAACTAGCACACAAAATTACCTTCAGACACCAAAGCCAAACATTAACAATTTTTTTTTTTTTTGCCAGTCATGGTGCCTGAACTCTGGGCCTGGGCACTGTCCCTCAGCTCTTCAGCTCAAGGCTAGCACTCTACCGCTTGAGCCACAGCACCACTTCCAGCTTTTTCTGCTTATGTGGTGCTGAGGAATCGAACCCAGGGCCTCATGCATGCAAGGCAAGCACTTTACCACTGAGCCACCTTCCCAGCCCCCATTAACAAATTTTGTTTGGACTTAGGTCTTGTGCCCAGCATGTCTCATCATACACGTGCAAATGTTCAAAATCCTAAAAGCACCCGAAGTCACGAGCATTTCAGATGCAGCACATCATGAGCATATGTACAACCCCTGAAACACCGTGAAGGAAGCTCAATCATCCCCGAGGACGCTGTCAGCGATGTCTGCACGCACAGCCACGAACGGCCGTACAGGGCAGGGAATGCTCGCTCTCCTTCTTGGGGAGAGCACGAGGAAACTGTTGGGGGTGAAGAGGCCAGGTATCTCCTGTTCACTCTCAGGTTTAACAGAACAATGCATGTGTGACATATGCCCAGAGAGGAGGAGACAGCAAGTATGACAAAGGAGGGGAGGGGGGATAGAGACGTGGTCACACGGTTTAAAGGACACGTGGGAGCCAACGAGTCCTACATCTAAGGCAGGCCGGTTCTGTCCCTCGGGTCTGGAGACGCAGGTCCAGCACGCCGGGGCTCCAAGCCAGACTGCAGACTCTTGTCTCTAACCAGAGGAAAACCAGAAGTGACACTGTGGCTGCACTGTGGCAGACTGCTAGCCTTGAGTGAAAGAGCTCAGGAACAGCGCACAGGCCCCAAGTTCAAACCCCACGACCGACCAAAAAAAGCTCCACCCAGGACTACAAGGGCAAGGATACAAAGGCTCTATTACAGGGCACTACTGTGATATCGAACTTTTCTGAAGTACAACTTAACAAAACCATGAGCCCCTGAAATTCAAACAGACAGACAGACAGACAGAGACAGCAAGACAATTGCACTTTCCTCCCGGCTTCATCAGTCTGTCCCACCAGTTTCGTGGAGCCAACTTCCAGCCGTCCACGCGGCTGCCGGCCCGCAAAGCTGCTTGGGGCTTCCTCCTGCACTGAGGACAAACTCTGACCAGCACCGAGACGCGCACCGCACCGCACCACGCCACGCCACGCCGGGAGGAAATGGTGTTGCTGTGTGTTCTCAGGGGGGAGAGGGGGAAGGGGTGGCATCCTGGCTGTCTACAAATATGACCCCTCCGTCAGGGCCTGCCTCCCTCAGTCTAAGCCTGTCCAGCCTGTCCGGCTCCCGGCTGAACCTGTGTCTGAATACCCGTGGATCGGCCTCCCACGTGCTGACGGAGAAGACCTGGTTGACTTCCACAGTCCCAAGGCCTTGACGCATGGGTTTTCCTGGCCCACGTGCTGCTCAGGTCTCCTAGACCCTAACATGAGTGCGGCTGGGGGAAGGCTACTTCCCAAGGCAGGTGCTGAGGACCGCGGGTGTTCCAACCATGGTCCACGGTCACCAGTGGATCCTAAGATGGCACTGGGAGTTGGGACCCGACTTGCACACACACAAAACGGCAGCCAGCTGCAGCACATGTATGAAACCTGGCACTGCGTGCCGGCGGGGAAAGCGGTGCTTCTTGGGCTTCGGTGGAGGCCGCAGCAGTCCACGCTGCTGAAGGTCAGGGTATAAAATGTGTCTCCGCCAGGCACCGCCATCTGGGTGTTTGAAAGCCACTGTGCTAGATGCTGAGCTGAGAAGCAAGAGAGCGAGAGGAAACAAGAGGAGGCCCAGCTGTCCCACTCCAAGAAACAACAGCCCCAGAACTGTGGGCTGAGGGACACGGCGGCAGGAGGCACAGGAACCAAACAGAAGGCGAGGTAAGAGCTGCCCGAGCACCAGACCCGGTCTGCGGTCTGCGTGCCTCTCCTGCTTAAGGCAAAACAAGCCCACAGCCGAGACACGAAAACCAGAATAACAAATGCTGGAGCTCTTGGAAGAATTACGGTCACTTACGTCTCATCAGCCACGCCTCAGGGGCCCTCGTGGAGCAGGGTTAGTACACGTCCAGGAGCAGGCTTACACACAACAAGAAGCATGCCGGTCTCCTCCCGCCATGCCAGCTGCGCGGAGCCGCCGGCCTCCCAGGCTCTGGCTGGTCATCTGCAGCTTTACGCTACTGGACCAGAAGTACTGAGCCCCAAATCCAAACTCTCAAAAACAAAGATGCACTTTTATTTTTCCAGTGCTGCTGGCCAGATAGGGTGCAAAAACCAATGAAGCCCAAGTGTTCAAGGCCAGCCTGGGCAACACAAAAACTTATCTCAAAAACAACTTGTGTGGGGGAGAGAGGGAGAACAATGCCGGCGCTGGTGGCTCACGCCTGTAACCCTAGCTATCTGGGAGGCTGAGATCTGAGGATGGCGGTTCAAAGCCAGCCTGGGCAGGAAAGTCCATGAGACTCTATCTCCAGTGAACCACAGAAAACTGCAAGTGGTGCTGGAGCTCAAGAAGAGCGCTCGCCTTGAGCTGAAGAGCTGAGCGACAGTGGCCAGGCCCAGAGTTCAAGCCCCACAACAACAACAACAAAAAAAAAAAAGAGCGAGCGAGAGAGCCAAGTTAGGAGAGACAATGTCCTAGAAGCATTGTGCTCATAACCTGACTTAGGAAATTATAACCCTTGATACAACCACTTAATGACAACTTTTTAAAGTTAAAAACAACATTAACAAACAGGCTTTTTTTTTTTTTTTTACAGTCCTGGGGCTTGAACTCAGGGCCTGGACACTGTCCCTGAGCCTCTTTTGTTCAAGGCTAGCACTTCACCACTTGAGCCACAGTGCCATTTCTGTCTTTTTCTGTGTATGTGGTACTGAGGAATCGAACCCAAGGCTTCCTGCATGCGAAGCACTCTACCACTGAGCCATATTCCCAGCCTGGCTTTTTTTTTTTTTGCTAGACCTGGCACTTGATTTCAGGGCCTGGGCACTGTCCCTAAGCCTCTATGTACTCAAGTTAAGCACTCTACCACATGAACCACAGCGCCACTTGCAGCTTTTCTGAGTAGCTTATTGGAGACACCAGTCTCACTGGGACTTTTCTGGCTGGGCTGGCTTCAAACTGCGATTCTCAAATCTCAACCTCCTCAGCAGCTAGGATTACAGGCGTGAGCCACTGGCACCTGGCTAACAAATAGCTTTCAATCTAAGTGAGGAAATCAAAAGCTTTACAAGGGCCAGAATGCCAGTAGCTCACCTCTGTAGTGCTAGCTACGCAAGAGACTGAGATCTGAGAATCCCAATTCAAAGCCAACCTGGGTAGGAAAGCCTATGAGACTCTTACCTCCAATGAACCCCCAAAAAGCCAGAAATGGAGCTGTGGATCAAAGTGGTAGAGGGCCAGTCATGAGCACAAAAGCTTAGGGATAGCTCCCAGACCCTGAGTTCAAGCCCCAGGACTAGCATACAAAAATAAATAAATACATACATACATAAAATAAAAGCACAACAAGGTTTTATAATCCAGGAGATACAAAAATAAAGAAAAATATTTTGCAAACATAGTAAGACAAGGCTTTGTGCAACACATCGGTATAAAATGCCCTGCTCCCCCCCCCCCCCCACTGAAAAACACCAGGAGGATCGCCGCCCACAGAGACACCATGCGCAAAGCACATGCCTGCGTTCTCATTAAGAACCTTCCAGGACTGCTCTGGCTGCTGATGAAATCAATGTCTCCTGAGCCGTAGCATGATTATTTTAAGTAAATTTATTCCTCCCAGGTCACCCAGATAAGCGACTATTGTACAATTACAAAACCACCCTTTTACTATTTACTGTAGCCCGCAGAGTACTATGGAGATATTTCTTTTATTCCTTGCTATGCGTAGGAACCCTAGGGCTCTCAGGTAGTATAGACTCAAGTCATAATAGGCACTGTTCCCTTCAAAACACTGGAATAGCATCCTCAAAATGACCCAAGTTTTCCATTCTCCAGGAGCCAAAGGAAAGTGGAAAGAATCATTTAGGTCACTTCAAGGCACTGGGGAGCTGATCTCAGGGACTGGAAAGAATATTTTTGTGTTTGCAACAAGACACCCAAATCAGATTACATGCACAGGCTTTTTCAAAGTGTTGGGGAGAATGTTAATCACCTCTAAAGTGTAAGAGCAATTTACAACAAAAGCCACAACAGAATTAATCTAGGGCAGAGAAAGATGAGTCGGGTTGAGCCTGCCTGGATAAATCTAAGAAATCTACAAGAAGACATTAAACTTAAGGTTCAGTGCCATCTGTAAGAGGTATGAATGTTCGCAGACTTACATAACAATACCTCATTATCACATTAGGATAGAAAACACCATGCCTGTGTTCTGAGCTCTGAACTTAATAGTGGCTGGCATACAGAACAGATGGTAAGAAAATCCTCTCGAAAGTAGCTGGGGTGAGGGCAGAGCTGCCAGGTAGAACCCTTGCCTAGCATCTCTGGGGAGATCCAGAAAAAGAAGGAAAAAAGCAGGGGCTAGGAAGGTGGCTCAGTGGTAGAGCGCTTGCCTTGCATGCATGAGGCCCTGGGTTCGATTCCTCAGCACCACATAAACGGAAAAAGCCAGAAGTGGCGCTGTGGCTCAAGTGATATTGCTAGCCTTGAGCTGAAGAGCTGAGGGACAGCGCCCAGGCCCAGAGTTCAGGCCCCATGAGGAAGGAAGGGAGGGAGGAAGGAAGAGAATATTCCAGACTACAGCCCATCGGGCCTCTCAGCTCACAGGTGGTGGATTCTGTGCACCGCCTGGGGGCCTGGTGCCCCAGGGAGCAGGCCTCTCCCAGGGCAGAGGGCAGCGGCCTCCATGCCAGGCTGGCCCCGCACAGCACCGATCCTGTCCCACACCGAGACCCACACTGTGAGACAAGGCCTTGCGACCAAGCCCACGCACGCCAGGAAGCCTGCTGCCCTCATCCGTTTCTTCCTTCTGATGGGACTGGGTGGAGCGCAGCCCTGGGCTGGCCAGGCCGGTGCTCGGCACAGGAGCCCACCTCTTCATCATCAATGCGCGCATCCTGTGTTCACACACCTCGGCCATTGCCCTGCGCAATACTACACACACAAAGCCATCCTGAATCCAAACAGTGGTAGAAAACTTGACTTGGGGGGGGGGGGGAAGGAAGGGAGGGAGGGAGGGAGGGAGGGAGGGAGGGGAGGGATTCTTTCACTGCACACACAGAAGGGTTTATCACTATTTCTGCTTTTCGCTGGTACAAACAGTATTTGGTTTCATGGATTTTTAGCTGAATTGGGGTATTGCAGCGTGAAAACACCAACGTACGTGAAACTTCAACTTTCACATTCGGCGAAGCCTGAGGATAGCTCCTCAAAAGTCATCCACGAGCCCTGCGGTGGCTGCAGGGGCATGAACGCGGTTTTTGGGAGGATCCCGGGCAGCCAGCTGCCTCTCCCTAGCTGCGTCCTGGGGAAGAACTGGCCAGAACTTCAATTCCCCAGTGGAGAAGAGCGGCTCACCAACCCGCAGGCGGACAGAGCCCTCACAAACCAAACGCTTTCTAGCTCACACCTGTAATCCTCAACTGCCCAGGGGGCAGAGATCTGAGGATAGCTGTTCAAAGCCAGCCTGGGCAGAACAGTACATGAGAATCTAAACTCCAGAAACAGCCAGAAGTAGAGCTTTAACTCAAGGGGTAAGCATGCCAGCCCTGACCAGAAAAACCTATGCCACAGTGCTCAGACCCGGAGGTGAAGTTCCAGCACTGACACCCAAAACAACTTTTTTCTTGGCATTCAGCGCTTAGAAAGAGCAGAGCGAAGCCAGGCACTGGTGGCTCACGCCTGTAATCCTAGCTACTCAGGAGGCTGAGATCTGAGGATCGCAGTTCCTAGCCAGCCCAGGCAGTAACATTCGTGAGACTCTTATCTCCAATAAACCACCAGAAAACCAGAAGTGGTGCTGTGACTCAACTGGTTGAGCGCTCGCCTTGAGCTGAGACCTCATGGACAGTACCCAGGCTGAGTTCAAGACACTTGCTTCCTCCTAGCCTTCACAACTGTCTTATTCCTCACCCCAAGAAAGCTCTTGGATGACTTTCCTCCATCTCAATTTCTGACATCAAACAACCAAAGCCTGTTTATGTCAACTTCTATGGACAACTTGAGAATATTCCTCCCAAGCCTTACTGCACTGATGGTGGGAATGTAACGAGCACAGCCACTCAGGTCAGCAGTCCGCAGGTTCCTCAAAAACTAAAACACAGACCTTCCCTACGACCCAGCTATACCACTCCTGGGCATCTACTCAGAACAGCACAGCCAAGATACTGTAAAGACACACTTGCAGGGGCTGGGAAGGTGGCTCAGTGGTAGAGTGCTTGCCTTGCATGCATGAGGCTCTGGGTTCGATTCCTCAGCACTACATAAGCAGAAAAAACCGGAAGTAGCACTGTGGCTCAAGTGGTAGAGCGCTAACCTTGAGCTGAAGAGCTGAGGGACAGCGCCCAGGCCCAGAGTTTAGACCCCCACGACCAGACCAAGAAAAAAAAGGACACACTTGCACACACATATTCATTGTTGCACTATTCACAATAGCCAAGTTGTAGACACAGCCCAGATGCCCTGGAACCAAAAATGTGGTACCTGGGGCTGGGAAGGTGGCCCAGTGGTAGAGTGCTTGCCCTGCATGCATGAAGCCCTGGGTTCCATTCCTCGGTACCACATACACAGAAAAGGCTGGAAGTGGCGCTGTGGCAAGTGGTAGAGTACTAGCCTTGAGCAAAAGAAGCTCAGGGACAGTGCCCAGGCCCTAAGTTCAAGTCCCAGGACTAGAGAGGGAAAAAATGTGGTACCTATACACAATGAGATTATACACAGCCATTAGAAAGAATAGTATTATGTCCTTTGTAGGGAAATGGATGGACCTAGAACAAATCATATAAGTGAGGTAAGCCAGGCTCAGAGAGACAAACTGTATGTTTTCTCTCATATGCAGAAGCTAGATCTAAAATACACTGGGACATGATAAATTATACACGACTCTAGACACTCACACACAGTGAGACCAAGGAGGATACTCTTTTTTTTTTTTGGTATGTTTATTGTAAAAATGCTGTACAGAGGGGTTACAGTTACATGAGCAAGGGCATGAGTACCAAGGAGGGTACTCTTAGAAGAGGAACACAAAGGCACAATGCCTATGTGCATCTGATCACATTAAATAATATGTATACAAATGAGCTCCAGGAAATGGAAACAAGAAGTTTTATCTTTGTTGGTGTTTTCGTTTTATTTTTGTGTATTGTTTGTTCATTTATCTGTCTTTGGGAGGGTAAGGAGAAGTGGAGGGACAAAGGATGAACACTGCAGAAGTGATACTCACTAGACACGAAGTTGAAAATAAACTATACAAAGAGTACATTCCTTCCAGCCAGGCACCGGTGGGCTGAGAGATCTGAGGATCACGGTTCAAAGCCAGCACGGGCAGGAAACTCCGTGAGACCCTTATCTCCAATAAACCACTAGAGAACCGGAAGTGGCGCTGTGGCTCAAGTGGTAGAGCGCTCGCCTTGAGCTGAAGAGCACAGGGACAGAGCCCAAGCCCAGAGTTCAAGCCCCACGACCGACCAAAACAAAACAAAAAATATTCCTTCCAGATCTCTGAAAAGAAGTTGCAAAGGAAACAGATAGCCACAGGTTAGCATGCGAGCTCCAACATGCAAGACAGCAGGTAAAATGCGAGTTCTAGGCACCGATGGAAAGCCTGCCTCTACTGTTCTTGGTCCAGGGTCCACCCCCACCTCCGCAGCAAAGCGCAAACAAAAAAGGTTTCTGGTACTCAACAATAAAAACAAGGTTGTCAAGCTGTAACCTCTGTGAAAAGCCACTGAAAATCATCGGTCCACGTCACACTACTCTCTCGTGAGAGGCACGCGGTTTGAATACAGCACAGGAGACGAGGACAGGTCAACGCGCCTGCACAGCACATCCTTTATGAAAACAAACACGCCAGACTTACGTTTCTCATCGTCGGCGTGCACCAGAGACGCAGCCCTGGACAGCACATCCAGTGGGGTCTCCATTCCTGGTCAAGCCTACGGGAGAGAAAAAGAGAATTCAGATGTCTTGGAGCTGACCGAGTACTGGGGACACAGATGGGGGCCTACACGCGGACCAATATGAGAAGAGTTCTAGTCCTCGACAGGACGATTCTTCCACCGCATGCCAATCAATCTTCTAAGGAGAAAATTCTTCCCAACTGAGCAAACAGGAAGACTGGGTCCAGAGAGAGAACAAGGATAAATCCGTTCTGTCTACTCAGTAAACTATCCCCAGGAAGCAGTTCACGTCAGAACAAAAAGAAGGGGGAATGCGTCTATCCACGCGTTATTTGTGTGTATTTAATTGTTTCTGTGCAGGAATCCTCCATAAACACCAGCTTGGGAAACAAAGGTCCTCTATGAGAGAAAGGTCACATCAGGCTGAGACTGCTGAGGTGTATTTACTAGCTATCACAGAAACACTCTGACCGGGCCTGTCGGGTCTCCCAGCTCCTCCGGGGTCGCCCTGGGGGCTGGAGCACGAGAGGGCCTGGGAAGACTGGGCAGGTGCGGCCCAGCCCACAGCGGTGAGCTGTGAGGAGCTGCAGGAATTTTACAGGCCAGTTCAAAGGCATCTGCAGTCCAAGGAGCCTCTAGACTTCTCTGTGCTACCCTCAGAACCCAGCACTGATGAGGAGTGCGGCATCAGGCAGGAAGGCAGGAAGCGGTCCACTCCTACTGTGACAATGATTCTGCCTTGTCTGCCGAGCGAGGGCTTTCCTGGGCGCTACGCCACCCGCCCACAACACCATGTTGTTTAATATGACTGCATTTTTAACTCTGTTTCCTTAGATTACAGCATAACTACAAAAGCCAAAAATGTAAGTGATCTAAAGTTGGAGGACACCAGGAGCTGGTGGCTCACACCTGTAACCCTAGCTACTCAGCCACCAAATTTTCCACCAAAAAGAAGTAGAACTGTGTCTCAAATGGTAAAGTGCCAGTCTTGAGCAAAAAAGCTAAGGGACAGCGCCCAGGGCCCTGAATTCAAGCCCCCGTATTGGTGCACGCACACACGCACTCAGGCACACACATACAATTCCCAAAGTTAGGACAGGAGGAAAGGGACCAGGGCAGGCGTGGGCTCGCTTTCACATGCATGAAGGAGCCACGGAAATCTCTGAGCAGAGAAGTAACTGGTTGGTCCACATGGTCAAATCATCCTGGCAGCATCGCAGAGAGCAAAGCAGAGCTGGGAAGCGTGGCCTGGCGGAATGACGGCGCTAGAGACACAGGCGCCGGCTCAGAGGGCGACGAGGGTGCGCAGAGAAAAGAGAAGGTGGGAACACCGTCCACGCGGGTGCAGAGTCAAAGATGGCGGGGTGTGGGGAACACAGCAGCAGCAAACCCGAAGGAAAAATGATCTTCTTAACCAGAAAGAAGGGGACGAGTAACAACCGAGGGATGAGAAAAGCCAGGCATGGCGGGGCGCCTGTAATCCCAAAACCAGGGAGGTCGAGGCAGGAGCACTTCCAGTCAAGGGCAGCTTGGACTACAGGGCAAGAGCTTGACTCAAAATTATTCTCTGTGAAACTGAAAATGACAGCTCCTGATGTAAGAACGCAGCCAGGTCCAGAACTGGCTGGCAGGAAAGCTTTGCTGAGCTCACAGGAATTGTGCCTTGTCACCCAAACCAATTTCCTATGCAGGCAAGACCAGGGTTCAGAGTCAGGATTTCTAGTGAGTCATTACTGACACAAACACTATATACCATGCTTGGCCCACAGTTCTTATGAAGCCCAAGGACAAAAATTTTTCAAAACTCTGAACCTAGCTGGGTGCCAGTGCTTCACGCCTGGAATCCTAGCTACTCAGGATGTCAAGATCTGAGGATCACAGTTCAAAGCCAGAAAACTCCATGAGACACTTACCTCCAATGAACCACCACAAACCCACCACAAAAGTGAGAAGTGGAGCTATGGCTCGAGTGTTGGCCTTCACACCAGAGCTCAGGGACAGTGCCCCAGGCCCTGAGCTTAAGACCCAAAAATCAAACACAAAAAATATAAAACAAGGAAAGAGCTTAACATATGCCATAAATTAGGCAAATTGTTCACAGAAGCAAAGCATCAAAGTGTGACTGTAGCACAGAAGACTGGTGAACTCTGCTGATTCAGGCATGGTGGCGTCTACACCCCCTTCCCAAGCACCTTCGGCTCAAAGTGGACAGACGAGAGCAGACGTGTTTGTTAAGGCCCAGCTGTAAAGCACCAGCCATGTAACTGCAATCTGTAATAAAGCCAACAATCACTGGGTTTAGCTAAGAAAATGCAGTGGAGGCTGAAGGCAAAGGAGGTGGAGGTAGTCAGTAATCTCAAGGATACTCAAAAACACAGGACAAATAGAAATAGGCCAGACACAGAGGAGAGGGAAGACTCAAGGCATCACCAGAGAGGGGCACTTGCTAGCATGCACAGGTCCTGGTTACACCCCCAGCACCACCACAGGGGAAAAAAGTTTATCTTAAAATTAAACAGTGTGAGCCGGGCACTGGTGGCTCACATCTGTCATCCTAGCTACTCAGAAGGCTGAGATCTGAGGATCACGGTTCAAAGCCAGCTCGGGCAGGAAAGCCCGAGAGACTCTTATCTCCAATAAACCACTAAAAAAACCGGAAGTGACTCTGTGGCTCAAGTGGTAGAGCGCTTGCCTTGCATGCATGAGGCCCTGGGTTCAATTCCTCAGCACCACATAAGCAAAAAGAAAAAAGCCAGAAGTGGTGCTGTGGCTCAAGTGGTAGAGCACTAGCCTCACAGTTCAAGCCCCACGGCCAACAAAAAAAAAAAAATTAAACTTTGTGTGCTGTCATGAAAGAGAGTTCCCTGACAGCAAAAAGACCTGTGATGCTCCCAGAAGACACTTCAAAGGTTTTATTCCACAAAGAACAGTGGCCCATGTTAATGCCAGCGCTTGGGAGGCTAAGACATGAAGACACATGTTCAAGGGCAGCCTAGCCAGACCATCTCCAAAAGCCAAACAAAACCACGGTTCCTAAGCCCCTCCCCCAGCCAGTCCCGTCTCTCCCCCCACCTTCTCTGACCCGCCTTCCGCCTTCCATCGGGATCACACTGAACGTTGCCAGCTCCTCTCCCAGCACGGTCATGCTGGGTTAAGCAAGGGCAGGGGGACAGGCAGGAGCTCTGGGAATGGAGCCCCAGCCCACACAGACGGAAACTGGGAACCCTTGTTAGGAGGCGGAAGGAGCCGCAGTAGTAGGGGCAGAGAGGAGAGGCTGAGGAGAGCTGAAGGACCTGACAGGTGCACCCGGGTGCAGACTTCTGCTTAGGAAGACTTGTCCCAAGGGGTGAGGCCAGAAGTTTCTGGAGGCTTCCCAGTAGGAAGCAGGTGTGAGACGAGAACAAAAGCCACAGAACAATAGCCCAGGTGGCAGCAGGGGGCAGGGGGCAGGGACCGGTGCTGTCCGCCCAAAAGAACTAAGCAAATAAGACTTGGGAGATAACAGTGATAAAAACAAAAGGTCTGCTGGATCCTGCGCTGTACTGATAGCAGGCCTGAAGGCTTCCCGGCTACTGATAGGAGCAGATGCTAAAGGCCTCTGGGTTTGTGGGATGATTATCTCCACCGACTGCCGTGAGTTTGACGCAAGGGGTGGACACCTTCTAACTTCGTGGTCTTGGGAAATTTCCTCTGCCCCACCTGTAAAATGGAGACAAGGAGCACCTCTTCCCTCACAGGTGCTGGGAGACAGGAGTGGGCTGGCTCTCGAGGTGTGAGGGTCACTATTTGGGCATTTGCCAGCCACCGTGAGGCCCTGAGGTCAGTATGGCTCCCTCCCCACAGAACATCATTGAGCTGGGCAGGGCAGCACACACACTGAATCCCAGCTCTCAGGTGGAGGCAGGAGATTGGAGTTCTAGGAAAGGGTAGTGCAGGTGTGGCCAAGTGGAACAGCAATAGGCTTGAGAAAAAGAAAGAAAGAAGGAAAGAATTCTAGGCCAACTTGTGCTGCATAGTGACAGGGCCTCAAAAAATTAGTATAAAAAGTGATTATAAATCGGGCACTGATGGCTCACGCCTGTAATCCTACTCAGAGGTTCCAAGTCATTAGGGACAGGTAAGTCCATGAGATTTTTTTTTTTTTTTGCCAGTCCTGGGGTTTGAACTCAGGGCCTGGACGCTGTCCCTCAGCTCTTCAGCTCAAGGCTAACACTCTACCACTTGAGCCACAGCGCCACTTCCAGCTTTTTCTGAGTAGTTTATTGGACAGTGTAGTCTCATGGACTTTTCTGTCCAGGCTGGCTTTGAACCGCAATCCTCAGCTCTCAGCCTCCTGAGTGGCTAGGAAGACAGGCTTGGGCCACCAGTGCCAGGCAGAAGCTCATACTGTTGGAAACAATTGTCAGTGAACTGACTGAATTGTCACAAACAAACTGTAAGTTAGATCAAAGGGCCAATAAGATGGTTACTGCTCTACAGATGAAAAATGAACTGGCCAGGAAATAGAAGAGGTTTTCTTTTCCTTTTTTTTTTTTTTTTTTTGGGGGGGGGGGGGGTCAGGTCATGGGGCCTGAACTCTGGGCCTGGGCGCTGTCCCTCAGCTCTTCAGCTCAAGGCTAGTGCTCTACCACTTGAGCCACAGCACCACTTCCGGCTTTTTTCTTTTTGCTTATGTGGTGCTGAGGAATCGAACCCAGGGCCTCATGCATGCAAGGCAAGCGCTCTACCACTGAGCCACCTTCCCAGCCCCAACAAAAATTTTAAAAAATAATAAGCCAGGCTCTGGTTGGTGGCTCACGCCTGTCATCCTAGCTACTCAGGAGGCTGAGGATACTGATTCAAAGCCAGCCCGGGCAGGAAAGTCCGTGAGACTCTTATCTCCAATAAACCACCAGAAAACCAGAAGCTGCTGCACTGTGGCTTGAAGTGAAAGAGCACTCACCTTGAGTGAAAAAGCTCAGGGACAGCGCCCCGGCCCTGAGTTCAAGCCCCACAGCTGACAGGAAAAAAAAAAAGTGGGGAGTACCCTAGTGCGTTCCCAGAGTGGTTCCGGCCGGCGCCAGGCATCCTGATCCCTGCCCAGCGCGATGGAACCATCACAAGGGCCAAAGCTCCCCAGACTCAGGGATCGCAGCATAGGTCCAGCTGAAGAGTTCCCATGGCAGCCCCAGTCCAACTCCCCAGAGCGGCAACAGCTCAGCTCTGCACCCATTACGGCCAGTCTAACGCCTGCCCTGCATCACTGGCTCACGCCAGTCACTGCCTCCTGTGACCCCGCATCCTCCACACTCACCACACAGCCAGGCATGCTCTACGAAGCATCCATCAACCGTGAATTTGGTCCCTTCACCCCTTCTGGGTCTCAGTGTTGCCAGCTGATGAATGCACAGCCTTGTTGTGCACGTGTTTCTGTTCACAGGCACCTGATTGAATATCTATTGTTAATTCACCAATACTGAAATCAGGGGCCCACAGCCCTGGAACCCAGACCTGACAAATCTCAGGGAAAGCGAAGACGCTCATCTCTGCAGGGCACAACACAGCACTCTTGGCTAAACAACACCAGCACTTCAGAACAACACCGACACCTGAGGCAATCTGAAACCGCAAAATGGCCCAAGAGTAAAACTGGGTCAGGCACCAATAATCCTAGCTACTCAAGAGGCTGAACTTTGGGGATGATTGCAGTTCGAAGCCAGCCCAGGCAGGAAAGTCTGTGAGACTCTTTACCTCCAGAAAACCAGAAGTGGTGCTATGGCTCAAAGTGACAGAGTGCTAGCCCTTGATTCAAGCCCCACGATGGACAGAAAAAAGAAAAAAAAGGTAAAACTACAAAAGAAAGAAAGGTACTAAAGAGACACCATCCCCCCCCCCAAAGCACATCCATTTACACATTGGAGGCAGAACAATGTCCTGTATGGATAGACAGACAGACACACACACACACACACACACACACACACACTTATACACTAAGACACGCCCCCCCAAGCACTGCAATGACTGTTCCTGGCGTTGCAAATGAATTTTACCAAGTTGATAAATATGAATAATGGAAATATGAATCTAATTACCCAGACATGATGCACGAGATTCAAAAAGTACATTCGATCCACAAAAAAAAAAAAGTACATTCGAGAAGGCTTTGGTCCTTTGCCAAAGAACTATTCTACTGTATCCCAGACAAGAAATGGTGGTGGTGATGTTTTCTTAGTTTTAGCGCCTCCTGTATGCCTTCCTACCATACAGTACCATCCAGATCTGGTGATGCAGTCCCTTCTTCCCGCGGAAAGCCCATGCAGGGCTAGGGAGGCGCCTGATTGCCCTCCAGCACTCCCCCTTCTGCTCAACTCCCACAACTGGTGCTCTACTACTTGAACCACAGCTCCACTTCCAGCTTTTTGGTGGTTAGTTGAAGCCAGCCTGCACCTGGCTCACCAGAATCTTTTACCTGTAAACAGCACCTCTTAATGAGGCAAGAAACTGGTATGTCAAAAACCACCGCAAGGGCTGGGAAGGTGGCTCAGTGGTAGAGTGCTTGCCTTGCATGCATGAGGCCCTGGGTTCGATTCCTCAGCACCACATAAGCAGAAGAAGCCAGAAGGGGTGCTGTGACTCAAGTGGTAGAGTGCTAGCTTGAGCTGAAGGGTAGCACCCAGGCCCAGAGTTCAAACCCCATGACTGACAAAATAAAAAATAAAAAAACACCACAATGTCCTAAATTTTCAATTTGTTTGACTCTTATCTCCTGAACTTGAAATCACTTTATTAGTTATATTCAGTGTTGCCAAACACTTTTTACTATTTATTCTCACTATTTTATTAAAGGAAAAACTATGAACTGCACACTGATTCTAGAGGGAAAAGATACTTGTAAAGAGAAAGTAAAATCTGGGTTTGTTTTGGCAGTCACACAGGTAATTAACAAAACCGACTCTATCAGGAGTTAATTTAAAAGAATTTTCATGAAGGAACATTTAAAAGGGAAAAGCTTTACTTTCGTAAGTTAGGTTCATAAGAAGAGTTGAAATCAGCTGAAGACCAGTGGCTCACACCTGTGATCTTTGCTCCTCAGGAGGCTGAGATCTGAGAATCGTGGCACAAACAATCGCAATCCAGGAAGGAAAGTCCATGAGACTCTTCTCTCCAGTTAACTACCAAAAAAGTCGGAAGTGGAGCTGCGGCCCAAGTGACAGCACACCAGCCTTGAACATAAAGAGCTAATAAGGGAACAGTGCCAGCCCTAAGTTCAAGCCCCAGTAGGAGTGTGTGTACACGTATACACACACACACACAGTAGTGAAATCAGAAAGTAAACGACATTCTAAATCAGCCAGGCACACACACACACACACACACACTAGTGAAATCAGAAAGTAAACGACATTCTAAATCAGCCAGGCACACACACACACACTAGTGAAATCAGAAAGTAAACGACATTCTAAATCAGCCAGGCACACATGCACATGCACACACACACACACACACACACACACACACACACACACACACACAGAGTAGTGAAATCAGAAAGTAAACGACATTCTAAATCAGCCAGGGTGCCAAGAATTAAGTTTATGAAACATTTCCAAACCTTGGAGCCCTTCTGTCATAAATTCCCTCACAGCCAACACTTCCAAGGCATCTTGTCCCCTAATTCCTGGGCTCCGGGACGGTGCCCCGCGTGCAGAGTTAGGTACAACTCTGGCTAATTAAAAAGCACGCCAGGAAGTGGACTTGGAACTCAAACTTATTAAATCTCCAGGAGGGCGCGGCCGGGCGTCCACCGCGCACCGGCTCGGGAATGCCAGGCCGCGGGGTATTTATAGCAGGAATTGTCTTCTTAACTGTATTGTGTTTTTGGTCAACATAAAATTAGCCGGCGCTCCCTTCCCAGTGAGGCCGCGGCTGCTGCCCAGAGTGGAGGGGGGTGGGGGGAACGGACAGAAAAGCTGCGCAAGGGCCGGGCGGCCCAAGTTCGAAGGCAGCCGGTCACCAGGCGCGTGGAGGGGTCCGTGGAGGGGTCGGTGGAGGGGCGCGGGGAGGGGTCGGTGGAGGGGCGCGGGGAGGGGTCGGTGGAGGGGCGCGGGGAGGGGTCCGTGGAGAGGCGCGTGGAGGGGTCCATGGAGGGGCGCGTGGAGGGGCCCGTGGCGAGGCGCGTGGAGGGGCGCGTGGAGGGGTCCGTGGAGGGGCGCGTGGAGGGGTCCGTGGAGGGGCGCGTGGAGGGGCGCGGGGAGGGGTCGGTGGAGAGGCGCGTGGAGGGGCGCGTGGAGGGGTCCGTGGAGAGGCGCGTGGAGGGGTCCGTGGAGAGGCGCGTGGAGGGGTCCGTGGAGAGGCGCGTGAAGGGGCGCGTGGAGGGGCCCGTGGCGGGGCGCGTGGAGGGGCCCGTGGCGGGGCGCGTGGAGGGGTCCGTGGTGGGGCGCGCCGCCTTCCCCGCGGGCAGGGCGCCTTTCAACCCTGGCACACACGAAGCTGCCCGGGGGTGGGAGGAGGGCGTCGTCTCCAAATCCACCTCAGCTCCCCAGCGGGCGGCGAGGGGCGAGGGGCGGGTAACGGGGAGCAGGAGCCCCGCCCGCTGCCCGGCCTCCGGATCCGAACCGCGCCACTCGCCGCGGCCTGTCCGTTTTCGGGGCCCGGAGCCGCCTTCCCGGTCTGCAGAGCAGGCCCCGGTCCCGGGGCGGTGACAGCCCGGTTCCCATTAGCCCGGCCCGCGCCCGGATCAAAGCCACGCGACGTCTTTTTCATCGTCTCCCGCGGGCGGGGCTCGGCGCCCGCTAGGGCGAAGCTGGCGGCCGGCGCGCCCGGGGACCCGGCCGGGGACCCCCCGACGTCCCCTCCCGGCGGGACCACAGAACGGCCAAGGCCCGGGCGAGGCCTGGCCCCGGGCAGGAAGAGCGCGACGGGGCGTGCGGCCGGGGCGGGAAGTCTGCGGGAGGTCGGAGCCGCGGCCCCTTCCCAAGCCCAGCCGTCCCCGCGCGGCCCCGCGCCGAACCGCACGCAGCGGCGCTCGCCGCCGGCCAGGACCCAGCCGATGCGGGGCGCGCGATCCCCGGGACGCCTTGCCACACCAACCCGGACCCCTCCACCGGGCCCGGAGCCCCCCCTTCCCGCCCGGAACCCCGGCCCGAGGTGAGCCGCCCGCCAATCCCACGCTCTTCCGCCCCCAAGTCCGGCCGGGGGCAAGAACACCCCTACTGCAGGACGGCGCCCGTCCCGCCCCGGGCCCCTGGGCTCCCCCCGGCGCGGCCGGCTGTCCCCGCACTCACCGCCGGGCGGCTCCGGGCCGCCTCGCCCGCCTCGGGCCGGCCGGGGCCCCCGCGAGGGACGGCGGGGGGCGGCGCGCACTCGGGGCGCGCGGACGCTCGGCGCGCTCCCGCACCGGCCGCCCCTCACACGCGCCGGGCAGGCCCCGCCGAGGACCGGAGCGCCAGGAATCCCAGGAATGAGCCGCCGCCCGAGCTCACCCGGGGTCCGCCGGAGCCGCCAGGCCACGCCCCTCGCGCCCGGCAGGTGGGGCCGGGCCCAGGTGAGCAGGGCGGGGCCTCGTGCGCCCCGGAGCCGCGCGTCCTCCGCCGCCCCGCCGCCCGCGCTCCGACCCCGGCCCGGCCCGGCCACGCGCGCCGGCGGGGGACGCGCTCCGGGACCCGGCGCGCCGGCCGAGTCTCCGGGACGCACACCACAGTCGGAGCGTGCTCCGGGGCCGGCCAGGCGCGGCCCCTTCCCCGGCGCCGGGGCGTCCGAGCCGGCGGCCCCTGCCGCAGGGCGCCGCAGCGCCCCGGGGTCCGCCCGCCGCCGCCTCCGCGGCTCCACCGGGCGCCGCCCCCCCCCCCGCGGCCTCGCACGCACCTGAGGGTCCCGCTCGCGCGGCTCCGGAGGTGTGCGCCCAGGGCCGCCCGGGGTCAGCGGGGCCGCGGCGGCTGGGGGCGCTCGGACGCGGCCCGGAGCCTTCCCATGGCAGCCCGCGCGCGCACGCACGCACGCGGAGCACTGCGCGCGGGGCACTCACTCGGCACCCGGCACACCGCGCAGCCGGCGCCGCACCGGCCTCCCCGCCCGCGCCCGCTCCGGGGGGAGGAGGAGGGGGAGGAGGAGGAAGTCCCAGTCAACGAGGGAGGGCGGGAGGAGGGCGCGGGGCGGGCAGGGGCGGGGCGGGCGCCCGCTTCCCCCCGGCGCGGGCGGGTGACCCTCCCGGCGATTGCGGGATGCCGTGCGCCCCGTCCCCGGCGGCGCCGCCCCCCGCCGTGGTCTTTCTCCCGCGGCCACAGCCAACACCACCTTTGCTTTAGCGCACCCGGCCGCCACGCGCGTCAGGCTGACCTCGAACCCCTGGCTCGGGGGGTGGGGGGGAGCCCCTCCCTGCTTGAAGGGCTTTCCCCGGCCGGGCTGGGGCGAGCCGGAATGGGACCACGAAGCCAGCGCCGGCTTCCTTGAGCTCTGGGAAGACATGCTGGCTCGTCAGCCTGCGCGCTGCTCTCCCACCTGTGCCGGGATCTCCCCGGATCTTCCCGATCCCAGCGCTGTCAGATAAGCGGGACCGGGTCTGGTGGCCCCTTTGGGGCGCTCTGTCCTCCCGAGGGTCCGCACAGGACCCCCCCACAGGTGTGACTATCCACGTGACAATTTAACTACCCGCCTCCGTTTCCCGGCTCCTCTGAAAACTCCCGGCCTGGGCTGGGAAGGCTCCAAGTCTTTCTAATGCTTTTTTTTCTTTAGACTGTTGTAGGACAGGGAATTCAGAGAAGGTTCATAAGTCAGAGATTTTTATCCTGTCAAATTTGGACAGGGTCCACTGAATTGAAACACAGGGGTCTAGGTTTAGACAAACCTGGATTCAAATCGCTCCAACTCCAGTCATTGTAGAACTTTGGGCAGGTTATCCAGTCTATGAGACAGATCATGCCTGGCTCACACCTGTAATCCTAGCTGCTCAGGAGGCTGAGATCTAAGGATCGAGTTGGAAGCCAGCCCCCAGCCCGGGCAGGAAAGTCTGTGAGACTCTTATCTCCAATTAAGTCACAGAAAAAGCCAGAAGTGGTGCTGTGTGGCTCAATTGGTAGTGGTGATAGTGCATTAGCCCTAAAGGAGCTCAAGGACAGCACCTAGGCCCAGAGTTTAAGCTTCAAGACCTACAGAGAAAAAGAGAGAGATCAAGCCTCTTCCTTTGAAGAGCCATTGCAAAAGCTACAGAAGAGACAGGTGTTCATAGACCAGTCACATTGCAGGCCTGCTGGACATTGTATAAACAGAGGCTCACCTTAATGACAGAGGGATTTGCCTTCATCATGCAGATGAACAGCAATAACAAAAAGAATACAATCACACATTCATAAAAATGGCCTAGGGTTTACAAAGTGCGCCCAGATAGCATTATCTCACTGGATCTTTATGACAACATTACCATCTGCTCCCTGCCAGATTATTTCCATCTGGGGTCAGTGGGGCTGGAAAGCAGCTTTCTCATCCATCGCTGCTCATGGGATCTGAACTCTGCAGATAAATCATGGGAACCAAGGGTCATCCTAACCGAACGTGACTGCTCAGACTTCAGCCAGGAAGAATCGCCTTGCCTTACATCAGCACAAGTGTGGCTTAGGGTCTGCAGGCATGAACACCCTAAGATTGTTTTATTCTGGCTGTTAGTGGTATGAAGGAGGGCCAAAGGAAAATCACCATAAAAATGGTTTGCTAGAAAGCTACAGGAGGAAGCCTCAGCTGGTGGCTCACACCTGTCATCCTAGCTACTCAGGAGGCTGAGATCTGAGGATTGCTGTTCAAAGCCAACCTGGGCAGGAAAGCCCCTGAGACTCTTATCTCCAATGAACCACCAGAAAACCAGAAGTGGTGCTGTGGCTCAAGTGCTAGGATGCTCACCTTGAAGAGCTGAGGGACAGCGCCCAGGCCTCATGACTGATGAAAAAAAGAGAGAGAAAGAGGGAGAGAGAGAAGGGAGGAAAGAGGAGGATGGGAACCAGAACAGTGGAAGTCAAGACTCAGTCTTTGAGAACTCAGAGTGATCCACGGCAGCACGGGCAAATCTGGACACCTAAATGACAAAAGTAGGTTCCAAAAGGTCACATGCAGCAAAATAATCCATCAGTAGCCTTAAAAATGAAGAGCCGGGCGCCTGGTGGCTCAGGCCTGTCATCCTAGGTACTCAGGAGGCTGAGATCTGAGGATCGCAATTCAAAGCCAGCCCAGGCAGGGAAGTCCATGAGACTCTTATCTCCAATAAACCACTGACAACCAGAAGCAGAACTGTGGCTCAAAATGGTAGAGCACAAAAGCTCTGGACAGTGCCCAGGCCCTGAGTTCAAGCCCCGTGACTGACAAAAAGAAAGAAATGAAGAGTCTGACACCACATACTTATAAAACTAGCTACTGGGGATGCAACAATCAGGAAGATCACACTTCTAAGCCAGTCTCAAAAAAAAAAAAAAAGGTTTATGAGACCCCCATCTCAACAGAAGAAGTTGGGTGTTTGTGGTACACATGTGTCATCTCAGTGGAAAGTATAAATAGGAGGATCAAAGTATCCACTGGGTCAGATTAAAAACAAACACTAACTCAAAGAAAATCAGAGTAGGGCTGGGAAGGTGGCTCAGTGGTAGAGCGCTTGCCTTGCATGCATGAGGCCCTGAGTTCGATTCCTCAGCACCACATAAGCAAAAAAAAAAAAAGCCAGAAGTGGCGCTGTGGCTCAAGTGGTAGAGCACTAGCCTTGAGCTGAAGAGCTGAGGGACAGCGCCCAGGCCCAGAGTTCAGGCCCCACGACCGGACCCAAAAAAAAAAAAAGAGTAAGCTGGGCACCGGTGGCTCACGCCTGTCGTCCTAGCTACTCAAGAGGCTGAGATCTGAGGATCACGGTTCAAAGCCAACCCGAGCAGGAAAGTCTGTGAGACTCTTATCTCCAATAAACCACTAGAAAACCAGAAGTGGCGCTGTGGCTCAAATGATAGAGCACCCGCCTTGACCTGAAGAGCCTAGGGACAGTGCCCAGGCCCAGAGTTCAAGCCCCACAACCAACCAAAAAAAAAAAAAAAACAGTAGAAAAGGTTGGAGGCACAGCTTAAGCACGAGAGTACAGAGGCCTGAGTTCGACACCCCAGGAGAGGAGGGAGGGAGGAAAGGAGGGAGGAAGGAAAGAAGGAAATAATTTTAAGGGCATATCAATCTGCAGTAAAACTACGAGAAGTTAGAAGCTAAGTACCATGGAGCCTCCTCTAGTCCCAGCTCCGTGGAAGACTGAAGCAGAAGAAGCCCTTGAGGCCAGAATCTGGAGCCAGACTGGGCAGGACAGTGAGAGTCAAACAAAACAAAGAAAGGAAAAGGTCATTCTCATCCAATGATGACCTGTTCCCATCTACTGGAAGTGATTTCCCTTTCTTTTTTTTTTTTTTGGTTGGTTGTAGGCCTTGAACTCTGGGCCTGGGCGCTGTCCCTCAGCTCTTCAGCTCAAGGCGAGCGCTCTACCACTCGAGCCACAGCACCACTTCCGGTTTTCTGGTAGTTTATTGGAGATAGGAGTCTCACAGACTTTTCTCCCCGGGCTGGCTTTGAACCGTGATCCTCAGATCTCAGCCTCCTGAGTAGCTAGGATGACAGGCGTGAGCCACCGGTGCCGGTGATTTCCCTTTCTAAAAAACTTTCTAGTCACTTTCACACACACAAAAGACTTAAACTAGTAAACATTTATGTTCATTTTAGCACATGTTTAAATATCTAAGAAACTAAAGGAAAAATTGAACAAATAAGAACACAGACACTACTGAGTTGAGTTGTTAACTAAGTGAAAAGCTGGGTGTTGGTGGCTCACCCCTGTAATCCTAGCTACTCAGGATGTTGAGATCTGAGGATCATGGTTTGAAGCTAGCCTAGGCAGGAAAGTCCATGAGACTATTAGCTCCAATTAACCACACACACACACACACACTAAAACACATCAGAAGTGAAGATGTGGCTCAAGTGGTAGAGTGCCATCTTTGAGCAAAAAGTTAAGGGACAGCACCCAGGATCTGAGTTCTAGCCTTAGGACTGGCAGCAATACATTAATGAACTAATTACTTAATTAAAAATAAAAGAAGTGAGAAAGTGCACCAGAGGAAAGGATCTTTTGGAACAGTTCCCCTGGCTCTCTCCCCTTCGCGTACAGCACCCCAGGGCCCTGAACTGACTTCTGTCACTGACCCCTGGCACCCTCGTTGGTCACCTTGCTCTGGGATGACCTGATCCTTTTCCATCTGCTCATCCAGAAACCGCTGCCGGTAGTTAGTTCCTGATGGTGCTTAGAGCCAAGCACCGCCTGGTGCTGAGGATGAGGAGCTCCCCGCCGCCCCCCCCCCACCAGAAGGCTCTCAGAAGTTCAGTTAACTTAGACACCACCTCTGACTGGCCCGCTGGGCCCAGCAACCTGGGAAGTGGAGGTAGGAGGAGTGGTATAGGAGGCCAGCCAAGCAGCTTAGTGGGAGACGGTACCTAACCAGCAAAACTGAGTAAAAGGATGACAGGGCGGATGGCTCAAGTGGTAGAGCAAGTGAAGGTATAGAGAAGAAGAAAGGGAAAAAAAAAAAGATGAGGGCACACCTGTCATCCTAGCTACTCAGGAGGCTGAGATCTGAGAGATCATGTTTCAAAGCCAGCCCATGAGACTCTTATCTCCAATAAACCACGAGAGAACCAGAAGTGGTGCTATAGATCAGATGGTAGAGCGCTTGCCTTGAGCTGAAGAGCTCAAGGACAGCGCCCAGGCCCAGAGTTCAAGCGCCAGGACTGACAAAAAAGAAAAAGAAAAACCCAAAATTCATCCCAGGTCACAAAGATGTGTGCAGCAGGAATTCAACCTGGCAGTCTGGTTCAGGCCTCTCGCCTCTCAGAACACCAGCAGGCATTCCTAGGAACTTGCTAGAACAGCAGACTGCCAGACACCTCCACAAGGCTCTGAATGTGGATCTGCGTTTCAAGCCTCCAGTGCACTTTGAGAGACTTGGAGCTGCACCACGCATCTCCCACCAGGACATCTGGCCCCACTGTTAAATGTTTACATATGTGTGAGCGAGGCTGGGCCTCCTTAGCTGTATTTAGTCTTCATAAGAACCCTGTAACAGCCTACCCTGGAGGCTGTGCCCACTGCCCAAGCCCTCTTGAGGCAGAGGCAGAGAGGGTGGCACAGCCCAGCAGCCTGAGGCCAGTCTAGAGAGAAAAACCCTTTAGTGGATGTTCAGCTAGAACAGGATTTGATCAGCATCCATATCCTGGGTGAGACATTGTCGTAGTTTGTAAGATTACCATCAGAAGAAAAGAAATATAAAATCGCCAGGCGCCGGTGGCTCACTCCTGTAATCCTAGCCATTCAGAAGGCTGAGATCTGAGGATCATGGTTCAAAGCCAGCCCAGGCAGGAAAATCTGTGAGACTCTTATCTCCAATAAACCACTAGAGAACCAGAAGTGGCGCTGTAGCTCAAGCGGTAGAGCGCTCGCCTTGAGCTGAAGAGCTGAGGGACAACGCCCAGGCCCAGAGTTCAAGCCCCACAACTGACAAAAAAAAAGAAAGAAAGAAAGAAAAGAAATATAAAATCTTCTATCTTGGGCTGGGAATATAGTTTAGTGGTATGCTTGCCTAGCATGCATGAAGCCCTGGGTTCCATTCCTCAGTAACACATAAACAGAAAGCCTGAAGTGATGTTGTGTCTCAAGTGGTAGAGTGCTAGCCTTGAGCAAAAGAAGCTCAGGAACAATGCCCAGACCCTGAGTTCAAGCCCCAGAACTAGAAAAAACAATTCTTCTATCTCTATTTTTTTTTTTCCTTTGTCAGGTGGAGGCCTTGAATGCAGGGCCTGGGCACTATCCTTGAATCTTTTTGCTCAAGGCTAGCACTCTACTACTTGAACTGCAGTGCCACTTCTGGCTTTTTTGTTTATTATGTGGTACTGAGGAATTGAACCCAGGGCTTCATGCATGCTAGGCAGCGCTCTACCACTGAGCCACATCCCCAGCCCCCAACTTCTTTCTTTTTTTTTTTTTTTTTTTGTGGGTCTTGGGCCTTGAACTCTGGGCCTGAGCACTGTTACTGAGCTCTTCAGCTCAAGGCTAGCGCTCTACCACTTGAGCCACAGCGCCACTTCTGGTATTCTGGTGGTTTATTGGAGATAAGAGTTTCACGGACTTTCCTGTCCAGGCTGGCTTTGAACTGCGATCCTCAGATCTCAGCCTCCTGAGTAGCTAGGATTACAGGCGTGAGCCACAGGCAACGGGCTCCCAACTTATTTCTTCAGATTGTTTGTGAACCTAGTTATCTCAAAAATTTTACAATTAATTAAAAAAATTCATCAGTGTTGCATTATTTCCCTCAACTTCTCTTGTTGAGTAAACAGAGCTTTAAAAAAAGCTTAGGGCTGGGTGTGGTTGTACATTCCTATACTCCCAGCTACCTGGGGGTAGGCAGGAGGATCAAAGTCCTAGGCCAGCCAAAAAGCACAAATCCTTATTCAAAAGATAAGGAAAACAAGAGGGCTGAAGGCCTGGTTTAAGAAGTGGTGTGCCTGCCTCACCAGGCCCTCATTTCAAACCCAGTAACCACCCCAGATAATGAGAGGTAGTGAGACCTACTATGTGCCTGCGGCTGTTCTAGGCACCGGCACCTGCCTTGCTGAGCTGACCTCCTAGTGATGTTGGATCTCACACCGGGCTCACACCGGGCTCCGGCTGCCAGGGCCCGTCCTGCTCAGATTCCACCAGGAGCAGTGGGACGCGGAGGTTTAAATAATGAAACTGCCGGTGATCAGAACATGTGCAGGATTTCAAGACAGAGGTGTGTGGATGCAGCTAGCAGCACCAAGCAAGCAGTGAGCACTCAATTCAAATCAATTCCTTCCTTCTGGAAACAGACTGATGGCAGGCCTTCACCAGGACCCCTGCGGATCCCACCCTTCCCCCAAATGGCTGCAGGCCAACTTTACTACTCTGCAGGGGCCTCTTCACTCAGCCAGGACCTGGCACAGGTGACTCACCCTGGTAATCCTAGGCTACTCAGAGGCTGAGATCTAAGGCTCCAAGTTCCAAGCCAGGCAAGTCAGGGCAGTCCAGGAAGCAAGACTCTTGTGTCCAGTTCACTACAAAAAAGGCAGAAGTGGTGCTGTGGCTCAAGTGGTAGAGCACCATCTGTGAGCACAAAAATTCAGGGAGAGAGCCCTGATCCTGAGTTTAAGCCCCAGGACTGGCATGCACAGAGATACACATGTGCGCACACACATATGCACACATGTGAATAGTGTGTCAGGTGCCCTGAAAACCTGTGGAGCAGAGCAAAAGAGAAAGCAAACAACTTCCATAATTAGAGAACATTTGTGCAAAGACCTTGAGCAACAACAGAACAAGTCCCATGTAAACAATGGAGGGAAGGATGTGATGGGCCAGGCAAAAACACAGCACATGCAAAGGCCCAAGGCCAGGAAAGTACCTGGCTTGTTCCCCAAGGCTGCCAGGAGGCCCGTGTGGCTACATGAAGGTGCTGTGGTAGTGGATGAGATCAGAGGCTGGAGAGGCTGGGCCTCTCAGGAGTCAGGAGCGGAGGGGTTTCCCCATTAACATCATGTAACTGGAGAAGGAGAGAAAAACAAAGCCTATTTCCTGGTGCAGACATCTTTGCAAAGAAGGCGATGCACAATAAGGAACTTCCTGTGTAGCTCCCCAAATGAAACACCTTGGAAGCGGAAGATTTGCAAACACCCGAAGACTGGCTGGCTGCTTTCCCCTGGAGGCTCATGGGAGGTGCCACCAGAAAACATTCCTGCCAGAGAAGCCCTCCCATCTCCCCAGGCCCCAGGTCGCAGGTTAGTCCTGCAGGGAGCTAACCACGCTGTGTGGGGGCTTGTGAGAAACACTTTTTTTTTTTTTCAATTTCAGCTGCAAACACAGCCAGAGGCCTCTTACAAACTTTGTTTCTAAACACAGCAGGAACAGAACATTTTTCTTTCAAGGAAGGTGTTTCTTTCAGGCCTGTTAGGTTGGAGGGTGAGTTTCTCTCCTGACCTGCCCAGGACAATGCTAGTTATGAAAGAATAACCGAGAACGTCATTGTGGGTTCTGGGCCTCTTCTCTAGGATTCTAGCACAGCGGGGCCTCGCCAGGCTTTGTGCCAGCCCAGACCTTCAACCCTGCCTTGGCCTCTGTAAACGCTGCCCGTGAGCCTCTCTTACCTAACTAACGCCCAGGGCCGTGTCAATGCCAACGCAAACACAAGTCCTCAACTCAGCTAGAATTGTCTAGATCACTCAGTGTTTGCTTGCATCAATACTAAAAAGATAAATATAAAAAGCCGGATGTGATAGCTCGCACATGTAATCCTAGCCACTCCAGATGTGGAAATTGGCAGGATTACTGCAAAGGCCAGCCCGGGCAAAAAGTTCACGAGACCTCCGTCTCAACCAATAGCTGGGCATGGTAGTGTGCACCTGTCATCCCAGATTCTGCAGGAAGTAGAAAATAGAAGAATCAAGATCCAGGCATGGGGAGGGAGAATGGCAGCAGGAGTGATACTGATCAAGATGCACAGTACTCATAAATTAACATGCTGAACCAGAACCTCTCTGCACAACTACTTAGAGATAATAAAAATAAAGTTAAGGAGCTGGGTGCCAGTGGTTCACGCCTGTAATCCTAGCTGCTCAGGAGGCTGAGATCTGAGGATCCTGATTCAAAGCCAGCCCGGGCAGGAAAGTCCGTGAGACTCTTATCTCCAATAAACCACCAGAAAATGGGAAGAGGTGCTGTGGCTCAAGTGGTAGAGCACTCGCCTTGAGCTGAAATGCTGAGGGACAGTGCCCAGGCTCAGAGCTCAAGACCTATGACTAACAAAAAAAAAAGAAAAAGAAAAAAATAACTCTAACTCAAGTATATAACAACCCTACATTGCACATCAGGGAGAAAAGTAAAGGTACATCTGGTTTAAGCTATTAAACTTACAGATATTTTAAAAAAAATTCAAGCTAGGTACTGATGGCTTATGCCTGTAATCCTAGCTAGCTATTCATGAGGCTGAGATCTGAGGATTGTGGTTTAAAGTCAGCCATGAGACTTTTGTTTTGTTTTATTGCAGTTCTGGGGCTTGAACTCAGGGCCTGGGCACTGTCCCTGAGCTTCTTTGCTCAAGGCTAGCACTCTACCACTTGAGTCACAGTGTCACTTATGGCTTTTTCTGTGTATGTGGTACTGAGGAATGGAACCCAGGGCTTCATAGATGCTAGGCAAGCGCTCTACCACTAAGCCACATTCCCAGCCTTGTGAGACTTTTATTTCCAATTAACCACCTAAAAACCAGAGGTGGTGCCATGGCTCAAAGAGCTACAGAGCTAGCCTTGAGCAAAAAAGCTCAGGGACAGTACTCAAGCCCTGAGTTCAAGCCTTACAGCCGACCAAAAACAAACAAACAAAATATCCAGACACAATCATGGGCCCAGGGAAAAAGTGCAGATCCTACCAAAAAGAAAGAAAGAAAGGAAGGAAGGAAGGAAGGAAGGAAGGAAGGAAGGAAGGAAGGAAGGAAGAGAAGTGGAGCAGAGCAAGGGTGGGCTGTGTGTGCAATGCCAGGGTGGAGGGGCGGGCTGCGTGTGCAATGCCAGGGTGGAGGGGCGGGCTGCGTGTGCAATGCCAGGGTGGAGGGGCGGGCTGCGTGTGCAATGCCAGGGTGGAGGGGCGGGCTGCGTGTGCAATGCCAGGGTGGAGGGGCGGGCTGCGTGTGCAATGCCAGGGTGGAGGGGCGGGCTGCGTGTGCAATGCCAGGG
Source organism: Dipodomys spectabilis (assembly GCF_019054845.1). Lineage (NCBI taxonomy): Eukaryota > Metazoa > Chordata > Mammalia > Rodentia > Heteromyidae > Dipodomys > Dipodomys spectabilis. Next base: position 42,020,673 of record NW_024870731.1, read on the forward strand.
TGGAGGGGCGGGCTGCGTGTGCAATGCCAGGGTGGAGCCGGGGCCTCGCGCACGCTGACCCATCCCTCTGCGGCTGAGCTACCTCCCCTTGGGGTTTTCTGTTTGCTTGTTTTGTTTCTGTGCCAGTCCTGGGCTCCAGTAAGGGCCTGGGCGCTGTCCTTGGGCTTTGGGGCTCAAGGCTAGCATTCTACCATTTGAGCCACAGCTCCACTTCTGGCTTTTTTGGTATTTCATCAGAGATAAGAGTGTCTCAGACCTTCCTGCCTGAATTGGCTTCAAACCACGATTCTCTGCTCTCCGTTTTCTTTTTCTTTCTTTCTTTCTTGCTTGCTTGCTTTTTTTTTTTTGTGGGGGTGCAGGGGGGCGTCCAGTCCTGGGGCCTGAACTCTGGGCCTGGGCGCTGTCCCTCAGTTTTTCAGCTCAAGGCTAGCGCTCTACCAATTGAGTCACAGCACCACTTCTGGCTTTTTTCTTTTTGTTTATGTGGTGCTGAGGAATCGAACCCAGGGCCTCCGGCATGCAAGGCAAGCGCTCTACCACTGAGCCACCTTCCCAGCCCTGATCTCAGTTTTCTGAGTGCCTAGGATTACAGGCGTGAGCCACCGGCATCTGGCTGTCCCTTGTTTGTTTGGGACAGAGCTTGCCACATAGCACAGGCTGCCCTTGAACTCACTTTGCCAGCCAGTTTGATCCTGTTCTTGCCTTCTCCCTAGTGATGGGATTATAGATGTGCACTACCCATACAAAAACGTCTTTGCGTTTCCAGATGTCCAACCTCATGCCATTCATTATATAAACAGAAAAGGGACAGATACCCCCCTCAGGGTGGGTTGAGATGCATACACAGTGTGCAAGCCTGGAAGAGGAGCTAAGGTTGGCCAAGTAGCAAGAGAGCAGGACAGTCATGACATCACGAGAGCACTTCCCCAATCCGAACCTTTATTCCCAGACTCCAGCCTACTCGGGGCGCAGCCGAGTCCCTGTGTTCTTGGACCGGTTGACATTCCCAAGAGCCTGACAGCACAGTCTCTCAAAGGCAGGGCTGAGTATTATTTACCGTGTGGTCTGTCACGCGTGGCGGGGGCCTGGCCTGAGCAATGGGTCCGGGGATGCTGTGGAGGGACTGAAGGGAGAGCCTGCTGTTTCGTTTCTGCTCTGGAAGGGATTCAAGCTCACACCCTGCGCCTGAAATTGCTTTCCTAGAAAACCTGGGAAAGCACACAAGACTGCAAGAACAAGAAGATAAATCTTCTACATTTTAAATTTAAATGTCAGTTGTGACTTGGGCCAAGTAGTATCATTCTAGGATTGGCAAGAAAGAAGGTGCCCGCAGAAGACACGTGTCCACGTGTCACCCGTGGACAATTCCTCAGCCGTCACCCAGCTCTCAAAATAAAGCGCTACATCCCTCCTGTTTTCTGATCCCCGCTCCTTCTGTGCTCATGTTCTCTCTCCCTCCCTCTCTCTCTCTCTCTCTGAAGATAATTGTGGGTTCACAGGCCCCACAACCTTGTCCCAACTTCTCCCGTTGTGACTGACACCTTGCTGATTAAAAGTCCGATATCACAACCAGAATTGGACAGGGATCCAATCCACCAATTGTGGGCTTTCTCCCAGTTTTCTTTTTTTTTTTTTTTTTGTCGGTTGTGGGGCTTGAACTCCAGGCCTGGGCGCTGTACCTCAGCTCTTTGGCTCAAGGCGAGCGCTCTACCACTTGAGCTACAGCGCCACTTCCGGTTTTCTGGTGGTTTATTGGAGATAGGAGTCTCACGGTCTTTCCTGCCCGGGCTGGCTTTGAACCGTGATCCTCAGATCTCAGCCTCCTGAGTAGCTAGGATTACAGGCGTGAGCCACCAGCGCCTGGCTCTCCCAGTTTTCTTTTTCTTTTTTTTTTTTTTTTTTGGGTCCCTCAGCTCTTCAGCTCAAGGCTAGCGCTCTACCACTTGAGCCACAGCGCCACTTCCGGCTTTTTTCTTTTTTCTTATGTGGTGCTGAGGAATCGAACCCAGGGCCTCAGGCATGCAAGGCAAGCGCTCTACCACTGAGCCACCTTCCCAGCCCCTCTCCCAGTTTTCTTGTACACACCCTTGTGTATGTTTGTGCGTGAGTGGGTATGTCAGTCTGTTTGTCCTGCTAACACAAAATGCATGAGACCAGGAAGCTTATACAGAATAGCGATTCATTCTGGAAGTCCAAGATCAAGGCACTGGTGTTGGTGTTTGGAGAGCGCTGTCCTCTGCTTCCAAGGTGGCGCTTGGTGGCTGCATTCCCATGAGGCAGAAGGTGTAGGACAGAGGAGCTGAGCTCCCTCCCTCAAGCCCTGCGACGGGGTCCCTAGTCCCACTGATAAGGCTAAAGGTTCACCCAAAGGCCCTATCTCTTAGTACCAACACCTTGGAGACTAAGTTCCAATGGAAACACACCGTAGCTGTAGCTCTGGTCTGTCTGTCTGTCTCTCTGTATTTAGCTCTATCACATTTGAATGCAGGGACAGGGCATGCGTCTACCTCCACGCTCAACACGGAGCCTCTGCATCATCACAAGGACCCTACAGTTGCTTTTTCATGAGCACATTCTCTTCCTGCCCACCCTCAACCCATCCCTGACCCTTCAAAACGCCAATCTGTTCTCTAGTTCTAAAAATGTTACTCTCAAAATGTTACTCAAATGGTGGCGGTGCCAGGAGACATCTTTAGGGCTAGGCTTCCATTCTCTGGGCAGAACTCGATGCTCATCCAAGTGGTTCTGTGTGTCTGTGTCTGTGTGTCTGTATGTGTGTGCCTGTGTGTATGTGTGTGTGTGCATGTGCCTGTGTGTGTGTCTGTGTGTGTGTCTGTGTCTGTATGTGTGTGTCTGTGTGTATGTGTGTGTCTGTGTGCCTGTGTCTGTGTCTGTGTGCGTGTGCCTGTGTGTGTCTGTGTGTGTGCCTGTGTGTGTGTGCCTGTGTGTATGTGTGTGTCTGTGTGCGTGTGCCTGTGTGTGTCTGTGTCTGTGTGCGTGTGCCTGTGTGTGTCTGTGTGTCTGTGTGCGTGTGCCTGTGTGTGTCTGTGTGTCTGTATGTGTGTGCCTGTGTGTATGTGTGTGTCTGTGTGCGTGTGCCTGTGTGTGTCTGTGTCTGTGTGCGTGTGCCTGTGTGTGTCTGTGTGTGTGCCTGTGTGTGTGTGCCTGTGTGTATGTGTGTGTCTGTGTGCGTGTGCCTGTGTGTGTCTGTGTCTGTGTGCGTGTGTCTGTGTGTCTCTGTCTGTGTGTCTGTGTGCGTGTGTCTGTTCATTCCCAGCACCCCAAGGGGAGGATGGACCGCAGGCACCCGTGGGGAGGACCAACTGGCCTCCTGCATGCCACAGGGAAGAGCGAGCGACCCTTGCCACTCCTTCACCTGTGGACAGGACAGACATCTGGGCTGTTTCTAGTTTTGAGCTTTGGTGAACAAAATTCATAATGAAACATATGCAGGTGTGATTTTTGTTTGTTTGTTTGTTTGCCAGTTCTGGGGCTTGAATTCAAGGCCTGGGCTGAGCACTGTCCTTGGGCTTCTTTGCTCAAGGCTAGCCCATCTGCCACTTGAGCCACAGCACCATTTCTGGCCTTTTCTGTGTATGTGGTACTGAGGAATCGAGTCCAGGGCTTCATGCATGCTAGGCAAGCGCTCCACCACTGAGCCTCCCTCCCAGCCCCAGGTGTGAATTTTTGTGCAACATGCCCCACTTGCTTTTTTTTTTTTTATTGTGAAAATACTGTACAGAGGGGCTACAATTACATGGGCAAGGCAATGAGTACATTTCTTATCAAGCATTGTAGCCTCCTTCTTTGTTTCCCCTTCCCATCCCTTCCCATCCTCCCCCTGCCCCCCCAACCACTTGCTCTTTGCAAGCTGTGCTCATCAGCTTTCCACCACTGTGACAGACTACCTGAAACATCATCAACTTAGAAGGGGAAAAGGGTTGTGTGGCTCACAGGTCCAGAGGTGTTGGTCGGTGGTTGCTTGGCCTGGTTGCTAGACGCCCGTGGAGGAGGAGGCTGCTCATCTCAGAGAAATCTGGAAGCAAACAACAGAGACAGGCAGTAGCCTTCAAGGACATGCCCTGTGCCCATGAAGTCCCTTCCTAGTAGACTCGCCCAGTAGTACCACAGCCAGTAACCAAGCTTCTGCACATGCTCTTTGGAGCATTCAAGATTCAAACTGTAAACAGGGCGTGATGGAGCACACCTTTCGGTCCAACTCTGGGGAGCACTGGGAAGGCTGAGGCACGGGCAGAGGACCCCACAGAGCCAGGTGGTGGGCTCGTGGGAAGGGCACGGAAGGAGTGGAAGATGGCCGCTCTGGGCCTGGTCTTTCGGGTGTTTTCCAAGTAGACGCTTCGTATTCACAAATACTGAGGTCAGCAGTATCCGTGGCTACCCTGTCCACGAGCAAATCAGGGGCTTCAGAAGTTGAAGCCACACATGCCCAGCCACTGGGACAGTCGAGACAGAAATCCAACCTTCCGGATTCCAAGACCCATTTTTTTTTAATAGTCTCCATTTCCTCCCATGAAAATTACTATATATGCCGGGCGCTGGTGGCTCATGCCTGTAATCCTAGCTACTCAGGAGGCTGAGATCTGAGGATCGCAGTTCAAAGCCAGCCCGGGCAGGAGATACCGTGAGACTCCTATCTCCAATAAACCACCAGAAAACCGGAAGTGGCGCTGTAGCTCAAGTGGTAGAGCGCTCGCCTTGAGCTGAAGAGCTGAGGGACAGCGCCCAGGCCCAGAGTTCAAGCCCCACGACCGACAAAAAAAAAAAAAAAAAAAAAGAAAATTACTATATAATACCAGTAATAAGCTGGGCCATGGTGGGGTATGCCTATAAGGAAACCAAGATTTGAGGATCAGAGTTTAAAGCCAGCTTAGACAAAATCTGTGAGACTATCTCCAATTAACCACCAAAAAGCTGGACGTGGTGCTGTGTGGCTCACGTGGTAGAGTGCTAGCCTTGAGCAAAACAAACTAAGGGACGGCACCCAGGCCCTGAGTTCAATCCCCAGGACCAGCACATATACACACAGAAATAACCGTTTCAGACACACATTAATTTAATTACCTTTGCAAACACCTCCTGACATTGTTACCATTGTCATCTCATTCTGCAGAGAACTGGAGTCAGGAGCAGTCTGGACACTCGGCCAGAGCCAAATCGCCAGAGCACAGACTAGGCCACGCAGTCTCCATTGAGCTGCTTCTTCCAGCGAGTCCGCTGCCAGTGACAGCATGCAGGAGGATGGAGGTGAGGGCTGTGCGCTGTGACGCACTCCAGAGGTATCGGCTGTCAGGTGGGGGTCCGGTGGGGGTCGATTCTGAGTGACTCAGGGTTTGTGAGCAACCACACAGCTGGCCTGGAACTCAGCTGCACTCCAGACGAGCAGGCTAGATCCTGAAGGCCACAGGGAGGGTAAAAGGACAGAAGGACTGAAGCCTGTCACCGTCCCTGGGGAGCAATAGAGTCAAGACCACAGAGCAGCAAACAGAGCAGGCCGACTGGCACTATTCCTCAGGAGTGTGCCATCATGATGTCACCTTGTTTATGTCCCTCGTGGGAAGCAGGGCCCTCTGGGGCTCCGGGAACCGCCGGCCCCAGACGGCCAAAGGACAATTCAGTGTGACTTGTTCTCCACGCCATCAGGAGCCCCTTGGCGGAAGATCACTCAGCAGTAAATCACAGAGCTGTTTAATCTTTGCTCTGATTCTACGATTTAGAAGCAATTCTCTGTCACTCGCCCTCAATCACAGCACGTCAGTGTGGGAGGCCGGGGTGACACTTTCTCATATGGACAGCGTGTGTGCCCCAGGACTCGCTGCGGAGTGACTGGTCAGGACTGAGAATGACCCGGTCCCAGTTATTTAGGAAGTGACTCTCAGAAGGCACAGGGTATTTAGGAAACAATTGGAATTGTGTTGTTTTTGTTATTTCTTGTGTGTGCCAGTACTGGAGCATGAATTCAGGGGTGGGTGCTGATCCTTAGCCTTTTCACTTAAGGCTGGTGCTCTACCACGTGAGCCACACCTCTACTTCCAGCTTTTTGGTGCTTAATTGGAGATAAGAGTCTCATGGGTTTTTTTCCTGCTGGGGCTGACTTCAAACCACAATCCTAAAATTTCAGCCTCCTTAGCAATAAGGATTACAGGCTGAGCCACCAGCTCCTGGCTTATTACTACTATTACTTTACATTTGAATAACACTGGATTCTTGATTGGAGACCAAATTAATTAGGAGAGTATTATTATCCATTTCTCACAAATAAGCAGTCAGAAGGCAGAGGTAACATACCTAACTTGGCTCAAGCCACACAATGGAAAAGAGGTAAAACTTGTACCCAAACCCAGATCTTCTCCCTTCTAATCTTTACAATCCTAGATCAGGGCTATTTCTACTGTTGTGCTGTTTTTGTTTTTTTGTTTTTGTTTTTCTCCCAGAACACTAGTTTTCAAGAGCCACAAACATGAAGAAGGCCTTCATTGTCTCCTTTCCACATTATCTTTGGAGAGTAAGGTGCAACATCCTCAGAATCACCGGCCTTCTTTTCTTTGCTGTGCGGTCCAGTGCTGCGCCTGTCTGGGGCGGGGTCCTGCTGCCTGGGGCTTCCTGTGTTGGCAGAGCTTGTGTGGACACACCATCCCTGAGCTCACGCAACCTGAAAGCCTCTGCTTCACCAGCAGCTGGTCCCAATGTCACCAGTCCCAATGCTTTTCACAAAGACAAACGGATAAGTGCACAACCCAATACGAGCTGAGGGTACGTGAGCCTTCTTATGTATAAAGCACCACAAAACACTTAAAAGCAAACCCAACAAACCCAACCGCTAGCCAGGGAGCTGGAGTCACTGTCAGATCCGGATTAGTGTGAAGTGCTTCCCGGCCTCCCAGTGTGGAGCTCAGCTGTCCCCGCCCCTCCCGAGCGTCTCAACACTGGCTGTGTGGGTTCTTTGAAGAGTCTTTGCAGAGCCCCCAAGGAACCAGGTTTCTTCTTGTTCCTCCTGCAGAACAGATGACACGACACAAGGCTTTTCTGAAGTTCTGAATAAGCACGGCCACGCAGTGACTGCACCCAGGACCTACTGGGTTCCCAGCACCAGTCATACGTGCACGCGTGCGCGCACGCGCGCGCGCACACACACACACACACGTCCACTCTGCACAAGTCTCCATCACAATGCTGTCACCACCACAGCAGCGGCCGCCATGACACCTTGGCTGCAGGGTAGGTGCTCTCCCAGCCTGTGAATTTGAAATGCATCTAATTCTAATTGCTAAAAAAAAACCTTCATTGGCTGGGCACTGGTGGCTCACGCCTGTAATCCTTGCTATGCAGGAGGCTGAGATCTGAGGATCATGGTTCAAAGCTAGCCTGGGTACGAAAGTCCATGAGACTCTTTTTTTTTTGTCGGTCGTGGGGATTGAACTCTGGGCTTGGGCGCTGTCCATCAGCATTTCAGCTCAAGGTGAGTGCTCTACTGCTTGAGCCACAGCACCACTTCTGGTTTTCTGGTGGTTTATTGGAGATAAGAGTCTCATGGACTTTCCTGACTGGGCTGGCTTTGAACCCTGATCCTCATATCTCAGCCTCCTCAGGAGCTAGGATTACAGGTGTGAGCCACCGGCACACAGCCTGTGAGACTCTTATCTTCAATTAACAACCAGAAAACTGGAAGTGGCACTGTGGCCCAAGTGGTAGAATGCTCACCCAAAGTTCAAGCCCTGTGACTGACAAAAACTCAACTTCATTGGGCCAATATTAACTTTTTTATTTTATTTTATTTTGGGTCCGGTCATGAGGCCTGAACTCTGGGCCTGGGCGCTGTCCCTCAGCTCTTCAGCTCAAGGCTAGCGCTCTACCACTTGAGCCACAGTGCCACTTCTGGTTTTTTTCTTTTTGCTTATGTGGTGCTGAGGAATCGAACCCAGGACCTCATGCATACAAGGCAAACGCTCCACCACTGAGCCACCTTCCCAGCCCCTAATTTTTTTATTTTTTGTATGTAATGAAATATAGACTCAAAGAAGGAAAAACAACAACAACACTGCAGAGGCAAAGCTATGAGCTACAAGAGTTAAAAAAAAATAATCAAGGGCACTGGTGCCTGAGATCTGAGGATTGCACTTTGAAGCCAGCTGGGGCAGGAAAGTCTGTGAGACTCATTTCAAATTAACCACCAGAAAACCAGAAGTGGCACTGTGGCTCAAAGTGGAAGAATGCTAGCCTTGAACAGAGGAGCTCAGGGACAGTGCTCAGGCCCTGAGTTCAAGCCCATGACTGACAATAAAAAATAAATCAAAATTCAAAATGAAGTCACTTCTGGCTTTTTATTTCATAATCCTCTACATATATAATATGCACACTACACACAGAAATATATATGCCAACTACACGCACAGAAATATATGTATGCACATTACATAAATATATATGTATACATGCTTATGGTACACAATATATATGATTTGCAGCTACTTGCTGTAAGAGCAGATTATATATATATATATATTTTATATAATGTGTGTGTGTGTGTGAGAGAGAGAGAGAGGGGGGCAGAGAGAGAGAGAGAGCGAACACCGGGGCTTGAACTCAAGTCCTAGATGATGCTGCCTTTTAGCTTTTTTGCTCAAGGCTGGCATTCCATGGCTCCTCTTCTGGCTTTCTGGTAGTTAACTGAAGATAAAGAGTGCCATGGATTTTCCTACCCAGGCTGGTTTCAAACTGCAATCCTCAGATCTCAGTTTCCTGAGTAGCTAGGATTACAGGATGATGGTGCCCAGAAAACACAAAGATAATAAGAAAGCAGGCAGCCATAGAAGGTGGCACAGGCAAGATGTCATAGGTTACTGGCAGTGCTGTCAGTCTCTGTTCTTGGCAGGTACAGAAAGGCACAAGACAGGGTCCCAGATCATATCCAGTGGAGAAGGTAAACGCGGTGGGAGGGTAGCCATTTGTGCTCGGAGTCCTGGGAGCCGAGGCAGCTTCCGGGAGCCATCTGAACTTAAGCTCAGTGGATGTTCAGGCATTTGATACACGTCAGAGGAGATGTGCCAGGCACCAGGCCCGCGGGGACAAAGGCCAGACGGTGACGTTCAGCAAAGGGGAAGCGTGCCACCTCGGGGGGCCGCGCCAGGAGTGCGCACCTGTGCAGCGTGCCCATGCAGCCCGCCTGTGCACCACGCCCGTGCAGCCCGCTGTGCACCACGCCTGTGCAGCACGCCCGTGCAGCCCACTGTGCAGCGCGCCCGTGCAGCCCGCTGTGCACCACGCCTGTGCAGCGCGCCCGTGCAGCCCACTGTGCAGCGCGCCCGTGCAGCCCGCCCGTGCAGCCCGCTGTGCAGCGTGCCCGTGCAGCCCGCCCGTGCAGCGCGCCCGTGGAGCCCGCCCGTGCAGCCCGCCCGTGGAGCCCGCCCGTGCAGCCCGCTGTGCAGCGCGCCCGTGCAGCCCGCTGTGCAGCGCGCCCGTGCAGCCCGCTGTGCAGCCCGCCCGTGCAGCCCGCTGTGCAGCGCGCCCGTGCAGCCCGCTGTGCAGCGCGCCCGTGCAGCCCGCCCGTGCAGCCCGCTGTGCAGCGTGCCCGTGCAGCGCGCCCGTGCAGCCCGCTGTGCAGCGCGCCCATGCAGCGCGCCCGTGCAGCCCGCTGTGCAGCGTGCCCGTGCAGCCCGCCTGTGCAGCCCACTGTGCAGCGCGCCCGTGCAGCCCGCTGTGCAGCGCGCCCGTGCAGCCCGCTGTGCAGCGCGCCCGTGCAGCGCGCCCATGCAGCCCGCCCGTGCAGCCCGCTGTGCAGCGTGCCCGTGCAGCCCGCCTGTGCAGCCCACTGTGCAGTGTGCCGTGCAGCGCGGGTTCCTTGTGAGGTGGTGGGCAGAGGGTCGGCACACTGGCGGGCCAGCGCTCCCCGTCCCGCCCCGGCCGCGCACTGGGTCTGAAGACGTGTCATCCCAGAGTGGGGGGCTGGGGTGAGGCTCAGGGGACCCCTCCGGAGCGCGGCCTGCGGGGCCCGTGGACTGTCATCTGCACCACAACGCCGCTCGGCTTCGGTGGGTGAGACCAGCCTCCAGGGCAGCCGGTGGCTGGGTCCTGACCGCGGGCGGGGCAGGGACCGCTCGGGTTCCGGTCTGGGCCGCAGTGTGCAGCACGCAGCGTTCCCACCGGGAAGGGCCCGGCCTGCAGGGCAGGCTCCGGCGGGTTCCAGCAGGATCCCGGGCTGCGCGCCCGCCCGGCGTCTGACTCTCTTCCTCGGGGAGGCCCCAGGCAGAACGGGGCGCGTGCGAGCCCCTAGGAGGAGCCCAAGCCCGGTTCCGCGCCGTCCCCACCGGCCGCTAGGCGCGGGCGTTCCGGCCGCCGGGCGGGGGCGCTGGGCAGACCCGGCCCACCTCGGTCAAAGCCGGCCGCTCCGGAGCTCTGCGTTGATTGGCTGCCGGTGACGTAATAGGAAGAGCAGGACCGTGATTGGCGGGAAGGCGGGGACCCAGGGGTCGAGAGGCCCCCCCACCTCGGGGGCCAGGGGGGGCTCCGGAGAGGAGGACAGCCAAGCGCCGCCCCAGGTGTCTCTGCCCCCGGGACGGGCAAGAGCAGACTCGCTCTCCGCAGCCCTGGGGCCAGGCCTGGCCTCCAGCCCGGCGCCTGGGGCCTCAGGCCTCAGCCTCCCCAGCGGCCAGGCCAGGCCTTGAACCCCGCCCCAGGGCCCTCAGTCTCCCCCAGCCCAGGCCTCAGCGCTGCCCTTCAAGGGAATATAGCCCAAGGCCAAGTCCATGGTGTGCACACACTGGAAACACCACCGCGAACGCCCCTTAGGTTACACATGGCCACTAATTCAAACACGGAGGAAACAAAGAAGGAAAGAAAGTGCCGCGGCCGGCCGGGAGGGAGGGTTAGAAACAGTTCACAGGATTCTGGAAGCTGCAAGTCCAAGATCAGAGCACTGACAGGTGGACTGGCCGGGCCACCTCATCCCTGGCTGTCTCCTCCCGACTTCACCTGGCAGAAGGGAGGGCACCTCTCCGCCCTCACCTTATCAAAGGCCCTCATCTGCTCTGGTGACCTTGTCACCTCACAAACGCCCCCTCATGAATGCCTTCATGTTGGAGGTTAGAATCTGGGGGAACACAAACCTTGGGACCCCACAAGGTTCAGGGCAGAAGCCAGGATGTTTTCTCTGAGTGATGCCTGGTCACTCTGCACTTGCTGCTGTATGACTCACTCACCCTTCAGCTGTGCTTTTCAGGAACCCTTACAGCTCCACCATGGTGGCCAGGGCTGAGCCATTCTGCAGCCATATCTGCTCTTCTGTGTGCAGACTCACAAGCTTTAACAAATGTGTGTGCAGAGAAGTTCTAAAAGCAAGTCATGCCAGTGTGCACAGGAAAGTAATGCAGGCTTATATAATGATTATCTGCAAAGCTCCTACTGTGAGCTAGGTGTTACTGTGGCTAGGTGTTACTGTGGGTGTTGTCTAACTGTATTATTGTACAGTATTATTCATAACAGCCAAGAAACAGAAACAACCCAAGTGTTAACAAACACAAATCCACACTGAGAAATGTGTATCACCCTTAAAAAAATGCTGGATGCCAGTAGCTCATGCCTATAATCCTAGCTACTCAAGAGGCTGAGGAAGTGGCGCTGTAGCTCAAGTGGTAGAGCGCTCGCCTTGAGCTGAAGAGCTGAGGGACAGTGCCCAGGCCCAGAGTTCAAGCCCCACGACCGACAAAAAAAAAAAAAAAAAGAGGCTGAGATTTGAGGATCCTGGTTCAGAGCCAGATTAGGAAGACAAATCTTTGAGAAACTAACTCCAATTAATCAGCAAAAAGCTGGAAGGGTAGCTATGGTTTGAGTGGTAGAGCACTATCCTAGAGTAAAAAAGCCAAGCAAGAGCACCAGGCCCTGAGTTCAAGCCTCAGTACCAGTATTAAAAAAAAAAAAAAGGGCTGGGAAGGTGGCTCAGTGGTAGAGCGCTTGCCTTGCATGCATGAGGCCCTGGGTTTGATTCCTCAGCACGACATAAGCAGAAAAAACTGGAAGTGGTGCTATAGCTCAAGCGGTAGAGCACTAGCCTTGAGCTGAAGAGCTAAAGGAGAGTGCCCAGGCCCAGAGTTCAGGCCCCACGACTGGCAAAAAAAAAAAAAAAAAGCTGGAAGAAAACTAGCCACTTGGCTTTCACTTTTTATGTCATTCTAAGACAAGTGTGCGCATGTCTTGAGGGGTGGAGGCACTGCTGCAGCCGTCAGGATCGCCAGCTCCCAGTCTTGCAGCTAAGGAAAGCAAGCATGAGAATGAGGCATGTCCCCGGCCACCCAGTAAGTGGCAGAATGGAAAACTCCCACTTAAGTCTGCAAGGAGATTGCAGAATAGAAACACTAACAGCCACCCCACTGGGTTATTCTAAGGAAGAGTGGGCGGCAGTAGCAGCCTAAGCACAGCTACCCTCTCCCCATCTCTGGACTTCAGGCTCCCGCCATGGCCCCTTCATCAGTGGACTTCATGGGAAAGGGCTTCGTTTGAGGGCTCTGGGGTGAGCCTCCAGCCACCCTGGGAGGTAGCGATTCTTCCCATTTTCCTGAAGAGGACAGGCCAGTCTCCCAGGGATGCTCAACTGGGATTTGAACCCAGGTCTGGCTGTCCCTGCAGGCCACCATGCTTCTGTGAAGCCATACAGTCATTTTCTGAGCTGGCAACTAAGTCTCCAAGAGCAAGAGCATGAAAGCATGTGTCTTTTCTTTGGACAGTGAATGGCAAGCGGAGAAGTAAGTGCTCGGTGAAGACATTATTTGGGAGCTGGCACGTGGGACAGCTTCTCCTCTCTCCTGTGAATAATCAGAAAGGAGAAGCTGAGAACACTGGCCACACAATCACATGTATCCATGAAAACACATGCAAAACAGCGGCATGCCCTACGGTTTGCAGCCAATCTGCTGGGAGCCACGTACTCAGTACACTCAGCTGGCCCTGTGTATCACAGGCAATGCACCTGCAGACCCAACCAATCACAGACTGTGTAGTATGTGTGCAGTCAGACCTTAGACAGCTGCACAGACAGGCAGACTGAATAGACTTCTTGTCATCATTCCCTACACAATACAGGACTCATTCTTTACCTGTCATTTACATTGGATTCAGCACTGTAAGTCATCTAGACATTATTTACAGAATCAGAAGGAAGCTGAGCACTGGTGGCTCATGCCTGTAATCATAGCTACTCAGGAGGCTGAGATCTGAGGATAGTGGTTCGAAGCCAGACCAGGCAGGAGAGTCTGTGAGAAGACTTTTATCTCTAACTACCAGAAAATTGGAAGCAAAGCTGCAGCTCAAAGTGGTAGAGTGCTATCCTTGAGCAAAAAAAGTTCAGGGACAGTGTCCCAGGCTCTGAGTGCAAGCCCCATCTCACACACACACACACACACACACACACACACACACACACACTCACACACACACACACACACACACACAGTCAGAAGTGGAGCTGTGGCTCAAGTAGTAAAAGGCTAGTTTGAACAAAAAAGCTCAGGGATAGTGCTCACTCCCTAACTTCAAGCCCCAGAAACATGCACCCCACCCCTACCCCAGACCCCCAGATGCATACCCACAACACACATATACAAGTATCACGAGGACAGGTTTAATGAGTGCATTAGGTGTGGCTTTACATATGGGACTTGAGCATCAATGGCTCCAAGGCTCTAGAAGCAGGTCCTTCAGATACCATGTAAGGGAAGGCTATGTTTTGAAAATATATTTTATATTTCTAAATGAGGTGAGCATTGAAAATGTTCTCATTCTTTCATTGAAAAAAATGTGTTATGTTTTTTTGATCTTGAATAAAAATATCTGGAGAACATATGTTTGTGGTTCTAGTTAAGTGAAACCAGCAACACCTCTATATTTGTGTTAGCTATGCCTGGGTTTCTAATAAAGTGGCAGAAGTATGACCCCAGGCCCTGGACTGGCTTGGGTCACTGTCCAGTGATTCAAACACAACAAAAACTTCAGTCTCAGAATGAAAACTTAGGGGCTAAAGGTATGTAAAATATGCTCAGTCCAAACAAGGTGCTGAACTTCACCCCCAGCACTGGAGGCCAGCCCATTCATTTGGTTCAATTATTATTATTGCTAGTATTATTTTTTGTGCCAGTCATGGGCTTGAACCTGCCCTGGGTGCTGTCTCTGAGCTTTTTTCCCCCAAGGGTGTCACTCTACCACTTGAGTTACAGCTCTACTTCCAACCTTTTGCTGGTTAATTGGACATAAGAGTATCATGGATATTTTCTTTTTTTTTTTTTTGGGGGTCCGGTTGTGGGGCCTGAACTCTGGGCCTGGGTGCTGTCCCTCAGCTCTTCAACTAGCGCTCTACCACTTGAGCCACAGCGCCACTTCCGGCTTTTTTTTTTTTTTTGCTTATGTGGTGCTGAGGAATTGAACCCAGGGCCTCATGCATGCAAGGCAAGTGCGCTACCACTGAGCCACCTTCCCAGCCCCTCATGGACATTTTCTGCCCAGGCAGATTTCCAACCATGGTCCTCAGATCTGAGCCTTCTGAGTAGCTAGGGTTATAGGCATGGGCTTGGCTTCCTAGGTGTTATTCTTACAAAGATCCCTAGTAAACCTCCCGCAGGTCCAGCCCCTCCCAGAGCCTCATTCTCCAGGGAGCCTACTAGAGACAAGGCCATGGCCCTTTGGGGCACTATCCTCCAGGGGGGGCAGCTGTACCAGCACACTGAGACTTGTGTCAGTTACATTTGCAAAGACATCCAGGGTCTCTTGCTGGATGATCAGCTTGTATCTGCAACAAGCAGTCATGCAAAGTCCCTCCCCCCCTTTTTTTTTGGTTGGTCATGAGGCTTGAACTCTGGGCCTGGGTGCTGTTCTTAAGCTCTTCAGCTCAAGGCTAGCACTCTACCACTTGAGCCACAGTACCACTTCTGTGGGTTTTTTTTTGGGTCCGGTCTTGGGGCCTGAACTCTGGGCCTGGGTGCTGTCCCTCAGCTCTTCAGCCCAAGGCTAGCGCTCTACCACTTGAGCCACAGAGCCACTTCCGGCTTTTTTCTTTTGGCTTATGTGGTGCTGAGGAATCGAACCCAGGGCCTCAGGCATGCAAGGCAAGCGCTCTACCACTGAGCTACCTTCCCAGCCCCCCACTTCTGGTTTTCAACTGGACATTCCTGCCCAGACTGGCTTTGAACCATGATCCTCAGATCTCAGCTTCCTGAGTGATTTAGAATTATAGGTATGAATCACCAGTGTCCAGTGTCCAGTTTTTTGTTTTTTAAGTCAGTTGTGGGGCTTGAACTCAGGGCCTGGGCTCTGTCCCTGAGCTCTTCTGCTCAAGGCTAGCACTCTACCACTCTGAGCCACAGCACCACTTCTAGTTTTCTGGTGGTTAATTGAAGATAAGAATCTCAGACTTTCCTTCCCAGGCTGGCTTCAAAGTGTAATCCTCAGATCTCAGCCTCCTGAGTAGTTGGGATTACAGGCATGAGCCACTGGCACCGGGCTCAAATTCCCTCTTAAAAGTTCCTCTGGCTGTAGAAATCCTGCTGGCGTCTCCAGTTGCTATAAAAGAATGTTGAGGAAGTGGCGCTATAGCTCAAGTGGCAGAGCGCTCGTGAGGGACAGCGCCCAGGCCCAGAGTTCAAGCCCCACGACTGACAAAAAAACAACAAAACAAAACAAAACAAGAACGTTGAGAACCATGCCCCTTAGTATACAAAGGAGACAAAACTGCATGGGACTTCCAGGTGCTGGTGGCTCACTCCTGTAATCCTAGCTACTCAGGAGGCTGAGATCCGAGGATCATGGTTTTAAAGCCAGCCTGGGCAGGAAAGTCTGTGAGACTATTATCTCCAATAAACCACTCAGAAAACTGTAAGTGGTGCTGTGGCTCAAGTGGTAGAGCGCTTGCCTTGAGCTGAAGAGCTGAGGGACAGTGCCAGGCCCAGAGTTCAAGCCCCATGACCTACCAAAAAAAAAAAAGACTGCATGGGACTATAGGCCTCCATTTCTGCGCTGCCTTCCATCCATATAGTGAGGGCAGACATTCAACCCCAGGCTTCTAAAACCTATCCATCATCCACTTTGAATCTCCAAGGTCAGCACAGCTTGAGTCCTATCTTCAGTGAGGGCTGGGTGATAGCCAGGTATCTTTGACATAGTACTTGGCAAGAAACAACGGCAGTATGACACCCTTTGATTTACATCTGTGTCTCAAAATTTAGATTTATCTAGTGACAAGTGGCAGCTCTGGCTTGATACCCAAAATAAAACCATAAACTAGGAGAAAATAAATCCTGCTTCTCTCCTGTGCCCTGTCAACTTCTCACTGTACCAGCTTTCATGGCTCGACTTCTTCAATTTATCTCTATTGCTCTTTGTTCCTAGAACTCCTGCTGTGTATGTATATTTGTGAGTGTGTGTATGTACGTTTGTGAGTTTGTGTGAGCGTGCGTGTATGCGAGCACTTATGTGCCATTCTTAGGGCTTGAACTCAAGGCTTGGATACTATTCCTTAGTTTTTGTGCTCAAGACTAGCATGCTGGGCTGGGAAGGAGGCTCAGTGGTAGAGCGCTTGCCTTGCATGCATGAGGCCCTGGGTTCAATTCCTCAGCACCACATAAGCAAAATGAAAAAAGCTGGAAGTGGCGCTGTGGCTCAAGTAGTAGAGCGCCAGCCTTGAGCTGAAGAGCTGAGGGACAGCGCCCAGGCCCAAAGTTCAGGTCCCATGACTGGACCAAAAAAAAAACCCCAAAAAACTAGCATGCTACCACTTTGAGCCACAGCTCCAATCGAGGTTTTGTGTGTGTGTGTGTGTGTGTGCACACGCATGTGATTAATTGGAGATAAGAAGTCTCATGGACTTTTCTGCCCAGGCTGGCTTCAAGCCACGAGCCTCAAATCTCAGCCTCCTGAATAGCCAGGGTAATTGGTGTGAGTCACTGGCCCTGGGCTCTGTTCTCTCTTCTTGAGAGCCTTGGGAATCCTCTGTACAACTCATCCACTTAAAGCATTCAATGCTGCGGTCTTCAGTTTACTCACAGAGTTGTGCAAATTCATTATCACAACTTGTTTTAGAAAGCTCTGATTCCTGTCACTCCCAAGTCCTCTGTGCAACCATGAATCAACTTTCTGACTAATACAGCTGTCTGTTCTGGGCAAGGAGGGCCTTGTACATGCTAGGCAAGGGCTCAGCTATGTTCCCAGCCTTATTCTAGGCATTCATTTCTTTTTTTTTTTTTTTTTTAATTTTTTTTTTTGGGTCCGGTCGTGGGGCCTGAACTCTGGGCCTGGGTGCTGTCCCTCAGCTCTTCAGCTCAAAACTAGCACTCTACCACTTGAGCCACAGCGCCACTTCCGGCTTTTTTCTTTTTGCTTATGTGGTGCTGAGGAATCGGACCCAGGGCCTCATGCATGCAAGGCAAGCGCTCTACCACTGAGCCACCTTCCCAGCCCCTAGGCATTCATTTCTGATAAATGGAATCATATCATCTGTGGCCCTTCCCATGTAGCTCGTCTCAGTTAACATACTGTTTCCAAGTTCATCCATGTGGTATAACATGGCAGTACTTTACTGTTTTCACTGTTGAGTAATAGTCCACTGCCTGGTATAAATCCCATCCGATTTGCTCACTTATCAGTTGCATAACACTTAGCTGTTATGGATAAGATTGGGGTACAAGTGTGTGGACACGTCTTCCTTTCTCTTGGGTGTGTATCTAGGAGTGGCACCGCCCTGACATTGCCATGGTAACCTGAGCCACCCAGGTGAATCTGCTTTGTCCCACCTTACCAGTCAGGACGGGCCAGCTTGTACTGCAGTGACAAGGGGCCACGGCAAGACATGCTATTCCTCACTCACGTCCAGTGCACGTCTTGCGTCAGCTGCGGCTCTGATTCCTGGTTGTTCCGGGCCCAAGGGTCGGAACGGTCTTCATCTGGAATGCTGCCTGACCTGTGCCAGAGGGAGAATCACACACGGCCGGGCTCAGAAGTGACACAGGTCAGTCAGTCCTGTTCTCACTTGGTTGGCCAGAATAAGACATAAAGCCAAGCCTGCTGTCAGGGAGGAAAATTGCTCCTCTCACAGGGAGGCTGACAGGCTGCGTGGGTGCGAACACATGCTGCCCTCCATCCCCCAGGGGGCTTGCCACCCCCTCCCCTGTGCAGCTCTGACCCCAGTGACCCCTCTGACGTCTGTTCTTTTTATGCTGTTGTTGTCGGTGTTCCCGTGGTTTTCCTCTCCTACTCTGCAGACTTTCTGGGGATATCTCAGCCACACTCATACTTACACCTCCAATTCCAGGTCCAGGGAGTCCCGTCTACTGAACATCATCCATAGCTACCTCAGGACATCTCCAGCATGTTCCTGCTGGCCCCAAATCTACTTCTCCTCCAGCATGCCATTCTCCTGATAGCTCCAGCCAGGACGCTGGTACCACCTTCGCCAGCCAGCAGACACACCGAGTCTACTTTCTAACCATGGCTTCTGTCTGCCCCTTCTGGTTTACTGCCAGTGATTCTGTCCTGGACCACAGTCTTGATCTTTCAAATCCCATTTTCTCTGTTGCAGCCACACAATTTTTATACAATGCAATTGTTTACTTTCCAGCTCTAACTCCCTCCCTGGCTCTCTGCTGCTCATCTCTCCTAAATGAAGAAGTCAGTGCTGCCCAGTCCTGACTCCAGCCCTGCTCCTGCACGGTATCTGCCGGGCACTTCATGCATCTTAGCACTCTATCATCTCATTCAACACTTATAAATCCCTATGTCCATTTTCCTGGAATACTCTTCTTCTTCCTTCTTCTGGGTAAGTCTTATTTGTTCTTAAAGCAATAGGCTAGGCTAAAAGCTGGCGATTCATACCTATAATCCTAGCTGCTCAGGAGGCTGAGATCTGAGTTGAGTTGAAAGTCCATGAGATTCCTATTTCCAACTAAGCCCCAGGACTGGTACAAAAAAAAAAAAAAAGTAACAGGCTGGACGGACTGCACTTGTTCCTTCTTTCTAAGCAGGTCCAAGCATTTAGCCAAGCGGTAAGAGAAAGGGCTCTGGAACTGGATGGCCCAGTTCTGAAGCCCAGCTGCCAGGCACCACCTGTGACACTGTATGTAAGACATTACTTCTCTGAGCCTTTGTTGCATCATGCATGAAGCAGAGATCAAAAGTCCTCATTGCATAAGGCTGTGGTGGGGATGGAATAACAAACAGACAGAAGGTCCTCAGAGCGGGACCTGGCACATGGCACATGGGAATGGTTAGAGCACTGTATGCCATTACTTTGATGTAGTTCCACAGCACCCTGTAATTACCCCTATAATTTAGTACTTATAGGAAAATATAATCCACAATTTACCTACCTGGCTTCTTGTCTGCACTGAGATCACCAGAGTTGGGACAATTTTCCAGAGCTCCAGTTGCTGACATGTTGTAAGCATTTATTAATTTTTGTGAAATAGTTAATAAATGGATGAGCTGGATTGCTCATCTTGCCTTAGAACATAAGAGTAGGTTTTGTCCTCCTTACTTTTTTTTTTTTTTTTTTTTGGTTGGTCGTGGGGCCTGAACTCTGGGCCTGGGCGTTGTCCCTCAGCTCTTCAGCTCAAGGAGAGCGCTCTACCACTTGAGCTACAGCGCCACTTCCGGTTTTCTGGTGGTTTATTGGAGATTGGAGTCTCATGGTCTCTCCTGCCCGGGCTGGCTTTGAACCGTGATCCTCAGATCTCAGCCTCCTGAGTAGCTAGGATTACAGGCGTGAGCCACCAGCGCCCGGCTCTCCTTACTTTTTTCTTTGTGTTGGCATTGGACCTTGAATTCAGGACTCATACTCTTTTTTTTTTTTTTTTTTTTTGTCGCTCATGGGGCTTGAAATCTAGGCCTAGGTGCTGTCCTTGTGCTCTTCAGCTTAAGGTGAGTGCTCTACCGCTTGAGCCACAGCGCCACTTCTGGTTTTCTGGTGGTTTATTGGAGATAAGAGACTCATGATGTTCCTGCCTGGGCTGGCTTTGAACTGAGATCCTCAGATCTCAGCCTCCTGAGTAACTAGGATTACAGGTGAGCCACCAGCACCTGGCAACACATCTATTCTTTTTTTTGCCGAGTAACAGCATCTGCTTTTCTGCAGAGGACAGTCACGCGGGGCGTGAGGCAGAAGCAGGCAGGTCGTGTGGAGGGGTCAGTTTGTCAAGCCTCTGCAGTGCTGGGGGCTGAAGTCTGCAAGCTCCACTCCTCCCTGCTGCCCACTGGAGGGCACGTGGTGTTAGCTCAGAAGCTGGAAGAGGGCTAGAGGAGGCTCAAACAGCAGAGCACCTGCTTAGTGGGCACAAGGCCCTGAGTTCAAACTCTGCTACTGCCAAAAACAGAAGGGGAACAGGGAGAAGAGCCAATTCTGACTCCTAAGCGGTAGCAATGGCAAGTTGGCGAGTGTACCCTGGTGGGGGTGGGGGTGGGGAGGCACTCCTAGGTACTCAATGCTGCATACAGTCTCTCCTCAACTGACTGACTTCAAGCTATCACATTCATTTCTAACATTCTCTTTTAGACGTTGGGGTGGAGGCTACATGGGCCAGGCAGCTCCTGCTGGGGTCTCTGCTGTTTCCGGGACTGGGACTGCTGTCCTGACAAAGGCTTGCCTTGTGGCCACCTGCAGGGCTTACATGGGTCTCTCCCAGTGGCGCCGGCTTCCTCAACCTGAACTACATGCTAAGAAGAATGCTAAGCGCTTTACATACAGAGTCACAGTTAATTCTGACCCCAATCATAATGGGATACGAACAGGTCTTCATTATGGACATAGAATCAGAACTCTGAGGGTTGAATAACTTGCCTAGGGTGTAGCTGCAGAGGCAGAGCTGGGATCTGACTCCATGGTCCACTCCATGGTACATTTGTTCCTCCGTCTCTGGACCGAGAAGCGGAGTTCCACTTCCTCCAGGAAGTCTCACCTTCAGCCTTCTCTGCTCCTGCTTGATGAATCCCAACTTAGGCATGTGTCTCCCTTCCAAAATGGGCTGAGGAAGAGAAGAGAAAGGCAAGAACACCCAGAAGAAGAGGAACACCAAGGCTCGGTGTGCTCACCATTTGTGCGAGCTGCAGGGTGGGGTGTGTGGAAAAAGGCATGAGACACAGGTTTGGAGGTGTGAGTTCAAGTCTCAGCTGTTACTTACTTGTGTCATGGCCTCTGGTGATCATTTTTCTCTCCAGAGCCCTCAGCTTCCCCATCTGGAAAATGAACGTGATGTTCTGTGCTCTACCAAGTAGCCACTTTGCAAAGTATCTACTGTGGGGATGTAAATAGTTATGTAAGACACAGGGAGCAGAAGGGTAAATCACAGGTAAAATAAAGCCCAGTGATAGAGGGTATTGACTGGGATGACCAGATTTTTTTTTTTTTTTTTGGGTCCGGTCGTGAGGCCTGAACTCTGGGCCTGGGCGCTGTCCCCCAGCTCTTCAGCTCAAGGCTAGCGCTCTACCACTTGAGCCACAGCACCACTTCCGGCCTTTTTCTTTTTGCTTATGTGGTGCTGAGGAATCGAACCCAGGGCCTCATGCATGCAAGGCAAGCGCTCTACCACTGAGCCACCTTCCCAGCCCCTGACCAGAGATTTTGACCCATATGCATTAGGGAATGATTTTAGCATCCTGAGAAAGAAAATGAATGGTCAAAGGAAATGACCACCACTGAATGAATGTAACACACAAAGCATTGCCCTGCTATAAACATGCACTCACGGGCTGGGAAGGTGGCTCAGTGGTAGAGCACTTGCCTTGCATGCCTGAGGCCCTGGGTTCGATTCCTCAGCACCACATAAGCAGAAAAAAAAAAAGCCAGAAGTGGCGCTGTGGCTCAAGTGGTAGAGCACTAGCCTTGAGCTGAAGAGCTGAGGGACAGTGCCCAGGCCGAGTTCAGGCCCACGACCGGACCAAAAAAAAAAAAACCAAAAAAAACCATGCACTCATGACATACCACAACTCCAGGGACTTTGTCATTACCAGCTCACTTTTCATACTAAATAACAGTGAGCTCAGAGTTGCACAGCAGTGAGTCTGCGTTCAACCCAGTCTGATGGAACACTATGTCTGCACTCTGAGGCTTTGATCTGGATTGCCATGGGTTGAGCCCAAAGGTAGGAAACAATCTGTCAAAGAGTGCTGAGACAATGTACAGCAGGAGTTGGATGGACACAGGCCGCACCTGAGGCTCAATGCTGGTATGAGGTGAGGTGCGTGAGCTGCTCCCGGCACCCACCCCTCCCCAGTTCCTATCTGAGTGCCTCTTCCTACCCTCCAGCCCAAGCCTGGCTGGCCCTGGGATTGGGGCAAGTGGCTTGGGCTGAGCTAATGGGCCAGTTTCTATCTCTTGGCTGTGATGAGGGTGTCAGACAATTAGGGCTTGCTTGGGGATGTTTGGAAGCCTTCTTTTCTAGGAGAGCTTGTAAACAAACGTAGACAGGGCCGAGCGAAAGCCCCAACAGTCTCCTAATTATGAGGAATGCAGAGTAAGTAGGAGGCCCACACTCCAAAGGCACAGAAGAGAGATGGAAAGAAAAGGCCAAGTGCGTATGCAGTTACCCAGTTACCTCAGGAGAGCTATGAAGAGCTGTCCCCCTCCCCCCCACCCCTACGCATGCCTTGTGGAAAACAAAAGAACATAAAAAGCCTAATTCAGAGAACTGTTTGATACTTGGGAGCCCTGGATAGCAAAACCCAACAGAGCACAGGGGAGGCTGGTGAGGGCAACAGCCTGGCTGGCACACTCCCAGCCTCCAAGCTCACGGGCATGCGCAGTATGGACATACCTCCCACCGTGGTGCCCCAGGGTGCAGACCTCAGGGCTCTGTTCAGACAGGATCCTCCCCTTGCCATGTAGCCCCTTTCACATATTTGGGCCCCTCTTGGATAAATGCCAATGAAAATGTTCTTTAAAAAAATCAAGTATTACACTCTAGCCTCTTCAAATTCATGTAGTAGGTCAAGGTAACGAACTGTTATGTCAAAAAGGACCGAACTTTATTCACTATATATAACATACACAAAAACAAGCAAAATCAGGGTGCTTTCCTCATCCATCCTTTCCACATTTTGTGCAGCTTTAGTGAGCTGTAAATCACCGACTTCTTCATGCCTGAAAGAGAAAGAAGAGCAGGTGACAAAGCTGAAGAGTGTGGAGTGGGCGCAAGGGCTCCGCACCAGACTAGTCTGGAGCAGGCAGGGCAGGGGTGGGACGTGGGGGCTCCGGAGACCAAGGAGCTGAAGGTGGTAACGGTCACCACAGCCTATGTAGGCATAGGGTATGTATGTGTGTGTTGGTCCTGGTGCTTGAACTCAGGGCCTGGGCACTGTCCTGGAGCTTTTTTGCTCAGGTCTAGCCCTCTGTCACTTGAGCCACAGCTCCACTTCCAGCATTCTGGTAGTTAATTGAAGCCAGGTGTCTCATGGACTCTCCTGCCTGGACTAGCTTTGAACTGCAATCCTTAGCTCTCAGCATCCCGAGCAGTGAGGATTATAAGCATGAGTGACCGGCGCCAGCCAACATTTGTTTTTTTTATTAGCATGTGTTATAT
The DNA here is from genome assembly GCF_019054845.1 of Dipodomys spectabilis. NCBI lineage: Eukaryota > Metazoa > Chordata > Mammalia > Rodentia > Heteromyidae > Dipodomys > Dipodomys spectabilis. The sequence continues at coordinate 42,044,231 of NW_024870731.1, forward strand.
AGGAGGGGGTTTCATTGTGACATTCCACTCACGCATGAGATTTATCCTGATCAACCTTACCTCCTCTACTGTTTGCTCTTTCCCCCTAATGCAGAGCGATTCTCATTCTGACTGCGCCTCTGCCGAGCATGGGTATGGGCCCCTAGTACCTGAGGTCTTTTTTTGGGTCTGGTCGTGGGTCCTGAACTCAGGGCCTGGGCGCTGTCCCTCAGCTCTTCAGCTCAAGGCTAGGGCTCTACCACCTGAGCCACAGCGCCACTTCCAGCTTTTTTCTTTTTTGCTTATGTGGTGCTGAGGAATCGAACCCAGGGCCTCATGCATGCAAGGCAAGCGCTCTACCACTGAGCCACCTTCCCAGCCCCAGTACCTGAGATCTTGAAACCACAATCTTTTGAGTAGCAAGCATGTCATGCCAACCTGTGAACTTCATGGTTCTTTTTTTATTTTTGGCCAGTCCTAGGGCTGAAACTCGGCCTGGGCACTGTCCCTGAGCTTCATCTGCTCGAGGCAAGCATTCTACCACTTGAACCACAGTGCCACTTCCAGCTTTTTCTGTTTATGTGGTGGTGAGGAATTGAACCCAGGGCTTCATGCACGCTAGGCAAGCACTTGACCACTAGGTCACATTCCCAGCCCCCTTCATGGCTCTTTTGTTTTTATTTATTTATTGTCGGTCATGGGGCTTGAACTCTGGGCCTGGGCGCTGTCCCTCAGCTCTTCAGCTCAAGGCTAGCGCTCTACCACTTGAGCCACAGCACCACTTCCACCTTTTTTTTCTTTTTGCTTATGTGGTGCTGAGGAATCGAACCCAGGGCCTCATGCATGCAAAGCAAGCACTCTACCACTGAGCCACCTTCCCAGCCCCCTTCATGGCTCTTTTAAACAGGAGGAGATAGCACACCAAAGACTGTATGCCCTCCACAGCGTGAGGCTTCCTGCTTCTGTGTCCACCATGCTGCCTGTCCATCTGCTCTCACGCAGTGCTCCCTTCCTGCCCTCTGCAGTGCCTGTCAGCAGACTCACCTGTCTCTGTGCCTTCAGCAAGAGCTCCTGGGTATGGAGCTGCCTCCCCATCACCTGTTACGGCTGAGTATCATGCACATGCTTTTGAAATGTGAGAGCCAACATGCCTCACCTGAACCACTGGTCCCCTAGCTGTCCACCCGACCACACGCTCCCTGACTGCACCCCACTGCCTGACCACTGTCTAACTTCACCTTCTGCCTGACCACACCGCCCACTAACCACACTAACTTCACCTTCTGGTGGTCTGCCTGACCATGCTGTCCTCTTACCACACTGTCCACCTAACCACGAATATGTAGAAACCCAGAAGAGGCTCTCTGAGGGATCACGGGGAAGGCATAAAATGGCAAAAAACAGAAGAGCCAGTACTTGTCTGTGGGATTTGACAGGACCCTAGCATGGACAGGAGGACAGACGTGACTTCTTCCTGTTGAGGGCGGTCACTCAGCCGGTGTCCCGTGTGCTGTGCGTGGGGATCTGTGGGGCAGGTCCTACAACCCCCTTGTCAGTGCCCTCTGTCAGCATGCTGGGGAGGTGGCCGCATTTGCTGGAGATGCTGGTGCTGGGGTATGAGTGGTCTCTTGGCTTCCCTAAGCTGCCACGAGGAAGGAGCCACTATAGGCAGGGGCAGCAGAACGGCAGGGCACAGGGAAAGTCATTCGTGTGCACACTGGATCTCTGGCCAGGCTTGTCTGCCAGCTGACAAACCAGTCTGGCCTAGTGAGACTCTCTGAGCTCTGCCTACAATGCTTTTAATTTTCTTTCTGGGGCAACCACTTGGGCAAGCCTCACCCGCTTGAGCATGGAGGCTGAGAACTTATTACGTTAAGGTGCTTTTTAAAATTCCAGCAGAACCAATCAGATTGAGCAGGATGCAGGCAGTTGCACATGGCAAGATGGAAGGCAGCAACCCCAGGGCGCTGAGTCATGGCTGTTGGCAGATGTACAGACTGTGACCACCCCCAGCCGCCTTCAGAAAACTTGGGCCCAGACTCCCTGGAGCTTGAGCGTTTAATGAGAACACAGCTGGCATCCCTGGGAGTCACACGCACCGCAGGTGGACGGTGATTTTCCTCGACTCAGACACTCCCGGTACAGCCCTCTGCACTCTCAGAAAGATGACAGCAAGAAGCTGTGCCAGAAAGAACACTGGACAGGAGTTCAGAGACCTGGGTTCAGCTCCCAGTTGGGTCTTGATTTCCTCACTCATCTACCCAGGGTCCAGAGACAGGCTGGATGTCAGTCTGAACTCCCTGAGGCTGCAGGAGGACCTGCAGTGCAGGCATGAATGTACACTTCTGGCAGACTCCAGAGGTTTAGATACCTTTTCATAAATCTTGGGTTTGCAAAAGATGAAGAGCCAGCAGACTAGAAAAAAGGGTCCTTTCTTTTTCTTTTCTTTTTCTTTTTTTACATATTCATTTTATTTTATTTTTTATTTTTGTCGGTCGTGGGGCTTGAACTCTGGGCCTGGGCGCTGTCCCTCAGCTCTTCAGCTCAAGGCGAGCACTCTACCACTTGAGCTACAGCGCCACTTAAGGGTCCTTTCTTTAAAAAACAAAAACGAAAAAACAAACAGTACTGGAGTTGGAACTTAGGGCTTTGTACTTGCTAGGCAAATACTCTACTCCCAGGCCTTTTTGCTTGGATTATTATTATTTTATTTATTTATTTTTTGGCTGGTCGTGGGGCCTGAACTCTGGGCCTGGGCTCTGTCCCTCAGCTCTTCAGCTCAAGGCTAATGCTCTACCACTTGAGCCACAGCACCACTTCCAGCTTTTTCTGCTTATGTGGTGCTGAGGAATCGAACCCAGAGCCTCATGCATGCAAGGCAAGCACTCTACCACTGAGCCACCTTCTCAGCCCCTGCTTGGATTATTTTTCAGTTAAGGTCTACTTGTCTGTTTCTCCCTTTGCCAGGAGTCAACCTCAGTCTGTGAACTTCCTACCTACACTTCCCAAGTAGCTGGGATTATAGATGTAAACCATCACATCCAACTTACTATGTGAGATTTTGGTAGCTTTTTTTTGCTCAGGCTTGTCTTGAACTCTATTCTCCCAATCTCTGCCTTCCAAGTAGCTAGGATCACAGGCATGTGTCACTATCACCACATCCAGCCCCTCCACACTTCAATTTCAACAAATGTGGAGGACTTTAAAACTCCATAAAACAAGCAAAAATTTCCTAAGCAGAACATAAAAGTGCTAAATAAGAGGAACAAGCTGGGTAAAGCACTATGTAAAATTAAAAACTGTGCAGTATGAGACACTATTAAGACGTGAGAGCAGGACACCCTCCAGACTGGGAGATGTTTACATAGATACCCAACAAAGGACTCAGTGGGGAACACACGCTTGGCAAGCACAAAGGCCTGGGTCTAATCCCAGCTCCAGCACAAACAGATGCGTAAGCAAATGACTTTTATGCAGACTGTGAGGAGAATCATGAGAAAGCATGTCAGCACACACCACGTGCAGAGCTGAGAGGCCTCCCTCACCAGGATTTCCAGTCCAGATCTGGGGCGGGGCAGGGGGCAGAGGCGGGGGACAGAGGAGTTGGTGCCCCCAAAGAACTCTTGCAATTGGTTTCAACCACAGCGAGGCATGTCTACAAAGAAAGCTCCACTCAAGGTACAAGTACAACTTACTTCAACAATTCCGAGGCTTGGCTGGGCTTGTGGGGAAGGCCTGTTCTTATTTAAATATGAAGGCAGTAAAAAAAAAAAAATGGCTAAGAGACTCTCAGGAGAAGAAGGGGAAGAAGAAAAGAGAAAGAATAATTATGAAATAACATGGCACACATCTAAAAAGCAGCATAAAGAACTTCAATGAAAGCTGTTGATCAATAGTGAGCTGGGGGTGGGCTCTGTGTGTGGGGTGCCCTGGCAGAGGATGATGAAAGAGGATGATTACAGTCCAAGCATACTGTTGACAACTATGAACAATGAAACCAGTTGAAACTGTTTTGGGAGGGGGAGAGGGGAGGGAGAGGGAGAGGAGGGAGGGAGAGGGAGAGGAGGGAGGGAGAGGGAGAGGGAGAGGAACAGGGAGTGAGTGACGGGAATACACTGTAATATGTAGAAATGTCACAATGCACCCTTCTCCTATAACTAAAATCAGAACAGGGGAACTAAGAGCCACTCCACTGTGCTTCAGCAAAAGGCTGGAGGGACCCATGGCACGCCAACATCATTTTCCTAACAAGACCAAACCTGTCCTGTTAATTCAGGCGAATCTTTTGAAGTCAGAGAGGCAAACAGGTATCTATCTTCCCCCAGTTAGTTCCTGTTGACCAGCAAGTCAGGTGGGGAAAAATGAAGAAAGATTTCAAAATGGAGCCTCCTGGGCTGGGAAGATGGCTCAGTGGTAGAGCGCTTGCCTTGCATGCTCAAGGCCCTGGGTTCGATTCCTCAGCACCACATGAGCAAAAAGAAAAAAGCCGGAAGTGGCGCTGTGGCTCAAGTGGTAGAGCGCTAGCCTTGAGCTGAAGAGCTGAGGGACAGCGCCCAGGCCCAGAGTTCGGGCCCCATGACCGGACCAAAAAAAAAAAAAAAAATGGAGCCTCCTCCTCCCTCAGGGAGTGGCACGGGAGGCAGCCCAGCTGTCCCAAAGTCCTGCTAGAACCTCTTCCATCTGCGTGGCTGCCATGGCCCGTGCCCAGTTTGCCAGCCCCTTGGCTGGCTGCTGCACACCTACCTAGCCCCCTCCCCACTCCACCTGAGTTGTTCCAGACTTCCCATACTCCAGGAAACTTCACACTCCTCTCTCTGCCTGGCCTCTGCCTACCCGTCTGGTCACGGAATCTCCATTTCTCCTTTCCTGTTCCCATGCCCAGCATCCTCAAACAGTTCCAATGGTCTCCCATCAGCAGGCTGGGACATGATAATGCCAGCTATTTCCACATGAGGTGGAGAGGTGGGGAAGGATACTACTTTCTTTGTGGCTCCTGGCTGGTGGGCTTCTGTTCATGGGAATTGTGCTGTTGTTATTAACTCTATCTAAGAGAGGCTGCTACTGTTTTCTAATTGAGAAACTCTAGGAAAAGAACAACTGTTTGATGTTGGCAGCATCTCTGTGCCCACGTTCAAGCATGGGTGTATCTGATGACCAGGATTTCCAAGGAAGTAATGAGAGAATGTCAGACTGCATGAGAACATGCTGCCATGGATTCTAAGCTAGAATGTTAGCTTCACTGTGCACAGAGCTGGCTAGCTGCCTGGATCCCATGTCTTCTAGGCAGAGAGAGATCTGAAGGGGATGCATTCAGGCCTAAGAGTACCCGCTGGGCAGCGGCAGATATACTGGTCACCTGCTGAGGCCACAGAGCCTCGTCCTGTGAGTGGAGTGGTGACATCTCCAGCTCTACACATGCTGAAGGAATGACTGACCAGGCCTCTAAGTCATGTCTTCTCACCCCAAGCTTGGCTTCTTCTGTCAGCTGTCTGCCTGAGTGTAACTGAGTTTACTTCCAAAGGCATCTGCTGGCGAAGAGGCGTATCTTCCCCGCTACCTGTTCTGGGGAGCCACAGCAGAAGCAACACAAAACCCAGTACAGAGGGGTTTTCTCACCCTGCAGATTAAGAAAAGTCAGCCTGCCGCAAAACCAAAACCAGCCAAGACTTGGGGGATTCTGGGAGGAAGACCAAGCAAAACTGAGGCATCGAGAACTAGGGGCAGGAAGTCAGAGGGGAGGCAAATGGGCCACTGGTGCCCAGCATGGCTGGAGACCTGGGGAGACCTCAGGGGCGAGGGCTACATGAACATGTAAAGATAGCTTAAGTGACTGCCAGGTAATGACGCCTGAGGAAAGAGCAGCCACAGTGCTAGGTGCTTGCCTCAACCTAGAGAGACAGACATAATTATTCTCAGAACTCAGAGCAACCAGGGGACAGGCCAAGCCTCGGTGGTTATAATTTGAACTCCAGTCTCTGGGATCCTAAGCCCCTGCCCTTGGCATGATGCTAGACAGCTTTCCTTACAGCCCTGCTATTCACAGACAGAATGCCCACAGATCTGGTCTCTGCGGCCGTGGTGCCAGGTCTCATACACCCTGTCGCCCTGGCCTGGGCCTGGCACAGAGCTGCGAGGCACTGCCCCCTGCTGGCAAAAGGAAGAGGGTCATGGGTCCATTTCAGGTACGGGTACAGAGAGGATGAGTGGGTTTTAGAGAAAAACTCAAGCTTATTAAAGAAAAAAAGACAGGAATCCCAGTACTGGAGAGAATGAGGCAGGAGGCCGGAAGATCTTTAATTTGAGGCAAGCCTGTGAAACAGGGTAAGACTGTCTCAAAACAAACAAAAACAAACCCAAAACAAACCCCGGCTAGAACAACAGGATCTACCCAGTGTGTCTGTACCCCGTGCGGACCACATGGGCACCCAAATGATCGGGTGTCCCGAAGCTCTCTACCACTTCTCCTCCATTTATTTCAAAGCAAATCCTAGACACTATACCACTTTTCCTGTAAATATTTTAGTATGTATCTCTGGAAGGAAAGGATTTTTTGACCCCCTTATCACCACTATAGTAACTAACAATGTATTAATAATTCTATTAATTCCTTCCAGCACAGGCAGCCAAAAATCAGGAAAACCAATCATCAAGCCTCATCAAGAAGAGCAGAGCAAGGGTGTGGCACACAGCTTGAATCAAAATGCACACACCTACAGTCTCAGCAGGATAAACCAGTAGGAGCAGACAGTAAATGCTTATGTTAATCAGAAATGCAAAGCTATGCACCCTCTTCCCCCAAAGGTAGGAAGATCTCTCAGCAGATTTGGCCTAACTCCTGTAGAATCCCCTCCTTCCCCCCTAATTCTTCAAGAGGGTAACACCAGGTCTTAGGGTCAAGTTGAAGGATAGACCTCTAAGTAGCTGGATTGTAGGACACTAACAGATGTGGCCACACAAGCACCACGGAAAGCTCACACCTCCGTGTGTGTGTGTGTGTGTGTGCATGCGCACACACCTGTAGAGTATGGTACCTTAGGATGGTATGGTACCTCATACCATCCTAAGAAATCAGGATGGTGGGGCTAGGAAGGTGGCTCAGTGGTAGAGTGTTTGCCTTGCATGCATGAAGCCCTGGGTTTGATTCCTCAGCACCACATAAGCAGAAAAAACCAGAAGTGGCGCTGTGGCTCAAGTGGTAGAGTGCTAGCCTTGAGATGAAGAGCTGAAGGACAGCGCCCAGGCCCAGAGTTCAGACCCCATGACAGACAAAAAAAAAGAAATCAGGGTGGTGCTGTACTCACTTCTGCATCTTAGCACCTTAATGAATGGCACAGGGAGGAGGCCTGGTCTAGGCAAGCCTTCCTCCCACCTGATGCTGACCAATGCTGGAGAGATGGAAAAGAGCATGCTCACACAGAATCAACACTGACATTTTGGAGGGTAATAATGGCAATGTATAAAGACATTCATGTGCTTAAGACTATAAAAGAACTAGGTACAATAAAGGAACATTTAGGAACCAACAAGAAGAAAAGAGCTAGTCATGGAAGTGATGCTGTGGCTCAAGTGGTAGAGCACTAGCCTTGAGCTGAAGAGCTCAGGGACAGCATTTAGGACCAGAGTTCAAGGCCCATTACTGACAAAAAAAAAAATAGCAGGAGAAATCAGCACAAGGCTCTAGGTTTGAGCTCCAAGAGTCCGAGATAGGAGGATTGTGGTTCAAAGCCAGACCAGGTGGAAAAGTTCATGAGACTCTTATTAACCACCAGAAGACTGGAAGAGAGCTATGACTCAAAGTGGTAGAATGCTAGCCTGGGACAGTGCCCAGGCCCTGAATTCCATGGCAAAAACAAACAAACAAACAAACAAAGCAGGGCAGTTATAATCCTGGTTTTACTCGGGAGCCAGAGATCTGGAAGACTATAATGGCGATGAGTTTGTGAGTACAAGCCCCCATCCTCTCACCCAATAGCTGAGTGTAGTGGTGTTTACCTCTCACCCCAGATATTTAAGAGGATTGTAGTTCCTAGGTAGCCCAAGCAAAAGAGTTTAGGAGACAACATTTCAACCGAAGAACTTGGGTATGGTGGCATGGGGACTGTCCTCCCAGCTACAGCAGAAGTGTACAGAGAAGGATCAGTCCTGGCCAGCCTGAGAAAGAAGAGACTCTCACAAAAATATCTAGCACACATAGGGCTGGAAACATGGCTCAAGTGTGAGATTACCTGCCCAGCAAGCCTAAGGCCCTGAGTCCAAATCCCAGTACCACAAAAAAAACCCAATTAATTAAAAAAAGAAATAGTCGGGCGCCAATGGCTCATGCTTATAATCCTAGCTACTTAGGATGCTGAGATCTGATGTTCAAAGCCAGCCTGGGGAGGAATGTCTGTGAGACTCTAACTCCAGTAAGCCACCAGAAAACTGGAAGTGGTGCTGTGGCTCAAGTGGTAGAGCACTAGCCTTGAGCTTCCTAAAGAGCTGAGAGACAGTGCCCAGGCCTACAGTTCAAGGCCCACAACCTACCAAAAAAAAATAAAAAAGAAAAGAAAAGAAAAGAAAAAAACAGAAAGGAACACTAAAACTGAGTAAAATCTCCCAGAAAGCAGAGCAAAAAGACAAGAAGGTTAACAACTAAGAGACAAAGGAAAGACAAGCCAGAGACTAGTAGGGCTACGTTAGGCGGTCCAACATCTGAATAAAAGAAGTTCCACAAAGAGAATAGAGAAAACAGACTGGAGGAAATCAAAGCTCATGCGGAGTCTCCAAACTGAAAGCACAGTGAGCACCCAGTAAAACAGACCAAAGGGACACAACCAGGAGGCTGCAGAACCTAGTAAAGTGGAAGGCTCAACAAGCTTCCAGAAAATGCATGTGGAGGCTAAGAAGGGGATTGGCTTTGGATTTTCACAGCGGTCCTCAACGTGGGAAGTATTTGCAGCAATGATCCCCAAACCCTAGTGGAAAATGGTTCCTAATCTGTCCCCAGCCTAAGCATCAATCATGGGAGCAGAGACTGTCAGACATGCAACCTGGTCTTACAATTTGCATTCCAAATGAGTGGGTCACATGCTTCACCAAAATGACAACTGTGGCCAAGCAAGTAAAAGAATGAAAAGAATGAAACCATGAAACCAATCCCATGTAGGCTGTGAGAACAAGAGCATCACAGGAGAGGAAAGGACTCTGTGCCACAACTGCAGACATTTACCTGAGGAGTGGCAGTGGTGATGGTGGGGCTGGAGAGCCGAATTCTAATCTCCCTTGGGGACATGCTTTAGATGGTTGCCTAAGCTTGAACATCTTAGAAGGATTTTTTTTTTTTTGGGTCAGTCATGGGGTCTGAACTCTGGGCTTGGGCACTGTCCCTCAGCTCTTCAGCTCAAGACTAGCGCTCTACCACTTGAACTATAGTGCCACTTCTGGCTTCTTCTGCTCATGTGGTGCTGAGGAATAGAACCCAGGGCCTCATGCATGCAAGGCAAATACTCTTCCACTGAGCCACCTTCCCAGACCTTGGATGCATTAAAAAAAAAAAAAAAAACTGCAGTAAAGCTAGGTGTCGGCAGTTCAAGCCTGAAATCCTAGATATTTAGGAGGCTGAGATCTGAGGGGCGTGGTTCTAAGCTAGCCTGGCAGGAAAATCTGTAATAATCTTACCTCTAATTAATTAAAAAAAAAAAGCTGGAAGTGGAGCTATGGTTCAAGTGGTAGAGGGCTAGCCTTGAGCACAAAAGCTCAGGGACAATGCTCAGGCCCTGAGTTCCAGCCCCAGGACCAGCACACATGGAAGAAAAAAAGAAAGAAAGAGAGAGAGAGAAAGAAAGAAAGAGAGAGAGAGAGGAAGAAAGAAAGAGAGAGAGAAAAAGAGATGGCAAAATTCCTCACGAGGAGAGACACAAGTAGTTATCTGCATGGGGGAAGGGAAAGGGAGGAGGTCGGGGGCTGGTGAGCGGGTACAAGGCTCAGTGACGTGTGTAACTGGGGCAGCATCAAGGCATGGCAGGGAGGAGCTACTCAGGAATCAAGAGCAGCAGCAAAACCTCCAGCAGCATGCATTGTTCTGATGTTTTAGACAACCAGGTTTCTGCAGCCATGACAGTTTGTACAGAACTGCAGTACCCCAGCGTGTGGCCTTAAAGAGAGCACTGCACTGACTTAGTGCTATCTTAAACAAGAACACAGAAGTCTCTCAGTCCAGGGGTCCAACACCAAGCAACTTTTTTTTTTTTTTTTTTTGGGTCCGGTTGTGGGGCCTGAACTCTGGGCCTGGGCGCTGTCCCTCAGCTCTTCAGCTCAAGGTGAGCGCTCTACCACTTGAGCCACAGCACCACTTCCGGCTTTTTTCTTTTTGCTTATGTGGTGCTAAGGAATTGAACCCAGGGCCTCAGGTATGCAAGGCAAGCGCTCTACCACTGAGCCACCTTCCCAGCCCCACCAGGCAACTTCTTAAAGTTCTCACCAGCAGTAAAAATGCCTTTGGTGCTCTGTCTGATACTTGAAGGCCTCACAATTGCTGAAAGACCTAGAGGAGAAAAGAAAAAAGGAACTAAGAACACAAAAAACAGGTGTTAGAAAACCTCATAGCTTTAAAACCTCAACTTACATATTCCTTCCAGTTACCAACAAAACCAATAAATGGAGTTTTGCCCAGCGGTAAGTGACAGTGAGCACGGTGAGGCCCGAGCTCCAGGAACCCGGGAAGGTGGCCTAGTCACTGTGGGCGCTACCCCCTACCCACAACAACTCCTCGGTGACGCTCGCTGGTCAGGACACATTGTAAAGGCGTGCAAATGCAACAGTGACATCCCCCTCTGCATAACTAACTTAAAAAAAAAAAAAGCCAAGACAAAAAAGAGCCAATTCCTCAAAGGTCATTTTAGGAATGTAAATCTGCTTAAGGCTTCTGATTCTTAGTTACAAGATGTAAAAAGATTAAAAATCAAATGTTGTGTTTTTTTTTTTTTTTTGGGGGGGGGGGAGGGGGAAGTCCAGTCGTGGGGCCTGAACTCTGGGCCTGGGCGCTGTCCCTCAGCTCTTCAGCTCAAGGCTAGTACTTGAGCCACAGCGCCACTTCTGGCGTTTTTCTTTTTGCTTATGTGGTGCTGAGGAATTGAACCCAGGGCCTCAGGCATGCAAGGCAAGTGCTCTACCACTGAGCCAACTTCCCAGCCCAAAATCAAATGTTTTTATCTGGGAGAAAAACTTCCCATTGTGAAGACACATAGACAGAACACTTAAGCTGAGCAAGGTAACAACCTTAGGGTTGACACAATAAAACAAAGGAGGGAGAGAGGATGGGGGGAGAGAGAGAGGGAAGGAGGGAGAAAAGGAGAGAGTGAAGAAAGGAGAAAGGGAAAGAGGAGAGAGAGGGGGGAGAAAGGGAAGGGAGATGGAGAGGAAGAAAGGAGGGAGGGAGAGACTGGGTCTCCATTTCCTTCCTGGAGTCAGGGAGGTCTCTGAAGTCACAAACAGTAGTTAGGCCCTGGGAAACACTGTGGAACCTGGTCAGGTCAGACACTGCTGAGTGGTCTGGGACATGGTGAGGGAGCTGCCCAGAGAAAGCTGTGTCCCTGTGTCACAGGAGCACTGAAGTGCCACCAGCCTCTGCTCTGACCAGAGCACAGGCAGCGCAGCCTTTAAACAGCTTCTAGCAGCTCTGCTCCGAGAATGGAAGCAGATATGAAACCCAGGAATTTGAAAGAATGACCATCCCCGTCACCTTGCTTCTAACCAGTTCACGTTATATTGTCACAGCTTTCTTTTCCAGAGGCAATCTTTCTCCATCTCACCAGGCAAGAGGAGAAGGAAGAAACAACATGTCTCAGTCACAAACAAAGGCTGCTTCTACCCCCTCCTGCCACCTGCAGCCAACACTTCCTCAGTGCCAAGTCCAAGGACATACCTAGCCGGACCACATGGCCGCAGTCGGGGTCATGAGCAAGCTGGAGTAAGGTTTCTTCCACGTCTCTGTTTTTCCCAGGAGGGTCCATAATGTGATTTATTCGTTGCTGTAAGGTTTTGGGCAATGTCATTAGCTGAGTGAATTGTCCTTCTGGGCTTTTATCTATCTAAGGAAAAAAAGAGATGGCATTTATGGAAGTGTTTTGAGTTCCATATATATATTCAAGAACATAAAGCTTCTATTTAAAATGACACAAGTAGGGATCTCACATTATGTACAATTCCTAAGCACATGTTTATAATTAAATGGGAGTTTTAAAAAAATTAAATGGATGGGCTGGGAAGGTGGAAGCCTTGCATGCTTGAGGCCCTGGGTTCGATTCCTCAGCACCACATAAGCAGAAAAAAAAAGCCGGAAGTGGCACTGTGGCTCAAATGGTAGAGCGCTAGCCTTGAGCTGAAGAGCTGAGGGACAGCGCCCAGGCCCAGTGTTCAGGCCCCGCAACTGGACCCCCCCAAAAAAAATTAAATGGAATCACACAAACACAAGCGCCGTGCCTAGGTTAGGTGGAAAGCTAATGTCTGAGTGTTCAGGATCCCAAATTCCTTAGAGAAGTCAATTCTTACCTTTCAGACCTCTTTCTACCTGAGAAAACAAGAGCTGCCTACTTGGAGGAGTAATTTCTCACTGACAGTATAAAATTCTCTATTATCCAGTTGGAGGAGGTGGAGCTGTAGCTACCAAGTACCCTCAAGCCCCTCCAGGCTGGGATACTCAGACCAATGCAGGAATGCTGAGACGCACATCACCTAGAACCCTGGTCAGAGACCAGAGTGTGGATCTGGATCTGCCCATAGGCCCATTTACAAACTGCTGTGCTGCATGAACTGGAGGACATATAGACGACAAAGACAAGTCTCACTATCAATCCCTAGCAAGAAGTAGGCTCCCAATGAGAGAATAGAAACGAAACCTTTGTAGCTTAGGTGTCATTAGTTGTCAGATAGGAGTGATGTATGTGAGAAGTTCTGTTCCCACTGTATCCTAAAGATACTAAATTGTTGAAAGACAAATAAAAAGATAAAACTACTGAACTTTATCCAGAAACCATTGAATTAAAAGTTAGCTCCAGACCTAAGACCAGATTAGCTTACCTAACACAGTATATCTTATTTCATGGAATTATTATCACTACTATTATTATTATTGAGACAGGGTCTCACTATGTAGTCCAGGCTAGCCTCAAATTCATGGTCCTCCTATGCCAGCCTCCCCAATGCTGAGATTACAGATGTGTGCCCAGTGGAAACAGGGCAGCCCTCACAGCTTGTCACAGAACTTTCCATGGAAGGACTGCTTTTGCACTCTTTTATCAAATGCTTAAGTTTGAGCTTCAATTAAAAGAGTGGTTAAAAATAAAGGGACAGATATATTTAGTTTTAGATTTTAGATTCAGATTTTTCAGACATGGGAAACCTTATTAATAATCATAATTCATCCACTCTACCTATATACTCATGCCTAGATTTTCTAGCTTTGTCTACAAATCTAAGCAAAGAAGCAGCAAACTTGGTGGCTCTGTCAAAGGTGGTGGGGCTCACCTAAGCACGTGGCACTCATCCTCAGGGGCTCTCACACCACACCAAAGCCGTCAGCTCCGAAGAGGACTCTGAAAAGGACCATTTCTGCCTCCCGCAACACAGGATTGAAATGTCAACAGGCTACTGATGCAAAGCTCTGTGACACAGCTCTCTGGAACAGCCAAGGCACCAGCTTAGTGGTGGCACCCTGCGAGGACTCAGGTAAAGGCCATTCCACAGTCCTACATGCCCTGTTGACAGAGGAGCTAGGGGCCAAGGGATAGCAGAAGTGAGCTTGCTTACCCCTGATGACCCTAAAGGAGACCAGGTGCTGCCCATTTCCACACCCCTGAGTCTGTAGGTGGACTGCAGCTCCCAGGACCAGTAAACATTTGGCAGTAGGGAAATGAGTTGTCCTCTATCTTGGCAGGAGCAACTGACCCTCAACAGCAGGACACACATCTTAGTACCCCTTGTTAACTCTGATCCAAGTGGATGGCTTTGTGGGCCACAGGGAAGAGTTTAGATTATGTTTATCTTCATGTTTAAGAAAATTCCCATTCCTTTCCCTTTGCTGAATTTCTAAAAAAGTTGGCAGAGATGGCTACCTCCTTCCCTGTCTCTTAGGCAGGATAAATTCTACAGCTGCTGACATTAAACACTTGGCCCCTGCCCTCCAATGACAAGTCCTCTAATCACAAAAGATCCTAGTCTGTTTTAATGCCTTGCTTAAAAAAAAAAAAAAGACAGAAAGCCAGATGTTTGAGGAAGAGCTCTAATGTAACAGACAGGAATGAATCGACAAGAGGACAGGAACTTAGAGACAAATGAAGGCAGCAGGAAGTTCAAAGAGAATAAATTAAGAAAACAGATATAAAAAACCCACTCAAAATATTAGAAGAAAATTTTCTAAAATTGAAGTTTGTCTGTTTCCAGCTGAAAAGGCTGGAGATTTGGAACACAGATATACACAAAGACAACTGCAAATCACCACACAATCCAGAGTGCCTGGTCTCAAAAACATCGACTTCACAACCAATGTTAGAAAGGGAGTAAAGCACAACCAGAAAACCCAAGACTAACAGAAGAGACAGAGGAGATGTCAGGGAGATGGTAAGAGGAAGTCTGAGCAGCAGGGCTGTGCATGGATTCTAGAAAACAAGCAGCCTGGGAAGGTACATGCCAGGTACCTCCGGGAAGAACAAAAAACCAGAAAACACCCTATGTATTGTCTGAAATGGAAGAATTTTATAGATAGGTCAGGATCTGAGGATGAATTAGAAGCAAGCACACAGAAAACCAAGCAAGTGAATAAACCTGAGGACCTGTTAACTTCAGAAAAAACAAAGTTGCACAGGAAAGCAAACGGCCAGGCTGGGAATGTGGCTTAGTGGTAGAGTGCTTGCCTAGAATGCATGAAGCCCTGGGTTCGATTCCCCAGTACCACATAAACAGAAAACGCAGGAAGTGGTGTTGTAGCTCAAGTGGTAGAGCTTGGGGACAGTGCCCAGGCCTTGAGTTCAAGCCCTAGGGCTGGTAAAAAAAAAAAAAAAAGGAAAGCAAACTGCATAATACTATATGTCAGCAATAAACAAAAGTTGTCATAAGGCTAGGGTATTTATTACTCAGTGGCAAGGACCTAGGTCATAACAAAGTAAATAATGAATGTTAAGTAATATTTACAAAATAATTGCAAGTGGAGCATGAGAAGCCAGAGGGGGAAAGTGAGGGAGAGAAAGGGAGAGGAAGTGTGCACGCATGTAGGGTAAAGGAGTGGGAACAAACTCATTTCCACTGGAGGATTATGAGGTATAGAACAGAATCAAGAAATAACAGGTGAATCTTACTACTTAGACTCCAGAGGTGAGTCTCACAGGAATCAGCTATAGTGGGACCACACCAGGCTGCCTATAGGAAGTAGGGGAGAAAGCAAGGAAGAGTGGTGCAGGCACCTGTTCTACTTTGAAAACTTGAGGTACCACCTGGCTTCCAAACCACGAGTGGGCATTACACTGATAGAAGTAAAAGCTAACCTTCCCACCCCACACCTGAAGTGCACGGGTAAACTGCAGGACTGAGGCTGAGCACCTCTTCTCAGGTCTGGGAATCCCACTGTACTGAGCTCAGCACAGTGCTGGCGGCCCCAGGACCTGGCTGCAGAACATACATCAGAAAAGAACTAAAACACCGCATTCTTTATGTTACAGGCAAAAACATCCGTTTCTACAGTTAAAAAAATTATAAATTACCTTTCTCCAAAGAAAGGTTCTTTGGATTTTTTTTTCTTTTGTCGATCGTGGGGCTTTAACTCTCTGCCTGGGCCCTGTCCCTCAGCTCTTCAAGCTCTACAGCTTGAGCCATAGTGCCACTTCCGGTTTTCTAGTGGTCTTATTGGAGATAAGAGTCTCACAGAGTTTCCTGTCCGGGCTGCCTTTGAACCGAGATCTTCATGTCTCAGCCTCCTGAGTAGTTAGGATTATAGGCGTGAGCCACTGAGGTCCCGCCCTGGATTTTATTTTGAATAATTTAAATATTTTTTCAAATACCTCAATAAGAAAGTGTCATAAAAGTTCCAGACAGAGTTAACACAGCAAGTGGGGAAACAGTTCAGCATGGTGCATGTGTGAGCACATTTCTGTAAGACACCGTCCTCTTCATACCATGTTATGTTCAGACACAAAGGAGTGTGCACACATGTGGAAGAAAGCCCCCGAGAGCTGAGCACATCACTGCTAGGGAAGCAGAGGGCAAACTCAGAGTTGAACTTCACTCCTTTGACAGGTGGCAGAAAAGACACGTTCAGTGTCCCTCTGGCTGGCTGGCTCTCTTCTCCAGAGACACCCTTTCCCTAACCTTGTTACCCCACGCAGAGGCACAACTGAATTTTCAAATACAAATGTGAGGGTGCTGCTCACTGTCCTCACAGCTCTGGCTATTTTCCACAGCATTTACCTCTAGTCTGCCTTGCTGGGTTTTATACACCACTTGGGGGTTGTCCTGCAGTATGCTGCCGTAGAGCTCACGGAAGTGGGCCACGTTGGGCTTCACAATATTAAATATTTTTGACTTTTCCTCTCCGACTACCATCCGAAAGTCACCTAGTTGAAACAAACAGAACAATTAATCTTCTGTTAAGCATACAGGCTCTGCTCTATGAACAACAGTGTCTCCCTCCGCCCCCCTCCCCCCAGTATGCTGGCTCAAGCCAGCAGGATTCCTCCAGATGAACAGGTTACGCAGGGAATGCAAGTGCCTCTCAAAGTGCAGGGCCGGTAAGCCAGATAGAGCAGTTACTTAATCACAGTAGGCAGCTCGTTTCTGTTTTTCCAGTACAGAAGCTTCCATACTGATAAAACCTTATCTTATGGAGGAAACTGTGCTCCAGGCAGAGCTATGCACAGTATTTTAAACCTCACCCTCCTCTGGCCTGGCCCAGGCCTACACAAGGCTAAACAGTTTCAGGAAGGCTTTTGTAGTGTGTACAAACAGAATTAACCTTGCTAAACAATTGACAAGGGCAAGAACAGGGATGCTCAAAGTCTCAGTAAGAAAAGGATTATGCCCATGACAGGACTGAAAGCAGACGTAAGTTTAAAACTTGCGAGTGGTGAGAAATGCCTGCACAAGCCAGAGCTGCAGAACCAGAATTTCTGAAGGACCAAGAGCGGCTTTGCAACAAATAAAGTGTCTACCTCCACCACATGGAGGTAAGACATGGAAGAAAGTGATAAAACTAGACAGCTCGTGGGCTGATAGGGAGAGATTCAGTGGTTGAACACTTCCTACCATGCATGAGGCCCTGAGTTCCACCTCACTACTGCAAGGATTAAAAAAAAAAAAAGTTTAGACATACAGGAAACTACAGGTTATGCATGTGCCAGCCATGTTGCTTTGCTGGGCAGACAGCAAGCTGCCAGAGGAGTCCAGAGGTGGCAAGTGCAGGCACAGGCCTCAGCTTCTTAGGAAACCATCACATTCGTATTTGACAATTTATCCTCCAAACTATCCATGCTAGGGGGTGAAGAGAGCACGATGGCGATTCACAGCAGGGCAGCAACACGAACCTGGAGAGTCCAGGGCACATGTGACACTTGCCAGTCTTTTCCTATGGAGGAGGAAGTGGTCACTGCCTGCCAAAATGAATTTCCCTGGAGCACATTAACTGTCTTGCTTTGGAAAAAGTAAAAGTACAAAGAGATCTGTGCTGATGTGAGTATGATTTGCTCTCTGCAGTGAGGTACTAAGAGGGAGGAGTAACCTGACTATGGAGCTTAGTTTAGAGGTGGGGCCTTAGGGAGGTGACCATGGCTAGGTAAGATCATCCACGTGTAGCCTCAAGACACTGAGAAGACAGATGCACACTTGTCTACCACCATGTGACACCCTGTGTTACCTTAGGACTCAGCAAGAAGCCAAAAATGTAGGTCCTCCACCTCAAGCCAGAACTGAACCAAAATAATCTTCATTCTTTGTAACTACCCAGTCTATGGTACTGTGTAATTTTTTTTTTTTTTTTGGGTCCGGTTGTGGGGCCTGAATTCTGGGCCTGGGTGCTATCCCTCAGCTCTTCAGCTCAAGGCTATCGCTCTACCACTTGAGCCACAGTGCCACTTCCAGCTTTTTTCTTTATGTGGTGCTGAGGAATTGAACCCAGGGCCTCAGGCAGGCAAGGCAAGCGCTCTGCCACTGAGCCACCTTCCCAGCCCTGGTACTGTGTAATTTATAACAGCAGACAGACTAAGACCACGTCTTAAGAGTATGCACTTCAGTAAGGAATACAGTATCCTGGCTGTTATAAGCATCAAAAGACAAATTTAGATAGTGGCAGAATGCATCCTGAGATTACTCCTGAATGGTCTTGGACCAAGGTAGAGATGAGGTCTGTGTTGAGGTGGGTGAGCAGCAGCAAGACCCAGTCCTGACATGATCTGTAAAAGTACCAAATGATCTTGTTTTTGCACTACTAATTTTACTCAGAAAGAGTCACATGGTTCAAATGAAGACTTACTGCAAATGAAGCTGTGAAGAAGTTGATCCTTTTACTTATGGTTGTTGATACCATAAGCTGCTAAAACCCTTCTTAAAAGCAGTGACTTAAGAAGCCCATCCCTGGAGAACAAGCAAGGCCAGGGAACAAGCAAGGCGGAGACCAGGAGGCAAGGTCTACTGAGTGTCTGGGGAGCGCCAGGCACTGCTCCGAGGGCTGTCATGTAGTCCACATGGCCATCTTCTCAGCCAGTGGTCAGTTCTTGTTTGCCATGTGTGACAATGAGGACACAGTGATAAAATAACTTGCCTAAGATTTCCCAGGAAGTAAGCTAACAAATTACATATAAAATCTGTTCATCAGGCTGAGGATATAGCTCAATGACCATATGCTTGCCTAGCATGTGCTACCGTGTGGATCATATGTGGTCATCTTACCACCCCTCCCCCCAAACCCCCGCTGGTGGTGGCTGGATCACCAGGGTGCCAGCTTCGTCCATGGGCAATCTACTGACAGTTCATAGTTGAATTAGGAGGTAGGGCCTGCTGGGGGAAGTGGGCCACTTGAGGTGTGCTGTTCATGGGTATGTCTTTTCTCCAGATCCTCCTCTTTTCCTCTCTCTGCTTCCTGACTACTTTTATCCATCATGACCCTCTACGATGATGTTTCTGCCTCACCACAGGCCTAAAAGCAATGAAGTCAGTTGACCATAAACTGAAGCCCCTGAAGCTGTGAGGCCCTGTAAGAGACTCTTTTTAAGTTCATTTTGTCACAGCAGGGAAAAGTCTAGCCCACCTGTGTCTGTTCCACCCCCTCCTCAACTGTTTACCCGGGAGCAGCTCAAACGTCCAAGAGGAAAATGGAACAGCTGTGATGCTGTCGACATACGGATCGCGGCGTGGGCCACTGAAAACTACAGTCACCAACACAGCAAGGTGGGAAACAATTATACAGACAGGAGTAGGCAACAGAGCAAAACACCTTACCAAAATATGGAAAAGGAGACAAAGGGATTATATGTACAAAGAAACTTGCAGGTGTGGTGGGTAGTACCATGGGCATGGCCCGGCGTTCAATCCTCAGAAACACACACACACACACACACACACACCACACACACACACACACACACACACACACACACCCGATAATTTTATTTTTTGCTAGTCTTGGGGCTTGAACTCAAGGCCTGCACACTGTCCCTGAGCTTCTTTTGCTCAAGGCTAGCACCCTACCACTGAATCACAGTTTTTTCCAGCTTTTTCTGTTTATGTGGTAGTGAGAAATTGAACCCAGGGCCTCATGCATGCTAGGCAAGCACTCTACCACTGAGCCACATTCCCAGCCTGACACAGATTTTTTTATTTTATTTTTTTTAATTTTTGGGTCCGGTCGTGGGTCCTGAACTCTGGGCCTGGGTGCTGTCCCTCAGCTCAAAGCTCAAAGCTAGCACTCTACCGCTTGAGCCACAGTACCACTTCTAGCTTTTTTCTTTTTGCTTATGTGGTGCTGAGGAATCAAACCCAGGGCCTCATGCATGCAAGGCAAGCGCTCTACCACTGAGCTACCTTCCTAGCCCCCAGATTATTATTATTTTTTTTTTTTTTTGGGTCCAGTTGTGGGGCCTGAACTCTGGGCCTGGGCGCTGTCCCTCAGCTCTTCAGCTCAAGGCTAGCGCTCTACCACTTGAGCTACAGCGCCACTTCTGGCTTTTTTCTTTTTGCATATGTGGTGCTGAGGAATCGAACCCAGGGCCTCATGCATGCAAGGCAAGCGCTCTACCACTGAGCCACCTTCCCAGCCCCCCCCCCCCAGATTATTTTTGATCTAATAGGATATGCAGATATTGGAGGTGTGTGTGCTTATTAACATTTGCTCTTTTAGTCCTGGAAAAGCTCCATAAGGAAGGCACTTTTTTTTTTTTTAAGGAAGGCACTATTATTCCAAGATTAGGATGCAGAGATAATTGACGCAAGGTCCATTTGCCTCTTCGTAGCAGGGCAGTGGCACATAGCAATCATTTGACTCTGATTTTAAAATTTCCCCCACCTCTTATGTCTAACGACTTCAGATGAATTTATACAAAGTCTGGATGTGATCACTTGACAAGTGTGGAGGGAGGTAGCTAACTTGCAATTGTACAAATAACTTGCTTTTATCAAGATGTTATAAATGCACTGTTTATCTTGGAAGAGATGAAGGGTTGGCCCTGAAGTGGAAGATCAGTGGACCTGTGGATAAATTTGTGTCATTCCTTCCCTTTCTATACTCCCTGAAAACAAAGAGTTCTACTGTTCTAGATGGAACTTTCTGAGAAGAGGGCTGTGTTTAGCCAAAATGTAAAAAGAAATTGATGCAAATGCTCCTAGCTGCTCATGAAGGACCCAGAAAACACATGAAACTCTAAAAACAAGACCTGGGCCTGCTGGGCCCAAGACCCTCAGTTCTTTGTGGGGCCCTGGACGCTCAGCTCTCATGCACGGACAGGCACAGGGAAGGCATACCAATAAACGTCTGTTGAATTAAATTTCTGTAACCAGTGGGCAGCAGAAGTAGCTCAGCCACAGGGAACAGTAGAGAATTGGTAGTTACTCATTTCTTCAGAACAAAGGGAATAAAATCATGGGCACAGCATGAACCAGCATCTAGTCAAAAGAATCCATTTTTCTCACCTTTGGAGATCTATTTGCAACAAAGCTCAGTGACTGAAATTGATTGCTGCTTTTATTTTGTATCCCTCCTGATGGTTTTATTCTTGATTGCTCTATCCAGAGAACTAACTACCAGGTAATGCAATGGGTAATTGATTTCTCTTGGACTCTGACATGGGACAAACTCAGAGGCTTGAAAGCCACCTGTAATTGGCTTGCAATCAATGGCCAGAACTTTGTTGTAAATGTGGGCATGGGAGGGCTGCAAAACCTACTGGAAAGCCCTCGTGTTCAAGACTGGCAATGTGTCAGGGCAATGTGAGTCAAGTTACTTAACCTTTCTGAGGTGGGATGATCTGGAGTCGCAGGCCAGCATGGGTTACATAGTGTACATAGCACACCCGCACACACCACCTCCAGCTGAGTCAGTCAGTCTTTTCTTCTGCAAAGGGTTTAACAACCACACTAATCTCACGATCTTATAGTTGTTTTTGGACTTAAATGAGTTAAAGGATTAGATAATGTTAAGTTCATGGAATGGCCAGAGGACAGCCAGAGCCCGGAGCTTAAGCCACTGCTAACTTTTCCCTTTTAAAACAAGTCACACAGCCGGGAATGTGGCTTAGTGGTAGTGCTTTGTCTAGCATGCATGAAGCCCTGGGTTCAATTCCTCAGTACCACATACACAGAAAAAGCCAGAAGTGGTGTTGCAACTCAAGTGGTAGAGTGGTAGCCTTGAGCACAAAGAAGCTCAGTGACAGTGCCCAGGCCCCGAGCTCAAACCTCAGGACTGGCAAAAAACAAAACAAAAAAACAGGGGCTAGGAAGGTGGCTCACTGGTAGAGCGCTTGCCTCACATTCATGAGGCCCTGGGTTCGATTCCTCAGTACCACATAAGCAGAAAAAGCTGAGAGTGGGGCTGTGGCTCAAGTGGTACCGTGCTATCCATGAGATGAAGAGCTGAGGGACAGTGCCCAGGCCCAGAGTTCAAAACAAAGAAAAACCAAAACAAGTCACACATTGCTATTATTTCAGTTCTGTGCCTCCTTAGGTGCTACTAAACACCAGCAACTACACTAGACCCTAGAATATAGACGTAGGCCTATGTGAGGTTACGAGACAGAGCATTTCAGAGCAGTTCTCATGGGGCAGTATATAAAGTCTGCAGCTCAAACTAGATACCTATCGCAAGGTAAAATAACCCACGCTAGTTCACAAACCATACCATTCACCCACCTAGAGCAGGGAAAAAGCTCAGCATCCCTGCCTTAATTTTGTTTGAGTCTTTGCTCTTGGCCACTCTCAGTGGACACCTGGCAATCACCTTGGAAGCCAGGACCCATAAGATTTCTTGATAAGGGGTGTTTACTAGGAGGGATGGAAAAAATTCCCCCAAGAAAGAAAAAGTGGGAGATGCACAAGACCACCCCCGTCAGGCGTCCAGACAGTTATAACTTCTCCAGAACTCCTCTCTACGCAAAGACTAGGACAGTAATCCACCGAAGAAAACACTGACGTACACTTCCCTGCTGCCTCTTCTCCTAGTCTATTCCACATTCTGAAGATGGCTGTGTTTACTTCTCCTCCCACAGGCATGTTTGCTGCCATCTAATAAACCTTTGCCATCACCACTGCTTTATAAGTGGCGCAATGGAGTGGCCCGACCTGATACTAGTTTAGGTCTAGCGCCTAAGACTGATTTTATGTACAGAGTGGAACCACCACACCTACCCAAGATGTACATGCTGGCCTGCCCACGGAAACCTTGCACCGGCTGGGGGCCACTCACCATCTCCCGGCCTCCACATGGTCCTAGGCAAAGGCTCCCACACTTACTGTCTCTTCTGGACATTATTTATTTACTGCCTTTCTTTTCTTTTCCCTTTGAGACTTTTCCTTTGAGACAGGTCTCACATTGTAGCCCAGACTGGCTTCTACTTTGATCCTTCTGTGTCTCAGTCCCACAAGCGGCAAGTCAGGTGTGTTCTACTTCAGTGGACCTCCCCCCCCCCCCCCCCCCCAGTGGTGGGAATAAAACCCAGAGCCTCATGCTCACTAGGTAAGCAGTCTATCACTGAGCTACACCTTAGGCCTAGGCTATTTGATGAAAATGTAATCATAAAATATGTGGGTCTTTAGGGGCTGGGAAGGTGGCTCAATGGAAGAGTGCTCACCTTGAGCTGAAGAGCTGAGGGACAGTGCCCATGCCCAGAGTTCAGGCCCCATGACCAGAAAAAAAAGTAGGTCCTTAGTCCCTTAGCAAAGTGTTTTCAAGGTCTGTCATGTAGCATATGTATATTACTTCAATCCTGTTTATGGCAAAATATGATTCTGTTGTATGGATATACTGATTTTATTTATCCATCCAATGTTGATGGACACTTGAGTTTTTTCTACTTTTTAGCTCTTCATCTTTGAATATGAACATCATGTACAAGGTCTCATGTGGACATGCGCTTTCACTTCACTTGGATACAGGAGAACTGCTCGGTCACATAGAAACTCTGTTTAGGGTTTTGAGGAACTGTTTAGGGTTTTTCAAAGCAGCTATTCTATTCTACATTCTCACAGCCACACGCAAGGGTTCCCATTCTCCACTCTGTCTTTACCTCCTGTTCCTGTCTGCTTTTTATCACGGTCATGTTAGTTGTGTGTGGTCTATGTGGTGCTGATCTATATGTCCCCATGACAAATGGCACACAGCATCATCTTTTCCTGTGATACTGTCATCTGTGTGACTTCTTTGCAGGAACAGCTATGCAAATCCTTTAAATTTTCTTATATTGGATTCTTTATACTGTAATTCTAAGAATTCTTTTTTGTTTTCTTTTTCTTTCTTTCTTCTTCCAGTTATGGGGCTTAAACCTTGGCGCTGTCCCTGAGCTCTTTTGCTCAAGCTTAACGCTCTACTCTACCACTTTTCGCCACACTTCTGGTATTCGAGTGGTTAATTGGAAATAGGAGTCTCATGGGGACTGTTCTGCCTGGGCTAGCTTTGAACTACGATCCTCAGATCTCAGCCTCCTGAGTAGCTGGGATTACAGGTACGAGCCACCGGTGCCTAGATTACATTTAACTCTTACAGCCACCATCCATTTGGATTATATTTTGTGTATGGCATGAGCTAGGAAGTTAGTTTCATTCTTTTAAGTGGGTAAAATCCTGTGCAATTTAATGAAAGTGACCAAGGCAGCATCTGTAGGAGGTAGCTTGAGCTACTATCCAGATGCATTCTTAAAAGTATCTCCTGGGCTGGGAAGGAGGCTCAATGGTAGAGTGCTTGTCTTGCTTGCATGAGGCCCTGGGTTCAATTCCTCAGCACCACAGAAGTAGAAAAAAGCTGGAAGTGGTGCTGTGGCTCAAGTGGTAGAGCGCTAGCCTTGAGCTGAAGAGCTGAGGGACAGCGCCCAGGCCCAGAGTCCAGCCCCCACGACCGACCAAAAAAAAAAAAGAATCTCCTTAGCTGCATAAAGACAGTACACTGATTACCTCCCATGCAGGAGAGAAGAGAATGAACTACCTAGGTGACGGTGACACAGCCTGGGCCGGTCCCCCCGTTTCCACACTTGAGAAGAGCTTATGAGGCCTAAGGAAGAGGCAGGCACAGCAAACTGGCCCAGGAAGAAGCCGGCATAATTACCATCAATCCAATGATCTAATATTAACTGAGCACCTAGTACACACACGTCAGACACGGTTTGTATGCATAGGTGGAGTGAGCCAAACAAAAAATGTTGGCCAGGGCTGTAGCGCACTGGTAGAGCACATGCTCAGAATGCACAAGGTCTTGGGTTCAATCCTGAGCATACGTGCCCCCTCCCACACAGATGATGAAAACACCCCAAAATTCTTTCCTCCATATTCTAGTGTTGTGAGGAAGACCAAGAAAATCATCAATGTGCCAGTGATGGACAGACTATAAGGGAGAGAAAACAGCAGCCAGGGAAGGCTGTGACAGCCAGGCAGGAGCAGGGTGCAGTTGGGGGAAGAGGAATGCTGTGGGGACAGGGGGAAGCAGCATGTCTCTAGGATGACAACCACCACCAAGAACCACTGAAGGCCTCCAGGACCCCTCACTAAGACACACAGTGAGAAACCCTATACACGAGACATTATTCATAATGAATCAATCGGGACTGCTGTTCTCAGAAATCAGCAAGCAACTGTCAAGTACACAGAGTTCCAGCTGTGTCTTCAGGGGCAGCTCAGCAGAGAGTGAGGTTTTCAAATTCCTCAGTATGCACACCACCAATAAACACTGCTTCAAGGCTTCTGATGGCATGGCTATCACTAAGAAAGCTGAGAAGCTTTCATTCCAGAGAAGTGCCCATCCTGGGTTTCCCAGAAAGCAGGTGTGGTGATGCCTCTTCACATGGGAGAGCTGGCTCCCTCAGCCCGTTTCTGCCCCCACTCACTCACTCACTGCACGCCACTGGCCACTTCCCCTTGCTTTGTTTGATTCCTAGAATTAGCTCTGCCTGGGTTCAGACAACCTGGCATTACACAAGGGAACCTGGATGTTTTGTTATTCTTCTTCTTTTTTTTTTTTGGTCAGTTGCGGGCCTTGAACTCAGGGCCTGAGAGCCATCCCTAAGCCTCCTTTGTGCTCAAGGCTAGCACTGGACCACTTGAGCCAGAGCAACACTTCCAGTTTTTGAGTAGCTTACTGGAGATAAAAGTCTCCTGGGGACTTTTCTGTCCAGGCTGGCTTTGAACTGTGACCCTCAGATCTTAGCCTCCTGAGTAGCTAGGCGTGAGCCACTGGCACCCAGACTGTTATTTTTAAAGGGACAGATGAGCGGGCACTCATCAATCCACCCGGTTTACATATTCCGCCAATCTGACAAGCATTTTTTTGTTGATTTGTATACATTGTCTTTTTTTCTTTTAATTGGGGGGGGGGGGTGAACTTAGGACCCCATGCTTGCTAGACAGATGGTCTGCTACTTGAACCATGCCTCTAGCCTTTTTTGCTTTAGTTATTGTTTTCAGATAGTGTTTCCTATTTATGCCTAGGCCTACCAGGACAGTGAACCTTCTGTTTACATGTCCTACAAAGATAGAATGCTAGGAATGCACCACCACACCCAGCTTTTTTTTAATTGGTTGAGATGAGCCTCACTAACTTGTTGCCTAGGGTGGCCTGGAACCATGAGAACTATTAGTCTACAAGACTCTTACCTCCAATTAAATAGCAAAAAGCCAAAGTAGAGATGTAACTCAGGTGGCAGAATGTTGGCCTTGAGCCCTAGTACTGTATATATCAAGTATGTATATATAAAATCTCATTGGAAACATCCATGTTAGATATCTAATTCCATTTTTGGGGGGGAGGGTGTCACTCATGGGGTTTGAACTCAGGGCTGCCCTTGAGCTCTTTTTGCTCAAGGCTACTGGTCTACAACTTTAAGCAGAGTGCCACGTCCATTTTTGAGTGGCTAATTGGAGATAAGAATCTCACAGGGACTTTTCTGCCCTGGCTTGCTTTGAACTGCGATCCTTAGATCTCAGACTCTTGAGTAGTTAGGATTACAGGAGTGACCCACCAGTACCCGGCCTTAATTCTGTTTTATAAATAAGAAAATTGAGGACTTGGAGGGAGTCAAGCACCTTAGAAAGTTGAACAGGCTTCAGTATGCTTATTAGCAAAAGGGTGCCATAATATAGCTCCCAAGTGAAAAAGTTATTGTTACGTAAGTTACCACACTTTCTGTAAGTATGGAGAGATTCCTGGCACTTAATAAGAAATGGTATTTTCTCCTGCCATAAGCCATTCACTTCAGTCATAACAGTATACTGCTTTTAGGGCCAGGTGGGTCATGCCTGTAATCCCAGCTATTTGGGAAGATCACAGTTTGAGTATGGCTCAGGCAAAAGCTGTGAAACCCTTAAAAAAAAAAGTGGGGGGGGGGAGGGGAGACAAAAGGCATAGCTCAGGTGTAAAGGGCCTGCCTAGAAAGTGCTGGCCCCTGAGTTCAAATCCCAGTACAATAAAAATGAAAAAACAGATGGGAACCAGTGGCTCACGCCTGTAATCCTAGTTACTCAGGTGCCTGGGAGATAAAGATCACAGTTCATAGCCAGCTCCAGGCAGGGAAGTCTGTGACACTCTGATCTCCAATTAACCACCAAAAAAGTGGAGCTGTGGCTCAAGTGGTGGAGCCCTAGCCTGAGCAAAAAAAACTCAGGGACAGTGCCCAGACCCTGAGTTCACATCCCAGGACCAGCACAAAAACAAAAATCAAGACCACCATCAGCTGCTGCTTCCCTAAACTCCTCCTAGTGCTTTCTACATGTGTTATTTTGAGTACACCTCTGACTCACTGTAACTGCGCAGGCTCTCCACCCTGATGCCCCTCACAGAACGAAGTCTAGCTTCAGCTTTGTAGCAGATGGGACGCTGATTCATTTGATGAATGTTAAGCCAGGATCATTACCTAAACTTAGTCATGTGAATAGTATATACTCATACTTACATAACAAGTTCAGGGTCACTCCCAACAATTTATTAGTGTTCCCTTTCAGCTTATTTACATCCTGACTTCTAAGAGTAACTGGAGAGCTGTCTCCTCCTCCCAGATTTGCAAGACTCACTTTCCTCCCAAGTCCTTTCTTTCGTGATAACAATGTTGCTATCAATATGAGGCCCCAGGGCAAAGGGGTCCTGAGCACCACACTGTGAAGTTACCTGGTAGTTAGAACTGACAGTCTCAACACAAGGAGGAAGTACTGGCAGGAATTTGCCGGATAATGAGGAAAGATCCTTTTCCTCCCCTTTCCATGTCCTACTCTCACTGGCCCTCACTGGAGAAACACAGGTTAGAGATCATATAATTGTGTTAAAGCTGTAACTAAAAGTGAGGTTGTAACTTAAATTTTGGAATATTCAAGGGCTAAATCTGCTCAATTCAAGGATACTGGGTTCTAAGAAGCCTAGGAAAGTCAGGAGGACTTTCAACCCATTGCCCGCAGGAGATCTCATCCCTAAGACAGAGATCTAGATCTTCGTCTGTTGTTCCGAGTCTAGTTCCAGTGAAAATCAGCTTATCAGAAAGCTAAAGGTCATGTAAGTTGAGGCTGAAGAAGTGCTCTAGATGAAAATGTCTGAGGGCTGGGAAGGTGGCTCAGTGCTTGCCCCTCATGCATGAGGCCCTGGGTTCGATTTCTCAGTACCACATAAACAGAAAAGGTGGGAAGTGGGAGCTGTGGCTCAAGTGGTAGCTCAGAGACAGTGCCCAGGCCCAGAGTTCAAGCCCCACAACTGACCAAAAAAAAAAAAAAAAACAACCAAAACCCTAAAATGTTTGAGGGCTTCGGTTCAGGCCCAGGTTCAATCTCCAACACCAAAACAACTAAATCATTGGTAAAAATAAGAGTCATAATAACTAAATACACAATTAGTCCTTAACTGGGTCATGTACTTGAGGAGAAAAGCCCCAAAAAGCATACAACAGGAATGTCAAATGTCTGGAATGTGTATTGTCAGTCTGATCTGAACAATGTGCCAGTGTTAAATGTCCTCCATTTGACAACTGCACTGTGAATATGTGAGAACATCTTTATTCTTAGGAAACACAAACAGAAGTGTGTGTCCTGAAGGAGACATGGCATGTGCAACCCTCAAAGAGTCTAGAAAGAAGTACACATCATGTACACAGAGTGGTTTTTCTAAGGTGGGGTTCCTGGAGGAGCACCAGCACCCAGGATCAGGTCAACAACACAAGCCCTTGGGCCATATGGCACACTACTAAAGCAGCTGTCTCGGGATGGAGTCAGGTATCTTTTCACAAGCCATCCAGGCTACTTGGAGGCATTGAGCAGGAAAACTCTCCACTGACTGATAGAAAATGAGAAAGCAAATGTGTGATGTGTAAAAACTAATGAAGGGCTTAAGAGAATTCCTGTATTCTTCTAGAAAGTTCCTATAGTTTTGCAGTTATTTCAAAAGAAAAATGAACAACCACAAAATTACCTAGGACAATATCTATAGACAGAGACCTTGGAAATATTGAGACTTACCAGGATGTTGCCTCAGTAGGTTACGAAGTTTTGCCTGGGATTTAGACAAAGGAAAGGAAAGAGCAGATGCCTGCATAGTTGGTTAAAAACAAACAAACAAAAAATCTACCTCCTTCTTGGAAGCTCTGGGCATGCACTGCACTAACCTGAGTAGGAGAGTCCAGCAATCTCCATGAAGAGGTCCTCCTCAGAGAAGCTCTCGGGGAGCATGAGGAAAGCAGCGGTCACTGCGCTCTTCAGATTCTTTTCCAGGGCTGATCTAAGAGTGACATTCTCATTCATCGCTACAATTTTCACCTGGAAAAAGAAGAACATTAAGAAGGAAAACCCCAAAAGTGGAAAACTGCTTAAGCCATGGGTTGATGCACACACTGGAATTGTCCCAAGTGTCTATGAATGTAGGTCTAGGAATCTTAGCTCAATACATGAAATAGTCATTATTCTAATAAGCAATCTCAGAATCTCCAGTTGCATGCCAGTCAGAGAACTATGGCACAACAAAGTATCACAATGCCAAGGAAAACCAAATGAGTGTTCTTTCAAAATAAGGAAACCTGCCACAGACTTAGAAAAACAGTAAACATACTTTGGGAAATGTCATGTTTTAAAGTCTTAGAATTTCACTATTCTTCTAATGGAGAAGGCATTGTATGTCTTTATTTCAATTTCACCTCTGCATCTGTATGTGCATCTATTACATGGGCAGCTTATAAGCTAGCTACTTCTTGAGTGTTACACACTGATTGTGAACTTGACAAAGGAAAGAAGAATAAAAATTAGTTGTAAACATGAAAGTTTTGCGGTTTAAAGACAGGTCTAGACTCAAGTCTAGATACTGACCACTTATATGAGTTTGGGCAAATTAAAATTTAAGTCTTCGTCTATAAAATAAGGGAAATGGACTCGTATCAAAAAATTGTCATGACAATAGAATACATTACTAAAGTGCCATGTGCAAGTAATTGTCATGCTCAAGTAAAAGTAATTTTTCCAAAATCTCCAGCTGAAGCAGCAAAAAACTGTGACTGTCCCCTAATGTGTTAAAACACAAAGAGATGCAGTCTGTACTGAGATCCTTCATTTTGAAGCTTGCACTGTAGTTAAAAGGTTTGTTTAAGTCCCAGTTCCATTTCTGATTAGCTTTGTGAGGATGGGTCTAATTCCTCAACAACAAAACAAGGTTGATGGGGGAAGTTCACAGGTTTGCTGGGAAAATGAGCTGAGGTATGACACACAGGCCCTGGCTGGAGCAAGCTTCCCTGGGTGTCTGTGCCCGGTGTGAGGCTTTGGCCAGCCATCACCCTTGCTGGGATGGCTGTTAGAGCATTATTGTCCAACTCTAAATTCCTGAAAATGGCCACTTCCATCAAGTTCCCAGGAACCACACTGTGAGGTGACTAAGGCATTACAGAATTACCAAATTGCTTTCCAGAATGGTTATATCAAAACCTGTTGCTCCTGCCTTTCTACACAAGGGTCAAGAAATCATAAAGGCTCCCACACTTCAAGTATACCTGCCATCTCTAAAGCATTTGGTTCTCTTCCTGTTCTAGAAAAAAGGGCATTGGTTGCCTAATACAGACTACTTAGAACAAATTAAGATGGCACATAAATGAAACTCCAAAATAGGGCTGGAAAGGTGGCTCAGTGGTAGAGCGCTTGCCTTGCATGCATGAAGCCCTGGGTTCAATTCCTCAGTACCACATAAGCAGAAAAGGCCAAAAATGGCACTATGGCTCAAGTGGTACAGCACTAGCCTTGAGCTGAAGAGCTGAGGGACAGGGCCCAGGCCCAGAGTTCAGGTCCCACGACCAACCAAAAAAAAGAAACTCCAAAATAAAATTGTAATAGAAAGGAAAGAGGAAGTTGCTATTCTCAAGATGCAGTTTGTGTCCCTCTTTTTAATAGTGAAAAGCAGTAGCGCTATTAAACAGAGCTATTGGGGCTGGGAAGGTGGCTCAGTGGTAGAACGCTTGCCTTGCATGCATGAGGCCCTGGGTTCGATTCCTCAGCACCACATAAGCAAAAAGAAAAAAGCCGGAAGTGGTGCTGTGGCTCAAGTGGTAGAGCGCTAGCCTTGAGCTGAAGAGCTGAGGGGCAGTGCCCAGGCCCAGAGTTTAGGCCCCACGACTGGACCCCACCTCCCTCCAAAAAATAAAACAGCTATTTATAAGTCAAGGTTAACTGATACTGTATCTTTTACTTCAGGCTCCCTGCTCTTTCCAAAGGAATAGCTGTAACACACAAACCTCACCTATTGGCAGGTAAGTTGCCAGACCAGGTGTTGTCATCTCCACCCTAATGAGAGCTTACTAGTCCTGCAGGGAGCCTTCCAGCACTTTAGTGAGTTCACTATTACCATAACCATCTGCTAGAGAAGAACCAAGCAACACTTAAAGAGCATGGTGTGCCTAAGGGATTTAAAAAATCCTGCCAGCACTGGTACACAGTGCAAATCAAGTGATAAGCATCTCAGTGATTCTCCGGCATTGTTAGAGATGCATTCTGATTAACCTTTTCTTTCTTTTCTTTTCCTTCCTTTTTGTTTGTTTCTTTTTTCTTTCTTCCTTCTCTCTCCCCATCTTCCTCTCCCCCCCCTCTTTTTTTTTGGTGGAGGGAAGAGGTTGAGACAAGAGTCCATGGAGCCTTACTGGCCCTGAACTTGCTATATAGCCTAGGCTGTCCTTGAACTCAGGATCTTCCTGCCTCAGCATTTTGAGCGCTACGACTACAAGCTCGTACCACCATGCTCTGCAATCTGATTTAACTTCTTGACAGATAATAAGAACAATTTTTTGTAGTTGTTGCTAAGTTTCTTCAGTGCTAGAAATTAAACCCAGGCTTTGCACAAGCCAGGCAAGATTTTTACAACTGAGCTAGATCCCCAGTTCCCAACTCAGTCCTCTAAGAACCCCCTATATTTATTCTCAAACCTGGTTTCTCACATGGAATCAGGCCTAGAGGGCAATTCCTTGCCCTACTGATAGGGAAGCTTGGGGCAGAGCAGTTGAAAGGCTCCCTGGTCTTCAGCCTCTGTGCGTATATGCATGTGTGTGTGCAGATATGCATACATGCTATTTGAGATGCTTACAATCCAAAACTCAAAGAGAAGCTTAAGTCTGGAAGTCTTTTCCTTGCTTAACAAAATATCACTTGTTCTCCAAGAAAGTTAAGAAAGCTACCTGCTTGCTACTGAAGGTTACGAGTGAAAATAAAAGCATCCTTACTCAAAGGGCTCTGCTACTGTGCAGATCTGGTTCTTCAGCGAAAGGTGAACTAGGAACGTGTCTCAGCAGCACTGTTATTTGTTGCTCAGTGAAAAGCCAGTGAAGCTTGGGGCACTGCCAGAGAGGCCTGGGAAAAGAAGACAGTCCTCAGAATTGTGAATACTGGGAATGCCCGACCTGAACGGCATGTTTAACACGAGCACCATTGCCCGCAGACACCCTTTCCTGCACAGAGGAAGGGCAATGCTTGAAGGACCCTCTAAGGAGAGACTTGGGAGTACCTTTCAAGACAGAAAAATAGTCCCACAGACTCTGGTATAACACAGTGGGCCCAGAGAGTCTGCTTGAATTTCAGTGAGGTTTTAATTGCAAAGAATATCACTCTACCTGGCCTGAAAGCTGTAACACCCAACCATATTTTTCCATTCCAAAGGACCAGGAAGGGGGACAGGTCTAGACGGTCAGACTTGAAGAGGAAGACCACAGACCTCTGGAGTGGGATAAAAGCCCTGCTGGATTGGATAACAGCAGGACTAGCAATGGAGGTTTTTTTTTTTTTCTTTAAAAAAAATTCCTTTGGCATGCAAAGGGGAAGAAACTTAGTTGTCTTTTGACTAACTAAATGAATAACTCTTTGCATTTCAAAGGTGAGAGGCCCAAAAGCTGGCTCCCAGTAGGCATGGCCAAGCTTTGAGGGATTTTTAGTAGCAGTGTGATCTTTCTATCCACAAAATATAAATCAAAGAGCTACAACACTGTGATAGTGCCGGCTCCGATGGCTCAAGCCTGTAATCCTAGTCCCTCAGGAGGCTGTGAGATCCGAGGATTGTGGTTCAAAGCCAGCCTGGGCAGGCAGTAACATCTATGAGACTCTTATCTCCAATCAACCACCAGAAAACTGGAAGTGGTGCTGTGGCTCAAGTGGTAGACACTAACCTTGAGCGGAAGAGCTCAGGGACAGTGTGCAGGCCCAGAGTTCAAGCCCTACGACGACCACTACTACCACCAACAAAATTGTGATAGTTACACAACTACAAATAAAGCAAAACTCACTGAATTTGTTTCAAATAGTTGAATCAAGTGGGCATAAAAATAAAGCTTATTTCTAGCAAACAAACAAAAAAAACCATTGGAATGAATATATTACATCTCTTAAGGTGATCAAAATGACTTTGTGTGTCAATGCCAATGCTTTAAAATTTTAAGCTAGCCTGTAATCCCAGCACTTGGGAGGCGGAGGCAATGGGACCATTTCAGCCTAGGAACTGGATAACAGCCTGGGTAAAACAGTGCAGTAGCTCTCACCTCTAATCCTAACTACTTAGGAGGCTGAGATCTGAGACTTGTGGTTTGAGCCATTCTGGCAGGAAAGTCTGTGAGACTTTTATTTCCAATTAAGCACCAAAAAAATCCAGAGCTGTGACTTATGTTGTAGAGCACTAGCTTTGAGCAAAAAAAAGCTCAGGGATAGCTTTCAGGCCCTTAATTCAAGCCCAGGACCAGCACAAAAACAAAACAAGAGTCAAACAAACAAAAATTTCAAGCAAAAGTACCTATTCACTAAAAACAATGTAAAGTACAGAAATACAGTGTTAAATTAATCATAAAACTGATTTATAGGGCTGGGAAGGTGGCTCAGTGGTAGAGTGCTTGCCTAGCAGGCATAAGGCCCTGGGTTTGATTCCTCAGCACCACATAAGCAGAAAAAGCCGAAAGGGGCACTGTGGCTCAAGTGATAGAGCGCTATCCTTGAGCTGAAGAGCTGAGGGACAGGGCCCAGGCCCAGAGTTCAGGCCTCATGACCGACAAGAAAACCCAACAAAAACAAAAAACTGATTCATATTGCTGCAGAGCTTTAAAAATTTTTACATTTTAAAAGGACCGCTATAATCTATCAAATACTTCCACAGACGATTTGTAGGGCTTAGAGGAGAGCTCAGTTTGGCTCTAGGTTCCAGACCAGCAAAACACACACACACACACACACACACACACACACACACACACACACACACACACACACACACACACACACACACACACACACACACACACACACACACACACTCTAAAGGACTCTAAATTGAAGGCTATACTAGAAATAAAAATGGACATCTCATTTCTAAGTGATAGAATTTTAATTTACACCCATCTTTTTATCATGTGTATTTCTTTCTTTTATTTTTGGGTCTGGTTGTGGGGCCTGAACTCTGGGTCTGGGCTCTGTCCTTCAGCTCTTCAGCTCAAGGCTAGTGCTCCACCACTTGAGCCACAGCTCCACTTCCGGCTTTTTTTTTCTTTTTGCTTATGTGGTGCTGAGGAATCAAACCCAGGGCCTCATGCATGCAAGGCAAGCGCTCTACCACTGAGCCACCTTCCCAGCCCCTGTGTATTTCTTTCAAAGACTCAACAGTGATTGAGAAATTATATTTCAATCTGCAAGTTGCTTTTAAAACATAAAATCAGTACTCAGGTTCTCATAGTTCTTTCTTGAGGCATCTATCATTGTTCCAGAAGATGCTACCTGGTTTTTATCAGCCCTGTCCTTTTTGGTTAATTTTTGCTGCCACCTACAGGTCTGATTCCCAGAGTAGAGCCCATTGGGGCAGCAGTTAGATTGCTACTCTTTTTCATTTTTACTTTTTAAAGAAAGCTTAGTTTTCTTTTTTTTTTCTTGGTGCTGGAGATTGCAGCCAGGGCCCTGGATGAAGGTGTCATCCCCTCACCTAACTTTCTGAGTAAAAAATTAAGAAGCATGAGCATAACTCACTAAGAATAGCACCTTCCTCTCTATATAAAATAAAGAGTTAGGAAGTGGAGCTGTAGCCAAACTCATAGAGTGCTAGCCTTGAGCACAATGAGGCTCAAGGATAATGCTCAGGCCCTGAGTTCAAGTCCCAGGACTGGCAAAAAATAAAATAAAGAGTTACAACATCTGAGGTCATTATAGTGCTTGTATTCTGAGACTTTATGACATTTTGGGGTTTCAAAAACCTAGTCTTAAATCATTCCAGGCAGTTTCTATACATAGAAAAATTCATTTTCAATTTGACCTCATTTTTATCTCAAAATGCCTAAGACAGTGGAGGATGGGAAAGGAGAACTACTGCTGAGTGCCTACTATGTGCCATCCACAGATGAGGTCACCTGGAGGTGTATGCGGGAAATTCGTAGCGGACAGGGTCAGAGCTGGGATCTGAGTGCTGTATCTCTCAGACTCTAAAATGCCTGTGCTCTTTTGGGAGCTTCTAACAACTGGCTGGCACAGCTGCACCACCCTGCTCCCTTGCAGACATGGGCTATGATGCCCAGCTCTGAGGACTGTTAAGTGCTGGAAAAATGTGTAGGGATTTGTTTGGCTTTTATTTTCCTCCTCTCCAACTTTCCTGACACCAGCTGTGTGGTTTACAGTCCAATTTATTTCACACATTACCCACCTGGAATTTCATACAGACCTCACAACCCATATGACTGTACCCACTTGACAGAGTGTGGGAAGAACATAAAAAAGGCCAGTCACCTTGTTAGTATAAACTCAGGGGTGGTTGAGAGGGACTGGTTACCCTTATCCCTCAGGAATTCTCCTTGCCAGGAGTCTATGCATACTTTGCATTCGTACAATATCACAGTGACACTGTGGATACTGTTGGATACTGTTGGGTGAAGAGTGTGGAGTCTAAACATATTTCCACTCCACTTTTTGCAGTTCTATCTCACTGTAACCGCAGGCACTTACCGGTTTTTGCAGGCGTCCAGCAATGTATAAGTTATTCCAGTTGAGGAGATCTTCGATTAGAATACTTGTGCTAATAACCCCATATTTGATGATCTGAAAAAGCAAAGAAGTGGGCATGACAAAGAGCAAGACACCAGACTCTTACTTATGCGAGTATAAAAGGAAACAGCAAATTCTTGACCAGAGTAGGACCCTGACTCCTAAAGCTACTCAAAATGTCTACCCTGTGAAAGTCTCTTCAATTATAAGTTTTCACTGGTATCCTTGAGGTTGTGAATCACCCTGCTGCTGTTGACTCTTTTAAAGCAACATCCAAATATATAACCCTGTTATGCAAATATACAACATCCACATATACAATCTTGTTATTAGTGTTAAACATGTGGAATGTCTAAGCCTCTAACAATGTGTATAAATCTTAGCCTCAACCCTGAATGTAGATTTCCAAGGATACAACTATCTCCAGATTTATTTTCCTGAATTTCAGTACTCAAATTGCTGTCTCAGGCTGCAAATACCTAAAAAGCAGCTCAAGAATTGTAATGAAAAAGTGCAGCCCTTTTGGCATACAAACATTTGGTTACTGGAACTTGTAATTCTGTTTGAAAATTACTAATGAGATGAAGCCTAGGCATAAGCTTAGTGGGGGCTGCGGTGGAAGTGGAATTCTAGATGCATGATCTCCCGGCTGGGCTGCAGGGAGCTCTCCCTGCAGCCAGCAGTGGCAGCCTGTGTGTATGTGGGGGTGGGAGTGGTGGTGATGAGACTGCTGCAGTCCCGGTCGCTCGGTAGCTGAGCGACCTGTAGAAAGCCATTTCACCTCTGAACCTTCCAAAATGCAGACACAGCAGAAAAGGACCTTGAGCAGAAAAAAGGCAAATATCTGATCCTAGAGGAGTACAGATATCACTAGTCAACTAGAGTACTCAGCACGTATCCAAGTCAGAGGGGTCTTCACAGTCTCAAGTCAGTACTCCAACTCCTAACTTCTCCCTCTTTAATCCCCCTCCCCCAAAACTCTGAATGAAGCCCAGTGCCTTGTACATGCTAAGCAAGTGCTCTACCACAGAGCCGCATTCTCAGTTCAGCTCCGCAACAGCTCCAGCTGGTGAACAATCCTCATTCGGGACTCACCTGCTCACTGGTGAACCTGCCCACCTCTGACACGAGGATCCTGTCCATCACTTGTACCTCATCTCCAACTCCCTTTCCACTCTCAACCTCTTCCTGGGGCGTCTGCTCTCACATTCCTCCTGCTGGCCACGCAAAACTTGACTCCCACATCCGTAACTTCAGCATCATTTGTAAGCTTGTTAGAAAAGCAAATTTTCCTACCCTACCTACCCCAGACTTACTAAATCATAACGTCTGGGGGTGGAGCTCGGCAACGGTGTGTCCAACAGGATAATGCTCCCCACTAAAACTTGACAGCGACTGGGCCAACTGCATTCAGCCATCTTCTCACACCATAATCAATCACATGGAGACAACTCTAGGTCCTGTCCTGTCCCTGTCTCACAGATGTTCTATTGACAAAGGTTAAAGCCAAAAGGCAAGGCAAAGGCTAGAAGTCACCTACCCTGCCATCACACATAATTAACGGGTTGTAGTAAACTCCGGCTCCATAGTTGTTCTGGACAGATGTGATAAACCTGGGCCCCAAAATTTTGAGGAAAGAGTAGTGGCTCCAATTCTTCTTCAGGTTCTTGGTGTGCCACGTGACAGGGTCATCCACTGTGAACACCAGGTCCAGCATGGCCCTCTGGAATGTGAAGCAATGAGAATGAGTTCACCATTCAGTGCTGAAATAGGCAACCAGGTGGAGTAGAGACCATGTTCGGCTGTCAGCCAACCCACAGGCCCTGTCTTCAGCAAAACACAAGTAAGGAGCAAACAGTGCTAGTTACTGGGGTTTCACTGGTGAGCCAGTGCTCTTCCACACCCTTCTCTTCTCTAATCCGCAAAGCAATCATTTATCTTCAGCACAATGCAAGGTAAGTATGCTCTCTCCTCTCAATCTTATTCCAAAAGCAGCCCAGGCCTTGGGTACACTTTGCCCCAGGGAAGAGTCAGTAAGATGGTGTGTCAGAACAAAGCCTGTGTGCTAAGCCACCGCAGCACCAACTTCCTTGAAGAGAAATGAGGCTCCACTCTCCTTCCAGCCCATGCGAACAAGCTCCAAAAAACAGTCAGTGGATTATTCCAATGCTTACTCGCTCAACTACGCACAGAGTATCTACCAAATCAGAGAGGATGCAGAGAAGAGTTTATTGGGAATACACTATCACTATGACCAAACTGCTGCTAAATTCATTGATGGATGAATGTAGAATATACAAAGCTTCACCCAGAATGGGGTTGGACAAAAAGAACAAGAGGGAGAAACTTTCCTAGAGATGACAAGTGTGAGTCTTTAACAGCTAGGTGCTGTGGCTCTCATCTATAATCCCAGCTACTCAGGAGGCAGTGATCAAAAGGATCACAGTTCAAGACCAGCCCAGGTGAAAAGGACGGTTGTTTAAAGGGAATGAGAAGGAGAAGAGTCTGTTTTGGGAGGAGATGGGAGGTGAAGCTCACAGGAAGACTCACTGAAACATGAGAAGGTGGTACACAGAGGTGAGGGTCCCAGCTTGGACCCCAGACCACTCCTTACATGGAAGACTTGGAGGAAACAAGGGTAATCATGTTCCTGAAGTATCTGTAATCATGATAGCGTATATTAGGCGACACTGAGACAGTGACCTCTCATTTCCTGGATGCTGCTTAGAGAACCCTGTCCACGACAGCAAACTGGATTGGAGCCACAGCACGGCGGGGCTCCCCAGGCGGCGGGAAGACGAGGCCCCGCGGCAGGCTGTGTGTGTGCACACAGACCGCTGTCCCTACCAGGAAGCCGGCTCGGCCACGGCTGCCCAGCCAGGGCAGGATGGGGCCGGGTTGGCATGGGACACACGGCCCCCACGGGGCCGCCAGAGGTCTGCCCGGGGCCGGGCCTGCCGCTGCTGCGGCCCAGCCTTGGCGTGCATGGAACGCACTTGAGCACTGCCCGGGACTAGGAAGGTTTAATTCTCAAAGCTGACTTCCCGTCTCGGGCAGTGAGATCGAATGTCCCCCAGCGGGCCGTTAATAGATACATGAACATATACATAAGTTGACACATACCAAGACACACCCCTCCCTGGAGGGAAGCCCACGGTCGGACTCTAGAATCCCGCAGCCCCTCAGCTTCCCGCCGCCTACTGCACCGGGGCCGCGGGCCGCCGAGGGTCACGGGGGACGGAGGAGGCCGCGGGGGACACGGGGGACCACGGGGGGGGCTGACGGGGTCGCGGGGGGCTGACGGGGTCCCGGCGGGGCTGACGGGGTCGCGGGGGGCTGACGGGGTCCCGGCGGGGCTGACGGGGTCGCGGGGGGCTGACGGGGTCACAGGGGTCGCGGGGGTCCCGGGGGGGCGGAGCCGGGGTCCCGGCGGGCCTGACGGGGTCGCGGGGGGCTGACGGGGTCACAGGGGTCCCGGCGGGGCGCCCCGGGCGCGCCCGGCCTCACCTTCTGGTCCCAGCCGCGCCCCGCCTGGCGGAACACCCCCGAGCCGTAGGCGAAGGCCAGGCTCAGCTCCCCGGGGAAGTGCGCCAGGACCCTGCGGAAGGCCACCCCCGAGCCGGGCAGCGCCGGCAGCGCCATGGGCCGAGGAGGGGCGGGCGGGGAGCGCCCAGCAGGGCCCGGAAGGCTGGCGACGACGCGGGCCGCGGCTCGTCAGGGCCGGCGCGGAAGGGAGGACGCCGAGAAGCGCGGTCCTGCCGGCCGCACTTCCGCCTCTGGCCCCGCCCCCACGCGCAGGCGCGGGGAAGAGCGGCGCCGGCCGGCGCGCGCGACGCGAGGGCGCCCTTCGCGGCGCCCCTTGGTGGTCGGAGGAGCGCACTGCAGGCCCAGCCCGAGAGCGTGAGCGCCCAGGGAGAAAGGTCAGCCGGGGAGGGGTAGGAACTGCTGTCCAGGCCCAAGAATCCGGGTTTCCAGTTTAAGAAATAAATAGAAAGCACGCGTGTGTATTGCACTGTCCTTTAATAAGGCCAGCTCCACAGGACAGAACCGTTCTAAATGTGGCGCATGCCTGTGATCCCAAAGGATGGCTGTTAGAGGCCAGGCCTGGGGCAAGAAAGTTAGCAAGACCCCCCTCTTCACAGACAAGGGGCTCATGCCTGAAGTCCCGGCGTATCCCAGCGGGAGATAAGCCATGGGGTTAGGCTCTCCCTTGAACACTGTCCTGGGGGCCCGCCCCGGCAATGCCAGCTCTCAGGAGGCTGGGATTGGGAGGATTGCAGTGTGAGGCCCACGGGGACAGAAAAGGCCGAGAGACCCCTTCTGAACGCATTGCTAGCTGCAGTGACATGCACCTGTCATCCCAGACTGCAGACACAACGAAGAAAAGCCTGAGACAGGCAGGTCACAGCTCAGGCACAAGCCCAGGGGAAAGCCAGGCTCTTTCCTGAAAAACAACTGGTGAGGACTGTATTGGAGGTGTGATTGCCCCCAGGGTGCGGTCCTGAGTTCAAGCTTCAGTATTGACAACACACAAACCAGCCAACCCTTCCTTCTCCCCTTCCACAGACGGCCTCTGCAGTTAAGCCTTGATGCATGCTTTATTTTCCTGGCAGGTGAACCAACCTGTATCTCATTTTCTCCAAGCCACTCCTGTAGTTCCAATTAACAGCACTGAGCTCAGGGAACCAAAGTTCCAGGAACAGGAGGTTGGCTTGAGCTCAGGCAACATAAAATGAGACCCTCTCAAATAAAACACCCCCTGCAAAGAATTAGGGCTAGGGGTGCAGCTCAATGCTAGAATGACTGTCTAGGACACTAAAGGCTCTGGGTTCCATCCAAGCATGGCAAGGAGGAGGAGGAGGGGGAGGGGAAGAGGAGGAGGAGGAGGAAGGGGAGGAGGAAGGGGAGAGGGAGGAAGGAAGAAAGAAGGAAAGAGGGAAGAGGAAGGGAAGGGCGAAGAAGAAGAAAGAAAGAAGAAGGAAAAGAAGACAAACACAAGTACAGTAACCGACATTCAGGTTCTCACGGGCGTTTTCCTCACAAGCTCCCTCTAGCGCCCGTTACAGGTGACTGCCTCTGGCTTATGGAGGAGCTCAGGCCCAGGACATACACACCGCCTGCCTGTTGCAAAGCCCAGCTAACACTGGGGTCCCACCTTGAAGAGTGTGAGCAGGGAGGGACTGAGGGCCAGGTTAGCCTGGGCAGAGAGGAGGCAGGGAAACCCGCCAAGAGCCAATTCCCACAGTGCCCACCACAAACAGGGTGGCAGAGGCAGGGACAGCTGAGTTCCTTCAGCTGGACAGGTGATGATTGAATTCCCACGACACTGGCTGTGAAGCAGGTGACGCTCAGGACCCCAGGGCCCCGGAGAAGCAGGGAGTGAGGGGAACAAATGCACAGGCATGCCTGGGTACCCGGTGCGGTCCGACATCCCTCTAGTTAAGAGTCCGTTCTAGGGGTTCAGGGATCAGAGGAGGAAGTGGGGACCGCAGAGCTGGCCTCAGAGCAAGGCTGTGAGTGTGAGAGTGAAGCTGGACATAGCCCAACAGCCACAGGGACATCGGGGGACAGGGTCAGCAAGGGAGAGGGGCCGCAGCACGCAGCCGCCCGTGCTCAGATTGCTGGGGTCTGAAACGCACACTCACCAAGCGCGGCTTCCACTGGAAGCTGAATGAAGCGCATTACCCGCCGTTTCTTTTTGATTTTCCCTCTCTTGAGGGAATAATTCAACTCTTCCCCCGCCCCTCGTTTGCAGAAGTAATCCATGTTCATAAAAACACACACATTACAAAATGCGCCTATCCTCCCCCCCCCCCCCCCCCCCCCCCCGGCAGTAATCCGTACTGCTGCTTCAGGTAGTTTTCACACTTACATCCACATTAAAAACATTTGTAAATGTAGCTGTGCAACCGATAGGTTTTCACAATTTGCTTTTCTTCCATTTTCCCTGCCAGGGGCATCTTTCAGGGTTGGTAGCAAGACCTAAACTCATTCCCTTTAGTAGCAGTAAATTCTTCTGAACTCTGTGATGTGATAATGAGCTTCCACAGCGTCTTTCCTTTCCTCCCCACCCCCCTCTTTTCTTGTTGGTTGTGGGGCTTCAACTCAGAGCCGGGTGCTGTCTCTGAGCTCTTTTGCTCAAGCTCTCTATCCCTGTGAGCCATAGCTTCCCTTCTGGTTTTCTGGTGGTTTATTGGAGATAAGAGTCTCATGGGTTTTCCTGCCGAGTCTGGCTTTGAATCCGGATCCTCAGCCTCCTGAGTCGGTAGGATTACAGGCCTGAGTCACTAGCACCTGGCTTTTGACATTTTCATATCGGTGGATGTAGATTATTTCTGATATCTTGCTTTGCTTTTGTGGCACTGGGAATGGAACCGAGGCCTTCCTGCATGCTAGCTAAAGGCTCTGCCGTCAGCTGTACCCTGTTCCCATTTCTTTTTTGTCGGTCGTGGGGCTTGAACTCTGGGTCTGGGCACTGTCCCTCAGCTCTTCAGCTCGAGGTGAGTGCTCTACCACTTGAGCCACAGCACCACTCCAGGTTTTCTAGTGCTTTATTGGAGATAAGAGTCTCATGGACTTTCCTGCCTGGGCTGGCTTTGAACCATGTCCTCAGATCTCAGCCTCCTGAGTAGCTAGGATTACAGGCATGAGGCACCAGCTCTGGGCTTATTCCCATTTCTTAACACATGCAAAAGATGCTACAGAGAACCCCTACAATGTCTATACTGATAGAAGACAGGTTTCTTAAGGTGAAATTGGTGCATCAAAGGATGAGCGCAGGGCTGGGAAGGTGTCTCAGTGGTAGAGTGCTTGCCTCGCATGCATGAAGCCCTGGGCTCGATTCCTCAGTGCCACATACACAGAAAAAGCCGGAAGTGGCACCATGGCTCAAGTGGTAGAGCGCTAGCCTTGAGCAAGGGAGGCTCAGGGACAGTGCCCAGGCCCTGAGTTCAAGCCCCAGGACTGGCAGAAAAAAAGAAGAAGAAGAAGAAGAAAAGAATGAGTGCATTGCTTAATCCACCCCTCCCCTTGGACACATCCACCAACAGTGCTCAGCCCCGATATAAGTAAAGATTCCGCAGTGCTTCTCCATTCCTCTCCCTCACAGGCTTTCACGCCTAATTATCGGTAATTTTCATTTGCACAAACACATTCCCTCCTGCAAATGCAAAACCACCAGCTGGAAAGTTCCAGCCCTTTGCTGCCTGCGTTTTGCCTCTGCTCAGAAAGAGGCGCGCGCACGCATGTGTGTGTGTGTGTGTGTGTGTGTGTGTGACATTTGTATTCCTGTACTGTTCGAGGCCCCTGCTCCTTCCCAGTGGCCTCGCTCTCTTAAATTACCATGGCTCATGAAGTTCGGGCTATTAGAAAGAGCCCCAGTGTTTGCTGTAACTGCTTTAGGGTGCTAGAGAGGAAAGTCTCAGCTGAGGGAAACGGGAAGGCTAGGGAGCCATTTCCAAAGAAACGCCACTTGATTTGGGGAATTCTAGGCCTCCTCTAACAGCTCTCTCTGTTTCTTTAACGATGTTTTGCCCAGGCTGGGATTCGCGTGGGAGAACTTTCACCTGGTCTGTGTTGAAAGGCCTTGAAAAGCTGACTGCAGCTGGCACGCGGAGTTTTCTCTTCCCTCCCCCCACCTTTTTTTTTCTCATCAGGGTTTTAAAAGGATGGGAAAACCAGGGGTGTGTGTGGAAATTCAGCGAGGTGTGTGTGTGTGTGTGTGTGTGTGTGTGTGTGTGTGTGTGTGTGTATGTGTATATGTGTGTGTGTGTGTTTGGTGGGGCTGCAATGCATGTGAGGTAAAAGCCTTACCTCTGAGCTGTGTCCCAGCCCCAGAGAGGGAATTTTCCGTCTGTGGATGTTAGCAAGCCGTGACTGGCGCCGGCAGAGCCGTTTCCACCTAACACTCCCCCATGTACTTCCGCTGAGGAAAGAGTATTTTTCCTTTGTGACACTGGGGATTTGAATTCAGTACCTTATACCCGCTACACAGGTGTTCTTACCTCTGTGCCACACCCCTGCTGTTCCTTACTGCTTATTTCTGAGATAAGGTAACTAGAATAACAGGTGCACACCACCATCTTCACTTCCTTATTGAGGAGGGTGGGCAGGTCTCGATTTTATGCCCGAGCTGGCCTTGAATCAAGCGCCTCCTGTTCTCAGCCTCCCACGTAACTATGATTACAAGAGTGAGCCTGGCAAGGGCAGGTATGCTCACAGGAAGAAGAGCTGGAGGGCGTGGCACGGAGGACAAGTGCGGGAGGACTGGAAGTCACCTGGGTGACATCGCTTATGTAAAGCGATAGTCCTTGGGCTGGGCTGGAGTGCAGGGACTTGTGAGGCCCGGGTTCCCTCTCTGCATGCATGGATGCACGCACACTCACGTGTGTGCATATACACACACTTTTGCCACTGTGTCTCTTGTCCCCCCAACCCTCCATTGTCTGTGGCATCTCCTCCCTTCCTGACCCTCAGATCTCAGACTCCTCAGTCGCTAGGATAGAGCTGTGAGCTCCTGGGACCAGCCTCCTTTCTTAAGATTGACTCTAAGATTCCAAGGTAGTTCTAAGAGGAGTATACTATGGCATCAATTTAGGGAATATTGGTTGCAAGTCCCTCCTTGTCCCCAGATTGTCTCGGTATCCCAAACTAGTCAAGGCCAGCTCACACCAGAGACCAGAGGATCTCATGGCTGAAGAGAGACGCCGGGTAGCTTTCCCACACCAGCTGCCGCCACCAAAGGACACAGGACCTCTTTGCAGTCGAAAGATCTTAATTGGTTTTATT
This sequence comes from Dipodomys spectabilis, assembly GCF_019054845.1. Lineage (NCBI taxonomy): Eukaryota > Metazoa > Chordata > Mammalia > Rodentia > Heteromyidae > Dipodomys > Dipodomys spectabilis. The sequence goes on from NW_024870731.1 coordinate 42,089,138, forward strand.
TCTGATTCCGAATCGGGCAACACTTCACTGTGTGAGACGGAGGGGGGTGAGGATGAGAGGAGCAGGGAGCTGGCTGCAGACGCTGCGCAGGGTTTGCAGAAAGCAACGCAAAGACCAACAGCGCGGCCTAAGACAGGGGCCGAAGACAGGGGCCGGGCAGGCAGACAAGACAGGCCGAAGAGTCTTCATTACCACGGCCTGCGCTCTCTCTCTCCTCTCCCTCTCCCTCTCTCTGCTTCTCTCTTTTCCTCTTTCACAATCAGCTTAGTTTCTATCTGTCACATGGCACTTTAGTGTGAGTGATTTTTTAGCCCTTGTTCTGTTTAGGAATTTAGTCCAAAACAATGGTCTCCTGTCTGTCTGTGTCTGTCTGTCTGTCTGCAATCTTAGAATCTGTGTCTGTCAACCTCTCCCCCCCCTCCCCAGTAATTCCATGGTTTTGATTCTAAGATATCCTGGGTGAACATAGGAGACTCTGAATTTGGAAAAAAATAAAAAGGCCAAAAAAAGCAGGCTGGGGGATGGCAGAGCCCCCGAGCGAGGTGCAGCGCTCAGCTCACACCCAGGGCACAGCCCCCTTCCTGAACAGCGTCCTGGGGGAGTAAACACGGGAAGGTTCTAGAAGAGCGACATGGCCGCTTGGGGCTCTTGCTCAGCTCTGCACGCAGCTGACATTCCTTTTTGCTGTGCATTTCAGCATGGCTGCTTCTCTTCCCGAGAGCTGGAGGACGGCAGCTCTGAGCCCGGCAGCGCGCCTCTTCCTCCTGCAGCAGCGGTGTCTTACCTGGCGTTTGCTTTTCCTGGTGAACGTTCCCCATCGTCCTGCCATTGCCCCCCCCCCCCCCCCCCCACGCACTGGCCAGCTTCCGGTTCCGTTAGCTCGATAGCATTCTAATCACAACAAATTAAATTCCCTGTTTGGTAATTGCACTATCGGTGTCACATCCAAGTCTGGTTTTAATGCTTGTTCTTCACACTCTGCATGAGCATTGCATGCATGTGTGCCTCTGTGTGTATATGTGAGAGAGAGAGAGAGTTTTTCTTTTTTGTCGGCCATGGGGCCTGAACTCTGGGCCTGGGTGCTGTCCCTCAGCTCTTCAGCTCAAGGCTAGCACTGGTACTTGAGCCACAGCGCCACTTCCAGCTTTTTCTGCTTATGTGGTGCTGAGGAATAGAACTCAGGGCTTCATGCATGCAAGGCAAGCACTCTACCACTGAGCCACCTTCCTAGCCCTGAGAGAGAGTTTCTTACTTCTTAGCATGTCTGGTAATACTTGGCAGCAACCGGGACATGATGGATCATAACATAGGAACTATTTTGGATGTGGTGGCTCAGTCCTGTAACGCAGGCTACCGAGGAGGCTGAGATAGAGAGGTTCCAGGTTCCAGGTTAGCCCAGGCCAAAAAAAAAAAAAAGATGAGACAGACCCTCATCCCAACTGAGAAAGCTGGGAGTAGCGCTGCCTGCCTGTCATTCTAGCTATGGCGGGAAATGTGAAATAGGGGGATCATAGACCAGACCAGTCTAGGCAAAGAGCAAGACCCTGCCCCAAAAGTAACCAGAGCCAAAATTTCATGAGACTCTATCTCAACTAATTAAAAAAGAAAAGAAATCTGGACATGCTAGTTAGTTGTATTTTTTTTTAAGTCATTGGAGGAGAGAAGGACAGGGGACCCAAGAGTAGCAGCGCCTCGCCGGGGTGGGGGCCGGGGGGTTAAATCCCTGGAGAGAAAGGAGATCTGGTGGTCAGGAGGAAGGAAGGGTGTGGGTGGTACCAGTGGGCTTCCTTCCTCCTGGGTACCGGGAGCCCTTCTGGTCCCAGTGAGTCTGGGGAGAGGGTGATGTGGAGCCATCCCAGCCACCCGCCTCATCGTCCGCTCCAGCTCTGCTGTGGTCCTCTCCTTCCCTCTCACAGTTAGGGTGAGCATGATGGGGAGGATCTCCCAGCCTGCTTTGGGGCTGGGGAGCGAGCCAGAAACAAGCCCTCAGGGTGCGAGGCTGCTCACTCCTGGGCTGCCTGCTGCAACTGACCCGTCCATCTGGGCCAGGGCAGACCAGCGGCCATCTTCACATGTGGTCCTCGGCATCAGCAGTAACAGGGCTCAGGGCCCTGCAGGCGGGAAACCGCCTCGAGCCGCCTGAGCCCGGGAAGCAGCATTTCCAGGGGCCGAGCGCTTCCTAAGTCCTCCAGGTGATGATGGTTTGGCCATCACAGGTTCTTGTTGTGCTTCCCTTCTTTGTCAGCCGAGGCTGCTGTGGCCCCGGCTCACACGGCTCTGTCCCGGGTTAGCTTGCAGGCTCCTTGTCCTCCCCTGCAGTTACGCAAGCCGCTCAGACCCCTCCACAAATGAGGACTAACAACTTGTGGGTCCCCCCCTCCCCACCCCCATGCTCCCTGCCTTCTATAATTCCCGTCCACTGGGGTTCTTTATTGCTCTGGGCAGGATTGGAGAAGATAAGAGAATGATCTTATTAGATTTTATTTGGAGATCTTGAAAGCTACCAGAGGATGGTTTGAAATTACATTTGAAGGCTACCGTTTCCCTGAGAGTCCAAGCCGGGACCCTTCTACCCTCCCTTCTCCCCTTCCTTCCTCCCTCCCTCCCTCCCTCTGGGTACAAAGCCACCGTGGGCAGGAGGTGTGTGGGTCAAGTTTATTATGAGTGATGTTCCTGGCGCTTGACCATCAGTGATCAGCATGCCAAGTGTGTGTGTGTGTGTGTGTGTGTGTGTGTGTGTGTGTGTTGTGTATGTACACAGCTAGGGAGGGGGAGGGCTCTCTCACGGAGCTGTACCTAGCCCTTCTTTTATTAATGATATGGAGGTGATTTAGGCAACTATCAACATCATTCCATTTCTTATTGTGATAAAAACATACAGAACAAATCCGCCATGGCTGCTCCCAGCCCCGGGGAGGAGGTTTGCTGTCAGGGGCCATGGGCTCTCCCTCGTGGCTGGAGCCTGCAGCTCTGCACAGAGTTATTCTTGTTTTGTTCCATTTTGTTTTGAGATGGGGAGTCTCACTATGGTAGCCCAGGCTGGCTTAGAACTTCTTGATTTAAATGGTCCTCCTACCCCAGCCTCCCAAGCAGCTGGGACTACAGGGGCTAATAGCATTACTCAACAGGTTGAATGAATTGCGGCTCCCAAAACAAATGGCTGGCTGCCCTTGACCTCAGAACGTGGCCCTTACTTGGGAATAGGATCTTTGTGGATGTCATTTCACACCCTGGGATGAGACTTTCCTGGATTTGGACTACTCCTTACCTAAGGACAGGCGTCCTTAAAAGAGAAAGGAGGAGGCAGAGCTGAGAGCCAGAGGCAAGGGGTCGGGACAGCACAGGAAGGGGGAGTCAGGGCTGGGTTTGGGGCCCTGTGCTTCCGGCAACTGTGAGGAGAGAGGCACAGAACAAATCCGTTCCTCAGCCTCCAACAGGTGCCAGTCCTGGTGACACTCTGGACTTGTGGTCTCCAGAGTGTATTGATCTCCATTCTTTGAGGCTCCAACATCGTGGCCAATGGTAAGGGCAGCAGTAGCCAATCCTCTGTCCAAGTCTGCTGTCTCTATGGCAACAGCGGGTCCACACGTCTCAGGTGCCCCGCCCAGCCCATCCCTTCTCCCACCTGCCCCAGTCCAGGGCACCACAGGTGAGCGTAGAACAACCCAGTCAGCATCACCTTGGGCCAGGGCTGTCTGAGATGGAGTTCACAGACAGGATATCCACCGGGGATCAATGGCTGTGGGAGGGAGAGGGAGGAAGACGGCCGGGCAGAGATGACAAAGTGTTGGCCCATCCCCAGCAGAGCCGCAGGGCAGTGAGTCAGAAGGAGCTGGCCCGTGGGCCCCACTGAGATTGGATTTTGGATGAGGCTGCGTCCTGAAGAAGCACACAGGAGGACCAGCCACCCCCCCACCCCCCCAGGGCATCTGGGCCGTCTGTCTGGGAGACTATTACCTCAACATGGAGACAAATGCAGGACCTATTCTCAGAGCAGGTCACTAGCTCAGAGTTAGTGCTTAGCAGGATTAAAGAGGCGGGTCTCGGAGAGAAAGAAGCTCATTTTGAGACTAATCATGTGCCAGTGTCAGGCCCATTAGGACATTTCCTAAATAGCTTCTTGTTGACTCTTCATCACAACCACTCTGAAAGACATTTGTTACTTTTCCTCTCTCTCTCTCCTTTTTTTTTTTTTTTTTGATGGTGCTAGGGATGGAACCCAAGGCCTCCCACATCTGGGCAAACACTCAATCTACAACTGAGCCGCTCTCTGGCCTGAGCAGCCAGGATTTGAACTGCAAATTCAGGGTCTCGGTGATCTCACAGTCTTTGAAGAAGCCAGGAACACTGCCTCTCATGAACATGTATTCAATAATTCAGAGAGCAGAGAATCATAAATTAATGAGAGCTTAGCTATTATCTAAGAAAGGTAAATGTGTTTCCAGTCTTTTTACAACAACACAATTGCAGGCAAAAGCTAAACCAGTGATCACCTGGCAGCTGAGCAGAAAGCCCCTTGCTAAAAGGTTTCATTCTTCCCAGGGTGACATGGAGTGGGATAAGTAGTTGATCACAAATGTGTGACAGGAAAACAAAGCTGGCTTATTGGGGGGGGGATACACCTAGGAAAAAAGCTCTTAACAAACACTGGCTGTTTGCTGTGGGAGAATCCAGGTGCTGGAGTCAGAAAGCCACAGATTATTAAAATAATATTCTTTGTGTATAATTGCTAAAGTAAGACATGCTCATTTTACAAGAATACCAAACAGAAAATAGAAGAAAATGACAATTCTTTAGAGCACTACCACAGGGCTAACATTCTGGTGCCAAACCTTCTAGTCACCTCTCCCTCCCTCCCTCCCGCCTTCATTCCCTCCCTCCCTCGTACCAGTTCTGGGACTTGAACTCAGGGCTTAGGTACTGCCCTTGAGCTTTTCTGCTCAAGGCTGGTGTTCTACCACTTGAGCCACAACTCCACCTCCAGCTTTTTGGTAGGTTATTAGAAATAAGAGTATGACTCTTGGATGGTAAGCCACTCTTGCTGGCCTAATCCTTCTCTTTTGGATAAATAACTGTTGATATTTCTGCTCTGCTTATGTGAAATATGTTTTATATGCATCTATGTATAATTATATGCTTCATAGATTTCATTTTACCAATATGGACTATAAGATGCAGATTGGCTTTTGAAGAAATTGCAATGTTTTCTTTCTGATTAAGAAGCAACACATGTTCATGGAGAGACTTGGAAAAATAGAGAAAAATAGAAAAGAAGAAAATAAAAGTCTCATGCAAGGCACTTTTCCATAATATTGACTATTTTATAATTTGATGTTTAAAATGTTATTGCTAAAAACTCTTGAGTCAGAACCAGGCATTGGTGGCTCATGTCTGTAAACCTACCTACTCAGAAGGCTGAGATCTGAGGATCATTGTTCAAAGCCAACCTGGGCAGGAACATCCATGAGACTCTTATCTTCAATAAACCATTCAAGAAGTGGTGCTATAGCTCAAAGGAGTAGTATGTTAGCCTTGAGCAAAAAAGCTCAGAGACAGCGCCCAGGCCCTGAGTTCAAGTCCTACAACAGACAAAACAAACAGCAACAACTTCTTGAATAGACTCATGAGATTCCAGTTCTTGTTTGACAGTGCTGAGGACCGAACCCAGGACCTGTGCATGCTATTAGATGCTCTACCTCTGAACCACATCCTATTCCTACATTGGATCGGACACTTCTCTTTCTTTCTCTCTTTCTTTCTCTCTCTCTTTCTCTCTCTCTTTCTCTCTCTCTCTCTCTTTCTTTCTTTCTCTCTATTTCTCCCTCCCCGCTCTCCTTGAGATCAGGGATATACAACCAATTATCAGACAGGAAGGTAGATTTGGAATGAGGCTTCCTGGAGGCCTGTGGAGAGACAGGAATTAGCCAGGTGAAGATGTAGGTAGGAGTTCCAAGCAGAGGACATGGCTGGAGGTGGGAGGAAGCTTGGGGTTTTCACACAGCTGTGTGGAGGGAGCGTGATGTGGACTAATGCAGACTACAGATAAGTCCAGAAAAGCAGCCCCACAGGGGGTTTGCAGGCTCTGCGGAGATCTCACCCTGAGCCCAGTGAAAGCAGGCAAAAGATCTTCGACGTGCCGTGGCTGGCACTGTTCTTCAGGTAGATCAGCCTGGCTGCTGTGTGGATGTGGGGTAGGAGAGGACCGGATGGAAAGCATTTGCTTCGTTGGCAGGCTGGAGCCATGATTCAGGGCAAGACAGAGTAGCCCAGAGCAAGGTGTGGCAGGGTTTGGAAAGGAGTTGGACGTAAAATCTGTTAACAAGTGGAAGTGCGGCGATTCGGTGACTGGTTAGATGCTAGGTGGCAGAGAGGCTAGGAATGAAAGCTGAGCTTCCGGCCCCCCCAGCTGGATTCTGAGCTGAGCAAGGTAAGCGAGGCTGTGCCCACAAGCAAGGCCATGGGCTCTATCTGGGAGGAACAAGGGGAAAAGAAGTCCAGGAGAGAGACTCCAGGGAGCTACATGCAAGGGACGAGGAGCCCAGGGGGAGAGCGCCATCGTAGCCTTCCTCTTCCGGGGCTGGCCGGCGAGCTGTGGGCACAGAAGAGGAGGAGAGCCAGGTTGGCCTGTGAGCTTGTGGAGTGTTCGTCTAGGTGTGTCCAGCGGAGAGGAAGAGCCTGCAGACAGAGGCACCCATCCAAGACTGCAGATTCCACGAATAAATATATACCTACATAAATATAAATGTGTTTTATATATTTATAAAGATAAATAATATTTATAAATAAGATATAATGTAAGTGTAAGTGAATACCTAGAAGGGACTAAGGCCTTTCACAGCCATGGATTGAGCAGGCAGGTGGCGGTGACTACACCTCTAATCCTAGCTCCTCAAGAGGCTGAGGATCAGGGTTCAAAGCCTGGCACAAAAGTCTGTGACATTTCTATCTCCAATTAACCACCCCATAGCTGGAAATGGTGCTGTGGCTCTGGTGGCAGAACGCGAGCCTTGAACAAAAATGATAAAGCACAGAGCCCAGGCTTTTTAGTTCAAGCCCCAGAACCAGCTCAAAAAACAAAACCAAAGAATCTTATCTATCAACAGCCCTGGGTTCCCTGCAAAGCAGTTGCCTGAATGGCTATTTAGCTTCATGTAGGAAAGGTCTTTTAAGTGCCCGAGCAAGGACAGATACCATACAAGGCAAGATCTGAAGAACCAAGTACCTGCAAGTAAAAGATTTTTTTTTTTTGTCAGTTGTAGGGCCTTAACTCTGGGCCTGGGCACTGTCCCTCAGCTCTTCAGCTCAAGGCTAGCGCTCTACCACTTGAGCCACAGCGCCACTTCTGGCTTTTTCTGCTTATGTGGTGCTGAGGAATCGAACCCAGGGCCTCATGCATGGGAGGCAAGCACTCTACCACTGAGCCACCTTCCCAGCCCCCCCAAAATGTAATTTTATTTAAACATTTAGGGCTGAGCTTGTGCCTTTCAGTGGTATAGTGCTTGCCTAGCATGCTCAGGGCCTAGGGTTTGATATTCTTCCTCCTCCTCTTCCTCCACCTCTTTCTCCTCCTTCTCCTCAACAACAAAACTCACTGAACATCAAATAACAAATTAGGGAAAACAAAGCATTCAAAAGGTCAGTTTCTTAAGTATATAACTGATCATCAAGAAACAAACCCACCAATTAAAAGAATAACGGTTTCAGTATGAAAACAAGCTGAAGCCAGGAACTAGCAGCCTACAGAACAAATTAAAAAATATTTAAGAATGTCATAGGTCATTAATAATCACAACATTCACCTTAAAATGAGGTAACACCTTTCACTTACCAACTTGGTAATGAGTTTTGAAAGCTTTTAGAACACACTCCCCCTTGACCCAGAAATTCTATTTCTGGAGGTTTATATTGAAATAACCCAGGACGTACAAGACAGTTATAAATGCAAAAATGTTTATGTCAGTCTAACTTAATAGCAATGAAATTGAAAACAACAAAAACGATTACAGGAGCCAATAGAGAACAAATGTTTTCGTTCTTTTCGATTTTCTTCTTTCAAAGATAAATAGCCTTTGCAATTGAGAAAACAACACAAATGTTGCTTTTTTTTTGGGGGGGGGGGTCCGGTCGTGGGGCCTGAACTCTAGGCCTGGGCGCTGTCCCTCAGCATTTTAGCGCAAGGCTAGCGCTCTACCACTTGAGCCACAACACCACTTCCAGCTTTTTTCTTTTTGCTTATGTGGTGCTGAGGAATTGAACCCAGGGCCTCATGCATGCAAGGCAAGTGCTCTACCACTGAGCCACCTTCCCAGCCCCAATGTTGCTTTTTTTGAAAAGGGAAAAAAATCACCTTAACTACAAACATTCTTTTGGGGGGTTGCTACTGTTCAGAATTTTCCAGGGTTGCTGCTTTCCTTCTCCTCCTCCTCCTCCTCCTCCTCCTCCTCCTCCTCCTCCTCCTCCTCCTCTTCCTTTTCTTCTTCCTCAGGTCTGTCACCTATCATATTCTTCTGCCTTTACCAAAAATGTCCTTTGGATCTCTCTCAAGGAATGAACTCGCCTTCTCTGAAGCAATGTCCTTTAGACCTTCGGTATATGTAGCTTATCATGGCGCTGAGCACACGGAGGTGAATAAATAGTAGCAGTTGTTATTCTCATTTTCCTATTTGGTTTTATTTATTTCTGCAGTTGTCTGGCCAGATTGTGGAGACCAGATGGGTAAATTCTTGGACCAATGCTTTTGATTAAATACTAGCTCATTATTTCTAGGTAGGCAGTTTCTAGCCTCCCACTTTAAAATGCCAAGATTCCAGAACCCCCCAGAGGCACAGGAACACGGAGGGTGCAGATGCTTCAGCAACACCCTCCCTGTGGGGTGGACACCGCCCTCATTCCCCCCCAAACCCTACAGCGCCTGATCTTTCAGGTCAGTGCCTTGGGGCTGAGCTCTGCCCTGTTCTCTACCACCACCTAGGGGCAGGAGGGGGAAGTGTGGCCTCTCTCACCTCCTGGACAGAGAGGAGTGGATGACCACCAGTCTTGCTGGTGTGCAGCCTGGTCTGTCCTGGACAGCTGCGGTGCCCTCCCTTCTCTTGTGGGGTTCCCCCAAGGAACCAGAGGCAACAAAAATAATCAGCTGAGCGAAAGCCTAGTTCCTTTCTAAAAGGTCTAGACCATATTGCTAGGGGTGGGGGTGGGGAGAGAAAATAGAACTGGGGAAAGAGGGAGGGAGGGAGGGAGGGAGGGAGGGAGGACTCTCTTGGGCTTTTCTCAAAGCCTCCAGTGAAGCCCTGTGGTGTGGCTGCCCTCCCCACAGGCAGACTCTGGTCCTTGGGAAGGAAGATCCAGGTTGGAGAAAGCAGAGCGGTGGGATGTGTGCCGGGTCAGGACAGTAGCTATTTGCTGGAGGGCGCAGGGTTTCCACTTTGAACACCCAGGTGGATTTTTGGGAGCCCATGGACGTGTAGAATCTGGGGCTGCATTGAAGAGAGGGTATGGTGATTGATTAATGATGTCTGCTGTGGTTATGGGCTGGTGTGGGGGTGGGGGCTTGTGGTCATGTCCACCACAAATTTGCCCTAGGTAGCCTGGCAGTGTTCTTGAGTTGAGGTTTGTGAGTCAGAGCTGGTCTGGAAATGGTTTGAAATTGGTCTGCAACAAGGTAAGAATTAAAACAGGGAGTGCTTAGAATTTTTTTTTTTAAATTGCAGTTTGACAGAGTAATTTTCCATCTGTTGAATCTGATAGAACACTTGGGCTTTGATTTCACATGTTTTCTGTATTTTTCCTAGTAATTTGGTTTTTATTGTGCTTTACAAAGGCATCAATCCATGACAGATGGGGGGAGGGTAAATGGTCTTTCACTTGAGGTTTCAAGGAGCTCTTAGCCAAGACTGTAGGGAAGAGAGGAGAAAGGGACGTCTTCTGCTCCCACACAGATCACCGAAGCTCGTTAGAATAGCAAACAACAAGGTGGTGAGGTAGGTGTAGCTTCGATTTCTGCAAATATTTCCCAGGAAACAACAGCAGTGGGTGGCAGGTGAGGGGATTTAGAATGTAGGACTCTGGTTGCCTGCCTTTTCTTCAGAAAATGGTCAATAAATGAAACGATCCCCTTTGTGTTGTTTTGCCTTTTATCCTCGGAAGAAAGGCCGCTCGATGAGACACAGGTTTCCACAAAAGAGTTCAGAGTTGGAATCGTTTGGCTGCGCCTGTAGCTTCCCTTGGAGACAATGAAGAGAAAGCACACACCTGTTCCGTGGGGGCGGGCTTGACAAAACCCAGGATGGCCCAGCGCATGCTTCACACGGGGCAGAGGTATAAGCCCCCCTCCCACCGCCCCGGCTCCCTTCTGCTGTCTGATTCCATTGTAGACCTGGGCAATTTGGTTTCCACAGCAGACTGAAAAGTCTGGGGCATGACAATTCCCAGTGAATTATTTATATCCAAGTCATAAAATAAAACGCTGGGACAGGGAAACGCAGAGGGAAGCTGAGGGCTCAGCATTAGACTGTAATGGTGCAGGCAGACGATCCACAGGCCGTGGGGGGGGGGGGGGCGCAGCAGCCCTCCGCTCACCCGGGGGCTCTTTTGGCTCCATCACAAGCAGGAACTGGCAGCTCTGCAGCGGGAACGTGCACAGCTGCTTCTGGCAGCTGGTTCTTCAGTCCAGTGGTGTGGGGCGAGGCCTGGCGGGAGCCACAGGTGCGGGCAGTAATGCGATCAGACGAACCTGGGTTCAAATCCTGGATCCAGGGCTGGGGATGCGGCTCCGTGGTGGAGCGCTTGCCTGGAGTGTGTGAGGGCCTGAGTTCTACTCCTACCACTTCTCCTGTTTCCCCAAACAACACCAATACCACAACAGCAACACAAACAAGTAAAGCCCTCTCAAGCCATTGCTTGTAAACCGTGGCCCTCGGGGGAAGTTACCACCCTGTTCTGCCTCAAAGTGTCTTTATTTTTAGCAAGGTGGTATTGATTCTTCTAGCCCACACAGGGTCTAAGGCGATGAATCCTGCGTCTCTTGGGCCATCCCATGGCTCCAAAGGTGGCTGAGCTGTGTCAGGCATGAGAGGCCCGTCTGGCCAGCTCTCCTGTGCTCATTCTATTTTTTTTTTGTAGCATCAGGGATGGAACCCAGGGCCTCATGCCTGCTAGGCAAATGCTCTGCTTCTTGAGCCATGTTCCCAGCACTCTCTCTCTCTCTCTCATTTTTAGATGGGAAAACTGAAGGCCAGGAAGTAAGCAAAAAATCCTCTGATTTTTGGCAGGTTTCTTGGTCTGCCAGCAAGCTAATAAATAAACATAATCCCAAAGCTGTTTGTCACGCAAGTTTAAAAGCCCTCCGAAGCAAGCGTGGTCTTGGCTGACTTCCACACAGGGGGTGGAGGGGACGGAGGCCGGGACCCTGGCTCCCTAGGACACTAATGCCTTGTGGCAAGACATCATTGTAAGGGGAGACGGTTTCGGCCACAAATCATTGACATACAGGAAGAAAAGGTTCACGCTGGCTCCGGGCGTGGGAGGTGTCTCTTGGGCTTGGGAACTTGGCCTGCCTGCTGTCTGGGGCGTGCGAAGAGGCAGCACATGATGGTAGGTGTGTGTGGAGATGACAATGCTTGCTTCAAGTCAGCCAGATATGGGAGAAAAGAAGGGGTCAGGCCAGCCAGGGGCCAGGCACCCCTTCCAGGACATGCCCTGTGACCTCACTTCCTCCCGCGAGGCCCCGCCTCCTAAGCACGGCACCACCTCCCAACACAGCCAGCAGGACTCCGCGAGGAGCCTGGCCTTCTAGACAGTCCCCCGCGGTGCTTGGGCCCTGCTCAGCAAAGGACAGGGCTATGGGCGAGTGTTTGACCACACGTCTACAGCGCTTTGGGCCCGGGTGACACTCCCATGCGACCTCTCCAACAAAGGCGTGAGCTGCATTTCTTACCGTGAGGGCAGCAGCGTGGCAGGGCCTGGCTCCCGGGGCTTCTCCAGCTGTGGCGGGGTGAGGCCGTCCAGAGGTGAGGCGGGATGCTCCGCCTATGTAAGTAGAGAGAATGGACGGCTGTTGTGCTGGGGGGGTGCGTTGTCTGAGCACTGCCCGTCCGCTGCTGTCCCGTCCTGCTAACTGAGTACAGCATGCGGCCCAGACTACGGATGTCGGAGTGACCTAGATCCTTCTGTGCTTCACATTCCTGAGCGTGCGGTTAGGAGAGGTCGTGTGATCTACTTCATGAGACTAGTTCTGGTCACGTGGCCTTGTAGACTGGTGGGGCAGTGTTCTCGGTCTAAACGCCCCCTTCCTTGGCCCTTCTGCCTGGAATGCACCTTCCGCCCAGGACGCTTGCTATTATTCCCAGCGTGAGACCGCTTTACAACCCAGGCCTGGCGAGATGCAAAGCGCACACCTGAAAGCTGGGGAAGGAGTGATGCCTGAGTTTCATACACAGTGATTTGAGTGTGTGTGTGTGTGTGTGTGTGCGCGCCCGCGCACCAGGACTGGGACTTGAACTCAGGGCCTCACACTCTCACTTTGGCTTCTCCACTCAAGGTTGGTGCTTTACCAGTTGGGCCACAGCTCCATTTCAGCTTTTTGCTAGTAAATTGGAGATAAAAGTCTCCCAGAATTTTCTCCTCAGGGTTGGCTCAGAACAATGAGCCTCAGATCTCAGCCTCTTGAAGAAAGCTTGGATTATAGGCATGAACCACCAGCACCTGGCTCATAAAAGAATTTTCGAAAGATGAAATCTAGGTGGTCTCTTAAAGGACTGGCTTCCTCTCTCTCTTTCTCCCTCCCCCCTCTCTCTTTCTCTCTCTCTCTCTCCCTATCTCTTTCTTTTTGTTAGTCGTGGGGCTTGAACTCTGGGCCTGGTTGCTGTCCCTCAGCTCTTCAGCTCAAGGCTCTACTACTTGAGCTACAGCGCCACTTCTGGTTTTCTGGTGGTTCATTGGAGATAAGAGTCTCATGGACTTTCCTGCCCGGGTTGGCTTTGAACCGCGATCCTCAGATCTCAGCCTCCTGAGTAGCTAGGATGACAGGCGTGAGCCACCAGCACCTGGCTCTTTTTTTCTTTTTTTTAAATGTTGGTGTTGGACATCCAACCCAGAGCCTCATGTACCCTAGGCAAGTGCTGTCCCACTCGGCTGCATTCCGGGACCAAAGCCTTGCCTGTCAGCCTGCTAGCTGGCTAGTTCCCGACCAAATAAGCCCACGGGGCCACCATGAGCTAGAAACCCGCCACAGCATCCTGCTGCGCACTAGCCGATTCTCTAGCTCTGAACCCTAGGGGAGACATCTTGTTAGTTGGCAGGGTGAGAAGGAACTTGCGATCCTTCGTTGTCAGCGTGTTCGTTAGTGAAAGGCTGGGCACCGAAGCCGCTCCTGGCGTTTTGCTGTACTCCGGAGCGGTGCTCACTCCGCGGGCAGCCCCCCTGGGCTGCGTTAGGAGCAGGCCGGCGGCGAGCGGCCTGGAAAGCGCTTGTCTTGTCTTCCTGGCGGGCTGGGCCTAAGTTGTTCCTGTCCTCACATGATGGAAAGAGACCTCTTGTCCTCCCGACCTTGCCTTCAGAGGCTGGGAGATCAGACAGGGAGGAGGGCAGTGCGGGTCTCTGGGAGTCTGTGGATGGAGGACAGGAGCTCTGTTATGCCCTGAGGTGGAGGATAAAATAAGAACTAGCAACAATAGCGCTCTTTAGAACGAAGGCCTGCCAGCTGGTTCAAATGTCACCAGGGTTCTTTTTGTTTTTTAAGGGTAGGGAATGAAAGGGCCGCACTTGTAAGTCATTTCTGCATGAATCCTTTGCAACAGAAGGTTGATCTCCGCTGATTCCCCGGGGCAAATTAAAACCGCAGAAAGCTCTGGCGACCAACCAAAGTCAGGACAACCTCTGGCTCAGGGCGCCCTTCAGAGCTGAGCGTGTTCATTAGTGGCTCTGTGGCCGGGCGGCCGCTTCCAGGCCTGTCCCTTTCACCGCGGCAGAGCGGGAACCTGCGGTGACGAATGTGAGGCCGGGAGAGCAGCGTCCCCCGCGTCCCCTGGGTTCAGCGGGGACCGTGCTTACAGCCATAAGTAGAGGGAGAAGTTTTCTTTCTTTCTTGAAAAGCTAAAGTAGGTAGTGACAGAGGAGGCTCGGCTGCACAAAACAGACTGAGGTTAGACGCTAGAGATGAGTTCAGACTCCAGCCGCGCTGCTGGCTAGCAGCGTGACCTCGGGACTTGTCTGGTCAATTTGAGAGGTCCGGAGTACCACCGGCTCGTGGTGAGGACGAGATGGAGATAAGACATGCTCCTCCATCATGGCACCTTTATGTGGGGAGGGTGGAATCAGGGCCTCGATTTACTAACGGAGCCACAACGTGCTCCATCCTGGAGCTACATCTCCGTTTCCAATTGCTCCCCACTTTGACTCTGCCAAGTGAACTTGGTGCTTGGCGGGCCCGCCTATCTCCTGAGGTCAGGATGTTCCATCAACCGGGCTGCAGACCCGGCGTCCTGGGAGGCGGTTCTCTGGGGTCATGGTAAGGAACCGAGCTGGGGGCTGCTGCCGGGTCCTCAAGGCCGTCCTGTGGGCCTCTCGTGCTGGGGTCAGGGCGGCCTGGCTTTCGTCGACAGCGCTGAGAAGCTGCAGGTGTGGGCCGAGGCGCGCTCAGCCCTTGGCAGCTGCTTTGGAGAGCGGCCAGCAGGAGAGGGAAGCGTCTGCTTTTGTCTGCCCGCAGCCGGGGCAGCTGGGAGCGGGGTGCTATCCTGAGGACACCCTGTGTGTCCTGGTGGTGCCCCCGCCCCCCTTGGGCTGGCAATCCAGAGTCTATTCTATCTCTAGCTTTATCCCCTGCCCCTTCCCGTCCGTGATGACATGGGTCATTTGAGTACCTGCCATTGTTTCTCGTATCTTGGCCATGGGGTTGAATGTACCCAGCTTTGCATCCAAGGACACCCGCTTATTCGCTGAGGCTACACGACTTTGACCCAAAGCAGGCATCTCCAAACGTGCTGTCCCCCAGTGTTTGTATGGGGTCGGCTCTGAGACACCCCTGGACAGATACCAGCTCATCACCAGATGACGGCTCCTACCTCCTACCATAGACACGCTCTGCCACGGGCTCTTGCATGGTGCTGTTTAGGGAACAGCTGCCATCCGGTTAAGTCCCGGCGTGTTCAGTGGCAGGCGATGCTGGTCTGCGGGCCGTCTTCTGCCTGTGCTTGGCTGAGCACAGGCACAGAACCCGTGGCCAGAGGGCCGGCTGTCTCACAGCCAGGGTGAGTTTGAATTGCTCAGTGTCCAGGTCGCGCCCTCCCGTGAACATGCTGGGGAATGGGCAGCCCTGGCATCGCAGGGGGATCTGCCCACTCACCCACCCATCAGCTGGGTTTGCTCACCACATTTCTATCGAGGACCTGCCACAGGCTGCACCAGTGCCAGGCAGCGGGAGCTGGCCTGGAACAACACAATCCCATCACCAGGAGAGCAGCCAGGACACGGGGATTCCTCTGGCCAATGACAGGACACCTTGAGGTGTTTGTGGTGTAAAAGCCACAGCCGGCAGACCCTAACCACATTGGCACACAGTGTCCTGAATCTGTGGAAGACCCGTTCCAGGATCCCTCCTCATTCCAGAACATGTGGTGTCAGAACCCGAGAGAGTTTATACATGCACACTCACACACACATGCACACGCACACATACGCACGCACACACATGCACGCACACTTGTGATAGTTTAATTCACAAACTGGGCACAGGATGAGTTAAGCAAGAGCCATACAAATGCAATGATTTTTTTTTTTACAATATACTCTAATGAAGTAGTTACTGGCTTCCATTTAATACATACTTTTCAGACCATGGCTTTGACTGCAAGAGAAAGGGAGCCTGGAGGATAGGGGAGCACTGTGATCTCAACCAAGAGAGGAGCGGGAAGCATGGTGTGCTTTAAGTGAGGGTCCCTCTTCCTCACCCGAGGGACCAGGCCGGTGTCTGCGGTGCTGAGGTTGGAGGGGTGAGCGAGGTGTGCCCCAGGCAGCCAGGAGCAGGTGTATTCATGGAGTGATCCGGGCTCAGTCCAGCCATCCTCTGAACCAGTGTGGTCTCCACCCAGTGGCAGCGTGATCTGAAGCACACACAGCCATTCCCACTCAGCCCTCCGTCAACAGTCCTTCCAGAGCCACCTCTCCCTGCTTGGATCTACCGACACCTCGCCCGGCGCCGCGCCCAGGAACTCAGAGGCTTTGGCTGTCTCGCTAGCCTCTTGGGTGCTGGCGATTGATCTCATACTGTGCTCACACCCTGCCAGGTCTTCTTTAGTGTGTCCGTGTCCCCTCTGGGGCTATTCTTGGTCTGTCCATCCATCCGTCTGTCTGTCTGTCCCTCCCTCTATTTCTGGGTTGGAGAGAGCTATTGTACTCATCACTGATGACAAATGCCACTGCCTCTCCCGCCCACTCTCACCCTGATCTATGCTCCTGTGCGACCTCGTTTCTATTTTAGTTAGCGAAGGCGGGGCACTTGGTGTGATTTCCCCAGGACAGGCAGCAGGATGCGGCGGCGGTGACAAGTTTCAGTGTGCTGAAGATTTCTCTTCACTTTTTATTTATTTTTTACTTTTTGTCAGTCATGGGGCTTGAACTCAGGGCCGGGGTGCTGTCCCTAAGTTCTTCAGCTCCAGCCTAATGCTCCATCACTTTGAGCCACAGCGCCACTTGCCGTTTTCTGGTGGTTAATTGGAGATAAGAGTCTCGTGGCAACTTTCCTGCCTGGGGCTGGCTTCCAACCGCAATCCTCAGATCTTAGCCTCCGGAAGTAGCCAGGATGACAGGTGTGAGCCACTGGCGCACGGCTCTCTTTACTTTTTGGATAACAATGTCCCACGAAATTCATCTATCCTGTAGTTACCCAGTTATAGGGTATGGTTCAGTCGCAGTATTGTCTTCACCGAGTTTTGCAGCCGTCTCCACTCTCTAATTCTGGAACATTTTTATATCATCATGAAAAGAAACCTGTGCCCTCGCTGTTTCCTGTCTGGTGCAGCCGCTGCCCAACTTTCTGTCCCCCTTGGTCTTTCCTGGGCATCGCACACAAATAGAATCATACATGCAGCCTTTTGTATTTGGATTCTTTCATTTAGTATAATATTTTCAGGGTTTATAGGGATGCGTTGCAGCGTGGATAGTAGTTCTTTTTTTAATTGCTGAATAATATTCTCTTGTATGGATATGCCACATTTTTATTTATACATGTGCCAGCTAATGAACATTTGGTTGGTCTTTCTTACTTTTGGGTGATTGTAGGTTTCATCCTCCTCCTCCTCCTCCTCCTCCTCCTCCTCCTCCTCCTCCTCCCCTTTTTGTTTCTTTTCTTTCTTTCTTTTGTTGGTGGTAATGGGGTTTGAACTCGGGGCCTTGTGCTTGCTAGGCAGGGGATCTACCACTTAACCACGCCCCCAGCTCCATGTTCCCCTACGCAGGACCTAGGCTGCCTCAGTTCTATGGTTCCACCTCCTCCACACAGACTGGGTCTTCACCATGGCCGGGGAAGAGGGAGGTGGGAATCACGTGTGCACCGGCGTGCTCAGGCTTGGAGCGTGGCCTCTGCCTGTCACCTGCCAGCCAGCACCAGCCACAGCCTTGTCACCAGGAGCCACACAGCCCTGCGTCACCAGGAGAGACAGCGTGTGTGGCTTCTCCACATATGCTCAGAGGAGGAAAAGGAGAGCCAGATACAGTGCCATACCCAAGCCAATCTTCCCGGGCGGGTCGATCGCTGGCAGCCCTGTAAGCCATTATTCAAATATTTGTTGGTTAGACGAGCACTTGGAGGAGAGCATGAATTTGTTGGGTATTAGGAATGCAAACAAACAGGACTCTTGGCGGTGCTGTGTCTTTCTGCTGTCCAAGCAGAACAGCTCTGGACTCAAACCTCATCTCCACGTTAGCAGGGGGGGAGTCCTGGGCTCGTGGGAGTACTCCTCTCTCGGGAGAGTCAGAGAGCACGCCTCTCGGGCGTCTTCCCATGCCACCTGAGCAGGTCCCCAAACCGCCCTTTGCAGCCAAGGAATTCTGAGCACAGTGCAGGAGAGGTGGCCAGTGGCCCGCCTGGGTCCATTCTCCACGGCGTATGGCACGGCTGGAGCTGGCCAGGCCGCCAGGCCAGTCCTTCCCCGACCCCAGTCATGGGGCCCCAGTGTTAGTTGGGAATAACGAGGTTCACCCTGGAAAAGCATGTGTGCCGGTCATCCTTGAAGAGTGGCCAAAAGAAGATGCCCGTGCGCACCGGCCTCTCCCTTTCCCTCTACCTGGAATGTGGACGTGATGGCTGGACGGGGTGTCAGGAGGGAGGGTGGGGTGTAGGGGTGAAAGGGACATGGGGGGCAGGGGTGGCCGGCCAGGCCTGCTGAGCCTGCTCCGTGTTGTGTGACCCCCAGGAGTTAGGCTTTGTGTGCCCATCCTTGGCTCATCTTTATGAGGTATGTACCAGCACGAACACAGCCATCCTTTTCCAAGGGTCCTGCTACCAACAGCAAGGTGGGGGGACAGGGACGCGGGGGGACTTGGTATCCCATAAACCTCATGCTTTGTTCACCCTTGTCATTTGCTGTGGCTCCTTGGAAAAGTCATCTGACTTCTGAGTTTTAGTTCCTCTTAGGAGTAAAATGACCCAGGGCAAGCTGAAGATCGGGTAAGGCTGTGTGTTCAAGTTGTACATCTTATTTAGCTGTATTTAATGAAATATAACACAAGTATTTGCTAATAGTAGAAAAACTGGAAGGCACTGAGAAATAAGAAGAAAAGTGAACATCCATTGTGGTGGAGACACCTTGGCTCGCTAACCCGATGCCTGCCCGCCTCCCGATTTTCCCCGCCTCCCTTGCAGCTAAGGGGGTCATGGGACCAGGGTTGGCCAATGGGGTGACAGAATAAGGCCTTTGCTTTTGCAGCTCACTGGAGCAGGCAAAGGCGATCCCATCTCTTCTCTGACTTGCTGGAGAGGCAGAGCCCACCCAAGAGGATGCCAGGGGACACTGGCCCGAGGGATGTCCCTGAGCGGTGTCCTTGTGGAGCTGAGCCGATGCCAGCAGCTGCCCTCCACAGAGGCTTCCTTTGGTGAGCAGCATGGTGCCTGGTTATTTTCACTGGAAGGATTCTCTGCACCTTGCACACAGTCACTGTGTTAACACACTCCGTCATCCCCGGGCCCCCAGTGCCAACACCTCTGCCGATCTTTTCAGAGCTTTCTCAAGATGCACGCAGGCAGGAAAGTATTTTGAATTATTAAGAGGTTATTTCCTCTTAACACCCATTTATCTTGTGTCTGTTGTTTTTTCACTCGGAACTTTTATAGGAACTATCTAGAAGGAAAAAAAAAGGGGGAGAAAGAGAAGCCACGTTCTCACCTGCTCCTCGGAGAAATCTATTGCACAAAGCTTGGAAGCCGTTATGGTTTGGATCTGAAATGTCCCTGCAGGCTCCTGTGTGCGGGCTTGATCCCCAGTTGGAGGCACCATTGTGGGAGGTGCTGGAAATGCGGGTTGGCAAGGCCTCCTTGGAAGAAGGAAGCCTCTGGAGGCCAGGCCTCCGGCTAAATTACAGCCTGGCTCCTTTGCACCTTGGGCTCTCTGCTTCCTGGCCACCATGAGAGGAACAGCTCCGCATCCCTGCCACAGGGCCCTGCCCGGCCTTAGACCCACAGCGACGGAGCCAGATGACTGAGGTCTGAAATTCCAAAGCTGTCCTTCAAGTCTCTCAAGTGCTGGCTGTGGACAAGTGTTTGTCTGAGTAATGCAGAAGACACAGTAATCTTGATCTCCCCCCGCCCCCAGCTGAGAGGTTCTGGATGGATTTGCCACAATCTGACTTTGAAGATTCAAAGATAAACCTCCAAGGGAGGAAGAAGAAGACGGAAGAAGAAAAGGGAGTTGGAATGTGGAGAGGAGAGTGGGGTTTGAAGTGGTGAGGCCCAACCAGTGTGTGGCCGGGTTCCCCGAGGGCTTGGGTCTCTGTTACAAAATGGTTACAAAATGGCTGCTACAGCACCAGCCATGACATCCTTCTTTAAGGCAGAATGAAGAGATAAGAAGCCGTACTTTTTACCAGAAAAGCAGACCTTTGTTTCAGCCTTCATACTCAGACTAGATCACATGTCTGCCCTTCTCTAGAGAAGATTACAGACATAAATATTCCACCTTTTCAGATTATTTTAATGAAGGCAGTTGTGGGGAGGTGTGTGGGAGGAGGGTTTGGGCTAGTCGGTCTGCCACATAGGGCCCAAGTTTCTAAGCGTCTAGAAGGTGTTGATCTACAGAGACGACGTATCTGAAAGAGCTTCATTCACCAAAGAAGCTCGGTGTGAGCGTGAGGTATAGAATTTCTGGGAGCAGCGCTGCGTTCTCTCTGCAGGTGGGATATGGGGCATTGTCGCTAGCCCCGGCGGCTCTCAGGGGAGCACTGTGAGTACAGAGAGAGTCTTCCCACACGCCGGCCCGCCCCAGTGTTGGTCAGACCCTGTTCCAACATGCAGTCTCAGCCCTGCGTGCACGCCGGGCTGCGGGCCTCACTCACGCTTCCTCCGCGTCTGGCCCCAGCCTTCCGGTTCCTTCCTGCGGGATGTGCGTGGCAGGTGCGTGGCAGGTGGTGGTGAGGCCAGGCTGGCCAGTCCTGGTGGGTGCAGGTCACCGCCTGGGCC
Organism: Dipodomys spectabilis; assembly: GCF_019054845.1. NCBI lineage: Eukaryota > Metazoa > Chordata > Mammalia > Rodentia > Heteromyidae > Dipodomys > Dipodomys spectabilis. The sequence continues at coordinate 42,109,800 of NW_024870731.1, forward strand.
TGGTGAGCGAGTGGACTGACGGACTCTGCAGCGGACACTGGCCTGTGTCGGCACGGGAGGCGAGTGCAGCTGCGAACCCGCCACCGACCAGCCGCGGCCTCCTGTGCCTCATAGATCCCCGTCCCCGCCCAGGCGGAGCTCCGAGAACGTGGATATACTGGGCAGTCAACCCCCATCCTGTTTCCTTCCCATGTGCAAGTGTGCACACACAAGCCAGACGTGTTTGCACAGGCACACACAAGCCTGCACATCCCATGCGTAACCACGTGCACGGATGAGCGTGCACACACACGACCGTGCACATACATGAGCATGCGTGTCTTCCATGCATGCACAGGTGAGCACACACACATCCTTCCATAAGGTGTGAAAGGGAAGGGATTGTAAACTCCCAAGGGCGATGCCCATGCGCCTTGTTTGATGGATAAATTGATATTAGGCCAGACATCAGTGGCTCACGCCTGTCATCCTAGCTACTCAGAAGGCTGAGATCTGAGGATCACGGTTCAAAGCCAGCCCAGGCAGGAAAGTTCATGAGACTCTTATCTCCAATGAACCACCAGAAAACCGGAAGTGGAGGTAGGGCACACCATCTTTGAGTGAAAAAGCTCAGGGGCGGCGCCCAGGCCCCGAGTTCAAGCCCTAGTACCTGCACACGCGCGTGCACGCACACACACACATACACACACACAGAAAATTGATATTTAGGAGTGAATTGTTCTAGGCTCCTATGGAATGGATTAGACTTAGAAGTATGTGCTCTTCACTCAAGAGAGAAGGAAAAAAAATTGATCATAACCAAGATATTCAAGGCCATTCCTTCCTTCTTTCCCTTTCTCCCTCCCTCCCCACTCCTTTTGTTTCTTCTTTTCTTCTCTCCCTTCTATCCTTCTCTCTTACCTCCCCTTCCTCCCTACTTCCCTCCCTTTGTTGATTGCCTCCCTTCCTCCTTTCTTTCCCTCCCTCCCTTCTTTCCTTCCTCCCTTCCTTGCTTCCTTCCTTCCTTCCTGCCTCCTTCCTTCCCTCCCTTAATTCCCTCCCTCCCTCCCTCCCTCCCTCCTTCCCTTCCTTCCTTCCTGCCTCCTTCCCTCCCTCCCTTAGTTTCCTCCCTCCCTCCCTTCCCTCTCTTCCCTCCCTTCCCTTCTTTCCTGCCTGCCTCCCTCCCTTCCTTCCCTCCCTTCCCTCCCTTAGTTCCCTCCCTCCCTCCTTCCCTCCCTTCCCTTCTTTCCTGCCTGCCTGCCTCCCTCCCTCCCTCCTTCCCTCCCTTCCCTTCTTTCCTGCCTGCCTGCCTCCCTCCCTCCCTTCCCTCTCTTCCCTCCCTCCCTCCCTCCCTCCCTCCCTTCTTTTTTTGAGGAAAGGTCTTGCTATGTCACTCAGGCTAGCCTAAATGTGTGATTCTCCTGACTCAGTCTCTGGAGTAGCTGAGACTACAGGTGTACTCCGCTGTACCTGCCAACAAGAGAGGACTCCATATGTTTTTGCCGTGAAGAAATGATAAGATTTATAAATATATGTTGTATCATTCTGTTCTATTCTATATATGGTACTGCGGTTTGAATTCAGGGCTTCATGTCTCTGGGCTCCTCCTGTTTACGCTTCCTGCCAGGTCTCGGACAACAGGTCTGTGCCACACTCAGGTACGGCAAGGGTCTTGTGCACTTTTTCACATTTGCACACGCAGTGCACTTTTTCATGTTTGCACACGCCGGCCTGGAACCGCGATCCTCTTGGTTGTAGCCGGGTGAACTGCTGGCACTTGGCACATAACATTTCCACACCTTTATGTATCTGCTAAGTAGATTTGAAGGAAAAGTAAATAGAAACAGATGGAATGACCATTATGCACCATCCCCTTCCGAAGGGCACAGCATTCTGGTGCCTTTTCTCCTTTAGCTCCCCAGCTAGCTTTTGAGGTCTCTATCCTAGTAAGACTGGCAGCCACAAAGCTTGTTTGGAATCGCTAAGCTGGCAAGTGGTAGAGCCAGGATTTTAACTTTTGTTTTCATGTGATTTTCGGTGCTGGGGATGGACCCCTGGGCCTTTGTACGTGCTAGGCATGTGCTCTGTCATTGTGCCTCCTCCCAGCCCCGGAGCCGGGGTTCCAGGGTGACGGAGGAGGGTGACGGAGGAGGGTTTTGGTTCTGTCTCGTCTCTGCGCGGCCCTCGGGAAGGTCACATCTAAGTTGCTGTGATGTTATTTTTTTTTCCAACTCCCAAGCAGTGCTTCCCTTATGAGAGAGGCTTCATTAGAGGAATGAAAACACGGACTTGTCCCTGTCCCCAAAGACCTCTGGCCTGGAATGAGAGCCGCCCTCCCCCCCAGCAGCTGCTAGCACGGGGCTGTACCCGGGGATGGGGTCCTCAAGCAGGCAATGAGGTTGACATGAGGTCATTGTCACACCAGCGTGGCAGCATCCTTACAGAAGAGGACACGTGGACACACACGCAGAGCGACGCCGGACAAGACGCAGGGTGGAGCGGCCTTCCCTGAGCCCACGAGAGGCCGAAGGCCCTGCGGCAGGCTCCTGGGGCTTGAACTTGCAGCCTCCAGGCCTGTGAGAGCGTGAGAATCTCCTGGCAGCCCGCACAGCTGGCCTGGCATGCTGGAGGAAGAATCTCTTGTGTGGATTTAAAACAAGAAACAGGCCGGGCGCCGGCAGCTCACACCTGCCATCCCAGCTACTCAGGAGGCTGAGGTCTGAGGATCATGGTTGAAAGCCAGCCCAGGCAGGAAAGTCTGTGAGGCTCTCCTCTCCAATGAACCATCAGAAAACCAGGAGTGGCGCTGTGGCTCAAGTGGCAGAGCGCTCGCCTGAGCTGAAGAGCCGAGGGACAGCGCCCAGGTCCAGAGTTCAAACCCCACGACCCACAAAACGGAACAAAGCAAAACACGAAGAAACAGAACCAACTCCGCGCAGAGGCCACCACCCCGAAGAGGCCCAGGCTCCGTTCTGCTCCCGCTGACCGCCAGGCCCGGCCCCCTTCCTCCACCCAGACACGGCCCGCATGTCGTTTGAAATGTCCCCGAGGTCCCGCAGCGCGCCTTGAGCAAAGCGGGTGGGGAAATGCAAGCAGGTGCGCCCAGCGCTGAGAAACAGAACCTGCTGTGCCGATGACAGGGTGGCGGGGGGGGGGGGGGGGGGGGGGGGCTCTGCTCCGCCAGCTGTGTTCAGAGGAGCCAAGGCAGGAGCAGGGGGCGGGGCGGGGGGAGCCTGGCTCCACTCCTCACCCCTGTGTGCTGGGCTCTGCCCCTCGCTCCCTTGGCAAAGTAGGCCCAGGTGGGGGGCGGGGGAGGGGGCACCAGCCCGGCCCAGATTGGGACGCCATCTGTAATCGTAGACCTTAAAGTTCATCTTGTCTCCATTCCTCGTCTTTGCAGATGGTGAAGTTATGTGCAGAGGGAAGGAAGACACTTTCCTCAGGACGCTGCAGTGCAGGGGACAGCAGGGGACAGCAGGCCGGCTCCTTGCCTGGTGCTCTGCATTTTCCGTCAGCGCCTCTGCGGTTTCTGAAGCGGACGTCTAGATGTCCACATTCTGCTCTGTCCTGCACTGCTCCCCTCCACAAGGAGACCCCAGGGGACTGGCTAACATCTCCCTCTCGGGTTCTGGATGGTGTGGTGGAGCGCAGCACAGTAGTCCCGGCCGCAGGATAGAGGGTGAATTAGTGGAACCCCTGGGTTGTGCGGTGCACAGGCTGGAGCCCTTTCCAGAGCGCTGAGGGTGCACGTCTGTCTGTCCGCGCGGGGAGCGCAGGGCATGCTGGCGGAGGTGATGGCCAGTGTGCTCAGAAGACTGTCCTTGCAGGCGGGGAGGAGGCCGGCGGGGAGGAGGCTGGCAGGGCGGAGGCCGGCGGGGAGGAGGCCGGCGGGGAGGAGGCCGGCAGGGCAGAGGCTGGCAGGGCGGAGGCCGCATGAGATGGAAGGCAACACACGCGGTACAGACAACCTGCAAAACACAGCGGAACACACACAGCAACAAAGTATCAACCCCACCTCCCAGAAATAGCCTCTCTTGACATATGGCGTATGTTTTTGTTTTTTTCCCCTTCTGCTATTTTCTCTTGTGAACACGCTGGGAACATTATCCCATGCCAGTAAGTTTCTAGAGAGACCCAATGCGAGTAATTACGAATATGGATGCGTTGGGGGGGGGGGGTCTGGTGGCTCACACCTGTAATCCTAGCGACGTGAGGCAGAGATTGGGAGGAACAGTGTTTGAGGCCAGTGTGGGCAAGACTCCATTTCAACCAACAAGCCAGGTGTGGTAGTATGTACCTATGGTCCCTACTTGGAAGGCCCGAGGTAGAACTACTACAATCTGAGGCTCGATTCTGGCAAAAAACCAGAACCAAAGGAGACCTGGCGCGCTAACTCGAGGGGTAGAGCGTTGCCTAAGCCCTGGGTTCAAGTGCCATATTTTTCCCTACCTCCTCCTCCTCTACCCCTGGAAAAAAACAAAACAAAACACAGACACTGTATCTGGATGCATGGTCTCCAGTGTCAGTCTGTCTACCAGCTGTGTGTCAGTCTACCAGCTGTGTGCCAGGCTACCAGCTGTGTGATTTTGGGCAAGACAGCCTTTCTGTGCCTCAGTTTGTGCCTGTAATCTGGGCAGCGATTACCACTCCCTGTGTATCGGAGCTGAGCACCGAGTGGGTGGGCATCTGGAGGAGCATTCGGGGCGCCATTGTCCACCATTTGCTTAGCTGCCTCCTGCCCCTGCTTTTTGGGGGTATAAGTCTAGAGCTCAGGGCCTCACCTTGCCAGGCAAGTGCTCTACTGCTGAGCTACACCTCCAGTCCTTTTTTGTGCTACATATTTTTTTTGGGGGGGGGAGTCTAGTCGTGGGGCCTGAACTCTGCCTGGGCACTGTCCCGCAGCTCTTCAGCTCAAGGCTAGCGCTCTACCACTTGAGCCACAGTGCCACTCCGGCTTTTTTTTTCTACTTATGTGGTGCTGAGGAATCGAACCCAGGGCCTGGAGCATGCAAGGCAAGCGCTCTACCACTGAGCCACCTTCCCGGCCCTGGTCTATATATTTCTGACACAGAATCTTCTTGCACAGATCTTTGCCTGGGCCACAGTTGGCCCAGTTTTCCTGATTCTCACGGCCGCTGGGATGGCAGGTGCACACTACCACATCCGTCTTCTTTCTGCTGAGACGGAGTCTCTCAGACTTTTCTAATTCAGGCCAGCCTCGACCCATGACCTGCCAATCTCAGCCTCCTAAGTAGCCGGCATTACAGGCATGAGTCACTGATGCCTGGCTCAGCTGCTACCACCTGCTGGATTGTTGAAGTGATCCCTAGATTCCCCCTGTTCTAGAGGAGTCTTCTCATGGTTACCGTATGGAAACACATTCCTAGAAATGGGACGGCTGGTTCATAAATGCTATATGTGGCAATTGTCCGGAGTGCCCACCAATTTACGTTCTAACCGCTTTTGAAAGAGAATGGTTGAACCAAGCCTAGCACGCCTATAATCCCAGCACAGTGAGGCTGAGGCAGGAAGGCAGGAAGGGTGAAAGGAAGAAAAAGAGTGAGAGAGAGACAGAGAGACAGAAAGGGCGGGGGAGAGGAGAGCAGCAAGAGCCCTGAGGTCTGGATCGAGGACACAGGGACCGGAACCCGTGTGGACTGGGAGGGGTGTTTCGTTTGTTTGTGGCCTGCAGTTTCCTGGACATGGTAGCCAACCTGCCTTTCAGCCAAACACCATTTCTCCTCAGTTCCAGTCATCTGAAAACAGGCAAACACCCACGAGCCATCTTATGGCTCTTTGTATGCTGGAAAAGATTTGCTTTTAAAACAATCATCAATACACTGGCTTTTTTTATTTAAAGAATCCAAATTTGAAATCACTACTATAAATGGAAAGAAAATCACCTGCCACAGAAGGCAAGGTGCAAATAACCACAAGCGATGCGCTTACCTTGTGTGTAGGCCGGGCTGGGAGGTTCCTTTCCTGGAGGATCTGCAAAGCCTCCATTGCTCGGGCTGTTCATTACAGGCATAGGAACGCCAAACCCATGCCCTCCCCTTCCTATAATGAAAAGGATCTAGGGAGAATGGCAAGGAGATTGTGTGTGTGTGTGGAAGGAAGGGTGGAAAGGCTGAGCAGGTCATCTCGCCCGCGGGGATGGGTACCTGTGACTCTACCTCCTAAAATCGTGTTTATAACCATCATTCCTCTGCCTGTGGGAAGTGCCTCCCGAAGGCCAGCGTGGCAGGTGTGGAGGAATCTCACCACACAGGGTCAGGAGACCCTGGCCGTCAGGGCCCAGAGGGGGTGTCATTGTCACCTCTGCTGACAGCCGCAGAGCCGGCGGTGGGGGGGTGGGAGTGGGGAGGCATCCAGGATTTCTGGCTTCAGAGTCCACTTTGTCCTGGGACCGCAGAGTCCCAGGGCCAGCATGGGCTGCACCTCGGTCCCACCCTATCACAGCTAAAGGACAAGGTGTGCTGCCCCCAGCCCTGCTGGTTATTACTGGTCATCAGACAGGCTGTTCAGATGGACACAAGGTTGATTCTATGAAGACCTCAGCGGTGTTTCCTGGAATGCATTAAGTCTCAGCCGGATTTACAAAACCCAAACAGATTTATACCCGCTGCCAACCAGAGGAGTTCCTTATGTAAACCAAGACAAGGAAGTCGTGGTAGCTAGAAGGGCCAGGCAACAAAAGGCCCCAAGGCTCACCCAGGACCAAGCTTGTGGTGTGGCTCAGTGGTTAAAGCCCTAGGCTCTATCTCAAGAACTAAAAAAGCCTGAAAATAGAAACTGCCCAGCGCCTGGAAGGAAAGGATCCAAAAGGATTTATGGACTTCGATCATGGTGATGGTTGCACGTTATGAAATGTGATGAATGCACTAAGAGCCCCTGAATTATACACATCAGAGGGAGAAGTTTTATGATATGTAAATTATATCCCATTAAAAATGACTCACATAAGGACAGACAATAGATTAGAATAGAGCTGAGAATCTAGAAATAAACTCTTTATTTTTGTGATCAATTGCTTTTGACACTTGTCACTGGGTTTAGGGCTTCCTGGATAATGCAGAACGGTCTCATCCTAAGGTTCTTAGTTTAATAATATCTGTGAAAACCTGTTTTTCATTTTTGTTTTTGTGCTTTGTGGTGTGTGTGTGTGTGTGTGTGTGTGTATGCTAGTCCTGGGGGTTTAACTCAGGGCCTGGGCACTGTCCTTGAGCTTTATTTTTTATTTTTATTTTTTTGATGAAGGCTAGTGTTCTACCACTTGAGCTACAGCTCCACTTCTGGCTTTTAGGTGGTTAATTGAAATAAGAGTCTCACAGACTTTTCTGCCTAGGCTGGCTTTGAACTGTGATTCTCAGATCTTAGCTTTCTGAGTAGCTAAGATTACAAGCGTAAGCCACTTGGAGCCCTTATACTCTCCAGCAGTCCTGGGAATTAAACTTGGTTTTCTCTTCAGAGGATCAACAATCAACAGACACCCACCCCCCTTCTACCGATGAGGAAACTGAGTAATTGAGTCAAACATCAGAGCTAGTAGAAAGAGAGCAGACATGAATCTGGGCAATCTGGTTCCGAAGGCATGTTCTTAACCAAGGAGAAAAGAAGGGACAAGTCCAGATAAGGTTTCTCTAGTTGCATGGTGAAGGAAGAATGGAAGAGGAAGAGGCAGATGGCACAAAGATAAACCAGGATGTGGTTACAAGGATCCCAGAGAGGTCCTGAGGAAGGCCTGGACTCAGAGTTACAGAGTGCATGGAGAAAGGACCAGAAGCCTCGAATCCCACCACAGTCACCAGTTCTTCCCTAGCTTTCCAGCAGGTAGACCAGATGGCCCTCTTGGGCTTCAGACGCCAAATCTAGCTTCTTCAGGGGCTGGGTTATGTCTTTCCTGCTCATCACAAATGACGTGGCATAGAAAGATGTGACCCCCGCTAGGAAGCCTCTTACCCCCTGCTTCTCTGCACACACATTTCAAAAAAAACTGGAGAAAACGAACCTCCAAAGGTGCTTACTGAGCACCTCAGCTGAGTGGCTTGAGCAAACAGGCTTATTTCTCACAGCTTTGGTGGCTGGAAATCCAACGTCGACAGTCAGTGAGCTAGGGATCCAGCTGCAGTGCTAGCCTGAAGGGAAGAGGCTGAGAATCAGGACAGCTGCTAGTGTACGTCCCCGTTCAAGTTCAAAGGCAAAAGATGACTAAGAAGGAAGAATTTCTTTTTTTTTTTTTTCCTTACCAGTGGAATATTCCATAGCTTGTATTTGCTGTGTGTTTACTATGTACGGGAAACCATGCTTCTCAGCTCTTCTTCCAACAACCTCCCAAGACAGACACTGTGAGATCCTTATTCTACCAAAAAGAAAAGGAGGCCTGAGAAAGAGATGCAGAATGCTGAAGTCTCCTCAACCATCGCTGGCTGGGTCAGAACTGATAGCTGATCCATGCTGGGAACTTCAGCATCTTTCCTGGAAATTGGGAATGGATCTGAGAGAGGGTTCTCCTTGATACTTAAAATGAAGATGGTAGCTGCAAGGTGGCTCCAAAAAAAAAAAAAAAAAACAAACAACATACACACTGGTCTGCATGTACATAGAAGTAATCTATTATGTTAACACTCCTGAGACTTGAGATTGGATGTGTTTCAGCAGATACAGTTACCTTCACTAATACACAAATAAAGAAGGGCTTTGTAGCCAGCTCAGACTAGATTTTCACAGATGGTTAGGCCAGCCACCTAACCTAACCTGGCTTCAGGATTTCTGTGGGAATGTGCATATATATATATATATATATATATATATATATGTATATATACACATATACATATATATATGAATCTACACACTTTCTCCTGTGTATTTCAAATAAGCTATAGATTCCTTGTACTACCCAATGCAATGTAAATGCTACTTAATAGCATTACAGTACATCACCCCTGGACTAATGACAAGAGTAATAAAGTCTATGTGTTCAGTACAGATAGATATTTTTTCAACTCTTTTCCATCTGTTGAGTCTATGTGTGTAGGGCTGATTATGAAGAAAGGAATTAATTGAAAGGACATTTGGTTGCTCACAGAGTTGCCAGCAAGTCTAGAGATCCAGGTTTGGAAAATGGAGATGAACACAAGGAAAGCATATAGTCAGGACCGCAGGGAAAAGTCAATCTCGGGAGCGAGCTGCTGCCCACCCGTCCCTCGTGCGGGTTCAGCCGGCGGCTGGTCCAGCCCCAGTGTCATCTGTCACCCTGGAAACCGCTCGTCTGGTTGGCTGTTCTCATCACTTCCTCCAGATTCACTCACTAGAAAGTTCATCTACCAAATTGCCCCGCCCAAACCACGCAATGACAAAGACCGCAATCAACAACAACGCCAACCCCCATGATCACAAACACTACTAGGAAGCAAGGGTCCGTTCCAGGGACTGTAGAAGGGCTGTAAGCAGGGAAGTGACACGAAAAACTACACTTTGCCAAAGACTCATTGGCAACACATAGTGTGGATTGGAAGGAGACAGGTAGGAAGCAGGGAAATTCAGGAGGGGCCATTGACTACATTTATGCAGTTGTGTGAACCTCGCTGCGTGGTAGGGACTGAAATTCTCACACAAACTGCTGAGCTGCCTCTCACCCAGTCACTTGGTAGGTGTTGCAGAAATGGACAAGACCAGGCCGTTGTTCCCATGGGCGGAAAAACTGGGGCTGGCCTCCAGGAGTCTGGCGCAGGATACGGAGATGGGGATTTCCTTTTCCTTTCGTTTATCTGTTTTTGTTTTTGGTTGTTTTGGTTCTGGTCATGGGTTTCAGGGCCTGGGAGCTGTCCCTGAGTTCAAGGCTGGCATTCTACCACTTGAGCCACAGCTCTACTTCTGGCTCTTTTGGTGATTAACTGAGGATATGGTTTGTTATAGACTTTCCTGCCCATACTTCAAACCTCCATCCTCTGACCTCTGCCTCCTATGTGGATAAGATTGCAGGTGTGAGACACCAGTGCCCTGCTAAACATTTGAATTTTTGATGGATAAAACATCAAATTTTTCTCAGCACCACATAAAACAGAAAAAGTAGCACTGTAGCTCAAGTGGTAGATCCCTAGCCTTGACCTGAAGAGCTGAGGGACAGCACCCAGTCCCAGAGTTAAAGCCCCATGACAGACAAAAAATAAAAAAATTTTAAAAAACCATCAAATTTTTATACTGTTTCTTGCGTGTGATCTATACTTGAACTCTAAGGACTAAAATTATCACAAACTATTGAGCTGCTAGAATCCAATTTTATTTCTAAAAAGACTTAATAAAATGTAATTTTTCCTTCTTGTTAATTTAAGAACAAATTGTGTTATAATGTTGACTGGCTATGACATACTGATTTCTCTTTAAAATACTTTTCAGGGAGCTGGTTATGAAAACACAAGGAGGATAATTTGCTCCTTTCAATATCCAAACCCAATTAATTTCAGTGACTCATAAATGCTAGAGCAAAAAAGCTCTATTTGTTTAAGAAAAAAATAATTTACTTCTCAACAGACTTCCTATTGTTTTGGACCTATGTCCTTTTGGAGTTAGTTTGAGGAACTAGTAAAACCAAAGAAAGTACCATCCCCAAACTTTACTGAAAGACTATTTACTCAGGAGGTGACAGACTATTGTCTGAGAAACAGCTGGTCACCCGGTCATGGGGGACAGTGATGCTAACTCTAGGCCTGGGCGCTGTCCCTCAGCTCTGTAGCTCAAGGTGAGCACTCTACTACTTGAGCCACAGCGCCACTTCCAGTTTTCTGGGGATTCATTGGTGATCAGAGTCTCACAGACTTTCTGCCTGGGCTGGCTTTGAACCGGGTGCCTCAAATCTCAGCTTTCTGAGTAGCTAGGATGACAGTGTGAGCCACTGGCACCCGGTATTTTTTATTTTTATTTTTTTATTTTTAAAGTGATGTACACAGGAGTTACAGTTGCAGAAATCAGGTATTGAGCACATTTCTTTTTGAACAGTGTCACCTCTTCCCTCATTTTCTCCCACTTTTTTTCCCCTCCCAACTTCCCCCCCCCCCCATAACTTAAACCAACATCTTGCTGAATTTCTCACATTACTTGGAGCTAGGGTTCCTTAATCCCTATCATACAGAGGAGAAAGATAAAGCTTAGGGAGGGTCGACAGAGAGCATCCTGCTTCTAAGCAGATCTGACGGCTTGGAGAGCGATGAATGTTACTGTGTTAAACGGGAGCTGGTGCAGTGCCCCATCCCGGGCTGGCACACCAGGAGAACAGGGTTCAGATGCTTCCTGACCTGGTGTGGTTTCCCACAAACCCAGTGCCTCCGACGGAAACTGCCCCAAACTGTAAAGCTGGCGGCATCGACCCAATTCACAATGCACAGAAGGAGTGCCTAGTCCAGATGACTTCGGGGTCCGGAAGTCTGCTCAGCGATGCCTTTGTCCTATCCTGTGATTTCTACAGTGCTACCATCAAATATTCATTCCTCTAACTTAGTCTACTCTTACTCCTTGTTAAAATGCAGGTATGCAGGTACTTAGCATTCTCTCTCTCTCTCTCTCTCTCTCTCCTTTTCCTTTTGTTCAAGCCTTCCCTTTTCTGAGAACAGATTTTCCCTGGGAGGAGTATAGTATTCCTCTAATGTATACTGTAAGAGAATAGTAAGGTGAGGTCCAGGGCAGCAGAAGAGGCAAAGGGAGGGTGAACACGGTGGAATGTACAGGCCTGGGTGGCAGTCATCTCTTTAACCTCTTTGTCCTTAGGGTTAATGATAAGCTTTTGTGTTGTGCAGGCATCCGTAGCTCATGCCTGTCATCCTAGCTACTCCGGAGGCTGAGATTTGAAGATTGAGGCTCAAAGCCAGCCCAGGCAGACAAGTCCATTTGACTCTTATCTCCAATACAATACTCAAAGCCAGAAGTGGAGTTGTGGCTCAAGTGGTAGACGTATTAGCTTTGAGGGGAAAAAAAAGCTTAGACACAGTGTCCAGGCCCTGAGTTCAAGCCCCAGGACTGGTAAAAACAAAACAAAACAAAACAAAACTTTTGTATTGAGTAAAGAAAAATATAAAATCAAGCAAGTCTGGTCTCTTGCCTTAAAATCATCTATGGATGCAAAACAGATTTGGAGAAGAGCTTTGATTTTATCATCTCCTTGCATCTCCTTGCTCTGGGACCTTGAAGGAGGATGCCCAGGGACACACACACACACACACACACACACACACACACGCACGCACACACACACGCACACACACACACACACCCTTTGCTTTTAATGTGAATGGCCGCTGATATGTGAGGACCGACAGGAAGGGCTAGAGCCGAGCATGGCTTGGGTGTCTGGACTGCTCTAAATCTCTCTATACACGAAGTCCTCCTGGAGCTCACCGGGCCCTGCATGCTTCAGATAAGGCTGACATGAAACATTTTTCGGGGCATTCTCAGCGTGCGGTGGCCTGGCTGTTCCTCGCACTCTCCTGTTCCAGAGCCCTTCAGGATGAGTGGGGTCCGCACGGCCTCCGCCGTACCTCTCAGGATCTTGCCTCACCAGAGGTCTCCCCAAGCTCCCTCTCCCGACGGGGTTTGGGGGGAGGGAGGCTTTCCCACCTCTGGATGAAACCAAAGGAGGAGAGACAGTTATGTAGTGGCGAGCTCACAGCGGTACTGCATGCTCCCCCCCGCCCCCACGACCACATTTCTTGACAGCTCGTTTAGGAGTTATTACCATTTTTTTACCCCCAGCCCAGAGAGCTTTCAGTCATAGATCCAAGTTGTCTGAGTGAAACTTATAGAACACATTCAAGCCGAACTTCAGGTGCAGAGGGTGAGACAGTACAGCAGAGATCCTCACTAGGCTCTCTGTTGGAAATGAGCTATACAATGTAGGGGGGGGGGGATGAGAGGGAAAAACCTGGGAGAAAATGAGAAGGGAGGTGACACTGTTCGAAAAGAAATGTACTCATTCCCTGACTCATGTCACTGTGACCCCTCTGTACAGCACCTTTATAATAAAATTTAAAAAAAAAATCCATGGAGCCGGTGCTGGTGGCGCACGCCTGTCATCCTAGCTACTCAGGAGGCTGAGATCTGAGGATCGCGGTTCAAAGCCAGCCCAGGCAGGAACGTCCGTGAGACTCTTATCCCCAATGAACCACCAGAAAACTGGAAGTGGTGCTGTGGCTCAAGTGGTCGAGCGCTTGTCTTGAGCTGAAGAGCTGAGGGACAGCGCCCAGGCCCAGACCAAAATAAAAAGAACTTCAGGTGATAAAAGCTCAGGTGATAAGAGCTCAGTCCTCTCCGTCCCCACCAGGGGTCACGCTGGCGAGGCTGTGAGGGATAGGAAGAGAGGGGGGCTGACTGTCTGGGGATCTCTGCCGTGAAGCTCACGGGGAACACGGAACACGTCTGCAAGCGGCTGGCTGTCCACCGCGGCTCAGCTCGGTGGAGGTGCGCGCGCAGCAACAGGGCTGTCGGCAGAGCTGATCTCTGAGAAACATCAGAGAAGTGGGTGGGGGCAGCCGTGGTGTAGTTGGTTGAAGCTAGGGCCTGACACGGCCTTGGGAGATAGCTGTCCTGCCCGCGACTTGGCCAGCATGTCAAAGAGAACTAAAGTAACTAACATTAAAAAGTAGACCAGAGCCGTCTTCTACGTTGACCAGAATATGGATTTAAGAAATATCTAGAGGGCCAGGTGCTGGTGGCTCATGCATGGAGTCCCAGCTACTCAGGAGGCTGAGATCTGAGGATCATAGTTCGAAACCAACCCAGGCAGGAAAGTTCATGAGACTCTTATCTCCAATGTACCAACAAAAAAACGGTGACTCAAGCAGTGGAGCACTAGCTTTGGGCAAGACAAGCTTGGGGACAGTGTCCAGACGTTGAGTTCAAGCCCCAGCATCCCTTCCCTCCTTTCCCTCCACCACACACACACATGAAATAGCTGGGTCGGGCTCTTCACATTAACGAGCCAAGTGCGCTTCTGATCCTAGACTTCTTTGAACTTGAGAGCCCTATGAAGGCAGGGGGGATTGAATACAGGAGAAGGAAGAGCTGACCAAGTTCTCCGTGCCTGACCAAGGCCTGGCCTCTCCCTCATCTCCTGACATCACCCCTTGGCCTCCCCCCCTCTCTATGGACTCAGCCGCTTCCTCCGGGTGCCATGACCACTCACCAATCCTCAGCTCACTTCTGAGGCTGTTCCAGAGAGGCAGAGAAAGCGGTCATAGACGCTGGCTCTTGCGGATTGTCACCCAGGCCTTACACGGTTCTGGCCACTCCCCCCAGCCTCAAGCGCCCGTTCTCCTTAGCCAAGGACATGGGACCTGGGTTCAAATCCCAGCTCTGTCCCATCCTGCTGCTTTGACCTGGCTCAGGCCCTCCACCTCTATCAGTATTTTTCAAGTACAAAAAAAGAGATCACAGTGATGCTTGTCCCGTGAAATTGCGTAGAGGATGCGGGAGAGCATGCGGGGAGGTTTGCAGTGGCGCCTAAATAATGTTTGCTGCTGTGATTAAGTATTATTCATACACTTCGTGTTGTTCTGTTTTCAGTTTGGATAATTTCATCATTAGTATGTATCACCATCCGGTTCCAGAGCCTCTTCAGTGATTTTTACACACCACCCTACCGCGGCTCCTTTGCCATCTCGACCCCTAAAAACGTACAGAGCACTTACTGGTGTTCCAAGGTCTTTGCCGACCCGGGATATCCACTAAAGATCCAGACTCAGTTTATAAGACAATGGTCATGCTGAATCCTCTTTGCTTTCTCCAAAACGTGCTCAGACCTTTGCGTCCTCACACCTGCAGATGCGTCCGCTGCTTAGCAAGGTGTTCTCGTTCCCCTCCGCCATCGATGGCATCATATTCATCCTTCACCCTCTCGCCCAGCTCTCAAATACTTCTTGAACCCTCAGGGTAGAATTGAATGCTCTTTGACAGCAGAACATGGTATACACAGTTCTATTATCATTGGTATTGTATTGTATGGCAATACGGTATTGGGGTTTCTAGGCTTGTGTTTGTTACTGGATGAGGAGCTCATTGCGGGCTGAAGCTCCATTTTCACCTAAATAACTATTTACTGAGCCTATGTGCTAGAAACGACTCCATGTGCTGGAGATATGAGGGAGACAATGTGTGGGTTTGATTCTTAAAGGAATTCACAATTATTAGAGCAGCAACTGTTTATCTACAAATGCAAATTGTCGTTGTTATAAGGCATACACACACATCATTTCTCATTTGCCGGTCTGTTGCCATTTCCTGAGGCCCTGTGGTTTGATTTGTTTTGAATTCCTTGGCAAAATAATATTTTCCCCAAGCTCATCACAATGCTGAAACCTCACCATTCCTCTGGGTCCATCTTAATCTAGAATCCTTTGCTTGTGTCTCAAACCAGTGTAGGCAAAACACATTAAAAAAAAAAAAAGAATTTATCAGCTCAGCAAGTGAAATTTGAATAGCCACAGTATGGGAAAGATGGGGAGATCTGGGTTTCAGGAAAGCCTGAGATCAGGAACTTGGTGTCGGAATTCTTTTTTCGCATCTGCTTTCCAGTATGGCTGTCGTACGGACACCCAGCCAGTTCCGAGGCTGCCGAGAACTGCAGGTGCAAAGCCCTCCCCCACCTCGCTGCCAAGCATCATTGCCTGTTCATGTTGAGGTTGTATGTCCCCGTGCTGCGGCGAGCCAGTGCTCAGTAATACGGAGCCAGGCCCGTTCCTGGAAGTCCCCGCACCTTCTGATGACTAATTTTGGCTGGAGCACTCCCAAACAGCCTCACTGGACACAAACCTCCCTTGGAAGCCGGGGCAGGCAGGACGCTACCTACCTTCTTGATCTCTTACCTGACACCAAAATTGCAATGGTCAAGTGGCTCTCTGGGCTCTCCCTGGCTCCCTTCCCTGTCCTTTGTCACCGGTGAGTCACCTAATAAATATTTGCTCATTTCATTTCTTAGTGTCTGGTTCTTGGAAGACCAGAGGCCTGTAAAGAGGAAAGCTGGTTGTAGAGAGCAGGGAAAATCGAAAGACCTGGCCCACAATAGTGTTCTGCTGAGACTCTGTCTCTCCCAGGCTGTTAGCCGAGGAACGAATATGAGCATGTAGCTATGGCAGAGGTCTGTTGATGGCCCAGTCCTCCAGTGGGTACCACTGGCTTAGGATCTCCTCACAGACCTAGCCAACACTTCCTAGAATTGTGCTATAGTCCGGGATGCTTCTTAGCCAATCCTGCTTCTTCTTTCTTTTCCTTCTAGAAGTGTCAGTCTCTCCCATGACTAACCCCACCTTGATACCTGCTCTTCAAAACACCTAACCTGACCCAGGTGATAAAAAGGGCTGTGAGTGAGTCTTAGACATCTATCTTATAGCTCCTACTGTCATAAAAACTAGCTAATTATTTTTTCTACTTTAAAAAACAACAGCAAGAAGACTGATTTGGCCTGGTTGGGTGAAGTAACTAAGTATAATGAAGGGAGTGAGTCATATTGAATTTGACAGCCTATGTTTGACAATAAGGAATTAAATATTTCGAAATAGCTAGAAGAGAAGGTCTTTTGGGACCCCACAGAGTCACTGCTGAATTTTATCAGACCTTTGAAGAACTAAGGCCAATTCTTCTCAAACTCTTCCAAACTCGTCCCATGGAGTTAGTAGTATACTCATGTCAAAACCAGACATAGACACAAGAAGAAAAGAGAATTACAGATCGATCTCTTTAGTAACCATTAATGTAAACAGTCTCAATAAAATACTTGCAAATAGAATTCAACAGCACATAAAGAACATCCACTGTGAGCAAGTTGGCTTCATTTGAGGGATGTAAGGCTAGTTCATGGTTTGTAAACCAGTAAGTAAATCCAGCACATAAACAGAATCAAGGACAAAAACTCACATGGTCATCTCAACTGATGCGGAAAAAGCTTCTGATGAAATTCAATGTCCTTTAGTAATCAAAAACTCTGAAGAAACTAGGAATAGAAAAAATACACCTCAAACAAAATAAGGCTGTATATGACAGATCTACAACTAGTCTCATGAAATGGGGGAAATCTGACATGATTTCCTCAAAAGTCAGAAATGAGACAGGAGTGTCCATTCTCCCCACCCTTATTCAATAGAGTGCTAAAGTTTTCAGCTAAAACAATAAGGCAAGAAAAAGAAATAAAAGGGATCAAATTAGGGAAGGAAGAAATCAAGTTATCCCTATTTATAGATGATATGGTTCTATACTTAAAAGACCCCAAAGATTCCACCAAAAACTCCTATATCTGACTAACACTTTTAGCAACATAACAGAATATATGATCAACACACAGAACTCAGTAGCTTTACTATATACCAATAATGATCAGGGTGGGAAAGAAACCAAAAAAACCTCCTTCATGATGACCTACCAAAAAACCCCAGGGAGGTATACATATAAACAAGGAGGTAAAAGGCCTCCATAATGAAAACTACAACCCTTGAAGAAAGTAATTGAAAAAGACATCAGAAAATGGAAAGAACTCCCCAAATCATGAAATGGCAAAATTAATATTGTGAAAATGATGGTGCAAGTGACAGAAGTGTGATTCTCATCAAGATCCCAGTGTCACAGACACAGAAAAACCAATTCTAAAAGTCATAGGGATATACAATACCCTGAATAGCAAAAATAATCTTGAGCAAAGAAGAACAACACTGGATGACACTAGACCTCAAACACATTACAGTGCCCTAGTAAGGAAAACTGCATTGTACACTAACACAAAAACAGACATGAAAGCCGGGCGCCAATGGCTTATGCCTGTCATCCTAGCTACTCAGGAGGCTGAGATCTGAGGACTGCAGTTCAAAGCCAGCCAAGTCAGGAAAAACCTGAGAGACTCTTATCTCCAACAAACCACCAGAAAACCAGAAGTAGTGCTGTGGCTCAAGTGGTAGAGTGCTAGCCTTGAGCTGAAGAGCTGAGGGACAGCGCCCAGGCCCAAAGATCAAACCTCATGACTGACAAAAACAAACAAACAAACAAAACCCCCAAAACCAGACACGAAGACAAATGGGACAGAATAGACGACCCCAAAATAAGACCACGCAGCCATAGTCACCTAATTTTTGATGAAGAAGCCAAAAATATACACTGGAGAAAAGCCAGCCTCTTCAATAAGTAATGCTGGGAGAACTAAGTACAGGCAACTAGACACCTGTCTCTCTCTGTGTGCAAAATTGGATCAAAGATCTTAATGCAAGACCTGACACTTTGAAACTACTGGAGAGAAGCATAGAGAAATCTTGGGAAGGTACAAATATGGATAATTTTTTCTAAATAGGTCTCTAATTGCCCAGCAAATGAGATAAAAATTGACAGATGGAACTGTATCAAATTTAAAATGTTTCTGTGCATTAAATGAGCAATTACTAGAGTCAAGAGGTAACCCACAGAATGGAAGGACACCTTTACCAGCTATTCAATGAATAAAAATGAATATCCAGGGCATACAAAAAGCTCAAAAAAATTAAACAGCAAAAGAACAAATGATACAAATTAACAAGTGGACAAACGAATTAGAAAGACAGTCCTCAGAAGAAGAAATACAAATGGATAATAAGTATATGAAGAAAAGTTCCATGTTGCTAGCCAGAAAGGAAATGCAAATGAAAACTATACTAGGATTCCATTTCAGTGCAGGCGGAATGGCTACCATCAAGAAAACCAACCACAAATGCTAGCAAGGATGTGGGGGTGGGGGGAGAAAGAATCTTCATGAATTAAATGGTGAGACCCTACTGAAGACATTATGGAAGTCAGTATGGAGGATCCGCAAAAACCTAAACATCGGCTTAACTTGTGATCCCATCATTCCACTCGAGCATGTACAGAAGTGCAAATTCATATAAAAGCAAGGCACCTGCATGTCCACACTTACTGATCATTATTCATACTAGTTTAACTAAGAAATCAGTTGGGTGTCCAACAACCAATAAATAAATATGAGGGGCTGGGAAGGTGGCTCAGTGGTAGAGCGCTTGCCTTGCATGCATGAGGCCCTGGGTTCGATTCCTCAGCACCACATAAGCAAAAAGAAAAAAGCCGAAGTGGTGCTGTGGCTCAAGTGGTAGAGCGCTAGCCTTGAACTGAAGAGCTGAGGGACAGCACCCAGGCCCAGAGTTCAGGCCCAGGACCACAGGACCAACCCCCCAAAAAAAAGAAAATATGAAACCACACACACACATATGCACCATGGAATACTACTCTGCCATTAAAAAAAAAAGGAATTATGTCATTTGTAGGAAGATGGAGGGAACTGGAGATCCTCATGTTGAGAGATTTAAGCCAAGCTCAGAAATCTAAACATTGCCTGCTCCTACCCACTTGTGTTTCATAGACCTCTACTGAGATGATGGCAATAGTTATGATAATGGAACTTGAATGTAAAAGGCGGCTGTTGCTGGGCGCCGGTGGCTCACGCCTGTCATCCTAGCTGCTCAGGAGGCTGAGATCTGAGGATCGCAGTTCAACGCCAGCCCAGGCAGGAAAGTCCATGAGACTCTTAACTCCAATTAACCACCAGAAAACCAGAAGTGGCACTGTGGTTCCAGTGGTAGAGCATTCATCTTGAGCTGAAAAGCTGAGGGACAGCGCCCAGGCCCCAGAGTTCAAGACCCACAACTGTCAAAAAAAAGAAAGAAAGAAAGAAAGAAAGAAAGAAAGAAAGAAAGAAAGAAAGAAAGAAAGAAAGAAAGAAAGAAAGAAAGGAAAAAGAAAAAAAGAAGCCTGCCTCGGTGATGTTTTGATCTCAGACTTAGGGCTTCCAGGACTGTGATACAGCAGGTTTCTGTTGCTCAAGGCAGGACCACAGAATGTGGCAGGCACACAGCTGTAGTGGAAGGCCGGGGCAGAGGCTGCCTGATAGACATGAGTTTTCAGTGAGGTGTTGGAGGCCCGCGAGGCTCCCAGATGCCTTCGGCAGAGCTGTAGCCTTGAGAAGGAATTATTCATAAACTTGATCAGCTAGTGTCCTGAGTGTAATGAGGGCTGCCAACTCCGAGTCCAGCCTTGTGGGTACCCACGCAGCACATCCGGGAAGAACACTGACAGCAGACTCCTTCTGGAAAGATAATAAAGGAAAGATAATAAAAATGACAAGCAAATAAGAATGATCACATCATCCCCACCGCCATCATTCGATCACCACCCTCGTCACTGTCACCCCCATCGTCATCCGGAAAGGTCCAACATCAAGGACGCGGGCGAGGAGTTCAGGCCGGGGAGACAGGGTCGACGGGGTGGATGGAGTAGAGTGAACGGAGCAGCCCCGAGGGCTGTCCAGGTATAAATAAATGCTTATTTATAGCTTGCTTTTAAGGTCTGGCAGAAATGTGATGAGC
This sequence comes from Dipodomys spectabilis, assembly GCF_019054845.1. Taxonomy (NCBI): domain Eukaryota; kingdom Metazoa; phylum Chordata; class Mammalia; order Rodentia; family Heteromyidae; genus Dipodomys; species Dipodomys spectabilis. Next base: position 42,130,157 of record NW_024870731.1, read on the forward strand.
GGGCCGGCCTTGTGGGTGGGTTCAGGGCAGACCAGCCATGGCCTAGCGGAGAATGTACACGCTGAATTCTAAATGCAAACCAAACAGAGCCACGGCCATAGATGAGTGTCTTTAGAACCATAATGGAATTTTCCAAGGAGCAGTCAGGGCCAGGGAACCCTGTGCAGCTCAACAAAAATCTATGACTCTTTGGGGATCCGTGGCTTTGGGATATAAAGGGAACAATGGCAAGAGGGGATTTGAGGCATTATTTTCCCCTGCTTATTCCTAGATGAAAGTTTTGTGACTGAGAGACTAGAAGTGCAGAGACAGCCTTACAATTGAGGCAGGGAAAGTCAGAGGCCTAGAACCCTGAATGAGGACGTCAGAGGTGTAGAACATGCTGCCAACTGTCCCTGTACAGCATATGCGGGTGCCAGACATCCTGTTAAACCCCCTTTCCCTATTTCTTTTATTAGCATATATTAGAGGTACAAAGGGGTTTCAGTATACTGTTTTTGTATATGCAAACAATGTACCCCTCCAGCCCACCTTCTCCATGTCTTCCCACTTACCAACCTCCTTCTTCTTGGAAGAATTTCAACAGGTTCCCTTGTTCTATTTTCACATAGGTGTTTAGAATACTTTGTTTTCCTTCTCCTCTCAGCCTTACCCTTCCCAAACACTATCTGCTTTACATTTCTCTCACTCTTTATTTTTTTGTGGGTGTGTGCCAGTACTGGGGCTTAAACTCGGGGTCTTGCACTCTTGTTTGACTTTCAAAGTCACCACTTTACCATTGAGTCATATCTCTACTTGTGTCTTTTTGATGATTAATTGGAGATAAGAGTTTCTCAGATTTGTTTTCCTGGGTTGGCTTCAAACTGAGATCTTCAGATTTCAACCTCCTGACCAGCTAGAATTGTAGGTATGAGCTACCAGTGTCCAGACTGTCATTCTCTCTCTCTCTCTCTCTCTCTCTCTCTCTCTCTTTCTTAGTCTCTCTGTCTCTCTCTGTTTCTGTCTCTCTCTTTTTGCCAGCCCTTGAACTCTGGGCCTGGGTGCTATCTCTGAACTTCTTTTGCTCAAGGCTAGTAGTGCTCTACCACTTGAGCTACAGTGCCACTTCTGGCTTTTTCTGAGTAGTTCATCGGAAATGCTAAGAGTTTCATGGACTTTCCTGCCTGGGCTAGCTTTGAACTGCAGTCTTCAGATCTCAGCCTCAGATGATGGGTGCAGTCATTCCTTTTTAAAAACTAGATTGCATGCATGGGAGAGAACATGAGATATCTGACTTTCTCAGTGTAGCTTGCTTTGCTTAACATGACGCATTCGAGTTCCGTCCGTTTACAACAAATGGCATCATCTTATTCTCCCCTATACCAATTGTCTCTCTTTGATCACCTTGTTTAATCTGGGGGGGGGGGTGGAGGTGGGGAGGGGGGGAGGTGGAGGTGGGGGGGAGGGTGGAGGCGGGGGAAGGAAGTCCTCTCTGCGTTCATTGCTAGGTCATCAAAGACCACAGAAGGGAAGCCAATTGCAGACGCACACAGCTAGCACGCAGCAGACCTGAAATGTGAGGGTCTCACACAGAGTGATGGTTGGCCCATCCCGGGCCCGTTCTTACTTCACGTTTTGCAGCTGCCAGCTTGAGTATTTCTTTTCCCACACACGACATTGTATGCTCCACCATTACTAAAATGTCATCTTCTGTTTGTTCTTTTTGTTTGCCAGTTGGGTTTGAGGAAGGTAGGATAAGCAAATATATTAAGGCCGTGTATCCTGTGCTTGTGCTGTGCACAATAAGCTTCTCCTTTGCTTTTTTTTTTTTTTAAAAACAAAACAAAACAAAACATTTTTTATGAAGGCTTTTTTTCCAGGAAGGAAAGTTGTCAAATATAGCCATTTTTAAATTTATGACTTCTGAAATTTATCATTCCTAGACAGCTTTTTCCTTACTCTGAGATGATAAAATGAAATTTCCAATATTTCCTTCTACTACCACTTTGCGTTTAATCCATCTGGAAACCTTTGATGTAATGTGTGAGATATGAACCTAGCTTAATTTCTTTTTTCCCCTAAGATGACTACCCAGTTCTTCCAACAACATTTATTGAAGAATCTTGTTCTCCATTGGTTTGAAGTGCCCATCAGTTCTGTGCTAGATTTGTGGATAGGTAAGGGTTTGGTTCTGGGGTTTCTGTTGATTGCTTTGTGCTTCGGAGTACAAGTACCACAGTGTTTCCATTGCTATGGAGCAATAGCAGCTTTGCCAGAGGCAGAGCCGAGGCCTTGACATCCGGACATCCCTTTCCAGCATCTGTGTGGCAGTTCCTGCTTATTTATTTTTCCCATCTGGATTTCAGTCAGTTTAGCTATTTACTCCCCTCCCCTAACAATATTAAATCTCCAGTTAAATCTAGGGAGAAATGACATCTTTAGGACTGGCATCTTCCTATCCAAGAAGATGATATACTTAAAAAATATTGTTCAAGTGTTGTTTGCTGTCTCATAGTGCTGTTCATTGTTTTCAAAAGAGATTTGCATACATCTCGTCAGACTCACTGATGGGTAGCCCATCTTTACATTGCTGTTGTGAATAATTTGTTCTTTCCTTTGGATTGCCTAACTGGAGGCTGTTTGGACAATAGTTTGCAATCTACATTCTGGCTGTGATGCCTTAGGCTGTCTTGGAAGACTTCATATCTGAACTGTGGATTCTTTACCTGCCACCAGCTGTAGGCAAAGCCCACATCTCTTAAGACAGACATCTTCCAAGGCTCTGGCCACAGGCTTGCCCTGTCCCTCTACCACAGCACCTCCAGGATGGTTCCACGGACACTACGACACATGGATAATGTGACACGTGTTACAAGCCACAACAAAGGAGAGAGAATCTAATGCCCAGTAACAGACTATGACGTGAGCACAGCAGGGAAGAGGACGGCAAATTAAAACTCATATTGCCTCAACCTGACACTCTCTGCGTGTATTTATTTACCTTGGTATCCTGAGACAATCTGGTATTGCACTTTCTAAAGACAGGACATTATTTTCTCCTGCACTCATGAGAGGCAACCTAGTATCGAATGTCCAATGTCCCTTGGGCCTCCAAGAAACTCGCTCTGACTCCTGTGTAGCCAGCACTGGGACAAATCAATGTCGGTTAGCATCCTAATGCACACCTTGTATTTCATGAGCACCTGCTGGCTACCTGTCATTCTGTGCTGAGAGCTAGGACACAGAAATGAATAAAGTCACACTCTTTTGCCTACCAGCGCTTCTGGCTCCTCAGGGAAGCTATGCAGAAAGGCACTCCAACCCTGTGAGATAAACACTCAGCGGAGACACGGGACCATGCCATAGCTGTGTGGAGAGGGGAGCTGTGGGCTTTGTTTAGCGTTACAGCTATTCCTAGAGGCTGTTGCACTGGGCCTTGTACACAGTGGCTGGCTCCCTTGGCAGGGGCAGCTGGCAGTGCCTGTGTGCTGTGAGGCTCCAGTCCGGGCTGGCTCTGACGTAAGGGTGTGCCTGGCTCCGGCGCGGGGCAACCGAGGAGGAGTTACCACTGCAGAGCCATCCTGGAGCATCTCACAGAGGATTTGGTGAACACATGGCTACCATTCTCATCCTGCTTGTCAATCATCTCTAAAATGTGTTGTACAGTGTCTGCCAGCATTCCTGGGTAGAGGTTGGAGCCCTAGTTACCCCAAGTAGACACCTGATTACTGTCACTCCCTCCCTTCCCTGTCTGGCTGGTCCATGTCCCCAGCAGCACCTCGGCCTCCAGGCGTGGAGCTGTAAGCACTCTGTCTGCCCCTGAAGGACGGCTTCGGGGAGGATGCACAGGGCCCATTCCAAGAAGATGAAGAGTGGCATGAGTGCCAGAGCATGTCTTGCATAGGGAACAGGAGGAAGAATCTGGTTGAAGCGTGGTGGAAGTGGGGCAGACAGGTCTGTGAGACTCGACTCCAATTAGCCAGCCAAAGGAGCCAGAACTAGAGGAGCAGTTCAAGGGACAGAGCGCCAGCTGTGAGCAAAACTACTGAGGGAGAGCACAAGGCCCTGAGTTCAAGCCCCAGTACCTAGTGACCTCCCCCTCAAGCCCCCCCTCCCGCCACACACATATACAGGAGCAGCTCAAGGAAGGCCAGAAGACCCTGAGTTAAAAAGGTCACATGGAAAGTCATGAATGCTTTATACAAGGAGGATGGTGAAACTCGCCTGAAATCGTTCCAGATCCCTCAGGAGACTGGATGGTGAGTTGGAGCACTGTCTAGGGAGTCAAGAGCAAGAAGCTCTCTTCCTCAGCCTTGGCACTTTTGCTCAAGGCTGGGGGCTCCAGCTCCGGCTTGGTGGAGCTCAGGGGCTCAGCCTCCCACCTTGGCAAGCCGCCTGCCTCCAGCAGTGGAGGCTATAGCCGCCTCCAGCCCCCGCCAGGCTGGTCTGTTGCTGGGGCCACAGCAGCAGTAGCAGCTGCTGGAGGTGGGCGGAGCTTGGTCTCCGCACGCACACACTGTTGCCAGGCTTGGGGCTGCAGTCTGTCCCCATTGGCTACACAGACGGAAATTTCCTTTCTGCAGCTGGGCCTGGCCTGTCTGCACTCTGGACCCCGGGCTCATCTGAGACCTCCTGCCTGGGCTGTCATTGTGGGGTGGGCGGGAGGGCTCTGCAGAGGCTGTGGAGAAGGACCAGGCTGTGTTTTTGAAGCAGGATTTCCTAAACTGCCCTGAGTTTTGTTTTCTCCTCCACCTGTCTTTCTTTTTCATTTTTGCCTATTCTTTTCCTCTTCTCCTCTTGCCATACCCAGCTCTGGGCATTCAAGATTCTGAGATGACTCAGACAAAATCTGCCCTCCGCGAGACCTTGCTCAAATGGGGAATCAGAACCTGACACAACAACCACAGTATCATGTGCTGAGTTCTAGGGCTGAGGTCTTTATTGTTTTAAGTATTGGTTGAGTGAAGACAGAAGAGAATGAATGAATGAATGAATGAATGAATGAATGAGATGTCAGGGCTCGGAGGAGGGAGGCGCAATCCGGGAGGGCTTCCTAGAGACGCTGCCGGTGTCTGAGCACCTGCTGCCAGGCACCACGCCCGGCCCTCTGAGTGTGAACTCTCCTGTCAACATAGAGGAAGGCAGCTCTGCTTCAAGGAGGGGGAACATGCTGAGATCATAGAGCTACAGATGACGCGGTCAGGACTCCAGGAATACTGCCGGCCACAAAGCCCGGGGAAGTCCCGCTGCCCCATGATTCAGATAGGGCGGGCAGAACAGGCTGGGCGAGGGTTTGGAGATAGCACCAGAGATAGCACCAGGGATAGGATTCAACACTTCCTCCTAAAGTGACTATCTGTGTCTCCGCGTTTCTATGATAGCTGTGTGGCCTTGGGAAAAGCTCTTTCCTTTTCTGAGCATCTGTTTTTTGCATGTGTTTAATGAGAATGAGATTTCTACCTAGCAGACCGGAGGCAAGAATTCAAGAGAAGTACATAGCTTTCTTGACTATGCATCTGTTCAAGGTGACCTTAGGTGGCCCAGGTCTAGCTGCAGACGGAGGGGTTGGCTGAATCATCAGCAAGGAGACTTTTAAATAATTGGATGGGGAATGCCTTCTATCCGCCAAGAAATGAGAGTGTTGGCAGACAGCCTGCTGTGGCCTGCTTCGAATGGACCAGATGCTATTTTGGAGAGGAGGAAAGACATTTTCTTGACACTGGCAGTGTTGGGAGAGGAGAAAACCGGGAGATAGGAAAAGCGAGTCACTTCTGATCAGGCGCGGAGGGGACAGGCAAGCCAGCGAGGAAGGAATCTTTAACTAAACCTCCATCTTGCTGGTGCACAGGGTAAAGGGGAAGGACGAGAGGAAACGCAGATGGGCTTTCAGGCAGACCCTCGTTCATAAAGACCAGGGCCAAGTGCGCATCTTTGGATGACAACTCTGTGTTCTCAGATCCCCAAAGCTGGCTGTAGTCAAGGGAAGAAATGAGGCCAACTGCGTTCATTTCTGCCCCCTGGCTGTGTAGGAACTTGTACAATGTGGCTCCATGGGTCGACGGTAAAGGAACATTTCTTCTCAGGTACAGATAACAGTAAGGGCACAGCTAGGGTTTGTTCATTTGTATTTTACAACTTACTAATAGGTTGCCCACATTCTTCGGTTTTTGCAGAACCGATTCCTACCTCCTAAAGGCTGCTGCCAGATTAAATGAGAAGTGGATGTATAGCATCTGTCACAGACCTCCGCACACAGATGACACACAGGAAAGGTGGCAATTAGGCTGACATGCCATCCACCAATGAGATGCTGCTGCTGCTGCTGCCCTTAGTAGTCTTCAGACTCCTACTGGAGTTATTACAATCACACCTCCAAAACTGAATGTGCACACAGAACCTCATAGATTGCAATAACAACCTCTTCTCTTATGAAGACTCAAAAGAAAATCTATTCTAGAGTATTACATAGCTATCGGACGATTAAGCGATGAACCAGGAACTCAAACATTGTCTGTCTCCAAGTCAGAACATATGGTTTCATTAAGTTACTTTCTTCAAAATAACTGCTATCAGAAATCTGTTTCCACCATCTGCTAGATTTGCGACTGGAAGCCATTTATATATAATCTCATTTAATTTTCTTCAGCAACTCTGCAAAGAACAATGAATCCCACTTTAAGATAAATAAATAGAGTTGCATTAAAGAAACGGAATGATGTTGCTTTGCCAGTAAGAGGTTGAAGCAGGGGATAAACCCACAGGGGTCTGACTCTAACGGTCTAATTGACCCACTATCTTGTCATGGCTAGGAAGAACTGGGAAGCTGGGGTGTGGAGGAAGCTACCCACTGACTCTGTAGACACAACAGCACATTCACGGCACCTTGTTAAGTACCTTTTCTAGCCATGTCAAATCAAATAGGAGCTGTACTAGCAGTAGAGATGGGGGTCACTTCTGCACAGCCTCAGTATAGAAACTTCAGTCCTGCCTCCGGTGTCACTTGAATACTAAGCAGAAGGAACGCTTTTTCACTCATCCTCCACACAGTGTGAGGATGCTGCTGGAAAACAACTGCAGATAAACCCTCTGAGTTTCTCAGGCAGGGGAAACCCACTCTGCACTGCTCATATGTGCGTGACAGAGATGCTCCTCCATCACCATGGCAACAGCCAACACACCAGCATGTTGCAAGAGTCTGGAGCTGCTCTGTAGGGAGTCGTGGTCCTTGCTGGGTGAAAATAGGAGCATGGAATGCTGGCATTGGGGGTGGGGTGTCTCATCAGCCAGGTTTCTTGCTTGAAGCTAGCTTGCTTGTGGGTAAGAATCTATAGAATCCTTGCTCTCTAATGCCTGGGCGTTACATAGAATCCCAGCCTCCTGTGTCTGCAGGACTCTGGGTTAAGGGGAGACAACACAGGAATGCTTACAAGGAGACTCCAAGGAGACGTGTAGTTCTATACCTTCAAATAAACGTGGTTAGTAAGCAAGCTGCTGAGGGATTGGGGCCCTTTCTTGGGGCCTGTCAGTGTATCCTAATGGAGAATCTCCTGGGCTTTGCTGCCAGCCAGTCCTGCGTCCAACTTGGCAACATTTCAGTTCTAACATCCAATACTGGTGTAACCTCTTACAGTCTAAATTGCTTCATTGGTTAAAAAAAAAAGGGGAGGGGGGAGGAAGGGATTTAAAACACTTCCCTTGTTGGGGAATTAAACGAAATGATACGCGGCAGTCTCTGGTATAGGGTCAATATGGACAATTCCATATTTTTGATTTCTCTATACTAGAGGCTTGGCAAGGAGATCATTTCTGATTCCCTTAAAATCAGAGCAAGCTGTGAATTCATGTCTCCTGCACTCCTTTCTCTCTAAAACCATCCACCAGCGTGCAGCATTCTGCTCACCAGCCTCACCCCTGCCTGGATTCCCTGGCTAAACTTGGTGACATCAGGTGCTTGATTTTCCCCCTTGTGAGTCTCTGCCCAGAGAATATCACAGCAGCAGACCTGAGAGATCGCCCGAACGTCAGCTCCAGGCTAGGAAAGAAAAGTCTCTAGAGAAGAGCGAAGTGGCATGTTCAAGGTCACTCAGGAAGGTGGAAGCCGTGAGCTGAAGTGCTTGTTGCCTTTATTTTAGCAGGTATGACTAAGGCTGAAGGAACCCGCTCACTCAAGCCTGACATCTCTTCCATGTTTGACATTGGGAGATGCTTGTCTTTTTTTAAATGTATTTTAGTTGTAGAATTGTTGTGCTTTGTGGATCTAGGAGAGTCAGAAATATCAATAGCTAACATGTGTGCAGTGCTTTACTACTCATAAAACACACTCACACTCATTCCTGATTAGTCCTCCCAGTAGTCTTTTGAAGTAGTTCTAATAATTATCACCCTTCTTTTAGAGGAGAGGAAACGGAGGCTAAAAGTAGTGTGCTCACAGATGCACAGCTAACGTGAGGCAGATGATTTAGGATCTGACTTACAGCAAACTGACCAAGCTGACGTGGTCACCTGTGCCGAAAGCTGGGGGTATGGCTGTCTTCTGTCTGTATGAGGAGGTACCCATGGGCCAAAGCCAGCATTGCTTGAGGGCCTACCTCAAGAGATATGGCCCGCTGACATCCATGGAGTCTCCAAAGGACAGGTGACAAGACAATGTGTAAGAGTGTCACCGTGACTTCTCCGGCAGAGCTCTGTCACTTCCAAAAATGCCTCTCCGGCCATCTCAGGAGAGCTCCAGGACAAGCAGATGCCACCATTCCCTGTGCATATGAGGCACAGAGGCCCAAACCACCAACCTGTCAAATATGGTAAATAAACTAATTGGTGATGATGTATGACTAGGACATGGGATTTCGGAATCCCAGACTCCTTCTCATTCTCTTTACAGAAGGTAGTCTGAGTGGAATTCCCGGATCCTGGGAAGTGCCAATTAGGCATGGTTCCAGCCAACTTCCACAGATAACAAGCCTTCTGCCAAGTTGCTCCTCCAGGCTAGAGTTTTCTTTTGAGTTGGCCTGCTCAAGGCATTTCAGCTACAGGATGCTCAAGGGAAGAGAAATCAGAGAGGTGATAAAGCATTTTAATTGGCTCTTGATTTTTAGCATGATTCTTTTATCGGCAGCTGCCAGATGTTTACCTGTGTTTACAATCCAAGGAACAAGAACGTGTGCACAGCAAAGGCCCTTCAAAGACTCCCGAGCTGCCCGAGAAACCTCTCTGCTGGTTGCTCTGGGGGAAAGCGTGGCCCCTGCAAATGGGGAAGGCTCCCTGGTCTCAGAGGGAGTCCGGAAATGTGGGTTTTATTCATCCCTCAATCTCCTTTACCCTGCAGTCCCCATCCTAATGCTTGTATTAGGCACTCAAAACATGTTTGTGATTGATTTTCAAAATGCTGTGCATTCTGTTACAAGCTAATGGTTAAGGGGAATTGCTTAATGAAGTATATATTATAAAAAGGGATATCAAACTCCAGGATATGAGAACAAGAGGTTTATTTTTTTCTTCTTTTGCTATTTTTGTTTTCTTTCCTTTTTGTTCTGTTTGTTTATATGTCTTTGGGAGTGTAAGGGGAGGCGCAGAAATTTTGGAGGGACAAAGGGTGACCAAATGCACTGTATTGAAAATGAGCCACGCAAGGGGTACAGTTGTATGTCTGCAATGCCCCCAGCTCTGGTATCAGCGCCTTCTTTCATATTTCTGCAGTACAATGCAGGCATAAGTGCACCAGGCGAGGATCAATAACCAGAGAAGGCTTTGCTTCAAATCAGGTTCTGCTGCCCAAAGAGTTATAAAGATTGGAGGAAGTCTTCCGGGGTGGGAGGCAGAGAGGTGGGTCTCCCTCCTTCCAAAGCTTCTCTACCTGAGCCTTCTTCCACGTTTCTTCAGATCAACTCTTACAGATGCTTCAAGACATCCATCTCAGCTGTTACCTCCCGTGAGAGAGAGGCCTCGCCTAAGAAGCCTCTCAGTGGAATGACTCTCTCCTTGGCGTTCTTTGCTCAGCCATACCGTACCATGTCTCCTGTCTTACCATGATTGTTTCTCCCCGGTGTGTTGTGAGCTTCTCACAGACAAGAGCTCTTTGATTACCGTTGCTTCAGAGCCAGAATATGTGCCTCCAAGCCCGCGCTGAGGGCTAGCTGTGTGAGTGGCAAGCCCCTGGTGGATTCCATCCAGTCCACATCACTTACTGAGAAGCGATTCAAAGAATAATAGAACCGAGGTGCACTACTGGAATATCTAATGTGTACCAGATGTTTCCCCTACACCATCTCATTTCCTCCCACAACTTTGAAAAGTGTTATCCCCCTTCCTCCTCTCGCCCCTTTATTTTTTTGGTCAGTCGTAGGGCCTGAACTCTGGGCCTGGGCACTGTCCCTCAGCTCTTCAGCTCAAGGCTAGCACTCTACCACTTGAGCCATAGCACCCCTTCTGGCTTTTTCTGCTTATGGGGTACTGAGGAATCGAACCCAGGGCCTCATGCATGCTAGGGAAGCGCTCTACCACTGAACCACCTTCCCAGCCCCCCACCCCCACCCCTTTATTAGCTGTGGAAAAAAGGCTCAGAGGGATCACATCGATCATGTGTCTGAGGTCACAGGTTACTCCCAGTAGTCTGCCTGCAATGCATCTCTGCCGTGTTTGCCCGCACAGCCTGGGAAATGAGAATATCTGAAAAATACAGGTCCTGACGGTTACACGGAAACCTGGCAAATGACAATAGTCTTCCTGGAGACCAATGCTTCTCTGACCTGTGAGTGGACTGGAAAGAAGGAACAGCATCGGATGCACCAATGCCCGTGGGGGGGAGGGATTCACCAATGGTCGTATGGGGGGGATGCACCCAATGCCTGTGGGGGGGATGCACCAAATGCCCATGGGGGAATGCATCAATGCCCGTGGGGGGATGCACCAATGCCCGTGGGGGATGCACCAATGCCCGTGGAGGATGCACCAATGCCCATGGGGGTGCACCAATGCCCATGGAGGGGTGCACCAATGCCCATGGGGGATGCATCAATGCCCGTGGGAGGATGCACCAATGCCCATGGGGGGATGCACCAATGCCCATGGGGGGATGCACCAATGCCCGTGGGAGGATGCACCAATGCCCATGGGAGGATGCACCAATGCCCGTGGGAGGATGCACCAATGCCCATGGGGGTGCACTAATGCCCGTGGGAGGATGCACCAATGCCCATGGGAGGATGCACCAATGCCCGTGGGAGGATGCACCAATGCCCGTGGGGGATGCAACAATGCCCATGGAGGGGTGCACCAATGCCCGTGGGAGGACGCACCAATGCCCATGGGGGGATGCACCAATGCCCATGGGGGATGCACCAATGCCCGTGGGGGATGCACCAATGTCCATGGGGGGATGCACCAATGCCCATGGGGGAGGATGCACCAATGCCCGTGGGGGATGCACCAATGCCCGTGGGGGGATGCACCAATGCCCATGGGGGAGGATACACCAATGTCCATGGGGGATGCACCAATGCCCATGGGAGGATGCACCAATGCCCGTGGGGGGATGCACCAATGCCCATGGGGGGGATGCACCGATGCCCATGGGGGAGGATGCACCAATGCCCGTGGGGGATACACCAATGCCCATGGGGGAGGATGCACCAATGCCCATGGGGGAGGATACACCAATGTCCATGGGGGATGCACCAATGCCCATGGGGGGGATGCACCAATGCCCGTGGGGGATGCACCAATGCCCATGGGGGATGCACCAATGCCCATGGGGGGATGCACCAATGCCCGTGGGAGGATGCACCAATGCCCATGGGGGATGCACCAATGCCCGTGGGGGATGCACCAATGCCCGTGGGAGGATGCACCAATGCCCATGGGGGATGCACCAATGCCCATGGGGGATGCACCAATGCCCGTGGGGGGGATACACCAATATCCGTGGGGGGGATGCACCAATGTCCATGGGGGTGCACCAATGCCCGTGGGGGGATGCACCAATGCCCGTGGGGGGTGCACCAATGTCCATGGGGGGGATGCACCAATGCCCGTGGGGGGGGGGGGGATGCACCGATGCCCGTGGGAGGAACAAACTGAGGAGCTGGCGGCTCCCTCCAGGCGTCCTGCAGCGGGGTCCCAGCCTGCTCTTGGCCTCCCGCCTTGGCTGGGGCGATGGCAGCGCTCCCGGGGCCTCAGAGGGAAGGTGAAGGCGGCTCTTCGCCACGGGCTGCGTGCGTGCACGTGTGTGTATGTGTAGGTTCGTGTGTCCGGCTGGGCGCGCGCGCGCATGCGCCCCAGGGGCCGGCGCCCCCGGCACCTCAGGGTGGGGGGCTGACACCTCAGGAAGCGGGGTGGCTTCTTGGCCTCCATCTCCCCTCCAACCAGAGAGGTGGCGGTGACTCAGCTCCCCCGTCTCTCCGCGTCCCCCCGGCACGGTCACGCTCAGGTGGCGGGACGCCTGGGTCTCCCCACCCGCATCGCTCCCGGGGGCGGCGGGGCCCGCGGGTGCCGGCGCGCAGGCGGCGCCGGCGGCGGCGCGGAGGGGGCGTGGCGAGCCCCGGCCCCGCCCCCGCCCCGCCCCGGCCCGCCCCCCGCCGCACGCTCAGCCCGGCGCCCGCGCCCTCCCCGCCCAGTGCGCCGCGGCTGTCTGCTGGGCTCGCGCGCCGCGGACCGGGCTCGGCGCCGCCGCCTCCGCCTCCGGCTCGGGTGGCCTCCGCCGCCCCTCGCCCCTCGCCGCCCCGCGTGCCCCCGGCCCCTCGAGCCAGATGATGAACTTCCTGAGGCGCCGGCTGTCGGACAGCAGCTTCATCGCCAACCTGCCCAATGGCTACATGACCGACCTGCAGCGGCCCGAGCCGCAGCAGCCCCCGCCGGCCGCGGGGCCCGGCGCCGCCCCGGCCCCCGGCCCCGGCCCCGGCGCCGCCCCGGGCCCGGCCGCCGCCCCGGGCCCCGAGCGCCGCCCGCCGCCCGCCCCGGCGCCCGCGCCGCAGCCCGCGTCGGCGCCGTCGGTGGGCAGCAGCTTCTTCAGCTCGCTGTCCCAGGCCGTGAAGCAGACGGCCGCCTCGGCCGGCCTGGTGGACGCGCCCGCGCCCGCGCCCGCCGCGCGCCGCGCCAAGGTGCTGCTGGTGGTGGACGAGCCGCACACCGACTGGTGAGGGGCCCGCGGGGGCACGGGGGGGCTGCGGGGTCACGGGGGGGCCCGCGGGGGCACGGGGGGGCTGCGGGGTCACGGGGGGGCCCGCGGGGTCACGGGGGGATGCGGGGTCACGGGGGAGGGATGCGGAGAGGTCCCGGTGCCCGCGGGGTTACGGGGGGGGGGGAATGCTGAGAGGTCACGGGGCCCGTGGGGTCAAGGAGGGGGCTGCGGAGAGGTCCCGGGGGCCCGCGGGGTCACGGGGGGGGGACTGCAGAGAGGCCCCGGGGGCCCGCGGGGTCACAGGGGGTGCTGAGAGGTCACGGGGGCCCGCGGGGTCACAGGGGGTGCTGAGAGGTCACGGGGGCCCGCGGGGTCACGGGGGGGGGTGCTGAGAGGTCACGGGGGCCCGCGGGGTCACGGGGGGGTGCTGAGAGGTCCCGGGGGCCCGCGGGGTCACGGGGGGGGTGCTGAGAGGTCCCGGGGGCCCGCGGGGTCACGGGGGGGGGTGCTGAGAGGTCCCGGGGGCCCGCGGGGTCACGGGGGGGGGGACTGCAGAGAGGTCCCGGGGGCCCGCGGGGTCACAGGGGGTGCTGACAGGTCCCGGGGGCCCGCGGGGTCACGGGGGGGGTGCTGAGAGGTCCCGGGGGCCCGCGGGGTCACGGGGGGGGTGCTGAGAGGTCCCGGGGGCCCGCGGGGTCACGGGGGGGGGTGCTGAGAGGTCCCGGGGGCCCGCGGGGTCATGGCGGGAGGTGCTGAGAGGTCCCCGGGGCCCGCTGGGTCACGGGAGGGGGTATGCTGAGAGGTCCCAGGAGGTCCCGGGAGGTCACGGGGGATCCGCGGGGTCACGGGGGGCTGAGGAGGGAAGCTGAGAGGACACGGGGGTCCGGGGAGATCACGGGGTCCGGGAGGAGGGAGCTGCAAGGTCACAGGAAGACCCTACGAGGTCATGGGGGGCCGGGGAGGTCACGGGGAGGGGTGGGGGGGCGAGGGGAGACCCAGGAGGGGATTCCAGGAGGTCACAGGAGGGGGTGTCCGGGAAGTCGGGTGGTAGGGCAGGCGTGTGCCCGCTGGTGGGCCAGCAAGGTGGATCCCAGGTGAGGACCTGCCTCAGTTGCCCCAGTACCCAAGACGGAAAAGCAACGACTTCATGCACCAAGAAAGATGAAGAATTTTTGGGGGGTGTGGGAAGGGAGACACGGACTTGACAGCTGCGATGGAAATGGACCCAAAGTGCCATTTAAAAAGGCTGGCCAAAAGGGTTCTCAGTGAACTGGGCCTGGGGCTGGGTGGCCAGGTGGCCAGGTGAGGCTGACTTTCTCTGTTTATTTATTTTAAAACCTGGGCCCTGGAAGACTTACGAAGGTAGATGAGATGACAGATGGGTGTCCCAGGTGTCGGCGCACTGCCTTCTCTTCCCCATGGCCAGCGAGGTGGAAGTCTGTGTAAGAATGAGAAAATGATTCTGTTTTGTGCAGCAGGATATATGGAGTGAGTGAGAGAGAGAGAGAGAGAGTGTGTGTGTGTGTGTGTGTGTGTGTGTGTGTGTGTGTGTGTGTGTATGAGATGGTGGCTTTTTCCAGCTGAAAGGTGAAGACTTAAGGAAAACGTTCTGTATTTTTAAAGGGGAACAAATTATAGAAAAAAAATATGTCATACTGCTGCAGTAGATGGGAAAGTTAAAGATTTTTTTCTTTCTTTTTATTTGTTATATTAAAAGGATATGCAGTAGTTTTCCAACTGAGAAGGGTAAAGATTGGGAAATTGTTATCTCTAGTTGGGAAAAGCATGAATGAGGTCCGTGTAAGACTAAGGAACTAAGACAGGTTCTTGTTTAATGGAGCAGGAAATGGGCCTGGAGGATGATGGGATGGTGGAAGTGACTAGTCAAGGGTTCAAAGAAATTTACAGGGCAGGAATCTGGGATGCTTTTTTTCTTATACTACTAGGAAGAGATGTTTATTTTGTCAGGAGGTTGAACCTGGACCCAAGTTTGTCCCTAAAAAGGGAGACAGGAGGAACCACACGACTGTTTACCTCCATTTCCTCTTGGCTGCTTCCCTGCTTTACTCTCTCAGGCATTCCTCCCGTCTTGGAGGGAGGGAGGGAGAGAGGAAAGAAAGAAGTGTGAGAGCTGGTAGAGAAAAGCATTTGTCCCATCTGAAGAGACCTTGGGGTGACTGGTGTGATTGGTTTTCTCTCTTCAAGATAGCAGAGTAGAAAAGACCTTTTGCCAGGAAATGACAAAAGTACATGCAAGAGGGCAGTGCGGAAAGTATAAGAGAATACTTCAGTGATACTGGCCCTTCTAGAAGAGTAACTTAGTTCGGATAAACAAGTGCTTATTTAGAGGGAAAGGCAGGTTGAGTTAAGGAAGGTTACGTTCTGTTGTGTCCATTTTATGCCCCCATCTAGCAGGCACTCTTAATACGCTATCCCATTGGACTCTTTCCACAAAGCGAGGCCTAGAAAAGGTAAGTGATGTGTTCACAGCCATATAACCAACAAATGGTAGGATGAGGGTTTGAGTTTAGGCCTCTTCCACTTACTGTTTTCACTCTGTTGTAGTAATTATAATAATTATAATATAGTCATTAGTTACTAGCAGTATTAATCAGAAACTCTGTCCATAGGCTAGGTAGTGGAGGGGCATTATTGGAGAATTCAGGCTCCAATTTGGGAGACAAAATGGATACATAAAACAGTTAACAAAAAGGAACGTAGAATAATTTTGGTTGAGACTAGTGTTTCAGGAAGTGACAGCTAGATACTGGAGAAAGTTCCACACTAGATGAACCTTGAAGAAAGCCAGGCAAAGGGAGAACTGAGGATGACACCGGTGTTTAATTTCCTTCTCCTGGCCTCTCATCCTGTCCAAGCGATTTGTTTGTTTCTGCTTACTTGTCAGGTGTCCCTAGGTAGGTAAATTGTTACCTGTGTGGGTATGATGAAGCGGCCATAGATCTGTGTTTAGTTGGAAATATTTCAGTGGATTGAGATTTGAAACTCTCCTTGGATGGTATTATCTTCTAGAAAGAGGGCCTGGCGTATAGCAGAGCGTTTGCCTTGCCCTGGAGACTGCACTAGCGATGGGAGCCACAGGGACGCCTTCCTGTGAGGTGACTCCCAACTGCTTTCTGATCTCCTCTGACGTAATAACATCGATGTATTAAGACTCACAAGCCGAGCTGGAGCCCACTGCTTGATGGCAGCTCTGTGCTTCTCTCGTTTTGGTGCTTAATAGCAGTTCCCAGAATTGCTGTGTTTGTCTTCTAAATTTGTTCAGAAACAACTCAGTTGACTGTTGGTGAGTGATTTTTTTGAAAGGTGTCTACTTGTCATCAGGATACTAACTTACATAGGTGCTTTTTGCTCCAAATGCTGATTTTAACAAATTTGTCTCTCACTGAATACTACCAAGGTATTGAGTATTCAGACACCTGATTGGCATCTGGTGTCATGTATGCCCAGTATAATTTTCCTAGTATTTGAGTAGGAAGAGAAATGTAGTCTTCCAATAGAACTTAAGAATGTTTGTTCCTGGGCTGGGAAGGTGGCTCAGTGGTAGAGCACTTGCCTTGCATGCATGAAGCCCTGGGTTCGATTCCTCAGCACCACATAAGCAGAAAAAAAAAAGCTGGAAGTGGCGCTGTGGCTCAAGTGGTAGAGTGCTAGCCTTGAGCTGAAGAGCTGAGGGACAGCGCCCAGGCCCAGAGTTCAGACCAAAAAAAAAAAAAAAAAGAATGCTTGTTCCCTCTGAATTATAGGATCCTATAATAAAATAATTAGAGCTTTAAAAGAAAGACTTAGAGAACCTCTCAAATTATCCTTAATACCCAGCAGATTCCCTTGAATTTATATCAGGGTAGTTGTGGGCAGGTTAATCGGAAGACCTGACTACTGTCTAAGTTGATGGGATAATTGGAGGGTGTTTCTCTTTCTTTTGATTGAAATACTTTCATTGGTGGCCTGAGATTAATTGCACACTAACCGATCATTGAGAATGTATGTGTGCCATTAAAAATGTAATGAAGCACATAATATGCTTTATTGATGAATATTTCTTACATTGCCAGAAATGCATGCCATCTTTTAAAGTCCAAACATTTGAAGTGTGATTAAGAGTTGATTTTAATAATCCTTTTGTTTATGTAGGGATTAGGTGAACATTGATGTACGTTACTGTTTCTTTTTTACACTCACTGGTTGAAAGGCAAATTTTCTCTCAGAATCTCCTATGCCAGTGATTCTGACTGCAGTGAACGAGTGTTGTATATGGTCATTTGATTTGAAAATCAGTTCATCACAGGCTCTCCATGATCACACTGCAGATGTGATAAGTCAAGAGATGCTTACTGAGCATCTTCTCATTAGAAGGCACAGTTGCTAAGAAATCTGAGAAAGAGTATCTTCTTGCTAAGAGCTCACTAGCTAGCTAGGTAGATAAGATACATTGTGCTTTTAATTTTTTTCTCACTTTTAAGTTTACTGAATCCTATTTTGTATGTTCAAAGTATTGTCCTTGAACCAATAGCATTGGCAACAGTCAATATACTGCAGAATCTTAGGCCCCACCTCACACCTACTGAAATAGAGCTTGCAACTGAACAAGATCCCCAGGTAATTTATAATTATATTGAATTTGGGACAGTTGATGAGGATATGTGAGTAGTGGTATGGACAGGGCAGCAACACCATCTACTGTCATTTCTTGAGCAGTTACTATATGCCAGATGTTATGCTATGTTCTTTACCATAGCACTGTAATATTATAGAGTTTAAAAGATCGAGTGATGGATGTAGGCTGAGTGGGAAGAAGAGGCTTCATGGAAAAAGTGAGGTTTAAATTGAGCCTCGAAGACATATCAAGCAAAAAAGATAAGTTTGTCGTTGTCTAGACAGTAGATAGCATAAAGAAAAATGAGACAGCAAAGAGACTGGATTGATGGGGTATGTAAACAACACTCATGCCTTCTTTTTTATTCTTTTCTGGCCAATCTTTGGGCATTTTATTAAGAATGGGGGAATTCAAAATACAGTAGTGCTGTTTACTGCTGTGGGACTTGCCTTGTTCTTCTTTCTTAACAAACTCATATCTGTCTTGGAGACTGAGATGACTATTTCCTGGAGAAGAAATGTTGATAATATGCCTGCCCAATGCTCTCTGACCCTCTTCTGGTCTATGCAAATGCCCTGTGATGCTCTCTGACCCTCTTCTGGTCTATGCAAACGCCCTGTGTTTGCTGTGCCTTCTGGGGAACGGCCGTCTCATTCTCCATTTCTTTCTCAGCTTAGAAATATCTTTATTTACTCAAGTTTTAGGCTCTCTTGTTTCTTTTCTTCTTGGACCATTCTGCCATTCTAGTCCTCCCAAGTACAAGTCTAATTTCTTTTCCTATTTTTTTCTTCAAAAGACCTAATACTTTCATACATTGACGACAGCCTGATTTAATCCTGCTCAAGGTTTGGCCTTGTGATGGACTCCGGGCTCCATAGGAATGTATTGCCCTCTTTAGACCCCCATCTCTTCCTAACAAGGAGCTGTTGTTGAGGATTGAAGTTCTAGACCCCAGGGTTCATTAACATTTTAACTGTGAGAAGAAAGGGTGCTAATGAAAGATCAGTGAATGAGCAGACAACTCCTATCTCCAGTGTGTTACTTGCCACAAAACCCATGCAATACTTGGAATCATATTATAGAATGTTTGCTTTTAGTGTCAAGATACAGGATCTCACAGAAGACAAAATCAGGCTTGTATAATAGAAAGCACATTCCAAGGGCTTTAAACATCTGGATTCAACTCTACTGTGCCAGCTAGCTTTTTGTGTCACCATAGGCAGTTTAACTTCTGAAGCCTATTTTATAAATAGGGATATAGGCTAAATAGTCTATATTCACAGGCCTTTATAAATTAAGAAATAGAGTGCTTTCTAAAGGTCAGATCATGACAGTTTAAAGAGTTGTTCAAATATGAAGAAGATCCTGTGGGCTAGAGAAGTCAGAAAATGTTTCACAGGAGGGAAGATCTAATCTGGGCTTTGAAGAATACCTCAGATTTAGATGAGTAAAGGAGAAGCATTTCAGTTAAGCGGATGAGTGAGATGTGTGTGGAGCAAATTTAGGCTAGTTGACATCAAGTTTAGGGCAGGGAAAAGAGGGAGGGAAATTCAGATAAGCTAAGTGAGAGAATAATGGTATTGTCTCATATATTGAGTTTTAAGTAGATGTATTAATTTACTATATTAGAAAATAGATTATGACGATGAATCCAGTTTACGGGTTTGAACCAACGGAGTATAGTTCTAGTTTCTGCCATGTTACACTATCACTAGAAAACAGCGTTCGGTATTTCTCCTTACCTACACACCTTGCTGTTTCTTTTCCTTAAACATACAGAAGTTATTTGCTATGAGGATATTCTTCCTTCCCTTCTTCCCATACTGCCTTCTTTTCTTCCCTCCCTGCCTACCTTGGCATTGAACCCAGAGCCTTGCCAATGCAAGGCAAGTGCTTTATCACTGAGCTATATCCACAGCCCTGACATTAGGCTATGTCTTATTCTCTCTGAATTTAAAATACTTTTTAAAGAGGAGCTAGACTAGAGCATCTCTCAGAGTGTTCTTAGGTGAATCAGTTGAAGTGCACTGTAAAAATGTCTCACATCATGATTGGCATGTGAGAGATACTCAATAAACAGTTCAATGTGACAAGCAGCTTTTCATAGAAGCTTTAAGACAACAGCCCACCACACGTGTATTTATGGGAGCTTTCGAGTCAAGTAAGGTTGTTTGCAGACAGAGTTCTGTGTCAATAAAAATAATTTTGAAAAATAGAACAAAGCTGGCTAAATAGTCCTTCATTTTGGTTGTACATGGCTTAGAAATCAATAATTATCAGTGTTTTAAGACAGTCTCCAGGGAAGATTTTTTTAAAGTTGGCTAATTTGTGGAAAGTTTATGCTTTGAGCACTATCCATACCCATGCCTCATTTAATCCTCTACACAGAAATATTTGTGGTGCAGTAATTAATTATTATTTTCATTTTATGTAAGGAATTGAGATCTGAAGAGGCTAATATGATTGCCTGACATCAAATAGCCTGGAAATAATGGGATCAAGACTAGCGTCCAGGGCTTTGATTTTGGTCCTATCTGTAGGCTTCCTGGACTGAGCCTTGGTTGCCATAAAGCTAGGTAGTTTGCTAATTTGGTTGGGAACTTAGTATTAAGTGAACAAAAATACCAATTCTTAAAGCTATTTATAGACTGGTTTTGCAAAGATATTTAGCTTAATGATTTCCCTTTGGCACTAACTAGGATTTCTCTTGCTAAATTCTTACAGAAGAAGCCAGTAAACAATACCATGAAAGGTTGTGATGTGAAGATCGGGACCAGTTTACTTCAGGCCATAGCAAGTTGCCCTTCTTATGCATTTCAATTTCCGCATCTTTAAAACTGTAATAGCTGTTGGGAGTGGTAATCTCAGCTACTCAGGAGGTAGAGATCAGGAAGACAAGTTTGAGGCCAGCCTGGGGGGGTGGGGAGGATAAACCCAGAAAACAAAAATTAAAAAAAATGAAACAAAAGCTTATGAAACCCTTTAACTTACACAGGCCTGGATGTGGTGGCTCATGCCTGTCCTCTAAGCTAAGGTCAGCTTGGAGGTAAATGTGAGACCCTGTTGGAAAAATAATGGAAGCAAAAAAGGCTGGGTCATGTCATAAGTGGGAAGGCTCTTTCCTGGCAAGTGTAAGGCCCAGAGTTCAAAAGCCAAGAAAACAAATGTAGTAAAAGCACTTCATTCTTCATAGGATAATGTCTATGAGAGGACTTGACTGTCACTGAAACAGTAGATTGCACTACAGCACGTGGGCCGAAACTAGCAACAGGTGGGACCCAGAGTAGAAGGAGGAAGAATTGAACATTTAGCCTCAAGTATGATGCAGAGGCTGTTTTTCTAGTTAGGAGAAATAAGGATTAAGAGAGAAAATAGGTTTTACCCAGTATCAGAGCTGCCACCACACAGTCTTCTTTATTCATGGATATATTTCCTGTGACCTGAAGCCTATTCCACAGGTGAACATGTTTTCTGAAACAAAATTAGGACATGAAATCGTATTTTCTTTTTTAAAATTTGCATTTATTAGTTGTACAAAGGGGCTTCATTGTAGATTTTCCATATGTGCCTGTAATGTACCTGAAGTCAGCTCCTCTCTCTCTCTCTCTCTCTCTCTCTCTCTCTCTCTCTCTCTCTCTCTCGTTCATTCCTCTTCCCCACTTCTTAAAACAACTTCAATAGTTCCATTGTTATATTTTCATATATGTGTATTAGATACTTAACTGTTTTCACCCTATTTGCTCTAGGTGCTCTAGGTAACCATCCGCAAGCAGAACCCGGTTTACATTTCTGTTCCCCGCCCCCCCCTTTGGTTGTGGGGGCTTGAACTCAGGGCCTAAGTGCTGAGCTTTCGTGTTCAAGGTTAAACCCTACCACTTGAGCCACAGCTCCACTTCCAGTTTTCTGGTGGTTAATAAGAGTCTCACGGACTTTCCTGTCTGGGCTAGCCTTGAACTGTGATCCTCAGATCTCAGCCTCCTGAGTAGCTAGGATTACAAGCATGGGCCACTGGTGCCTGGCTGTAGCTCTTTATTCTAGTTATTAATCCTTTATCAGATGTATTAATCCTTTATCTGATGTTAACTTTGCCGAATATTTTTGATTTAATGTAACTTTATTTTTCAATTCTTGCTCTTATTTTCTGAGCAATTGGGGTTCTAAGGGAGTCATAGCTTGTGGTAGAGTGCCTGCCTAGCAAGAACAAAGCTCTGGGTTCAAACTCTAGTACTGCTTCCAAACAAAAAAAAAAAACAAAACAGAACCCTGAGAAACCAGAGTTACATTTCAAGTGCAAGAATAGTCTGGAAGATATTTAGATACCGGAATTTTCGGGACATTTTGGTGATTAGAGAGGAGGAGAATGAAAACTTTAAACCAGCAGGTTCTTAGGAAATGTAGGTCAAATTGCTGTTGGCATTTTTATGTTCTGACCGTCACTCTTCAGCAGGTTGAGTTATTTTTAAGCTCAGCTATGACTGTTTGGTTGTTGGTAATTATTTTTCAGGTTTTTGCGTTCTCATAGAAAAAGCTTCTCAGGTTACAAATAATGAAACGTTAACCCTAAGATTGTATGGGAAAATGAGAATAATTTTTTATTGCTACCTACATACATGAAGACGACCGTATACTTTGAAAGAATGAACCACCACTTGACTTGGCAAGATGAGTTGAGACTGATTTTCAGTTTTGGTTGAAGAAAAAAATCACCCTCAGTGGACCTTGGAAGGCTACTCTAGCATGTGCTGCAGTGCAAAAAGCTGACCATCTCACCTGGGATAAATTAATATGATTTCTTGTTTGGATTAGGAAACTGGGCTCAGATTGTGATCTGCCTAAAGTTGCCACACTGAAATAGGTAGAGTTGTATCAGGAATCTCACTCAGTTCTTTATACCTCTTTCCTCTTCAGCGTCCCTTTTCTCTGCCGCTGAACTCCTTTCTGAGCTCTGCATTAATTGGTTAATGATTTTGCATAGCAGCTGCAAGGACAGATACAAAAATTGCTCAAGCTGGAGAGAGCTTGTGTGGTTTATGACAGGTGTTGTGTAGGTTGGTTGAAAATAACTTAAAGATTGTCTCCTTTCCCCGTATGTTTTTGTTAATTCTTATAATACTTTTATAACTTCAGGCTCCTTCTGGTGCCTCGGATGTATTTCTGAATGGTTTTAATTTTCAGAGATGGGAATTTTCACTTCAGAACTCAGTTCATTTAAAGCGTCTTAATTTTCTGTGTACCTTGAAATTTATTTCTTGTCTAGCTCTCAGAATGGTGTCAGACTCCTGTAGGTGCTCTCTGCTGATCTGCCCCAATCCTTGCTCCGCCCTCCTTTCCCTACTCAATGCAGCTGAGTTGTACACAAGGTTTTGGGAGTCAGGTGAGTGTTGGGCAGGGAAAGGAGTTGGCAAGCTCCTGCACTGGATTGTCCCTTGAAAATTGTGGGAGCTCTGAATGGGCATGGCCACCTCCTAGATCCTGGGGCTCAGCAGTGACTTTGAAGGAACAAAGACTCCCCAGATTCAGTAGGCTGATTTGTTTTTTTTCCTTCTCAGAATTGAATCTTAGAAGCAGGCACATCCTCTTGTTTATTTAATGATCTTCCTCCTCTCCCCTTCTTGGGGGTAATTATTTTGAGCTTTTCCATGAACAGTCCCACAGGAAGTAATACTGTAATATGAAGTACAAGAGACTTGTCTTCACCAAGCTTATAGTTTGGAGAAGTAGATAGGGAATCAGACAAGCAATGTAATACAGTCTGATTTATTGTTATATCAGGATTAAGAAGTTTTAAATAAAAAGTCTCAATTTTGCCATAGTGGTATAACAGCTACTTCTATATTTTCTATATTCTCTTTCATTATTTCTTCACGTATTGGCTTAATAATTGAACCTTTCATGGCTGATTCACTGATTTCTTCGGTTATGTTTCTGTTAGAGAACTGCATTGGCTTCTAGTTTTCACCATTATTACATAGCAGTCTCAGTGTTCAGGAGAGGAGCCTTGTGATCAAATATTATTAGGGGATGTAGCTTTTGTGTAGGTACAATATCTATATTGTAATATCTATATATTGTAATCTATATTGTAATATCTATATTGTAAAGCACATGATATTATCTGTTGTTTTTTTTTCTTTTTGTACTGGTTCTGGGGCTTGAATACAGGGGCTGGGCACTGTCCCTGAGCTTTTTTGTTCAAGGCTAACATTCTACTACTTGAGCCATAGCTCCGCTTCTGTATTTTTGGTGGTTATTTGGAGATAAAGGTCTCATAGGCTTTCCTGCCCCAAATTGCTTAGAATTGCAACCATCAGATCTCAGCCTCCTGAGTAGCTATGATTATAAGCATAAGCCACCAGGATCCAGCTGATACTGTCTTTAGAAATGGCCATGATTATATATGTGTGTGTGTTTTATTATTTTTATATGTTATTTATATATTATATATATAAAAGCACTAAAAAGCAACACTTGACTATTTTAACATGTATTTCTCTGGGTGCAGGTAAAGCTTGAATGTTTTGCTATTTGTTTAAAATCATGTGAGATGTCTGATTTTGAATGGACATTGTTGTTCACAATGATAGATGTCAGTGACTAGAATGCCAGAGTGTCTGTTTGAACTTGGCCAAGAACATCTGAGATTGTGGAGTGAAAAAAAGAATTCTTTAAGCTAAAGGTAGTGCTGCAGGTAGGACTGACACCAGGATGGTTAAGGCCTTTCTCGTTCTTTCCTCCTGGCTGATGGTAGGCCTCAGCCAGCTGTTGAAGGGATATGAAGTTCCTGGGGCACTGGATAGTCTTCTTCCAGCATCATACCCACATCATCTTGTGTTGCCTAAAATTTCACAATTTAAGTTCAATACTTTGGATTTTCAAGACTTTCTAATCTTGAGGATTCTAGAAAATTAACGCCTGTAGGAGGAGAAGTATGGTATTAAAGGCAACATATTGAACCTTATAGCCACAATATGGGGGTAGTATCTATACTGGTAGACTACATACCTCATATTGAAGAAGTGCGTGTTGGGTGAGAGACAAGCTCATAGAATAGCAGACTCCAATAGAGCCCAGGGGTATGTGAATGTAGTGTTTATTTGACTCTTAGCGTCCTTACGTGTAAATGTGGATGAGAATGCCCCTGTCCTAGGGTTATTATATGGCTTAATTGAAATAAAATAGGTCATAAAAAAAAAAGTGCTTTGTAAACTCTGTATGAATAAAACATTATCGTCACCATCATTACCATATAGAAAGCCTAAGAATAAGGGGATAAAATTACTTTTATTATTTTCCAGGAGTTAGAATTATTATTTGTAATCTGCAACCAGACTTTATCATTTAAAGATGAAGTTTCTGAATATTATTTTCCACACCCCAAAGGAAATGAGGAAGGATGGAGGATAGAGAACATTTAGAAGGAAATATACAGACTGGGAAAGTATCTAGCCTGTTAAATTTGTTATCACACTAGCAAACAAACATTTCTTCTCATATCTGTTTCCTATAGGCCAGTGAAAAGAATAGGGCAAAGTATGGAACATGCTCTATTTGTGTGATTTTAAAAAATGGAAACAGTTACGGTGAGAGGAACGATGAGTTGATGCTGGCATAGTAGACTGAGATATGATAAGGAGAACCTTGAATGCAAAGCTAGGATTTTTTACTTTATCCCATAGGAGTTATGGTTTTGGTCAGGGCACTGACTTGACCAGTGTGAGGTGTAGCAGAGGTAATATAGAAAATCAGGAAGAGGGCTGGGAAGGTGGCTCAGTGGTAGAGCGCTTGCCTTGCATGCATGAGGCCCTGAGTTCGATTCTCCAGCACCACATAAGCAAAAAGAAAAAAGCCGGAAGTGGCGCTGTGGCTTAAGTGGTAGAGCACTAGCTTTGAACTGAAGAGCTGAGGGATAGCACCCAGGCCCAGAGTTTAGGCCCCAGGGCCGGACCCCCCAAAAAAAAAAATCAGGAAGAGGAAGATTATGTGTGGCCTTGGAGACCAACTGGGAGCATGTTTTGATTGTCCATCTCTAAGTTACTGGGAGCCTGAAATAGAACATTCACAGTGGAGAAGAAGGAATGACTATAGAGGGGTCAGAACATAGTCCTAGACCAAAGGACTTTGGGACCTTACGACCCTATCCCAGAGGGTTTTTTTTTCTTGTGAAAGTTAAAGTACAAAATCCACAAATATTGCAGTGCACAAGTAATGACTGTATGGCTTAGTGAGATTTTACAAAGCATAAAGTAGGACTCCAGTTGTGGCATACAGCATTGCTGGCACCTGCTAAGCTTCTAGAATACCATAATTTTATTTCAATAGTTGCTTCTCCTTTAACAGATAAACCTGTTTTTTTTCTTTTGTCACATACTATTTGTGCATGTTTGTGAGTTTTTTTGTTTTTTTTTGTCGGTCGTGGGGCTTGAACTCTGGGCCTGGGCCCTGTCCCTCAGCTCTTCAGCTCAAGGTGAGCGCTCTACAGCTTGAGCTACAGCGCCACTTCCGGTTTTCTGGTGGTTTATTGGAGATAGGAGTCTCACGGTCTCTCCTGCCCGGGCTGGCTTTGAACCGCGATCCTCAGATCTCAGCCTCCTGAGTAGCTAGGATTACAGGCGTGAGCCACCAGTGCCCGGCTGTTTGTGAGTTTTTTATAAATAGAACGATACAGTATAATGTCTTTTGTGTCTGATTTCTTCAACTTAACATTATGTTCATGGAACTACATTTTCTTTTATGTAGCATTATTTTTATTATATTAAATGGCCATATCACAATTCATACATTCTGCTCTTAATAGATGCTTAAAGAGTAGGATCTTTACAGATAGTAGTGATATACATAATTCTTGCACATGTGTTTTTGATGAGTAGAAACTGGTATGTATCAAGGAGTGAAATTTGCTATAATACAGTACATCTGTATGACCAGCTTTATTAGTCAATGCTACTAGTTTTATCGCGAGATTACCAGTTTACATTCCTGCTTGTAGTTTATGAGATTCCTCACCAAAGCTGTGGTTTAGTCAGCTGGGACTGCTAGCAAAGACCATGTACTGGGTAGCTTAAACGATAGATCAGGGTGTGCCAGCCTGATCAAGTTTTTCTTGAAGGTCTCATCCTGACCTATAGACAGCATCTTCTCACCCTTTTATCTTGATGGTTCTCATCTAATGACTTCATTTAAACTAATTCCCAAAGTTCCCATCTTCAGGTTTTACCACAATCGGCTATGAGGCTTCTAACAAATGAGTTTGGGTGTGGCACGGGCATTCAGAACAAAGCATATTGATAATATATTGATATTTGTTTTATATTTCAAAGGGTTTTATGTTTTAAGAAACTTGAGGTAAAAGGCTGTACCTAACATAAAGGAAGAAAGGAAATATTGGTAGTGTTTAAGTCTTTTATCTACCTTGTTGAATTTAATCAAGGCAATACTTATGTAAATAAAGAGTCAGTGTTATTATATTGATTTTACAGATCACAAAATTGAGACCAAATGTTAGGCAGTTCTTATTTGCCATTAGAACAAAGCCAGTGTATGCTTGAGTCCAAACCACATAGAAGCTGCAGCTGTGTCAGGGTGTTTTTTGTCTTGGTAGATAGAGGTGGCTTTTCCTGATGGCCTGGGAAGCCTGTCAGATCAGATAAGTGGTCCTCTTCTGAGACATGATGCTTAGCTAGCTGTGCAAATAGCAGCATCCTGACCAAATCCTTCCCCCAAATCTCTGCCCTTTTTGCTTCCCCATTGAATGTTCTAGCAGCCAGTCATTACAGCTGTCTCAAGGTAGGTATTAAACTGGCACATCCTCCGCTCCAGCTGGCACACTGATGGAAGAAGCTCCCATTGAAGATTTAAGACTAGCTAAGCTTCTTTCTCCTCTCACTGTTCTCCATGTATCGTCTTCCCTCCTCTCAAAAGTTAGAATTACATGCTTGAAAGAGCTGGAAGGTAAGAGGCCTTGGCTTTGGCTCTATTACATTTCTGTATGACTTTAAATACTACATTTCCCTTCTGTTAGCTAAAGTTTCCTTGTTTGTGAAAAGAGGGTGCTGTATTGGGTCCTGGGTTCCATGGGCCTCAGGCCTTAGAGTGGGAAGACCTGAGAACGAAATACTGAGAGCAGCTCCTGTTTTATTTGTTGTGTATGTATTGAACTTTTTCAGTCAGATTTTAGTTACAGCAAGCAAAGTATGCGACAAATAATTTGCTAAAAATCTACTCTCCTAGATGATCTCTACAAAGGGCCTTATCAGCCTTGTGAAATTATGAATGACAACACTGAAACGCACAAAATAGTTCCCATTAACATTTTTTCTTTGTATTCTCAAGGCCTCTGTGCTACCCTTTGACCACCATAAGGCAATAGTGGAGGATATAATTAATTTGCCTTGAGCAGAGGATCGAAGAAGATTACCAAAAGAGGAAACATTGGAAGCATTGGAGCTAAACTTAAAGGGAGAATGGTAGTTTTAATATTTATTTTTCTATAAATTGAAACTCTGAAGGAACAAAGCATTTCAGGTAAGGAATGAGACAGAAGGGCATACAAAAATCAGTGTTCTTTGCAGAAAATTGTACTCTTGGTGTGGATGTTGTGTACGATAGAAAGGAGGCAAAGGGCAGGGTGCTGGTGACAAGGTTGGTAGGGTCCTACTTGGTGAAAAGACTTGAACTACTGAAGAACCATAACCAAACTCAGCGTCTTGCTTTTGAGTCAAAAAGCACAACTGGGAAGAAGAGTAGAAGATTATTGTTTGCACTAAAGAGCATTATTTGCAAAGCAATACTCTCCAAAGAAAGCACGGACATTTTCTTGGGACACATACAGGGAAGCAGAGAGGGACAGACACATTCCCCAGTATGCTCAGTTTAACACATACGGTTCTTTTTTTTTTAACTTTTTATATAATTTTTATTTAACCTATACATGAAATTTATTATAAACTTTTTACTAAACCAAGGTACAGTTGAAGTACAAAGGATACACTTAGAGTTCACTGAGAATACCACTCATCACTCTGCTATCTGGTAAAGATCATGGTATATGTGGTATCTGATGTATCTGATTGATACCACATATCAATCAGAAAGTGCCTGCATTTTTTTTCTTTTTATAATACGTTTTTTATTGTGAAAAATACGGTACAGAGGGGTTACAGTTATACAAGCAAGGCGATGAGTACATTTCCTATCAAACATTTTTTACCTCCTCCTTTGTTTTTCCCCTACCATCCCTTCCCTCCTACCTCCACAACTACCCCCCCCATTTCTTTTTTCTTGTCTTTTATCATTATGTAGTTACCCAAAGAGATAACAATTCCCTAAGTCCGGTGATGAGTGCAGCGCATCTTGATCAGTGTCACCACTTCCAGCATTCTCCTTCATTTCCCCCTCCATCCCTCCCCTCAAGTAATGTAGTTGTTTTATAGAATGTGTATTGAATATAATGACTGCATTTTCTCATCCTCCCTCCATTCATGTGCCCTCCCATTGTCCTAAACATGTTTCTGCTCCCTAGCATTCATTTTGCTAAAAGGTTCATTAGTAGTTCAGCGGAGTCACACTTTTGGACTCCTCTCCTAAGTATACTGTCCTTTAGCAGTTTGTGTCTGTATGCATAAAATCCTCTATATGTTATCATGTATGTTTGTATTTTAGATCTAACTTTTACATATGAGAAAACATATGCTTGTTTGTCTCTCTGAGCCTGGCTTACTTAACATAATTTTTTTCCATCCATTTCCCATCCATTTCCCTGTAAATGACTTAATATTCTTTCTTTTCTTTCCTTTTTTTTTTTTTTTGGTTGGTCATGGTGCTTGAACTCAGGGCTTGGGAGCTGTCCCTGAACTTTTGTGCTCAAGGTTAGTGCTCTATCACTTTGAACCATAGCTCCACTTCCGGTTTTTGAGTGGTTAATTGGAAATAAAGTCTCATGGACTTTTCTGTCTGGGCTGGCTTTGAATTTTGATCCTCAGATCTTAGCCTCCTAAGTAACTGGGGTTACAGGCATGAGCCACCAGCACCCAGCTATAATATTCTTACTAAAAGATGAATAAAACGTTATCGTATATATGTATTGCTTTTTCTTGATTCACTCATCCGTTGTAGGGCATCTGAGCCATTTCCGTAAGTTGGCTATGGTGAATAGTGTAGCAGTGAACATGGATGTATCCTGACTTGTGACACTCTGGGCAAATGCCCCAAAGTGATATCGGAGGGTAGTTCTCTGTTTAGTGTTTTGAGGAATCTCCAAACTGCCTTCCAGAGTGGTTGCACTAGTTTACATTCCCACCAACAGTGCAGTAGGGTTCTTTTTTCTCTGTATCTCCACCAGCATTTGTTATTGTTTATATTCTCTATGATGGCCAATCTAACTGGGTGAATTTGAATCTTAATGTTGCTTTGATTTACATTTCCTTTATGACCAGGGATGTCGCACATTCCTCATGTGTTTATTGGCCATTTTTCTTCCTCTGAGAGGTCTCAGTTAACTCCTTTGCCCATTTGTTAATTGGTTTGTGGGGCCAGGGGGAGGGCGAAAGTGTTGGCTTCCCTTTTTTTGTTGGTCATGGGGCCTGAACTCTGGGCCTGGGCGCTGTCCCTCAGCTCTTCAGCTCAAAGCTAGCGCTCTACCATTTGAGCTACAGAGCCACTTCTGTCTTTTTCTGCTTATGTGGTGCTGAGGAGTCGAACCCAGAGCTTCATGCATGCTAGGCAAGCACTCTACTACTGAGCCACCTTCCCAGCCCAGTGTTGTTTTCTTGAATTCCTTATATATCCTAGATAATAGGCCCTTATCAGATGTATATCTGGTAAAGATCTTCTCCCACTCTGTAGGCTGTCTCTTTAGCTGAGATAACTATGTCCTTTGCAGAAACTGCTTAGTTTAATGCTTATCCCACTTGTTGAATTCCTATTTGCTGAGCCCCTGGAACTCTACTCAGAAAGTACTTTCAGGCACACGTTTTCAAGCATGCCCAGTTCCAGGTCATAGATCACGTGTTCCAGGTCATAGATCATGTGTTCTGGGTCTCAGATCATGTGATCCAGGTCACAGATCACATGTTACAGGTCTCAGATAACATGTTCAAAAAGGAAAGATAGTGGTTCCATGTCTGAGCACAGTCAAGTCAAAATCATAGAGCACATATTAGAAAGGAAATATGGCGGGAAAGATGATACTTCTAGAAGAATTTAGTATTACAACTAGCAGAGTTCACGTGGTCATTTAAAAGAAAGTCAGAGTGACTTGGTGATGCAAGCTGGTTCTTCTTAGGTTTCTCCAGAAAGTTTCAGCTGAAACAAGCAAGCAAGCAGAACAGCTTTGAAGATGTGTTAAGGCCTTCTAGGCAGAAGCTTTATTCCCTGTGGGTGCAGGAGTTTTCCCTAAAGGTGCCTGCCCCACTTAGTGGCTCACATAGACTCAGGACCCCTAATTCTAGAGCTGTATTTGGGTGTTAACTAAGGCCGTTCAGTGCTCACAAACTCAGGAGTGATTCTGGTTAAAGATTGCCTTGGTGCTCTGGGGTCTACGCTAATTTCCTCTTAATTGGCTCAAGGGTATCGGGTATATGTGTAGCACATAAAACAGAGAGGTGAGGACATTGTGAGGCTTTGCTGATGGGCAGCAAGTCTCATACTTGGTGGTGTCTTTGCCAGCTAAAGTCATCACCAGAGAAGGAAGGTTATAATTTTACCTCCTGGGTGAAAAATTATAGTAGACCTCCTGGCTTAGCTTTTCCACCTCTTCCCCATAAAGGATCTCTTCATTCTGTCCCCAGAAACATATGTTTATTTGTAATGTATTCTATGTGTGGTAATTGGCTCAGCATGCCTTTTATTTTCCCGTCAAATACCCGTCTTCCTGCCTAGAGAGCCTCAGAGCCTGATATAATAGGCCTATGAATTACATCCAGTTGGAAATCAGATTTCCAATTAAGCGCACATGAAAGATGTTTCAGTTGTTGACCTCTTTTTTAGAATCATTTGTGATCTTAACATGTTCCTAAATCCCAGGAGATTCCTATCCTGGTTAAGGAAGGTTTTCAGATTGGGGTATAGTACCTGGGCAGTTTTGGGGCCAAATGTCATCTTCATGCACTTTACAAAACTGAAAAGGAGCAAACTGACATTTATTGAAATGTTATTCTTAGCAGGCACATTACACGTGTTATCTGACTGAGTCCTTATACCTTAAAGAGGTATTGCCTCTATTTTTGCATGTGAGTGATGAAGCAAGTAATTTTCCCCAGTATAAAGTGTTGAGTGAGGGTTTGATTTTATGTCTGGATGCATAACTCATGTTTCTTCTGCTTCATGTCTCTGCGAACAGAGTAATTTTTAAGTATGAATTTGATAGTTCAGTGGAGAAAAGTTTTGTAGAAAGACTTTAAGTGTTAGTGTCAGAACACGGTTTTTGAGAATCTACAGTAGGCTTCGTGACGTATATAGAAACGTAAGTCTTTCTTGGTTGTATGGCCATTCTTTTTCAGATTAGAGAGGCTCAGGCCTTAACTCATAAATCAGAGCTTCTTGTAGGTATGTTTCTTGCCTTTAAGTAATATGTATGAATGACATATAAGCTGTACAATGAGGCTCTAGGTCTCTAGCAATATTCATATTAGCCAAATAGGCATTGGTGTTCAGAGCCTGGGTTATTCATTGAATACCTGGTAACAGTAAAGTATAGCGTGAGTAGATATGAAGTATGTATGCTAGTTTGAATGAGCCAGGTGTGGTGCACACCTGTAGTTTCAGCTACTTGGGAGGCTGAGGCAGGAGGATTGCTTGAGCCTAGAAGTTTGAGAGCAGCTAGGGCAATATAGTGAGGCCCCATCTATAAAAAAAGAAAAGAAAAGAAAAAATGTCCTGATTTGCAAGACAATTGGTGATTTGGGAGATTTGTCTCTATGTTCAGTGAAGAGAGACTTCATTGTTCATCAGTTGGCTTATCATGAACTAGGATTTGATAGAGATTCAGCATCCCAAAGGCAATTAAATTAGAAGAAAAGCAGGCTGGTAAGTGTGTAGTTGCATACAAAAATGACGGTGAAAGTGGACAAATAAGAAGCAGGAAGTCTTTGAATTAGCAAATTAATTTAGTTCTGAGGAATAGAAGAGAAGAAGAATAAATACAAAATTATGCATAGTGGTTGCTTTTGATGCAAACCAGAAAGAGGAAGGAGAGTGTGGTAGAATTTCAGATACTGGCAAGTTCCATTGCTTAGTGTTATTCTATTACTGGTTTTATAACTTCCATGTAGATAACATTTGAAAAATACATCTACCAAGATGCATTGTGCTCCTAACTTGACTTCTGGAATTACAACTCTTTTATAAAACTACTTAATAAAAATATATAAATACAATTAAAATATACTTGAAGTATTTTACTCAAAAAGAAAGCAATAAAAGAAAGATGGAGGGACAAGGAAGAGGATGTTAGTGATAGAAAACTGGGGATTCTTTGCTCAGTGTAGGTTGTATTGTAGTCATCTTGTCCATTTGGAATTATGAAAATATGTGTCCCTCTGCCCTCTTCTTCAATGTGTAACTGAGAGGTGATTTCTTAGAACTGGAGCGTGGGAAGAGTAAAAAGATGAAGCTTTGAAACAGATTTTGTTTCTCCTTCTCAGAGGAGAAAGGGATGGGCGTGGGAGTGGGATCTCATGTGTCCAGGCATCAAAATCTGGCAGAGAACTTACTCAGAGCAGATGGAGTGAGGATTTCATTGCCTGACAGACTGACGCAGACCTGTCTTCCTGCAGTCAGCCGCCACAGGGTACGGCTTACATTTCTGTCAAAAGCTGCAGGATCATGGGTGCCCTCCTTCTATTCCGGTGGTGGAGGGCTCCAGCCTTCACTGAAGAAGAGCTGCCCAGGACTCAGGCAGCCTGAGTGTTCTGTCAGTAGCTGATGTGCTCAGCCTTTGCTGTCTCATGGATGGGAACTGGGAAAATGGGCATTTTTCAATCTAAAGTATTTAAACAGAGACTGAATGACTCCTCCAATCTGCTTTATGCCTGACTTTTACATTGGATCGGAGCCTGTGTGTGTGTCCATCAAACTGTTTTTCTGCCCTGGGATAATAATATGAAATGGAAGCTTCTGTATGATCCAGTGATGGTTTAGTGAGTCAGCACGGGGCAGGGGGAAGGGGGTTGGGGAGGGAGGGAACCGCAGGAAAGGTTTAGAATTATCATCTAAGAAATAAACAGTTTTCCAGAAACTAGAGATTTTGCTGCCAGTCACGATTTTAGCAGCTGGTGACAATGAGCCTGTTTCCATGCTCTCTCCCCAGCCAGGCGAGACTGTCAGTGCTGCCAGGCTTTCCTCCCTAAATCCCGGCTCTTGTTGTGGCACTTTCCAGTTAGGTACTCCTGGTAGCTGCCATGGCATCAAGTCTAGGCACACTGTCGCTTTGACATTTCCTTTATGTCTTATCTTTCCTAGCTTTTGCCCTCTGCTCCTGGCCAACCAGCTTCTCCATCGTCAAAGACACAGTGTTCATTCTACCTATACCTCTGGCTCAAAACATTCCTCTCAGGTGTGGGTAGCACAAGCCTTTAATCTTAGTACTTGGGAGGTAGAAGTGGAAAGATCACAAGTTTGAGTCCAGCTTGGGGTACAAATGAAACCCTGCCTCAAATCCCTCCTCCATTCCTCTCCTCTCTAACTGAATCCTTCCTGTCCTGTAGACATTAGTGCAATATCTTACTCCTTTAATCTACTATGGATCACTGTCACTTCTACTCTGACATAGTAATTTCCAAATTGTGTAACTTGTTTTGTATTTTTAATTTATGTTTTAATATTGAATATGAACCCTGTGAAGTTGTAGGATGTGTTTGCTTCTCTTACCTCTCCATGATGTTTAAGATGGTGCCTGGTATGTATCAGTACATTTTATTAAATAACATTAAAGAATTTTAAAGGAATAACTAGTATTTGTATACTATTTTAGAGTTCACAACACTCATTCATTATTTTTAAAAGTTCTCCCCAAGTTGTAATATTACTATTTAAAAAAGAAAAAAAAATCTTACAGAGTCAGAATAATTTGCCCAACATCTTGTAGGCAGGACTGGAACTTATATTTTGAATCTGTTGAAAATTGTGACTTGGGAGCTGGGAAGGTGGCTCAGTGGTAGAGCGCTTGCCTTGCATGCTCGAGGCCCTGGGTTCGATTCCTCAGCACCACATAAGAAAAAAGCCAGAAGTGGCGCTGTGGCTCAAGTGGTAGAGTGCTAGCCTTGAGATGAAGAGCTGAGGGACAACACGCAGGCCCAGAGTTCAGGCCCCACAACCGGACCCAAAAAAAAAAGAAAATGGTGACTTGTTTTGGAGTTTCTTAAAAATCCCAGTGTTCCTTAAGGGTATTTGTAGGTATTATTGTTCAATACTATGGAGATATCCTGGAAGCACAAGAAAAGGTAGCATCTTCCAGCTTTGACACTTGCAAATATTTGAACATAATGGAGCAGGGAAGGAAGGTGTATGTAGGTGAATGTTCATATGGATTGCAGGATGTGGAAATAGGGTCTTTGCAGAAATAATTTGCTAGAAGTCTTGAGATTAACTCATCCTAAACTGGACCCCAATTCTTGGTTCTTCTGCCTCAGCCTCCCAAGTATTGGAATTAGAGATGTGCATCATCACATTTGGAAGGTGTTTTTGTGTGTGTGTGTGTGTGTGTGTGTGTCAGTCCTAGAACTTGGGGCCTGGGGACTGTCCTGAGCTTTTTTCTCCCCCTCCCCCGCTCAAGGTTAGCATTCTATTGCTACAGTTATAGCTACAACTCTACTTCTGGCTTATTGGTGTTTAATTGGAGATAATTAATTGCCCTGACTAGCTTCAACGTGGGATCCTCAGATCTCAGCTTCCTGAATAGCTAGGAACCAACACCCTGCTCTGGGAAGTTTGTTTTTATAGAGTTGAGGATTGATTGATTGAGGATTGATCCCAAAGACCTCATGAATTCTAGGCAAGTAATCTGCCACTGAGCTATACCCCAGCTTCAGATTAAAGGTTGAGAATGGATTGAGAATTTTTACAGTTGTGCTTCTAATGAAGTGGCAGAGCATACTAGAGAGAACGCTGAATTGGAAGTCAGAATTCAAGTTCTAGTCCTAAATCTGACTGTCATTGGTAATATCATTGTGGTGACTTTTATGGTTTTGTCTCTGTTTCCCTGTCTTTGGGTACCAGGTTCCAGATTTTTCTCAGGGACAGTCTCTTCCACATAGGGAATCATTATGTGGTGGATTTACTCCTCTCTGATCACGTGTTTGAAATGAATGGTATACTTTTTCATCAGAATAATCTGTATTGGCAGGCAACGTGTTCTTGGTGCCACTAACTGTCATTGTGTTTCCTTTATAGATAACTGTTCTTGCCATGCCCACTGTGATTTAAAAGTCATAGTGTATCTTTTGGCTCAAAAACCTTTGTTTCCACTGATAGGATGCCAATGCTTATAGCTGTCTTGCTCAACTCACAAGAGTTAAATGGTGAAGTAAAACGAGAACCAATAGAAAAATATAATTTGGGCATTAAAGGATAGGATTCAGATGAGCAGAACAGAGGTAAAACATAACTATGAACTACATGATCAAAGGCAAAAAAGAAAAGAAAGAAATTCTGGAGTAGTCAAACTTATTCAGACTCCACGTAGAGTGTTACATTGTATTTTGCGTGTCTCCATGGGTAATCAGTGTATTGAGAGATCAGAAATTAGATCCTCTGGAATACATATACAACTGAAAAATATAACTGAAAACTTAGTAACAGTCTAAAATTATGCTTTTCTCTGGTTAAAATAATTCTGAGCTACTGCTTCCATTTTTTTCAGAGGAAAGGAATAGGATGTGATTGACACGTTGGAATCTGATGAAGATATTGGTTAACTATTAGAATTCTTCAAAATAGAGGGACTCCTATATTTTATGGGTAATGTCGTTTAGGGTTGTTTTGTTGTTTTGAAGTGATAGGAATAAATCCAGGACTTTGCATATACTAGGTACATGTTGTACCACTGAGCTACTGCCAGGCCTGGCCACTTAACTTCATAGAAGTGTTTGGAGGCATTGATTTCTAGATGAACGGTTAGCCTCCCTTTTAGCCATGAGTCTTCATGGCAGTAGTACTTGCTGTGAGCTACAGCACACTCCTGTTGGTTGGAATAAGAACAACTACTAAGGTATAGGTTTTCTATATTTTATTATGCTCAATGCCATTGGTTTAGAAAGACAAAGACTTTAGAACTGAAATAGGTAATAAGAATAATATATAATATGTTTAGTAGTAATTGTATGTAAAACACCAGGCTAATCTTTTTTTTTTTCTGCCAGTCCTGAGGCTTGAACTCAGGGCCGTTAGGGCCTGCATGCTGTCGCTGAGCCTCTTTGTGTTCAAGGCTAGGGCTCTACCACTTGAGCCATAGTGCCACTTCCATCTTTTTCTGAGTAGTTTATTGGAGATAGGAGTCTCACAGAATTTCCTGCCCAGGCTGGCTTCGAACCATGGTCCTCAGATTTCAGCCTCCTGCGTATCTGGGATTACAGGCAAGAACCACCAGCGCCCAGCTATGCTAATATTTTTACATGTATAGTTACCTCATGAGCTAAGTGCAATTATTTCAATTTTATGAATGCAAACATCGAATATTAAAGAGATGAAGAACTATATCCAAAGTCATACAGCTGAGAAGAGGCATACTGGAATAATTTCAAAGTCTGACTGTGTGACTTAAAGATTATATCCTGGGCAGTATAGTCGTGTGAGTCTCATTATTGCTTTCTTTTGATCTGGTGTCATTGCAGTACATTACCTCCAGAGGGCAGTATATGTTCCATGTCATGAAGATAAACTGTTGGATTTAATATATTTTATTTCTTTAAAAATTTTAATTGTCATTACAAAGGTGATATACAGGGGGTTACAGTAATGAGTACATTTATTTTGGGTCAGTGTCACTCTTCATGCTCTCCCAGTTCCCGTCCACTCACATGCAGTCCATTTGTGGTATTTGACATAGTGTCCAGTGAGTACCAGTGCTGCGCTTGGTCGCCCTTTCCCCCTACATTTCTGTGCCTCCACAGACATATAAATGAGCAAACAGGACCAAAAACCCCAAACAGTCAAAAAGCAAAAAGCTCTGGTTTCCATTTCCTGGAGTTCATTTCAGTGTGATCAGATGCACATAGGCATTATGCCTTTGTGTTCCTCTCCTATTCTTTATTTATTTTTTAACATCAGTGACTGCTTAATGACTGAGAAGTGATTATAATAGGTCAGACCAATCAGACTTACGGTTTTTCTGATGCAATGAAAGGGAGTGGATAAGAAGAAAACATACATTAATTGATCCTTTGCTGGGAGTAAGAATTTTGTAAAATGAGTTTCTAAGAATAAGTAGAAATGCATTTCATGACTTTGTTGTTTAATTTGAATAGGATTTTTTTTTGGTTCTGTTGTTTGGAGAGTCCATTACTACTATTGCAATTATTAATACAATTTGAGTAGTGCCTAATATTTTCCACAGTACTTTGATTTGTTACAGTCCACAGACAGAATTAATATTTCCATGTTCCTGCACATACACTTACCCTGTGCTGGAGTCCTGTCGCACCGCTGTCTCTCAGGACCGCGCTTACGGGGAGCTGACCTGTGGGCCCTGTGAAGTTGAGGGTTACTATGCTGGCTAACCAGGGGCGCAGCAATGTCTCCTAGAAGCTCAGGAGACA
Source organism: Dipodomys spectabilis (assembly GCF_019054845.1). Lineage (NCBI taxonomy): Eukaryota > Metazoa > Chordata > Mammalia > Rodentia > Heteromyidae > Dipodomys > Dipodomys spectabilis. The sequence goes on from NW_024870731.1 coordinate 42,168,612, forward strand.
ATTCCATGAATTCTGTTCTGGTGAAGTTGAGGGAGAAAACTTGCCATGCTTATACATAAAAGTGAAGCTTGAATTTGTGTCCTGCTGTAGTGAGGAGAAAGCACAGGATTTGGAATCAACAGAACAGAGCAGGATTTGAATTACTTCCTTCTCCATTTACCAGACATTCATTCATTCTCAAAGCACCTCATATTTTGCTTTTATAGCATTTATTACAGCTATAGTTAGCTATTTGATTATAATTTTCTACTGGGCTATATGTTTTATTAAAAAGAATACTGTCCACGGTTATAGTCTCTGTACCCAGCCTAGTAACTGGTGCAGTTTTGATGCTCAGCGAATATTGGTTGAATGAGGAAGTGAGTGAATGCCCGGCAAATCTTATGCAGGAATCAGTTCCACCAAACCTGAGGTTTCATGGAGGATGTTGCAGCGAAACAGAAACCTGAAGGATGATGACTGAGTTGGTTAGACAAATAAGGAGAAAAACGTTCTGGGAGAAAGAATATAAAAGAGAGAACTTAGTTTGAATTAGTGCCTTCCTGTGTGCCTGGGATGTAGAAAGGAGAGGGGTGTGAAATGAGGTGAGGATAGAGAGAAGTTAGATCGTGAGGAGGATTAGAAGCTTTGATAAATGTTTCCTGTATGAGTTTTGATAGAAGAAGGCCGTAGTTGGATGTTCCTTTTGAAGTGACTGCCCTGAATGCAATCTAGTGGAATAGTACAAGAACTATTTAATAGATAAGGTTGTCAGGACTTGATTGATGAGCTGGGAGTTGAAGGAAAGGATGACTTGGGAGGGTGTCAGCTGGCTCTCTAACACACAGCTGGATGGACAGAAGTGCCATTACTAGATGAGGGACAGTGCATGAGTCTGAAGGAACTGATATTAAGGGGAGATGATGATGGATTGTGTGTGTGTGTGTGTGTGTGTGTGTGCGCACGCGCACGCGTGTGTTTAGTTGATTTGAAGCACCTGTATGATATATACAAGTTACAAGTAGAAAATGGCTATGGGAAATTAGTTTATAGATTTGAACTTCAGTTGAGCTCCATGACTGTTCTGTATCAGGACAGACTGCAAGAACTTTATCTTTTTCTTTCCTGACTGAACTATCTTTTATTACTAAGTACCAATTATGTGTCGCAGTAAACTTAAGGAAAAGGTGAGTGCTATGGAAAAAAGATCATACCGTGAGTTTCCTTTAAGAGGAGGAAATGAGTGACCACCAGCTCACTCTCACCGTTGGTCTTTGTGCTAGGTAAGAGGAGGTGGCTGGTTTATTAGTTGGACAGAAGAGATAGAGGAGACTGGGTGGAGATGGAGAAGCTCTGTAGATTGGATGGTGGGAGGTTGAGGACGCGTCCATCTGGTGGCTTCTATTTTCTCTGTAAGTAGGAGGCTAGGTCAGCCACTGAGAAGGAGAGAGGAGGATGCAGGGTGCTAGCTGAAGGCAACCAGACTTCTAATCGTCATCACCTTTTGACCAAATAGATGATTTATTGTGAGTTGAAGACCTTTGTGATGTGATTATTGGTCTATTGTGTCACCTTCCCCCTTCCTTCCCTCTCTCTCCCCCAGCATTTCAGCACCTTGGTGACATAAGAGGAGGCTATGTGAGCCCCACTAAGGGGTTCCGAAGTTGTTTTTATTAAGTGAGAGAACAAAAAGGAAAGGAAATGTAGGCTATTGAAATAGCATGTAGTCTAAGTTGAATAAGGACTGAGAAAGCGCTGATCAAATGCTAGAGCACATCAGAATCTTCCGGAGGGTTTGCTGAAACGGATGGTAGATACATGTTGAATGAAAACCATGACTTGGAACTCATTTTGTTTTGCAGTTTTGTTATGTTTTCTGCTATGACATTCTTCACTTTTGATCTTTCATATATACATTATGTTTGTGCTACACATAACTCTGCCTGGCTGGTTGATAGATTTGGAAATTTGCTTGCTTCCAAGAGTAGAAACCATTTAGAAGTGGAATTCAGTACCCTGGAGAGCTCCAAATGGGTGCTAGAACCCTGCAGACAAATCAATCTCAGCAGTTCTTGGGCTACAAACGTGATTGTCAGTGCAAATCTTAAGACTGTTAAGGTTTATTAGTTGGTTATGGTGCTCCCTTTATTTGGTGTGTCTTGTTTGGAATGATGTTTACAGGCTTGTAGAACTGGAAGGATCTTTGGGATCATCTCATCTAATTTCTTTATTTTAAATATCAAGAAGACAGACATCCAGAAGTAGAAAAGCAAAAGGATGAGTGTCCTTCCAGGGAGTGTGCAGCAACCAGTAAGCAGCCTGTAATGGAGCCCCAGATTTCCCCACAAGCCAATTTTTGACCTCTTTTTGACTCTTTAATTGGCCTCTCAATAAGAATGTACAGATACTGAGGACTAAAACAAGTAATAAAGCCAAGTGCCAGTAGCTCATGCCTGTAATCCTAGCTACTCAGGCAGCTGAAATCTGAGGATTGTAGTTCAAAGCCAGCTTGGGCAGGAAAGACCATGAGACTCTTATCTCTAATAAAAACTACCAAAAGCTGGAAGTGCAACTGTGACTCAGGTGATAGAGCTCCAGCATTGAGCAAAAGAAGCTCAGAGACGGTGCCCAGGCACTAAGTTCAAGCCCCAGACTTGGTACACAGAAAAAAGTAAATCCTGCGCAATATTTTTAGCAATAATCGATAGCTTTCCAGATGAAAACAATTGTAAAATGACCTTGTAATACTGTGGCAAGGGCATTGTTTCTTTAGGTTCTCTTAGTGGCTTTCAGCGAATAGTCTTCATTATTGAAGCAAAGCAGAGGGCGTTGTGTTTGGCAGGTATTCAGGGATGAGTCACAGCATTCCACATCTCTTTCAGGAGCCCAGAGACGGCTGCTTTCTTCTCCATAGTTCTTCATGATCATCTAGTTTTGTGTGGTAATGCTCTGTCCCCTCAATTGTCACTGTCCCGGTAGTTTTTGCAGTACAGACCAATCCTCATGTGTCTTAAGGACGCTGTGGTCTTACCCCTTGGTTTTATGGAGTTCTTTTATCTGAGCTACTCTCCAACTATGAAGTGAATGTTTAGTCTCTGAAATGGAATACTTAGACATGTTCCTGCATCAACTCACTTGGATGCATTTATTAAATGTCCTTCTGTCCTTAAGCGGGTTATTTGTGAAGAAGGTCATTTGGAGCAAACACTGTGACAAAATCCTCTCCATGTTTTGTGAACCAGAGGTGGTAGGATTTAACCCTTCACAGATTTTTTTTTCCCTTAGGCATTCATTCAGTTTCTTTAAGAAGCATTTTAGAGTTGGCTCCCTGCTTGTGTACTCTTCCATTCTGTTTCTTTATTTTGTCCTCTTTTTTTGGGGGGGGGGTGCGGTCTGGGCCTGGACACTGTCCCTCAGCTCTTCAGCTCAAGGTGAGTACTCTACCACTTGAGCTACAGTGCCACTTCTGGTTTTCTGGTGGTTTATTGTAGATAACAGTCTCTCAGACTTTCCTGCCAGGGCTGGCTTTGAACTGAGATTCTCAGATCTCAGCCTCCTGAGTAGCTATGATTACTGGCATGAGCCGCCAGCCAGTGCTTGGCTTATTTTGTCCTCTTTAATGAAATTATGCACCTGTCAAATGTTTCAGTTGCTAATATGTTGGCACATTTTTATTTAATGCTCACATAATCATATGGGATATTATCCTTATTTTGGTGTTCACATTCAGAAGACATATTGAATGCTAGCTGCAATGCTGAGCACTGTGCTAGACTCATTATACATATATGTGTATGTGTATGCACAAGCATATGTAATTTTTTAGAAACTCAGAGCTTCTCTGTAACAGAAGCTAATCTGTAGGAGCTCTTTTATTAGCCACATTTTACAGAAGAAAAACTAGAAGTTTAAAGAGGTTAAGTAACTTTTGTTCCATTTATTTCTGGCTTTTTATACCTGCTATTGATTAGAACTGTGCTAAGCACTGAAGAGAAATGCAGCAACATGATTGCTCTGCTCAACTATTTGTGCAACACCTGAAGAAATCATGATTTGTAAAGGGTAGATTTTAATCAGTCTTTGGACTTCGTTTTTGTTATATTTCTGAGGGAACACAAGTCCTCACGCTTTCTCAGCTTGCTTGCTTAGCTGTGCCATGTCTTCAGCTTGGCTTTTGCTTGTTTATTTTGGAGATAAAGTCTCTCCAAATTTTCTTTCTGGGTTAGTTTTGAACCTCACTCCTCCAGATCCTGATCTCCTGAGTAGCTGGAATTACAGGTATGAATGAGCTACCAGTGTCCATGCTTCTATCTTTGGGACAAGTGTACACTTTTGGAAGTGATACTGTTTAGGATCCCTGTGGGTAATAGTCCATTTCCCCTAGTACTAGTACTGACAAAGCTTGCAACCTCATAAGTAGCTACGATTGATTACAGGTAAGAGTCCTATGATAGGCTAATTTTTTTTTTTTTTTTTTTGGTCGGTCGTGGGGCCTGGGCGCTGTCCCTCAGTTCAGCTCAAGGCTAGCGCTCTACCATGTGAGCCACAGCACCACTTCTGGTCTCATGGATCTTCTTGCCCGAGCTGGCTTTGAGCCTTGATTCTCACATCTCAGCCTCCTGAGTAGCTAGGATAATAGATGTGAGTCACCAGCACCTGGCTTTTTTTTTTTTTTTTTTAAGGAACTATACCACATTGCCTTGATTACATGTGCAAGACAAACCAGTTATTATAACTACTCAAAAGAGTGGCATTGGGCTGGGAAGGTGGCTCAGTGGTAGAGCGCTTGCCTTGCATGCATGAGGCCCTGGGTTTGATTCCTCAGCACCACATAAGCAAAAAAGAAAAAAGCCAGAAGTGGCGCTGTGGATCAAGTGGTAGAGTGCTAGCATTGAGCTGAAGAGCTGAGGGACAGTGCCCAGGCCCAGAGTTCAGGCTCCAGACCGACCAAAAAAAAAAAAATCCTTTAGAATGGTGTTGTGGGGACTTTGGATGTAGGGGTGGAGGCTTTGTCAAGGAAGCCTGAAACTTTACTAATAGATGGCCTTGGAATGGGGCTAATAAGCCTGGGCTAAGCCTCTGTGCAGCTAAACAAATAAACAACAAGCACTTTCCTGAGGAGGTGCCTGAGGGATAGGCCATGTAGGCCTGAGCAAGACCTCGGGTGAAACCCCAGTCTTACCAGCAAACAACAAATTCGATGATTTTCTTCTTGAGGAAAAGAATAGTTTAGAACTGAAATGACTACAAGGAGAAATGTGAAATGCACTGTGTCTCTTAGGAGATTTTACTGCCTCCTTTACAATTATTTGATGATCAAACATAAGAATATTTGCAGCTATAATGCTGGATGTATTGGCTCTTGAATATCATTTTAGCTGCTTGGGAGGCTGAGATCAGAAGGTTTGAGGCTTGAGGTCAGCTCTACAAAACATTTGAGACCCCCATCAGAAAAGAAATCTTGGCACAGTTGTGTAAAAAGAAATTGTGATTCAAACCAATCTTGGCAAAAAAGGGAAACCCTTTCAAAAATAAATGCAAAAAGGGCTGTAGGTGTGGCTCAGGTGGTAGAGCAGCAGCCTAACAAGTGTTCAAGCACGGAGTTCAGATCTTAGTGGTGTCAAAAAATTAGTAAAGATACAGATCATTTGACCCACACAGTGAATTAAATGGGCATGCAGATAACACGCTCAACAGCGTACATTGTTTTTAAGCACATGCCAAACCCTTGTCAAAGCAAAACTACAAACCTTAAATAAATAATAGATGATGGTGTAGATAGCATTTTAACTCTGTTCTTGGTTTTGAGCAATGTGAGCACATCCACCACATCACTGTTTCTGAAGCTCTGATCATCTTTTGAAATTCATCCATTTTTCCCATTTGCGGGACCTGCTGTGGATTAAGAGGGAACTGTCTGTCTGTGACAGCACAATTGAATTGTACAAGCAATCTGATTTCAGCTGCTCATTAAGTTTAACTCAGGAAAACGCCAACTCATGCAGTGGCTGTAATGTTAGATAGGAAGTTTTGTTTTATCTCATTTACTATACCCCCAGAGTCTTGAGGACAAGTTAATGCCTGGTACAACGTTTCCTTTAGTAAACATTGGTCTTTACATTTTCATTGGCTAAATATTAATGTTCTGAGTTATACATGAGGATTATAATCTTGTTCATGTTTAACTCCTTTGTGTTGACATCCCTGATACCTAGCACATATCACTTCTGGTATAGTTTTAGCAAATATATAAGTAAATAGATGAAAAATGAACAATTAAATAACTCAGCTATGGCCCATATAATTATATTTGAAATTTTTTCTTGGTTTTAACAAAGTGATACAGATATGATCTTCTAGTGTTTTTTTTTATTGCTGCTTCAAAAAGCAGGTTTTTAAAAAACTGAATTTTAAGTTTGCAGGTATCTGCCGTGCTTATTTTTGGCATAAAGGAGGAAACTGGAATAAGTGTTGAAAGTTGGATTTTGGTCTCATCCCTGCCTTTACCCTGTGAGAGGTAGGCATGTGTTTTTGCAGGAAGGACAATTTAAGATCGGAAAACCTGTTACATTCTAATATCCTGTACAGCTAGTTCATGTACTATTCCACTGTCCAAATATCCTATATCATAGACATATGCCTTACTCATTCTGATTCAATCCATTTCATAGAAATACTCAAGTTAAAGGAAAAACTGATGTTAGGCTCCAGAGAGATGCACTGTTTTCCCCTACCATCCAGATAGATGCCACTAATAGCTTTTAAGACAAATTTATGTTTGGAAGTGAAATCCTATTATCCTGGGATTGTGCAATGCTAAATGTTTTCCTTCCTGTTTGAGCAGCTTATTAACGGTGGTTTTGATTGATGAGTACTGTTACAATATAATGACATTTGCTCAGCCCTTATTGACAATCTGCTGAAAAAATTGATTAGCAGATCTCCCATCAGAGAGCTTGTTGGTATAATGACGTCACTGTAGTCAGGCTGGTAATATGATTCCCTGCTTCTTTCAGTTGTGAATGGTCCTCCAAGGAGGTCATTCTCATTTGAGATGACTCACTTCAGGATTCTGGACTATGGTATTATATTTTAAAGAAAACCATGTAAGGAGCAGTAATATAATTTACTCGTCTTCTCTGATCTTTCTCTTCAGGATGTGTTTTAACTAAACGTTTCCACATATGTAAACAGCGTGTCCTGATCAGCTCCACACACGGTCACTCCACCCACACTCCTCACTTCTTAAGACAATTTTCACAGCTTTCACCGTATACTTTTATACATGCGAATAAACTATGTTGAGTATATCCATCCTTATTCACCCTCTTCATTAGCCCTTCTTCCTTCTGCTCCCCCACCAAGTAAGCCTCTTTCACTATTTTGTCATTTTTTAAAGTGTTTACTAACTGTATCAAGGGGTTTCACTATGGTATATCCAACACGCGTATATTTTGTTTTGTTCAGAATAATCCTTTCTGTTGCTCTTTCTGTCTCCCTGCCCACCAGTCTCTAGTGATCGCAGGCTCTCATCGAGGTTCTTCTGCCATCTTCAGATACAGTTGTACTGTATTTAGAAGTCATTCACCTTCTTTCTTTTTTCCTCTCCCCTTGTCCTCATCTTCATACACAGTCCCACAGTTAGAATCATATTCCGTGTGTGTGTGTGTGTGTGTGTGTGTGTGTGTATGTGTATGTGTGTATGTATGTGTGTACATACTGAAGTAATTTGGCTAAGAAAGAGCTTACAGGAGAATGATGCTGATATCTTGTCTCTCATTTTCATGCTTTTCTGACTACAGGGCAGTTCTTAGCGAAAAGAGAAAAGGACCTAACTGCTATGAGGCATGAGCCCTTTTTTGCTGCAGATGCCGTACCTTCAACATTAGGTTTCAGTTTGGAGACTTTGACTTAAAATGTATACTAGCTTTCTATTAAAGACTATCACACAAGATAGCTTTTTCCAATTCCAATTCCATTATTTTTTAAAATGTAGAGTTCATTGTTTGTTGTTTGTTTTTGTTGTTATCAGCAGTTTTGGGGTTTGAATTCAGGGCCTTGCAGTTGGTAGACAAGTATTCTCCCAAGTTGAGTCATGCCTTCAGCCCCATAGTTTCTCTTTCCATCAGAAGTATAGGCTATAATGAAGTCCTCAGACTTCAGGGTGAACCAATTCAGCCATTTTGGTTTCTAAAGAAAATGGGCAATCTAAGTGGGGTTCTGTATCATTTGTAAGTTATTTGATGGCTGATGTTCTTTAGTTTTCTGTTTAAAATGTAATCAGCTTAGGAGACAATTTTATTTTTATTTTTGAACTTGGGGCCTAGGTACTTTCTGAATTCTTTGATTCAAGGCTAGCATTCCACCACTTTGTGCCACAGCTTCACTTTTGGTTTTCTGGTGGTTCATTGGAGATAAGAGTCTCATGGACATTTCTGTGTGGGCTGGCTTTAAACCATGATGCTCAACGCTCAGCCTCCTGAGTAGCTAGGATTACAGTTGTGAGCCACCAGTGCCCATCTTGGAGCCAATTTTCTTAGAGCTTTTCCTGGTCATCTACTTAAAGAAAAGGGAGGGAAATTTTGAAGAATGTAGATTCTGTGTAAAAAAAACTCAAAAAGCAATTCCTAATATCCAATAAAAAATGTAGTTATGAACATTCAAGGTTTACAGATTGCTCCCGCAACCCTACATTTTTGTTCTTTAAATGTAGGATTCTCATAACTGAAAGTAACGTGATCAGAAATTATTTTAAGGAAGCATTTGATAAAAAATTGCAATAGGCTGGACTCAGGAAAGGAACATGACTGGAAGAATGGGAACACGGAGGCTTGAGGCAAGAATCAGAAAGGCACAGAGACACAGCTACTGTGGGAGAGAATGAGCTTGGCAGCCTCCACATTCTCTGGTTTTGAGTCATGTCATCTTGACCCAGGGATTGAATCTCTCTGAGCTTGTTATCAGGTCTCTAAAATGAACATAATACCTTCCATCTTCATCATTGTAAGGATTACATAAACCAAAGTGAGGATGTTTATTATGTCATATTACATTCATCAAACCAATTAGCATTTGCCTTTGGGAGTAACATTGATATATTTTTTCCTTTCTCCTTTCTGTTTGAAATATTTACCCTAATTACATTGGAGCAAAAAAGTCAGCAAACATTTTTTTTGCTTTAATATAAAAAGAAAGCATGTGTAGTACCTGGCATTTACTGACTGCTCAGTAAAATGTTAGTTTCTCTTTTCTTCTTTCCCCAGTACACAACCGCACCTCCAAAATTCAAAATTCCTTGACCCCCCCCCCCCCACCTCCCACCAGTTTGCTCCTATAAAGTAAGGAAGAGAATAAACCTTTGAGTAAAAATTACACTTCAGGAAGGCAGAGCATATTTACCTCTCTCAATTCTTAAATTATAAGTCATATAAGAAAATCCCTGGAGAAACTTTTACCATTTTAAAGTGTAAGATTTATGACATTTGGCATATAACTATCAGCACTACATAATCCCAAACTTTTTCACCACATCAAAAGGATTTCCTGTGTCCATTGAACACTCTCCTTCTCTATGTCTCCCTCCCCAACCAGGAAACCTCTCATCTAATTTATGTTCCAGTAGATAGTTTATTCTGAATATTTCATATAAATGAAATCACACAATGAGCTCTTCCTGTGCCAGAGTTTTCCTTACCATGATGCTTTCAAGGTTCATTTATGTTGTAGTGTCTATTAGCACGTTATCCCTTTTCATGGTCAAATAAGATTCCATTTTGTAGATATAGCCCATTTTTGTTTATTCATCTATCATTGAGTGGACATTTGAGCCATTTTTACTTGTTCTCTAATGGAAATACCGCTACTCTGAACATTTGTTTATAAGATTTTATTTGAAAACCTGTTTTCAGGTCTTTGGGCTGTATACTGAGGACTGGAATTTCTGAGTCATCTGATAACTCTATATTTAACTTTTATGAAACTGTTTTTCACAGTTCTCCACCATTTGACATTCCACCAGATATGCATCAGAGTTTTTATGTTTCTACAAGCTCATCATTGTTATTGTCTATCTTTCTAAAATTAAAGATATATTAGTAGGCATAAAGTAATGTCTCATTTGTGGGTCTGATTTGTGTCCTCTGATGACTGACAGTGTTGAGCATATTTTCATGTGTTCATTGACCATTTGGATGCATTCTTTGAAGAAATGTGTACTCAATCTCTGTACCCCTCCCCCCACCTTTATCCATTCCTGGAGCTTGAACTCAGGGCCTAGGCGCTGTCCCTGAGCTTTGTTTGCTCAGGGCTATTGTTCTACTGCTTGAGCCACAGCTCCACTTCAGGCTTTTTGGTGATTAATTGAGAAAAAAGGCTCACAGCCTGGGCTGGCTTTGAGCTATGATCCTCAGATTTCTACCTCCTAGTAGCTAGGATTACAGGTGTGAACCACTGGTTCCTGGCTGCTGTGCCCATTTTTTCATCGAGCTCTTCATGGTTTTGTTATAAAGGTTTATATTTTAGACACTAGACTCTTTTTAGAGATAGGATTTGCAAATAATTTTCCTGTTCCAAATTGAGTTCTTTTTTTGCTTTTTTGATGTCATTTGATATAGAAAAAAATTACTGTTGATGTCAACAATAAAAAGCTTACTGTGCTTTTCATGAATATCTAAGAAATCATTGCCTAACCCAACGTCCTAACAGCCAATACCTGTGTTTTCTGTAGTTCTGCCCATCAGTCTCTGTTCCTTTTTGAGCACCATTTTGTACACTTTCCTCATCCACAGTTCCCCATTATGTGGGCCTAATGTAGGGTTAAGGGCATGTTGGGCAAAGCGACTGGCAGGTGATCACTCACCAGGGTGCAAGCTGAGTGGTGGTGGCTGTCTACCCCTAGCTCTTTCCGTCCTACCCAGGACAGGGTCTTTCCTCTACCAGATGACCCTAAGACACTCACCGCTCAGCCCCAAGCTTTATCCCTAATGACTCCCCCTGTTGGAGACATATCTTCGTTCTCTGAAATGGTTTCCCATTTTTTTTCTTCCTAATCAACAATCTAATTTTCATCTGAACAAAGGCATTTTTTTTTTTAACAGAAAAAAAACTGGGAAGCAAAAGACTTTCTTTTAAAGTAAATTGATAGGGAAGAGACTAGATCTAGGACACTTTAATCCAATTTATCATATTGCTGCCTTTTTCAGACCTAAAGAAATAGTGGTATGGGACTTATTGATTTATTTTCGTGGGGATTGAACTCAGGCCTCTCACGTACTAGGCAAGCACTTACGCCATCCCTTCAGCCCAGTGTGGTGGAGTTTTAGAAGTCAAGGAGTGAAATCCTGCCCCGTGGGCAGTGCTGCGGAGTTGGGGCTTAGCCTTGGAGGTGAACCACCTTTGGGGGAGGAGGGTCCAAAGTCCGTTCCCAGCCATTGCATCAGGTTCCTTTCTACCTTCAACACTGTAGATTCTTTTCCACTTTACCTGGAGCAAGCACCAAAAAATTGGCTGTGAATATTACAAATTTTTGTGCCACATATTGGAGGGAACCTTCCATAGTTCAGGAGCCCCTTTAATCCTTTATTCATCCTGTGTTTTAGTAACCTGCTCTTACAGCCTCCTCCTCCTCCTCCTCCTCCTCCTCCTCTTCCTCCCTCCTCCCTCCTCCCTCCTCCCTCCTCCCTTCTTCTCCTTCCTCCCTTCTTCTCCCTCCTCCCTTCTTCTCCCTCCTCCCTTCTTCTCCCTCCTCCCTTTGCCCTCTTCCTCCTCTTCCTCCCTTCTCCCTCCTCCTTTACCTCCTCCTCCTCTACTTCATTAATTTTTGTTCCAGTCCTGGGGGTTGAACTCAAAGCCTGAGTACTGGTTTTGAGTTTTTTTTTTTTCCTTAAGGCTAATATTTTACCACTTGAGACACAGCTCCACTTCCAGCTTTTTTTTTTTTTTTTTTTGGTGGTTAATTAGAGATAAGAGACTTCTGGGTTTTCTTGCTCAGGCTGGCTTTGAACAGCAGTCCTCAGATCTCAGCCTCTAGAGTAGCTAGGATTTCAGGCTTAAGCCAGCAGCACCCAGCTCTTTCACATCCTTCTTTACTAGCCAGTTCCTGGGAAGAGAAGCACAAAGGACAAAGTGTTACAATTTACACAGGAACTGAAGTCTCAAGAAAGTCTGATTTTGCCTCCCTAATTTTATGTCAGGCTGGGATTGTTTTAGGAGCACCAAGGCTAATTTTGCTATATTTCCTTCCCATGATCTGTCTTTCCCCCAGCACTCATCATGGTTTGTAGCACCAAGTACCATCTGTGACCTGTTGCTGGATTGGGGCATTGTTGGCTTCCCCAGAGCAGGGTCTGAGTTTATACATCTCCCTGTGCCCATTCCCTAGCATTTAGTAGATGTTCAATATATTTGTTTCAGGGTTTGAAGCTGGGGCCTTGTGCTTGTTTAGGTGCTCTACCTCTGAGCTATATCTCTACTCTTCTTCTTCTTCTTTCTTCTTTCTTCTGCCTGGGGATGACTGGCTTATTTTGAGATGGGTTTAGCTTCTTTTCCTAAGAGCATGGCTGGACTGTGATCTGCCTATTTTAGGCTTCGTATCATAACTGGGATAACAGATGTGTGTCACCACACCCAGCTTCTTCTGGTTGAGGTGGGGTCTTATGGACTTTTCTGTCCAGCTATGGGTTGAGAAAGGGCTGTGTGAACTGTACTGCTCAGGCTAGGTTTGAACTGAGAGCCTCTTGATCTCAGTCTCCCCAAATAGCTTGAATTATAGGCATGTGCCACTGTGTGTGGCAGGTACTAATAATTTTTTAAATCCAGTTGAACTGATATAACACATTGGCTCACGTTTAGATGAGTGTGTGTCCTTTTAACAAGGCATTTCATCTCTGAGAGTCGCAGCCTTGAATGAGTCATAGCACAAAGACCAGAGATGAAGCCTACTAGCTGATTCATGGGACCATACATCAGCGTATCTGAGGGAAGTGGCCTAGATAAATAAAAAACCACAATAATAAAGCTGTAGCCCACAGGCAGCAAACATTGTAGATCTTGTATCCTGGGTAAAAGAAATTTCCTTCATCAGATGTCTTGACTTAAAACTAGAGAGTGTGTGTGTGCACACGTGCGCATACTGAGCACACGTGGGCACTTGTGTTGGGTCTGGGGACTTGATCTGGACCTGGGTGCTGTCTTTGAGCGTTTTTGCTCAAGACTAGTGCTCTATCACTTGAGCCACAGCTCCACTTCTGGCTCTTTTGGTGATTAATTGGAGATAAGAGGATCACAGGTTTTCCTGCCCTGGCTGGCCTCAACCTGGGATCCTCAGATCTCAGCCTCCCAAGTAGCTGGGATTACAGGTGTGAGTCACAAGTGCCTGGGAAAACTAGATTTTTGAGGTTGCTAAATTCCAGTTTGGCAGTTGAAAGGGAAGAAGGGCAGGTTGGAGAAGGCAGGAAGAGTGAGTGCTACTTTATCTATAGCAAGCACCAAGAGGTTTTAGGAATGCAGAGAGAGAGAGAGAGAGGCTCTGAGAGAGCGCAGGCTGTGCCCTCACACCAGGTGTGTGAGTGGCCAGTGACCTGGTGGCAAGCGAGCTTTTCTGGCTGCAGTAGGCTTGACCTCAGTAGTTGTCATTATCACCACACCTTCCTAGTCTGCAGACCCTTGGGGTACAAAGTGAGCCTTGCATTTTGGTGGAGAAAGGGGGAAGTAGCTTCAAGTAACAGCATTGCTCCTGTGCAGTAATGAGGGCCTCTTCGTTGTTGGTTACAAATGTGGCTTGTAAGCTCTAGAGTCCAGGGCATTCTTGACTGGAATTTAACCTCAGGAAGATATAGCCTGCCCATGCCGTCCAAGACTTTCCTGTAGACCCAGTGGGTGGAGATGAACACAAACACATTACTTATGGCTTCATGTCTTCATCCCCACGGTCAGAGACTGGCAAAAAAGATGCACTTAAGACAGTGATTTCTTCTTCTTCACAACAGCTCAAATGTAAGATCACTGCATCCGTTTTTCCTAGAGAAAGCTCCAAATAGTGACTACCTGGTCATTCAGCATACATTTATTGAGTTGAAAGTTTTGCCAGGTGCTCGGATTCATTGTGGAGGCACACAGATTTAGTACCTGATTGTACTTGGCCAAGGATCAAGGCTGGGAAAAAAGAAGTACTTTGTTTAGTTCTCCTCACAAAATCTTCAAAGAAATGCTACAAATAATGCATTACTTTGTGTCATTCAGTGCTAGCCCCATGTAAAGTCTCCTTCACTATTTAGAAAGGCCCAGGGAGAGGAGAGCTAACCCACCCACTCACCCACCCCCCACCCATCCCAGTAACACCAGACACTGGAAACAACAGCAGGCTGATGATAAGAGGGAAAGAGCCAGAATCTGTTATGTACCTTGGGGTTGCACTATGAGTGGTCACGTTTTAAATCATTTCTCATGTATGTGTCTGCATGGTTTTGTGTCTTTTGCCTTTCTGAGAAAAGATAGAGCTTCTTGTCCTGGAGTTAGTGGCATTGTCTCTAGAGGCAGGCATCACCCTATCTGGAATGAGTGGGGAAATGTCCCTGTTCCCCCCACTCTCCTTAGTCTTACTGCCCAGCTCCTGCTATGACAGCTTGGTAGATGACACGCTGGTCACAGAAGGATACGACAAGGAAACACAGAGAACTTGGTTTGGTTAGGGAGATGGGTAACATACAGTAAAACAAAAGCAGGGGCAGCATCTTTCTGGTTAGTGACATTTGTGCAGTTAAGAGGTGATGAAAAGAGCAACGAACTTAGAGTTGGAAGACTCAGGTTCTAAGGCTCGGTCCATGTGCACACAAACCTAGTTTGCCTTAGTTTACTAATCTAAAACAAAAAGAAAAGTGATTTTGACCCTATTTAACCCTTAAGTTCCAGTGAGATACAAAAAATACTTGGGGAAATACGTATTACACATACAGGTGCGTGGAGATAGGAAGGTTGTGGCCAGACCTCATAGTTGTGATCAAATAGCCATGTGTTATTCAGACACAACACAGTGTGAGTTTCTTTTCTCCCTTTATTTCTTGTATGCAGCAAGATGGTTAAGGAATGGAAGAATGTGAGGAATGTGAGGAAGCTTTTTGTGGCTCTAGGGGTTGAATATATGGCCTTACTCTTTTTTTTTTTTTTGTCTGTCATGGGGCTGTCCCTCAGCTCTTCAGCTCAAGGCTAGTGCTCTACCACTTGAGCCAGAGCACCACTTCTGGCTTTTTTCTACTTATGTGGTGCTGCAGAATCAAACCCAGGGCCTCATGCATGTAAGGCAAGCACTCTACCACTGAGCCACCTTCCCAGCCCATGGCCTTACTCTTGATAGGCAGCACCAGGTGCTTTACATCTTGAGCCATTCCCCCAACCCTTCTTTTCCTTTTTTTCCCTCCCCAATAGAGTCTGTGTGTATGCCCAGACAGCCTGGACAACCATCTGCCTATTTATACTTCTCACATAATTAGGATGACAACTAGTGCCCCTGATTGAAATAAGGTCTGGTTTGTGGCTGAGCTGGCCTGGAACTTCGGTCCTCCCATTGTCAGCCTCCTAAGGAGCTAGGTGCTTGATTTTTTTTTTTTTTTTTATTGGTTATGGGGCTTTAACTCAGGGCCTAAGTGCTGTCCCTGAGCTCTTCACCTCAAGGCTGGTTCTCTACCACTTGAGCCACAACTCTACTTCTGGTTTTCTGGTGGTTAATTGGAGATGAGGCTTACAGACTTTCTTGCCCAGGCTGGCTTTGAACCATGATCCTCAGATCTCAGCCTTCTGAGTAGCTAGGATTATAGGCATAAGCCACCAGTGCCCAGATTTTTTTCTTTTAGACCAGATTGTAACCTAGGCTAGCCTCAGATGTTAAATATTTCCTTCCAGAATGCTGGTATTACTGTATATACATCACCATGCCCAGCTTGGTGCTATATATTTTATCCTAAGAATATTGGTTATAGGAATGTACTGATGTTTTAATTCTTGGGATTGGCAAAAGCTTACTATAGTACAATTAACAAAAATATACAACTTGCAAATGTGAAATTTTAAACTTTTCTAGAAGCCACAGGTTAAAAAAAAAAAACAACCCTTATGGGACTGGGAGTGGTAGAGCGCTTGCCTTGCATGCCTGAGGCCCTGGGTTCGATTCCTCAGCACCACATAAGTAAAAAGAAAAAAGCCGGAAGTGGTGCTGTGGCTCAAGTGGTAGAGCGCTAGCCTTGAGCTGAAGAGCTGAGGGACAGCGCCCAGGCCCAGAGTTCAGGCCCCACGACCGGACCCAAAACAACAACAACAAAACAAAAACCCTTAGATGAACTTAACATTTAATGCATTATGTTAAAGCATCTTCATTTTAACATATTGTGAATACAAAACTTTTTTTTCTAGACCATCACACTTGACAAAAACATGTTTTTTTAGTGAAATATTTTGCATCCCTTTTTCACAACAGATCTTCAGAAGCGAGCATGTGTTTTTCCCTCCCACATGTCTCATTTGCACCAGACACTTTTCAGGTGCCGTGTCGTAGTCAGTTTGGCTGAGGGCTGCAGCCTTCCGCAGTTTCCGCTTCCCACCTTTGCAGTTCTGGATTTTTGAGCTGCGTTCCAGTCAATTTTTTCTTTTCATGGATTTGCTTATTTTTCCCTGGTCTAGTCCCTAGAGGAGCAGTGTTCTTTTCTTCCTAATGGCAAGTTGTATTTCCTTGGTCTTCGGCTCCCTTTTAAAATCGACTGCTGTTCCTTGAGCTACTCCTTTGCTTCTCTGGGAACGTGCAGTTCTTCTGTGTGAGCTGCCCATTTTACTTTACCTATGAATATCTTTACTGTGTTTTCTGCTTTCTGAGGACAAGGACAGTGTCTTATTTATTTCTACAGTTTCAGCATCCTGACAGTTTCTGGCTCCTAGAGAAAGTTGATAAACTTTTAATAATTGAAGGAAGAAATAAACAAGCTATTCTGGGATACCTTATCAGCTATTTCTTTTTTGCCCCAAACAGTACTTTTCTCTTTTGTTGCAACAATAGTTTTTGATACATTGCTGTGTTGTGGCACATTCAGCCATTATTTTTATTTGTGGTTTTAATTATTTGCAGGAAAACAGAATCTTTTTTGGGGGGGGGCTATGACTTATTTATTATTTATTTTACTTTAAAAATTTTACTGTAAAGGTTATGAACAAAGGGATTGCAGTTACATAAGTAAGGTAATGAGTACATTTCTTTTTGAACAGTGTTACCACCTCCCTCATTTTCTCCTGTATTTCCTCCCACCTTCTCCCCTCCCAAGTTGTAAAGTTCATTTCCAACATAATGTCTTGTGAGTATCACTGTTGCATTGGTTCACCCTTTGTTCCATGGTTTCTGTAATTCCCCTTCCCTTCTCCAAATCAGATAAACTTATACAAGACAAAGGGTACAGAAGTCAAAAACAATGACCACAGGGAATCAACCAAAGGGGGAAAAAAGAAAGAGAAAGGCAATAACTGCAAACAGTACATGAAAAACCTTTTTCATTTCTTGGAGTTCATTTTGGTAAGCATCATTTTATATGGTCATGTAAATTGCTATTGAATGATTGTGATTCTCTGCTAAGAATATCCTAGACATATTCTAGTTATTACAAATGAGGGAAAACATGTAGTCTGTGTTTCTCTGGGTCTGGCTTCCTTTGCTTAATATTTTTTCCAAGTCTTTCCATTTCCTTACAAATGGGGCAATGTCATTCTTTCTGATGGAAGCATAGAATTCCATTGTGTATATATACCACATTTTCTTGATCCATTCATCTACTGAGGGGCATGTGGGTTGATTCCATATCTTAGCTGTGGTAAATAATGCTGCAATAAACATGGTTGTGCTAGTTGCTCTGGTGTGGCCTTGTTTGGGGTCGAAAACAGAATCTTAACCCTGTTTCACTCTTTCCAGAAGTTCTTTCTTCAGTCCCCTTTCAGATTGTCTGACTTTATTTTCCTCACAGGAAAGCCTTTGGGGTCTTTTTGGAGGTTTGGCTATACATTATGACTTCTCATTTTCTCTTTCCTCCTCTCATTCCTGTCTTTGCTCTGTTAGGACCTTCCCTTTACCTTGAGTTTCCATGCAGGCAATTCAATTGACCTCAAAGCGAGAGATCCTGAGGCAATGTCTGAAACAGCCTAGTCACAGCAGTATATAGAGATTTGAGTTGAGTTCTTTTCATAAAAAGCTTTAAACAGACCCTGTATTTAAAACTATTAAAAGGGGTTTCATCTTGGGGCTGGCAGCTCACACTTGTAATCCTAGCTACTCAGAAGGCTGAGATCTGAGGATTGCCCAGGCTCTGAGTTCTAACCCCAGGACACATGCACATATGTGTGCGCACGTGCACACACACAGAGGCATTTCATTGAAGTGATGCTAGGACTTCTTAGAGGTAATCTGGGGCTCCACAGAACATGGTTTGAGAACCACAAGGTGAATTCACCTCTTCCCAAAAAAGTGGGGAAGTATTGACTTGGTGAAGAAAAAGCATGTGCCTTGTGCACCCTGCAAGCTAGCGGGCAGGGTCTAGATAGAACCTAGGTTTCCTTTCCAGGTCAGTGCTCTTCCAACCACAATTACCTGGAAGCTTCAGAGGAGGAGGCAGTAACAATGAGTCTTTTATTGTCTTCCCCTTGATGAAATCTGAAGGGTCCATCTCGTTCCCCTGCTAGGAAATCGGTTGGCCCCCTCTTGTTATTGTTTTTTCCTGGGGCCCAGGCTGAGGCTTGCCTCAGCCTTTGTTCTGTTCCCAGTTTTTGTGGTGCCAAGAAGGATAGGGAGAGCGGATTCAGGCAGGTCATGGTGGCACAGATGTTTCCTGTCCCTTGGCCAGTCTGGCGATGTCTTTCACAGCAAGCTGAATGCCATGGCCAGGTGTGTTTTTCAGGGCCTTCCAAGCCCTTGGAGGTGGTAGGTGTTTATAACCGCAGTTTCCTCATTAGCTTCTGTTTTTCACAGGCCTCTAGCCACAACCCAAGGGAAATCCATCTCAGCCTCTCCCCTGGGAGTCATCTGTCATTCAGAGCTCTCTGTGATCTGGCCATAACCTTCCTCAGGACACCCCCCACCTCAACGTGTGTCTCCTTGAAGTATTGTCTGTTTTTCCCCCCAGGATACCACCTTGTCTCCTCTTTCCTCTTCATCCTCATCTCTTACAATCTTGCTCATCTTTCCAGATCAAGCTTATATACACCCTTTTCAAGAAGTCTTTCTCAATTTCCAACTTATGCAATCTTGTTCTGTTATAGTGTCATAACTTTCAGCCTCATCTTCCATTGTTCCCAGCTTGTGTTTTACTTGTGGCGTCTTTGAACACCAGGTTGTTCCTTGCTCTGGTGCCTTTGTGATGGATGCTGTTTGTCTGCATAGAATTTTTTTTCTCAAGCTTTTACTTCATCCTTGTCTGGCTAAGTCCTATTTAAATGTAGGATAGGCTCAAGGATTACCTTGTACAGGATATGTTTCCCTGCCCTTCCAAGCTGGGTTAGGTTTTTCCTCACAAATACAGTGCCCCATTTCTTCCCACTTCCACACCATTTGTATCTGTTTCTGAGTACCACCTTACTCAGTATTCCTAGAGAGTAAATCCATGCTTTGTCTTTCTATTGCTGACCTTCAGCAGCATTTCACTCATAGTAAGTGTCTAATAAATATAGGATAAATGGATAAGTAATTTGTACTATTAAAATGTTTTGAGTTCTATGCTTTTTTTGTAATTATTTGACTACCACTAGAATACAGGCCCTTGAAGGACAGGGAAAGAGGTAAGTGTCTTACTCTTTTGCCCCATAAGGACTTCTTCATAGTAAGTGTGTCAGTTAGGTAACTAGATTGATGGATAGAGATATATCTCTTATACATTTATTTATTTTAAGGAACTGGCTCACTTGATTATGGAGGCTTGTAGATCTCAAATCTGCCACGAAGGCTTCAGGTTGGAAACTCAGGTAAGAGTTGGTATAGTCGACAATAAATCTGAAATCTGTAGGATCTCAGAAAATCAGGCAGAGTTTCTGTATACAGACTTAAGGCCAACTTCTTCTTTCTCTACAAAATACCAGTTTTTGCTCCTTCGGCCTTCAGTTAATTAGATGAACCTCTTATGTGTTTTTCAGAGTAATCCCCCTTAAAATCAATTTACTGGAGATCCTACTCACATCTACAAAATATAACAACATCAACACTAGTGCTAGGCAACCGATATAAAAATTTTTATCATCAAGGTAAATGAGCAATAAATGCTTGTTGTATTGAAACATGCTTTTCAGCTTCTTATCTAAAGCTCAGAAAAGAAAACAATCTTCTGTTGCTAGCAATAATTTGAACTCAGTAACCTGAAAATCCTCTACTACTAAACTTTTAACAAGTTTAAATAAAAAATAATGTTCTTTGAAATACATAACTGAGCTTGCACGAAAGTGAGGAGAGCTCTAGAGGCTGGAAATTAAGACAGACTGAGGACTTAGCCTATAAGAGGATGTTGTATCAGGTCTCTTGGGATATCAGTCTTCGGAGCTTCAGGGCTTAGATTTTGATACTTATATCGGACACAGGAGATGGTAAGGAGAGTTCTCACAAGATAAAACTCTTGTAAACGGGGTGTCTTGTGAAATGGAGATCTATAAGTAAGGCTGGGACTTTCAGTGGAATGGTGGGTAGGAAATTTTAATTCTCACATATGCATGTGCACAAGAAAGCTTTCTTATCAAGCTTCTGTTCTGAATTTTAAAAAAGGGCATTTTCTCTGTGAAAATCATAGCTACAATCCTGTCTTGGAGTTTGGATTTATACAACCTGGATCATTCCAGGCCACACAGGTTGATTAGTTAACAGAAGTATTCCTAGCCAGTGACAGCTTAGGATGATGTGCAGAAAAAGCACAAACCTACTTACACTGATAAAAAGCCATGGCTGTAGAGGGCAGCTCAGAGATAGAGCTTGAGGCCCTGGGTCTCATCTCCAGCTCTTATGTGCATACATGTGCACATACATACAGCACCACACACACACATACACACACACACACATACATACCCTAAGATGATAGAAGATCTGTCAATAAAGTCTATAGTATTAAATGTCAAGTTAAGAAAAGCTTGAGCAGGATGCCATGAGTAAAATAAGAACTATATGACATATAATTTCTAAAAATAAAAAATGCAGCCATTGAAATAAAAAATTTAATAGGTGTTTAAATAGGTATATACCGTGTGTGTGTGTGTGTGTGTGTGCGTGCGCGCATGTGTGTTTTGCTGGGAATAAAATACAGAGTTCATGCTTATTGACAAGTGGTGTACCACTGGATTACATTCCCTTCCTCTCATAAAACAGGAACTAGGCACTAGTGGAAACATAATGGGTGAATAGAAAGTAAAGCTGAAATTACCCTGTGACACACAAAGAGAATGTGAAAGCATAGCTGAGATGTGGAAGATGCAGTGAGAAGATTGACTATCTGTCCAGTAACAGGAAGGAAGTAGTAGAGAGATCTTCTGGAGAGAGACCAGAATGACTGCAGTTTTTCCAGCATTTATGAAAGGCATCAGGAACTACACCAAGCTTGAAGGATAGAACAAGGCGACAGTAGACATGGTGAAGTGAAGCCACAGAATGTCAGAGATAAAAACATGTCTTAATAGCACCCACAAGGAAAGAAATGCCCTATGGGG
This sequence comes from Dipodomys spectabilis, assembly GCF_019054845.1. Lineage (NCBI taxonomy): Eukaryota > Metazoa > Chordata > Mammalia > Rodentia > Heteromyidae > Dipodomys > Dipodomys spectabilis. The sequence continues at coordinate 42,190,290 of NW_024870731.1, forward strand.
ACTTGAATGCAAGGGCAAATGTACAAAGGAATTATGGCTTCAAAAGCAGAGAAGAAAAAACAGTCTAGAATTTTCCAATTAAGCCTTCATTTAACTATGAGGATAAAATAGACAATTTTAGACAGATAAGGACATCAAGTTTACATTTCATATATCATTTATGAAAGGAATGTAAGAATAATAGTTTTCAGGAATCAGGAAATAGTCCAAAAAAGTAGTAATGGCATGGAAAAAAGCAATAGCAAAGAAGTTGATAGACACAGCAGACCCCAAACAAAACAGAAATGGAAAAATCTTGACATAAAAATTATAAGTAATTCAGAGAGTATAAAAAGGTGAAATTAAAATAATGAGCATAAAAAAGAGAAGGGGAGTGACCATTCTTAAAATGTTCTATAATTGCAGAGAGAGTAGAACTATTGATTAGATTTATACCTAAGTAAGCCAAATATTTATACTTTAAAATGAAATTAGGGATTATTACAAAAAGAATAGGAATAAAATAGTGTGATTACTGGACAATTAAAAAGAAAAGTGTGGCTGGACGCTGGTGGCTCACACCTGTAATCCTACCTACTCAGGAGGCTGAGATCTGAGGATCATGGTTCAAAGCCAGCCTGGGCAGGAAAGGCCTTGAGACTCTTATCTTCAATAAACCACTCAGAAAACCAGAAGTGGCGCTGTGGCTCAAGTGGTAGAGTGCTCACCTTGAGCTGAAGAGCTGAGGACAGCGCCCAGGCCCAGAGTTCAAGCCCCTCGACTGACCAAAAAAAAAAAAGAAGGAAGAAAAGTGTTGCACAAGGGACCACATACAATAAAAGTCAATTTGGTATTTATAAAATGTTCAGAGATATAAATATCCACTAGGAGAATGAATTATGATATATCTAAATCATAAAAATGAATGAGCCAAGGTTTGTATAATATCATGATATATGTTAAAAAATGCAATGTAGGGTGGAAAGCAACTTGCAGGTAGATAGAGACTCTTCCACTAACAGGCATACATGAGGTAAAACTAAATACACAGAGAAACAGAAAAGATGAATTCAGAATAATTACCCCTCCAACAAGAAATTTCAACCATGGGTATTAATGTGATTTTAAAAAATAATCTGAGGGCTGGGAAGGTGGCTCAGTGGTAGAGTGCTTGCCTTGCATGCATGAGGCCCTGGGTTCAATTCCTCAGCACCACATAAGCAGAAAAAGCCAGAAGTGGCGCTGTGGCTCAAGTGGTAGAGAGCTAGCCTTGAGCTGAAGCGCTGAGGGACAGCACCCAGGCCCAGAGTTCAGGCCCCATGACCAGCAAAAAAAAAAAAAAAAAAAATCACAAATGTAAAAAAAAATCTGAAAAAAGAAAAATGTGATAGACAGTGACAAAACAGGTGCTTGTTACATTGCTTTAAAATGTCTGCAAGCTTGAAATCTTTCTTTGGATGTCATGAACTTAAATTTTAGGAAATACATAGCTGGCTGAGGATTTAATAACTGAATTTTTATTTTTACACATTAAAAATGAATCATATACATTTAAAGAGATCCTGCTAAGTCTGATTAAAATGAATCGTATACATTTAAAGAGATCCTGCTAAGTCTGATTAAAACCCTCCAGTTTTGTCAGGCATGGAATCATGCTATAATCCTGGTGGTGCAGGAGTTACAGGCTGGCCCAGGCAAAAGCACAAGGCCCTTTCTGAAAAGTAACTATAACAAAGCTGGAGACATGGTGTAAGTGGTAGAGCATTTTCAACTGAGGCAATGGCTTCAAACCCCAGAACTTCCTGTCCCTTCCCCCAAAATAATACATTTAATGAAATAAATACACTTGGATTTCTCCAAGGTCATGTTTTTTTCCTAAGTGATTGTTTGCCTGAAGAAAGCTATACTCCATAAAAGCTCAGATTTGTTCAACTTCTAATACTTGCTGCCTCACAGTCTTGATTTGACCATCCAGAAGAATCCCATTGAATTTTAATCATCATGTTCTGAGAACATAAGCAACACATTTCAAAAAGCAGACTTCAGGCTTCAAGACCCATATCATATAAGCAGTGTTTGAGAGAAGAGGAACAGCGTAGTCTCCAGTCTCCAGCAGGACGGGCTGGGCAAGAAAGCAAGACACTGGTTTTATATGGGCAGATCTAAAACAAAAGCAAGCTTCACGATGGTGCATTTCAGCCCAAAATGAAAACAATATCAAAAGCCCCAAGGGCTGGGAAGGTGGCTCAATGGTAGAGTGCTTGCCTTGCATGCGCGAGGTCCTGGGCTCGATTCCTCAGCACCACAAAAGCAGAAATAAGCCGGAAGTGGCACTGTGGTTCAAGTGGTAGCATGCTAGCCTTGATCTGAAGAGCTAAGGGACAGTGCCCAGGCCCAGAGTTCAAGCCCCACGACTGACCAAAAAAAAAAAAAAAGCCCCCAGAAACACCCTCAATATTTCTTTATGTCAATATAGTGATTGTTATGAATCTTGTAGAGGAGATTCTTGCATTGGCATGTGAGGTAGGATTTGATGACCTGCTTGGTTATGTTTCCTGTGGGTGAAAGATAGAAGCAGACCACTGTGTCTCTGAGATATGCTTCCAGGTTGCTGACATGAAGAAGGAACCTCATCTCGGCTTCAAGGTATATTTAAGCAAAACTCCCAAAGCTTGAAATGTGGAACCCAGAAATACATAATATTCAGGTAGAAATCTCCCTTCTAGAGAAGGTCCTGTCAAAGTTTTTGTGTTATCCTTCTCCAATTTCTAAGTTACTTGCTTCACAGGTCCTGCAGAGGCTTATCTCCTAGTCACTGACAAACCCCGAAGCCAGGACCTGGCTCTGTCCTGCCCGTTCCTTCCTCCTGCTCTATTCCCTGACCCCATCTCTTCTCTGCCTTGTTCCTACCTGTATTAAACTGCACTGCATCACATACCAGGGCTTTGTGAGTTACATGTTCTTGTTGGAGTACTTTTGTCAAAGCCACCTGAAATGCCCTTTCTCATACATATTCAAGTCTGTGTGACATGCACTGTTTAACTCCTCTATCTCAGAGCCTGGAAGTCATTTGTAAGTCATGTGGGCAAATACTTACACTTGAAAATGAAGAAAATAAAATTTATATAAATTCGTCAGGTGCACAAATTCCCTCTTCATCTTATAATCAGAATTTCTTTTATTTCTTCTGTATTGTGATATAAACAGAATTATTTTAGCAAAAGTCTAGGATGTTATTTGCTCTAGAATAAAAATATTTTTGAAGCTTAGGTCTCCTGAGTCTAAAAGGCCACAGCAATTTTTACGTTTAGTTTTGATAAGATAATATGAGAAATTTATCATCTTTAAGTGTATAGTTTGGTAGTATCAAATATATTCACTTCATTGTGCAAACAGTTTCATTTTGCAAAACTGAATCTGACTATTAAACAGGCTGTCAGTGAGCATAGGTAGAATAGAGATCGTGTAGGATATGACTAAGTAAAGGAATCATAACGTACATATGCCTTGTCTATAAAGAAACTGAAAAGTTTACTTTCGAGAGTTGAGAGTAAAGATTTTTTCTCCTGAAAGCTACAGTGGGGGAAACGATGACTGACATTATAAAGGGTTGACTACTAGTGAGGAAGATATCAAATTGTGCCGCAACGTGTTGGTCATTTTTACTTTCTTCCACAAGTATGCATTTTTAAAGCTAGGTTTTATTTCAAAAGTAGTATTTCCTTGGAAATCTATTTTAAAATAGTGATAGAAATAGTTATACTCTTATTTTATTACAAAATTTTATTTAATCTAAAAAGTCAAATATAAAGTATTCACAAAAGTGAATATTTTAGAAAATTATTTTTCTTTTGTCAGTACTCGGGCTTTATACTTGATACTTGCTAGGTGCTCTACTACTTGAGCCATAACCCCTACCTTCTGAATAGTGCCTGGCCTGGACCTGACCTTCCTGTGAGCTGCGATGACAGGCGGACAGGGTGCTATCATGCTCAGCTTTTCATTGGTTGAGATGAGGTTTCGTAAACTCTTTTTTGCCGAGGCTTGCCTCCAGCAGATTCCTCCATCTCCGCCTCCCAAGGATTACAGGTGTGAACCACCACACCTGACTCTGAGACTTTTTTTTTTTTTTACTGGATTCTCCGTAAAAGTTCTTTTTGAATAATGTCATATTTTAGAACAAGGGTAAAGTGGTTCATAAGTTCTTCTCCAGAGTCAGTTTGCCCGGTTTCAAATCCTAAATCCCTCTTCGGTAGTGTTATGTACTTGAAATTATGCAGTCTTTCTGTCCCATAGATGTCTTACCCAAATATCAGGAGATGAGGCTTTCTACCTATCAAGACTCATGTGAGGATAAATTGAATAAGAAATATTTAGCATGGTAACTAGTGCTAAATTTTAGCTTTTATCTATTATTAGTTTTATATGCATTCTTTTCTTTGTTGGTTGTGGGGCCTGAACTCTGGGCCTGGGTGCTGTGCCTCAGCTCTTCAGCTCAAAGCGAGCGCTCTACCATTTGAACCACAGTGCCACTTCCTATTATTAATTTTATTATAGCTAATGTAATGTTTGTATTCTGAATAATCTGCTACACTGCTGTCAGTGCCAGTTTATTTTTATTCTTCTTTGTGTTAGAGCTATGTGAGGCCTTCCTTTCCCCTGACCCTTCCCGGTATTTTTCATACATTTGGGCAAATAATAGGTGAACTTCTGTTGAATCTGGTGAGCTTCGGTTGAATGAATGAATGAGTGAGACCTGTATTTTTTTTAAGGATTATGGAATGCATTTCATTAGCACTGAATAATAGTCTCTCTTTCAAACACTCAGGATAAAGTGGGCCAGATTTTCAGGCTGATACGTTCAGGCTCATTTTAAAAATAGTTCATTAGAGCTTGTTGGATATGAAGAGAATGTCAGTGGGTCTTTAGAGGTGGCCAGAAGGATGGACAAAATCACAGGAAAGAGCCTGGACAGCACTGCGTGCATCTGCACTTCTTACAAGGGCCTGGGCTTCACACTCTGGGATAAACTGGAGGTAGCTAAAAAAGCCATTGGGATGAGAAGACATTATTATTTCCACAGGGCTCCCACTGCGTGATCTTGGGCCATTTTTTTTTTTCTCCTTAAGGCTTAGTTTGGCCACTTGGGAAAATGAGAGGATTGTGCCTAAAGTGCATTTCTCTATGAAGAACCTGACTAGCTCCATGTTGCTAAACTCAGGTGCACCTGGGAACGTATGGTATGACTCTGCCAGGACAGTGCCAGTTCTCCTCGTAGGCTGCCAGAATCGTCATGAGCACCTCTTCTGGTGAACAATATCTTCCCCGAATTGGTGCCAGCTGGAAAATTGTGGAATGGAATGTAGCACCTGGGTTTGGATTTGGAAATCACAAGTGTATTGCCTTGAGATACAAGGATGTTTCTGCTGAGCCATGATGGTGAGTGGGCTGATAATACCAGCCATGGCCGCTTGTACTTGGACCAGGAAAGAGGTTCAGGTCTCCTTTCCTAATGAGAGCAGGATGTGGGGAGAATTCATTTATTTCTTTGTAGCAAATGCTCTATGAGCTGTGTACCCACTGGTCATGCAGTATTAGAAGCAGAATCAACACATCAATCAAAAGTAAATAAAACTCCATTATACTTCTGTAGCTCAGCCATTGTTTACATCCTTGATCTCAAAAGCACGATAATGGAAATCAAGTCCTTGGTTTCTGTGTCTTGTATCCTTTTGGGTCTTTGCTTGATTGCAGTCTTTAATTTTGGAGTACATAGCCTTTCTTACTGTAAGGAGGCAACATTGTGGAATGGAATGGGAGCATGGTCTGCTTCTCATTTTGTTGGATTTTATTTTGTTTGTTTATTTACTTACTGTGCTAGCAATCTGATCGAGGGCCTAGTACAGCTAGGTGAGTGTTCTATCACTAAGCTACATCCAAAGCTCTTTTCCATTTTGATTTTGTTTTTCTTTGAGGCAGGATCTAGTTACGAAGCCCAGGCTGGCCTCAAACTTGCTGTCTTCCCAACTCAGCCTCCCAAGTGCCACCATGCTAGTAGATCTGGAACCAATCAAGTATTCCTCCCTCTGGATTTATTCCTTGTAATAAAATAAACAAAAGGTCTCTAAGCAAAAATTTCTCTTTGGAAGAATGAGAAAATGTTTGTTAAATTTTCGTGTTATCATAAAATATATATGCACTTCAATAACGGTAGTATATGTTGATTTGTATCTAAAGTAACACACGAAGTAGTGGTGCTGTAGCTCTGTGGTAGAATGCTTCCCTAGTGTGACAAGGCCCTATGTGTGATCCTCATCATTGTCACCCTACACTACTAAAACAGTATAGCAAGATGGAGAACTTCCCATTAGAATACATGATCATGTTTTTGTATGTGTTCAAGCTGGTCATGGGATAGATAGACCTGGGCATGGGCCCTACTGTAACAGTATCTTGTTCATATCTAGATGGGGAAGGAGAGAAAGAGAGAAGAAATTGGTTTGTACAGTTAATAGGAAAGTCCCAAGAGGGGGTGGGGTGGGGGGGTAGAGGCTGTAACTGAGGAGGAGGTGGGAGGGAAGGGATGGTAGGGGCAAAACAAAGGAGGAGGCAACAATGCTGGATAAGAAATGTATTCATTACTTTACTCATGTAACTGTAACCCCTTTGTACAGTATTTTCACAATTAAAACTTAATAAAAATGTGAAAAAAAGTCCGAAGATCTTTAGTAAGCTAATTAGAAACTCAGGTAACCAATGATATGTTTCAGTCAGAGTCTAAAGACCACTGAACCAGCTTGATGAAGTCAAGTGGATTAGCAGATTCTCCTTTGCTCCACATTTTTGTCCTATGCAGGTTTTAATGTGGTAAATGATACCACCACATTGAGGATGGCAGTCTGCCGATTCTTCTGAGGCTGATGTCAGTCTTATTCAAAAATGCCCTCACACACACCAAATAATGGTATTTGGGCTTAAACTCTAGGCCTCATGTTCTCACTCAAGTCTCACTCATGTTTGGCAAGAATTTCAAAAGTAAAAGAAACTTCTGCAGGGGAAAAAATTCCACAAGGCAGGCAGAACTTCTTTTAGTCCTTGAACAATGTTGCGAGAGGTAAACTTACAGTGGACAGAGACACAGGGGTGATGTCCGGGAAGCTTTCTGAATGGGAGATGGAGTAGGTCACGGCTCCTGAACAGTATGGCTTGTTCACTGCATAGGGACATCTGAGGAAGCAAGCCGGAGCCGAATCACATCCTGTGCACCAAGCCGAGTGCCCCCGGGCAGGCACCGGTGGCAGGGGTGTAGAGGTGTCTTTCCTGATTGATGCAGAAACTAACAGAATTGTAAGAGGGAAAGAAGGAGGCATAAGTCTGAAGTAGAACATGGTGGTCAGATCATGGAGATCTTGGATTGCATCTAGATGGATGCAGAAGTGCATCTGAAATGTGCAGCTTTGAGCTTTGGTGGTGGTTGGTATGTGACCCTGGGCTGGAGATAATGTGACCTGGTGCTTTCGCAATGCTAAGAGCCCTATTTCTCTTATATATAAAATTCACCTATACCCTTTGAAAATTATATTTGCCTGATCTTTCTCCAAAGCAAACTTTAGAACTGATTCACTTTGCTCTAATATGAAATCAGCTGATTTAATTTTATAAGCCAGTCATGGAAAGAGAATCAGCCCCATGACTCCAAAGCATCCTGTTCTGTAGCTCCACTATAATTACAGACAAATGCAGCTAATCACCACATCACGTGTTCTTCTGAATTACAAAACTTTTTTCTATATATGATAATCTTGTTATCTTGTGATACTGCATCATTTAATTATTCCCCAAAATAGATATCTTCAGAAAATCTGCTCTGAAAAAGTGATTTGCTGTTCCCAATTAAAGTCACAGCTGGAGTGTTTACTCAGAAATTAGTCACTTTCAGAGCTTTCTGATTGCTGTTTTTCTAAAGGGGTCTCATCTGCTCCCACCTCTGCTGCTGAAGCCCTCCTGAAGATCACTTGGGATTTTATAAACCCCAGAAAAAGACCAAGTATCCTCAGCTATCTCTTAGCCCAAGATGCTGTCTGTCTGAGCCTGACTGTCCTCTCTGATATTAACCTTCAAATGTCTAGTTATATTCAATTCAGTGATCATGTAGACATTTTCTGAGCATTTGCTCTTGGTCAAGCAGTGGAATAGTGATGGGAAATACAAAATGAGTAGAGCACAGTAATATACATCAAGAAATGTGCAGTCTCTAAACACAGTCATCAAAAGAGCTGATCCATATAAAGAAATGTGCAGTCTCTAAACACAATCATCAAAAGAGCTGGTGCTTAATTTTTTCTTGTTCTTTAAGTCAGTTAATTCAATTGCAATTGTGCATTATTTTCCCATAAAACCGGTACCATTGAGGTGAGGTGCATGGAACCTTATAGGATGATTGAGGTTGCCTGAGGTGAGTGACATACACAGTCACTGAGTTTTCTTTTTTCTTTCTTTCTTTCTTTCTTTTGTTTGGGGGGGGGGGGGTCTGGTCGTGGGGCCTGAACTCTGGGCCTGGGCGCTGTCCCTCAGCTCTTCAGCTCAAGGCTAGCGCTCTACCACTTGAGCCACAGCGCCACTTCCGGCTTTTTTCTTTTTGTTTATGTGGTGCTGAGGAATCGAACCCAGGGCCTCCTGCATGCAAGGCAAGCGCTCTACCACTGAGCCACCTTCCCAGCCCCAGTCACTGAGTTTTCTCTTTCCCATCACACCCATGTGCACCTTTGTTTCTTTGTGTTTATAGACTGAGGAAGACTAAGTTAGCTTTCCTAAAATCACCCATTTCTTTGAGTTCTGGTTTTAAAAAAAGTCATTTCTACCTTCATAGTGTTGTTTGTGTGTGTGTGTGTGTGTGTGAGTAGACATGCTCTATTGTGGTTTGTATGATATGAGATCAGTGTGATGCTTTTTGTGTCTGATTTCCAATAAACTGCCCCCTGATAGTTAAGACTTAGTTTCTTTGTTTTCTTAGTTTTCTGTTTTTCTTTCTTTTTTTTTTTTTCTGTGACATCTTTTGGCGTATCTTAAAAGAATAATTTTCTGTTGTTTGACTTCCTTTACCATGTTGTAGTTGAACACTGGTTCATTATCCTCTGATAAGATTATTTCTCCTGAATTTGTTTTCTTACACTTAGTCACATTAAAACTCCTCTGCCACTTTTCTGCCCACGTCCACATCTTCATTCCGTTTATCCCTAATCAGCTTGGCATTTTAATCCCTGGCAGTGCTGAATGCCATCTGCAGACCTGGCAGTTTCCCCATGCCCTCTCTTCCAGATCATTTGTATGGATGTTGACTCAGATGCTGCGCAGCTTCCTCTATCCACGCAGTGCCTTCGTTGTAACGGCTTTGATTTAACAACTTAATCAAGAATTAATGGTATCAAGAACCAGCCACAGGACACTGCATTTATGCAGACACATGCTATTTTCTTCCAGTTTTTCCTTTCTTATTCCTAAGCCAGTTAGTTATCCCCAAAGGAAATGTCTCCATAGTCTGAAGGGAATTTTTGTGGTCCATGAATTAGGTAACAGGTCCAAATTTGCACTGAGAATCCCTTCAAGTATTTGTAAGGTCCCACCTGACTGTTGAGGTCTCATTTCTATCTCTGTTCCAGAATATCTGCCGGGCCAGACTGTATGACTTTCTTTCATTTCTAGTAGATCCTCTCTGAAAATTTTGTTTATTTTTGGCAGTGCTGGTCCATACCTGGGAAGTGCTCTACCATTTGAGCTATGCCTCCACACCTTTCTTTTGGTATTGTTATTTTCCAGTTAGGGTCTTGTGCTTTTTCGGGGGCTCAGTCTCTGAACAGTATCATCCTACCCACAGCCTTCTGTATAGATGGGATTAGAAGTACCAACCACTACTGCTTGCCAAACTTGTTGAGATAAATTCTTCTGACTTTTCCTGAGCTGGCTTTGAGCATGATCTGCCTGTTCTTCACTTCCTAGTAGCTGTGATGATAGGCACCAGTCACTGCACTCAGTCTTAAGTTCTAATGTTTAATGTCACTTTCCTGCTAAGTTTAAATTTTATCATGTCTGCAATAGTTTTTAAGTTCCTAGGTCTAATTAGTCAAGCAACTAAGTTGTCAGCTGAGTGCTATGCAATCATTTTATTGGGCTTCCAAGTGCCAATAAAATAGAAAATCCTGAAGTCCAGGACTGCTACTGCCCCCCAAATGATCTTGATCCCTAATTCATTGCCTCTAGGCCCTTCCGCTTGCAGACAAAGCGGTCTCGCAGGCCCCGGGCATATCACTTCTCTTCGTAAAAATCTTTGAGAGTATTTTTAGAGATAGGAAAACTTGATATAGACTTAATAAATCCTTTAATAAAAATGGATAATTTTCTTCAGTGAGATAATGATATGTTTAAAAAGACAAGTTTGCGGCAGCAGAGAACATTAGCAGTTACTTCAGACTAAGGGGGGAGAGAAATCGTTTAGGCTTGGGGTAATGAAAAGTTTTGAATGTAGAAAGTGGTGATAATGATTCAATATTGAGAATGTGCTTAATGCTATTGAATTGCACACTTGAAATTGTTAAAATATCAGGTTTTATGTATATTTTGCCCCAATAAATAAAATTTTATGTCATTTACCAGTTAGATATTTGTTTTCTTTTGTGCCAGTACTGGGGCTTGAACTCAGAGCCTTATCCTTGTATTTGGCTTCTTTCACTCAAGGCTGAGGCTCTACCACTTGAGTCATAGCTCTACTTCCAGCTTTTTTGATGATTAATTGGAGGTAGCTATTGGAGATAAAGAGTCTCTTGGGACTTTTTCTGCCGCAGCTGGCTTTGAACTGTGATCCTCAGATCTGCCTCCTGAGTAGCTAGAATTACAGGTATGAGCCACTAGTGCCCAGCAACCAGTTAGCGATAATAATTAAACATGAGCAGAAGAAACAAAATTGGAGATTTGCTTTAAAGTTTCCAAGCCACAATCCCAACAACAAAAAAAAATGTGCAGGTGATAAATGAAAAGGCATAAAAAAATGTTTCAATTATTGAGGATAAAAATATCCAATCATAAATTAAATTTTTTAAAAAGGAGTTGTACAAAGAGGTACAGTTTCAAAGTCAGGTTAAAAAAAAGTCCTTTGGAAGTCAACCATTAAATCCCAGACACCCAGAATGACTTTATTTATTTATTTTTTGGGGGGGTCTGAACTCTGGGCCTGGGCGCTGTCCCTCAGCTCTTCAGCTCAGGGCTAGCGCTCTACCACTTGAGCCACAGCACCACTTCCGGCTTTTATTGTTCTGCTTATGTGGTGCTGAGGAATCAAACCCAGGGCCTCCTGCATGCAAGGCAAGCGCTCTGCCACTAAGCCACCTTCCCAGCCCCAGAATGACTTTTGAGAACCTCAGTTCTTATTCAGCCCATTCAGAGATCTGGACCCTGATGTGCCCAGAACCTCACTTAAGTCCCCGGCCTCTGCCCTGGCCTTTTAACTCTGTGTCCTAGTCATGTTTTTCCCTCTGTCTCTCCTGAGCCTTCCTTGACTTCTCCAGGCAAGAAGAACTGCCCTTCCTTTGGGTCCTCGTGATTCTCTGTTCATATGTGTATAACATATACCTTGTACTACATACTTTCATTGTTTCTGTCTCTTCATTAACCTTCAAGGTAGAGGAAACTTACTTTTCCTTGAAGTTTGAGGAAATGTTCCAGGCACATCTTTCTGGGCTAGATGAAACTTTCGTTGTTTGTTGTTATTTTAGTTGTATGCTTTAGCTTATTTTTTGTAAAGAAGAGTTTAAAAATTAGGAATACAGTTTGATTAGATTATGTTTTCTATGGTTGGCAACCTATAATACATCTTTATATTTCTAGCACTTTAACCACTGGCTCTTAGTAACTGTTTTTACTGACAAACTAGTCTTTTATTTCTGTAGGTTGCAGAAAGCTGGCCATTCAGCTTGGGTGGTACACATGATTTTTTTTAGAAAAAACAGTTAAACTTTGGGCATGAGGGGTTTTGTTTGTTTGTTTGGTTTCATTGTTGCAGTGCTTGTTATAGAACCAGGCTGTCCAAGTGCTCTACTACCCCTGAGCTGCTGCTCAGCCCCACGGCATGGTTTTTCAGAACGACTAATAAGCACTAGAGGGAAATCCTTGGCCACTGGAGTTGTGACCACTCAGTGGCAGGGAGAGCCGAAACTGGGGTGAATTTTCAGTGCATGTCTTGCCAGTGGGTGGCAGCAGGTGCTCACAAACTCTCAGAGCAAGCAGCCTTGCTGTCACCCTTCCTGTGTAGGGCAGGAAGTATGAATCCCTTGCCATGTCTATTTTCTGTGCCCTTAAAGATTTGAAATAGTCAAAAGAACAAGGCTGAGAGTCTAAAACTTAAGCACTTTGTTAGACCAGTGCTAGGAGTTTGCTAGGTGCTGGATTATTTTCCAAGCTTTAAGGAAGTCTTCGCCCAAATTCCCGCCCCATCACTGCAGTTGCTTGTAGTTTGAGGTTTGATTTTTAGGCACATTTCCTCCATGTAGGGAGAATTTATATTTCAGGCTGTTTCCAGGTCCTGAAGGTCAGTGTAGATAGAGATAGGGAACAGATTTTCCTGTGGAAAAGGATAAGGAGGAAAAGACTTGATACTTTAGCACAGGCACATACCAAGGAAGAGAAGGGGAAGAAAGAAGGAGAAAGGGAGAGGAGGGGGGAGGGGGAAAGGCAGGAAGGGGAAGAGAGGTGGCTGGGCCTGTAGAAACAGACTCCGTTCTCTCGGTCCTGCGGACAGGCTCTTCTGGTTTTCTACATTGCTCTTGCACTAACTACCACTCTTAACGTTAATAAGCAAGTTCTGATAGTAGATCTGCTAAGTGTACAGCTCTGCAAAAGACTTGGAAATCAAAACATACAGTGATTGCAATTGTACAAGACTAAGCCAAAAATATATAACCAAACAAGACATAATCAATATATAAAATCCGAAAGATTCAGGAGAATCCGGGATTCTCACCTGCAGCGATCTGAAGGTGGTAGTGGGGTCATGTCAGATTATTAGACTTTAAATGTGGTATCAAGTGCTACTGCTATGAGCCAAGTATAAGGAGCAGACAATGAATGTAATGAAAGTTCAGAAGAGGAGAGGCCACGTGGGCTGTAGCAACACTAAAACAGCATAAACATTTGCTGCACTTTACTAACAATGCTTCGTATTTTCAGAGCATTTTAGTTTCCAAATCATTTTACCATCACCTAATTTCCTTCACAGCAACCTGCAGGCCAGGTATTCTTAGTCTTTTTTTTTTTTTTTTTGTCGGTTGTGGGGCTTGAACTCTGGGCTTGGGCGCCATCCCTACGCTCTTCAGCTCAAGGTGAGTGCTGTACCACTTGAGCCACACCTCTACTTCTGGTTTTCTAGTGTTTTATTGGAGATAAGAGTCTCACGGACTTTCCCGCCCGGGCTGGCTTTGAACCACAATCCTCAGATCTCAGCCGCCGCCCGGCTCCAGGTATTCTTAAAGTGAAATATACAAAACCTTTAGTGTTTAGTGCCTAGCAGGTACTTGTGATTAACCCTTTACCCCCACCCTGGACCACCTCCTTTTTGTTTTGTGCTTGAGACAATTGCCTAAGCTAGTCTAAACTTCCTGGGTTTAAGACATCCTCCTGCCTTGGCCCCCAGAGTAGCTGGATAAATAGGCACAGTGCACTATACTCAGATTTAATCCTAGTTTAAACACAAGGAAACCAAGGTTAAGAAGAGGCAGACACTTGCCCCAAGTCACATAGCTGAGAATTGAGTTCCCTGATGGCTATTTCTAGAAGTCTTTCTCCATGACCCCACAAGAGAGATGGATGCCCCCGCCTCGGCTGGCCAGCTTGCAAGTGTGGCATGGGCCCAGGACTCTCTGAAATCATGTTCCTCCATCCCACAAGCCCCAAGCAAGTGGATGGAAAACAGGGAAGTTATTTTTTTCTTTGCGTAACAAGAGTTAAATCTAGAAGCCTGTACTCAATTTTAGCAGTTAAGGGGAGATAGTTCATTACCTGGTCCATCAAGGAAGCTCTAAGCCATTAAACTCACATAGATCCTCAGCTGGTAGGCTTATTAAGAAAATGTCACAATAGGGGGAAATTGACAACACAGGCATCACAGATATTTTTAGCCAATGCTGAAGGATGTACACCTTAGGTTCTGTTTAGGCCTGTGAGCACAGGGGAGGAATTTGAATTTATTTTATATGACTGAAAGTCCATGCTGAGCAGCTACTGTTGCCATCTTCTAAGGGACAGTGGGGGCAAACTAAGGGAAGCTTAGTACACTGCTTAAACACTCAGACATTGATGAGAATGAGAAAGGTACAGTCTTTCCTTGAGTGGGAAGCAGTTTCATAATTCAGTAAAAACTCTTAACGCTTTAGCCTTTGTACCAGTAGTTCTACAGTATTTATTCTGTGCATATATTTTAAATGTAAACCATTGTTACACTAATTGTAATTCCAAAAATAGGAATCTCCAAATATCAATGCCCACCAGTAAATATTCGTTAAATTATTATAGCTTTTCAAATGGAATTTTATGCAGTGTTAAAAAAGGGAGTCCCATTGGTATGTGTAAAAAGTGTGTCACCAAGATACAAGTGGGAAAAAAATCAAGGTTCAAAAATAGTTTTTCTAGTATGTTGCATTGTGTATGATTGAAATTAATATGCTGTGGTTTTATCTGTGCTCTCCCCCTGGAAAAACACACTTGCAAATGATGGTGGGTGATACGTGTGAAAAGAGAGTAAGTAATAAGAGTAGAGAACATCATGGTTTATCCTTTTATGTGCCTTTGAACACTTGAAATGCTTCAAATTGCTTTTGAACACTTGACCGCTTTAAATTATATGCTATACATTTTTAAAATATATTTTTATTGTGAAAATACTGTACAGAGGGGTTACAATTACGTGGGTAAGATAATGAGCACATTTCTTATCAAGCATTGTAGCCTCCTGCTTTGTTTCCCCTTCCCATCCCTTCGTATCCTCCTCCCCCCCCCCCCCCCCCGTCCTCCCCCACCAAAGTTGTAAAGTTTGTTTTTCAACATAATGACTTGTACATCTCATTGTTGCAATGGGTCCTCCTGCATCCCTGGTTTTACAATTTGTTTTTTCCCTTCCCCTGCACATATACCAACATCATACATAGTGAAAGCAGGGGTTGTACCATGGGGGAGGGGCATACAGGGCAACAAAGACATCTTATAAAGGTGTTAGAAACAATCGATATGCTATACTTTTTTTTAAAAGTCTATCTTTTTGCTTTAGATCATGCAGCCAGGACAGGGTGCAGCTAGGATTCATACCCTAGATGATTCATACCCTCGAAGCAAACAGGAGGCTGCAGTGAGGGCTCTTCTCAAGTCAGTGTGCTTCTTACAGTGATTCCATTTTGAAGGGCTCATCAAACCTCATCACTTTTCTAGGCTTCCACTTTTCCTCCTATCATACAGAAAAGTGACTCTAGAAGAAGGTCAATTAATGTTTACCAACCTTTACTCATTTCCCCTGTTTTTGAGGAAAAGAGGTTGCCTATTTCTTGCCGAAGGTGAATCTGTGCCATTCTCATTTCCTCTGTGGCTTCTCGCTTTTTGGTATTGATCTTCACTGGAGATCTATTCTCTTCCTCCTCTCTTCTTTTCCTTTATTTTTGTTCCTTTGTTTTCGCTCTGAATACTCTTCTGTGATCTCATTTGTAGCCAGGACTTCTTCTACCACCACAATATTAGACTAATTCCCAAATCAGTAACTTGAATCTTAGCCTTCCTCTTGCTTTTCAGACTGCCTGTTAACTGTCTTCTCTTCAACATAATAACTTTAAATTCAACTTTGAATTCAAGTAATGTATCTTTATCTTTTCTGCAAATGCTTATCTACTTCATGTTTTCTCATTCTTGCATCTTCCACAGAGCAGGGGAAGAAAATATGTAATTTTTTTTTACAGCTTTTTGTTCTAGGTCATGTTCCTCACACACTGAAACTCCAAGCTCATTTTTGATAAACATAATTGAACGTGTTTGTGATAAACATGTGAATGCGTCAGGAGCAAGGGAAACTTTCCCCATCCCTGCCCAGACTCCTTGCTTACCCTTACACAGCTAAACCGATTGAAAGGCTTTTTGCTCTGATTTCTGGAAGCACAGGTTATGCCCTTCTTTTAGAGATCATGATCAAGTACTCACCACTACTTCCAGTTCCAGTTCCTTCTTCAAATGTGCTTACATTTTTCAACCTCGGTACCTTTGCAGACCTCATTACTTTTCTGTGTGTGTGTGTGTGTGTGTGTGTGTGTGTGACTTTATGATTATAACCTCAGTGATGCAGTGTCTAAAGGCTTTCTCAGCTCTTACTAGTTAAAATCAGGTACTGCTTCATTGTGCTCCTTCACTCTTCTCCTCCCATTGTCACTTATTACATTGCTTTATCATTATTTTCCTTGCTATTGAGAGAGCTCAGTCATAAGGAAATTCGCCTTTATACTAAATGCTTAGCATAGCAGGGCCTTCGTAGTATGTTATGGTTAGTGATTAGTGATTTTCAATGCCAAATTGCACAGAATGGTTGCTATTGGGTTCCACACTGCTGTGGCCTCTGTGCCTGTGAGTGATGGGCCAATAGGTAAGTGTGAAGTCCTCCGGGGAGTCATGTGATTTACATCCCTAGGAGACCAGAGGGCGTTGTCTGTGGAAGCTGGGGTCCCTATGGACTGATTGCTTGGTACAATTATGAGGGTGTTTCTGGGTGCATTTTGTACATCTTCTCATCCCCCTTCAATTACTGGATAGTAATTTGAATACCATCATAGTTACATTGTTTTTCACTCTGGTGTGTTACAAATGAACAACACGTTTTGTATGTGTTAAAGCCTGCTAAGTAAACTTTTTATCTAGATGGAAATAACCTCCAACTACCAAATACTCCCCTTAAGGAAAGGGCTATAATTAATTCATTCAAGGGCCACTGGGCAGCTACTGCCATATTTTGTCCTAGGAGCTGAGGCAGTAAACTTCCTCTTGAGGAGCTTTGCTCTAGTACAGAAGACCTGAAGAAGACTGCAGGGTGTACGGGCCTGATGTGACTTAGAGATGGGAACTGTTGTACTTAGAGCAGTTGAGAAGGCACATCTGAGTATCTGTCTACTGTTTCAGCATTTATGTTTTCAGATTCAACCATGTAGTCTTCATGCTTTAGATAGTCATTACATACATACAGTTTCTCTTGTGGACACTGTAATAGTGCAATAAGGCATGAGTACACAGTTTAAGACCTACTCATCTTTTGCTATTTTATATATATATATACATATATATGTATATATATATATATATACGATTTCTCCTCAGCATAGGATTCGCTAATGTTGCTTTTTTTCTTTTTTAATTTTTAGATGCTCTCTCTTCTCTACCTTCTAGGGACCCTTTTTTGCCTCTAGTAAGGGACCTTATCTGCCACAGAATCTCTTATAGGATTCTGTAGTTCTCTATTATATTGTTTTTAAAACAATGAGATGTCATATGGAAATATTAGATTAAGATACACTTAATCAGACACAGTTAATTATGCATTAAATATGTGTTTATGCTGGTGTTTAGTAGCTTTTGTTTTGTTTTTTTCCCCGCTTCTAGTAAAAATCAGTTTGTCTTCATTTTGAATGCTGTTTTCTAAAATTTTTTCACAGTGCTTAACTTTGAATGATTCATTGCCCAGTGTGACTTTCACGTGTTGGTTAAACTGCAAGGCTTAGTTAAGGGCTATTCCAGCACATCTAATAAGGTTTCTGACTACTTGCAGTAGTTAAGGCTGGTTAAGATGCAAATCATGACTTTTCTTTATTTGTTTGCATATGGCAGTGTAAGGTGAGAATCATGACTGAAACTGGTGTGGTGTTCATTGAAGTGGGAGCTATGTCTACAAGCATTCCCAGATTCATTAAACAACATTTTAAAAACATGCACAGCTGTTTCCATGCTTTGACACCTTTCCTAGCTCCAGTAAGGTCCGTGTGCCACAGAATCCAGGATTCTTTTGCTCTCTAGTATCACTTCCCTGTACTCCTCCTTAACACAATATGAGATGTCATAGATGGAAATATTGCTCAGAGGTATATTTACTAGAGCCACAGTTAAATTATGCATTATGTGTGTATGCTACTGTTCAGTAGTTTTTTATATTTTTTCCTACTTCTAGGACATATAATTTTTCTTAAAAAATAAAATTACACTACCTCCCTCCTTAAATACCTGAACTCAAGGGCAAGGAACTGCACAAAATGTGCTCATTATCCAGAAGAGGCTCTGTCCCATCTGCCTGCCGTCTTGGCTCTTTTATTATAAGACTGTGGCTCAGTCAAGAGAGGTCAGTGACCTGGGCCAGGAAGCACAAACTAAGATTTCCAGCAGGACAGATTACCTTACCTTAAGGAAAAGGCATTAGGATTGCTGGGGAGTGGAGGGGGTGGAGGAGAGGCCTGAAAACAGTCTCATTAGCCAGCTTGGTCAATGGGCAGGTGCAGGAAGTGGCAGATAAACCCAGCCAAGTTCTATTCATGTACTTTAGTACCACTGCTTTAAACCTGCAAAATAAGCGAGTGAGTTGAAATACTTGGCAGCATGTGACCATGTAGATGTAGATTCTTAGTTGTAGGCTTAACTCATATGAAGTGTTCTGTGATCTGTTCATGTCATTTAACTTCTGGGTTTCAGTTTCTCCAGCCGTCAGATGGGCACAAACCCTGTCTCTCTCAGCTCTCATTCACAGAGTGGTGAGAAACAAAATGAGTTGAGAATGTACTTTGAAAATGCAAGGTTCATACAGAATCAGTGGAAGGTTATTATTATCATCCCTGAGATTTACCTCACAGGAGAGCTAATTTTTAAGACCAGAAGATAGTAGGAAGCATCAGAAAAACATTCTGACAGCAATGTAGACATACCTTTACCAATGGAAGAAAGCTACCTTGCGGGACATTTACTCTAGCTCTCACTCTTTATAATCATAGACAAAGACCTACAGAATCCATCATCTGCCAAGCAGGGATAGCGCCACGCATGAGCAGAAGAGCAGCCCAAGGAATGGCACATGCTACGGCCGCCCGCCTGAGGGGCTTGCTGAGCTGTGAATGTTGATCAGGGTCTGGAAACAAGCTGATGTGAAGCTTAGTAAGGAACTGGGGCAGAGGTGGGGGGATGGACTCCAGTGATCTAGCTCCAGGATGGCCGAGTGCCTCAGAGGAGCAATTTCAGGGTGGCCAGGGACTTGGATAGGACAAATGACAACTTCCTAGAACGGGCTGTTCCAGAGTCCATAGAGAAAAGGAAATAGCCTGGCCTCATCCTGGGTAAATTGACAGGAACCAGGGTAGGAAGTATTTGTAGTGGGAAGGCTAATGCTCATAACATCATTAAGCCCCCGTAGAGCAGAAGGAAACTGGAAAAAAACATTAGTGAGCACACATGGTGAGTCAGTTTTTACACCATGGAAGGGGAGCTGGAAAGAGTAAATAAGCCAGCAGGGGAATCAGTGCTGTGCGGTGGGCGGCCCGGGGTGTCACACACACAGTCCTACAGGTCTGGGTGAATGCCGTCTCTGTCACCAACTTGCTGGATGACCCCTCCACGGTGCCATTTTTCTCCTTTGAATCTTGATTTCCTTCTTTCTAAAATGAAGAGCTGTTTCCCTATCTCCTAAATTGTTGTAGTAAATGAAATGTTCTTGAAAGCAACTAACTTAAAATTCCTGGAACATGATGCCCCAAAACATTGGTTTATTCATTTATTTTGAGAAGAGACTCCCAGAAAACCTCTATTGAAATATGCCAGTTGGAAGTTTCAAGCACTGAAAAAGCAAGTTTGATCTAGTTAATGGATACAGGGAAAAAGGCTCATTTGACAAATGAAAACCAGCCCCAAAAAATGGGCAGAGAAAGAAAATCTTATGGGAAGAGGGTAGATTAGAGGCAAGGTAATGACGAATAGAAATAGATCCGACTTGCCCGCCAGGGGCTTCGATGCCTTACTGCATTAAGGTGAGGCTCCTGGAGGCCCCTGACAAAGCGGGAAGCTGCGCCACTCTGCTGGACTCATCCATCTCCAGAACTGTTAAACATTATGCCCCATTATACCAGCACCCCTCCGTCTCCGCTCCTCTTATGAGTATGGAGAGGAAACCATTACCAGAAATTTCCTTAAAAACCTAAAAATCCAAGGATAGGAAAATGCTGTAAAATTAAGGACCTGAAACTTAAGAAGACCATGTGTCAGATTAGTCTGGTCTTTACCCAGAGCAACGTGAGGAAATTTCCACTTCTAGACTTGAAAAAAATGTCAAATGCTGGGGATGAGAACATAAAATCACCAAAGCTGAGAGCAAAAGGACACTGTGGATTATTTTATAGGTGGATAAATTGAGACTCAAAGAGAGAGGATTGGCTGCTGTCTTAATGGTGTCCACAGCAGACAGTGTTAGATGCCAAGTCCTTGACCCTATTCTGCGATCTAGTGTGCGGTAGCTTCTTTTTGTGAGAGTAAATGTCTGACTTCAAATACTTCTTCAAATTGAATTTGTTTTTGTGTGTTTATGTGTGTTTTCCTTTCTGCAGGGCCAAGTGCTTTCGGGGCAAAAAGGTCCTTGGAGATTATGATATCAAGGTAGAACAGGTAAGATCTATCTGCATCATTACCATTATCTCAGGTTCCTGACCGGAAGCCTCAGTTCTGCATAATACAACAGTGGTTGTACTGGATTCTGGGTGTTGTCTCTTTGCTTTTCCTAGAGCTTTTTTTCCCTGCGAGGTATAATTTTGAAGTGTCTTTGACTCCTCCATACACCCCCTTACCTCCTCAAGTTTGAACTTGAGGCTTCATACTAGCTAGGCAGGTGCTGTACTACTTGAGTCGTGCCGCTAGTCCTCTTGATTTTTTTATTTTACAGTTTTGGTGTTGGTATAAAGGAAAGTAATGTGACTCTTGTGGGCCTCTTACAGCAACAGGTCCTCTGGCTGATAAAACCTCAGAGGACTGTCTTTTTAGGACACTGTTCACATCTCTTGATTTCTGAGTAGTCATCTGTCTGCTCATAAACGGAATCTTTTCTTTTTCTTTAGCCAGTCCTGGGGCTTGAACTCAGGGCCTGGGCACTGTCCCTGAGCTTCTTTTGCTCAAAGCTAGCACTCTACCACTTGATCCACAGGGCCACTTCTAGCCTTTTCTTTTTATACAGTACTGAGAAATTGAACCCGGGGCTTCATGCATATGGCAAGCACTCTACCACTAAGCCGCATTCCCGGCCCCCTACAGTAAACTCTTGAAGGGCCCATTTTTTACCTGGCTCTGCCCCTTGCTTTATGATAAATAGGAGCATGGGCCCACTTGGTAGAAATGGAGTATCTGATTTACATAATGTCTGTATTGTCCGTAATAGAAGTTGTTCCTCATTCATTACATAATGTCTGTATTGTGTGTAATAGAAGTTATTCCTCATTCATTACACAGTGTATTATGATTTACAGAATACTCTATCCATTTTAAATTGTTAGATACGGAAAATGGATAGAAATGGTCCCATTCAGGAAATTGAGATCCAAGCAGGCAAGTAATTCACTTAACAGGGGCTATTCAGGGGCAGAACAGTAGTAAAACCTACTTATTTAACCTAAAAGCTAGTGCTTAAGAATTGAAATGGAGAAAGGGGGTGTTTAGCCTGGTTTGCGCTTGCCTCTAACAATGCTACGTTTTGCTTGTCTAGAAAAGTTTAAGGGAGGCAGAGTTTCCTCCTTAGGAAAATATGGATAATCCCTCCCACCTGTCTTGTAGGATTGCCGTGATTATTATGAAATCAGCGTGTGAAAATGCTTTGAAAACGAAATAAATGTTTGGTAGTGGGGTGTCTCTGGAGAACTTGGCAAAGCCGGGACTTTGGAATCACTACCCTGCTGTTATTTTCCAGGCGGAGTTTTCAGAGCTCAACCTGGTGGCCCACGCTGATGGAACCTATGCTGTGGACATGCAGGTGCTCCGGAACGGCACAAAAGTTGTCCGGTAAGAGCAGAGCTGTCCTGGGGCCACTGAGTCTGTCGCTAGCTCTGGCTTGAAGAGGTAGCTTTCAAGTTGAGTATTACAATATGATGGCACTAGCGTACAGGATGTATAGAACGTAATAATATTTCTTGCATGGAAGTGGTAGATAAGGAAGCCTTCTACCTTCCCTGAATTCTTGGTTCAAGGGTCAAGAGCACGCTTAGAGGTCACAGGATTCCTACTAGGACTCCTGTCTCCTTACCCCTCGTCAGTCCTGCTCTGTGCTTTTACCTCTCTATGCAATTCCCCAGGAACACGAGATTCCATTGTTCGTTTGTTACTTGTTTTGCTGTACTGGCCTTGGAACTCGAGGACTGGATGCAGGACTTAGCTTTTTTTGCTCAAGGCTGGCATCCTACCACTTAAGCTACAGCTCCACTTCCAACTTTTTTGGTAGTTCACTGGAGGTGAGAGTCTTGTGGACTTTCCTGCCTGGGCCTACTTCAGTCTGAAATGCTCAGATCTCAGGCTCCTGAGCAGTTAGTCTACTCAGGCTCAAGCCTATAATTACCTGGTGATTCTATTGCTTTTTTTTCTTTTTTTCCCACCAGTCCTGGGGCTTGAACTCAGGGTCCGGGCACTATCCCTGAGCTTTTTTTGCTCAAGGCTAGCACGCTACCACTTGAGCCACAGTGCCACCTCTGGCTTTTTCTGTTTGTGTGATACTGAGGAATTGAACCCAGGGCTTCATGCATGCTAGGCAAGCACTCTACCACTGAGCCACATTTCTAGCTCTCTATTGCTTTTTAAAAAGTTTTCAGACATCTGATCTAATTCAGCCTTTTCTTTTATGTTGTTTTGCTTAGACTCACTCAGTGAATAGGTGGGAAATTTTGTGCTTTGCGTGAGTACAGGACTCTTGGCCTTGTCCTCTTTCTATGTTACTCATTCCTAAGAACTCATATGTCTGATAGGAAAGCCTAGGATTAGAATAGACATTGTGAGTGGAAGAAAATAGAAATTACTAAACCTTTCCATTTCAGGTGGGCATCTTATAGATTTGGATGTTGTCTACACAACAATTCTTTGAGGAAAGTAATGAGAATTCCAGATGGCAGGAAATGGTTTCTAAAGTAATATCCCCCCAGGAGGTCAATGTAGCTTCAGGTTTTCAGAAATCACACTTACTCTAGGAGTCTCTCCCTCCACTTCAGCCTTCAGTTTTCTGACTCTCAGGCTTCCAGGGTCCAACAGGATCTGGGTCAGTCACAAAGGCTGTACTAGGAGGGGGTAATGTCTGGAACTGAAAGACAGGAAGTATGAGCTTGTCTGTTTTGAAGTAAAGACAAAAAAAAATGCCCAAGTACAAAGTGAGCTCAGATAGATGCTACAGCTAAAGATGGACAGCTTTCTTCAACTGGAGCTAGAGTGTCATGGACATACAAACACATACACAAGCAGGAGGTGACAGAAAGATCCAGTAGCAGGGTGCCAAGAAGAATCTGGCAAAAGTAAGCCTAGCCTTCTTAGATGCCAGTATAGGAATTCAGGGTCCGCCACCAGTCTAGAGTTCCATTCTTCTAACTGGTGAATAGGTTGAAGTTTGATCTCTAGCATGTGTCTGAAGTTTTCCAGTGCCCCAAAGGATCTGGGTCAGTGGCAGGAAAAGCCCGAGTGAGGGCATCTGGGAACTAAACACAGGTCCCAGAACTAGATTCAGGGAGGTTCAGAGCAGCCCAAATAGACATCATGCTGACTTGATGCTAAGTCCCTGAAAGACATTTCCTTCAGCCACAGGTATCGAAGCCTGATCTCTGAGCCTGGGTTGGACTGGGTTTGTAGGTGGGAGCTGGCTGGTTGCCTGGGCAGAGGACCAGGAAGATCATTGCACATGGTGTGAAATTTCTGAGCCTTAGAACCTTGGGGGGCAGATACTGCCACAGACTGCCTCTGGGAAGATCTCTGAAACAAAAGCACAAAGACAAGAACCCCGGAACTGCAGCACAGTTATGACTAGGAAGCTCACTGGCTAGGGGTGAAATGTGGAGAGCATTCCCATGCGTGGGAACATTCTGTATTCTCAGTGCTTCCTGCAGCCATTGCTCAACCTCAGCTCTGTGAAAAATAGTTCTATCCCTCCCTAGTGCCCGCTTTGGAAGAATAACATTGGGAACTTTGGCATGCTGGCCAGCCTGACTCCTTGCTCTCTGGGGCATGATAAGGATGTTGCCTATGTTCAGGAGTAGATTTGAAGAGTTAAAGCAAAATGCTATAAGACCCGAGACCTGGCAGTAGCATGGTGAAGGCAGCCTTGGATGTGTCTTCAGTCTTCCAGGTGCTGTTATAAACAGCAACTGTGCAGCCACAGAAAGCTTCGTATTACCCATGAGGACAGGGAAAAAGCTTTCCCTTTAGATGTGAGGTCTTTAAAGGTTTCTTCAGACCTGCAGTATTTCTCCCTTAGAGTAAAGGGTAGTACTTAGCCCAAGGAATGAGAATTTCAGGAATCTCTTCACAGATCTCTTTTGGAAATTACCAGAACACTTTCTTAGTCCAGAAAGGAATAATAATAATAATACAATGAAGTCAGGTACTAGGTTCCTTATACCTCTTCCCCCTTTGGGTTTGGAAATGATGATGTATGACTTTTGGTGCTGGATAATGGGAAACCTTCCTCTGTATTCTTTATCAGGTCCTTCCGGCCAGACTTTGTCCTCATCCGGCAGCATGCATTTGGCATGGCAGAGAACGAGGACTTCCGCCACCTGATCATCGGCATGCAGTATGCAGGCCTCCCCAGCATCAACTCCTTGGAGTCCATTTACAACTTCTGCGACAAGCCATGGGTGGTGAGTGAGGCAACCTTTCCCCTTCTCCCAGGAGAGGCGCCCGGTGCTCCCCGTGTGCCGGCTGAGGAGGTGGGAGAAGAGCCTCTCAGGGACATTGGGGTAGAGCAGGTTACTTCAGCAGCATGGTACTGGCTGTCATGAGCTGGACGCCTTTGCTACATAGTGGACCTGTGGCCTTTCACCCAAGTCAAAGATTCTGGGAAGAAGTCCTTTCAGGTCTGTAGGGTCTGCTTTTGATTATTGGAAAGGCCTGAGCTCAGCAGGCCAAGTCCAGCATAGTGCACAAAACCCATCAGTGTTGTAATAACCATAAAGTGATATTTATGTGACTCACACACTCAGATGAGCTGGAGGTACCTTTTTTTCTTTTTTCTTTTTTTTTTTTGCTGGTCTTAGAGCTTGAACTCTGGGCTTTTGCTCAAGGCTAGCACTCTCCCACTTGAGTCACAGCTCCATTGGGCTTTTTCTGAGCAGTTTATTGGAGATAAGAGTCTCATGGACTTTCCTGCCCGGGCTGGCTTCAAACCACAATCCTCAGATCTAGCTTCCTGAGGAGCTAGGATTACAGGGGTGAGCCACTGGTGCCGAGCTTGGAGGTACCTTTTGCGATGATCAAATCTCACCTCTTGAGAGTAAATATGTAAACTGAAAAAGGAAAGTAAGGAGTATAAAACTACTTACTAGATGGTGCCAACCTCTGAAGTTTTCTATGTCAATTTCATGTAATCTACACTAAAACCTTACAAGGATAGTATTATTATCACTATTTTTACTTTGTACAGAGAAATAAGAACCTAAAATTTAATAACTTGCCAAAGTTATAAAGCCAGGATTTTTCTAGATCACCTTGTCTTTCACATAGATGGGGCCATTATGTGAAGAAGACTTGGACTAGTTATCTCTTTGTTAGCCAGGATAGAAATGTGGGCTAGCAGGCGTCTTGTGGGAAGAGAAAAGAATGAAAGGGACTAGGCTGGAGGAATGACCTGTAGTGGCTTCTGAGACACCGTGGCCTCCTCTTGGGCCCTTCTGAGACACTGTGGGCTCCTCTTGTGCTCTTGTGAGACACCGTGGCCTCCTCTTGGGCCCTTCTGAGACACTGTGGGCTCCGCTCCTGCTCTTCTGCCAGCTCCAGGCTGACCTCTCAGAAGGAAACACCTGCCCCTAATCACATCCTCTCATCTCCTTGTGTTTCAGTTTTTAACTATTATACACACTGCACTGCCAAGTGTCGCAGGGCTTATTGTGGTTTCTGCAGCCCCTCCACCACTTAGGGAGATGGAGAGGCTATTTCTTTAACCAAACAGATCTGCCTTTCACCTCTGTTCTCCATGTTACTTTCACACCTAAACACCTCTGCTATTGACTTTTTTTCCCACCTAAACTGACAACTCTGCTGTTCTCTGGACACCATAGAAACCTTGAAGAGTGACGAACAGTGAGCTAGGAGTAAGTTCTGAGAGCAGTGAGTGGTGGTGGTTATAAGAAGGGGATGGTTGTGTCTCCAAACCCCACTTGTTCAGCTGTTTGCTGTGTAGCCTGCAGCTCCAGGGAGCCTCGTTCTAATCAAATAGCTAGAAAGGGTGCTGTGATCGAGTGTGCTGCCAATCCCAGTAGAGCATATGGAGCACTTTCCTAGGTCTCCCCTTTCTCCTCAATAATATCGCCTTCCTCCTACTTGTTTGCAGGAGGAACACTTGCTAGAATTTGGCTCCCTCTTAGGCACATAGGGTGATGCTGCTATCATGAACTTTTTCTGGGTGATTTTACTACTTATCAGCCCTGTGACTAAACCTCTGTGCCTTGGGTCTTTGTCTACTAATCTGGATTGGTAGTACCTGCCACCCATTTACCAGCCTGATGCTTGTAGTCTCCTGCTGTCAGAGACCTCTTAAAGAAGCTCATTCTGTGGTTTCTTTTCCTAAACTGTGGTACAGGCCAGGAAAGGGAGGGGCAAGGGAAGCCTGTGCCTAGGGCTTTATCCCTCCTGGGATCTGGTGAGGGGTCACACTCTCACCCATTCACAAGCCCAGAACATTGCCTTTGGCATCTCATGAGATCGGTGAGGTTCTTGGCCACACACCAAGTTCTCCCTTGAACTTCACTGAGCAGCTGCTATGCAAATGATATTCAACATGTTGTTCTCTACTTGAGTGGAAATGGACAGATTTGGTAACCTCAAGGGGAGAAGGGTCCTTCTGAGAGAATGACTTTGGTTCATGTTTCTACATTTTCCTACTGTGACTGCTTACTATGAGAAGCCTCTGGTGGTTTGGAAAAGGCTCTTCCTTGTACTAGCATGCCTAGTACAAGGCATTGGCTGGGGCAGGCTAATAGATTTCACGGCCTTGTTAGTAAAAGCAGCATTCCAGAGAAAATAAGAATGCTTCCACCCTCAGTGCTATAAATTCATCTGAATTCCTGCCACTCTTTTAGAGATGGATGAACTAGGGTAAAATTAAAACATTTGACCATCAGAAGAGGTGAGGATAACATATATTCAGATCTTAAAATCTTATTTCTTCCATGAATTCTCTCTCTCTCTTTTCTCCTCTCTCTCTCTCTCTCTCTCTCTCTCTCTCTGTCAGCTCGTCAGCTCAAGGCTGGCACTCTACCACTTGAGCCACAGTGCTACTTCTGGTTTTCTGATGGTTTATCGGAGATAAGAGTCTTGCAGACTTTCTTTCCCAGGCTGGTTTTGAACCGTGATCCTCAGATCTCAGCCTCCTGAGTAGCTAGGATTACAGGTGTGAGCCACCAGTGCCCAGCTAAGGTTGTGTGTATGCAGTTGCCTGTTTTTTTTTTTTTTTTTTTTTTAATAGCTTTTTTTTTCCTCCCAGAGCAGAAGATTGAACTCAGGGCCTTGCACTTGCCAGGCAAGTGCTCTTCCACTGAGATAAATCCCCAACCCCATGAATTCTTCTTTAATTCAATGGATAAGTGTTTATATGAACATATTTCCTTGTTCATTGACTCAGATCCCAAACTAATTCTTTGGTCTGTAGTGGAGAAAATAATCCTTATCAGATATTACATTTATTTAATTGGTAACTGTGTACCTGTAATCCAAGTTTCCAGGGAGGAGAGGTTAGATGCCAAGCCCAGTACCGTAAGCAGAAATGGACTGCTGGCAATCAGGTGAGGAGGGTGGAGTAGGCTCTCTGGGACCCAACGGGAGTGTGGGAACTGGCTGTCATCTTGGCCTTGGCTGTCCCTGTGCTCTGAGAGTCTGCCGGGGGCCTTCCTGGCATCGGCATGGTGTCTGTGTAACTCACCCACATGTGGGGAAGATAAAGTCCCACATGCCTTGGTGTGGTGCCAGAGCGTGGGCTACAGCAGGACAGAGGTCATGAGGCAGAGCTGGCATCAGCTCTCAGGGGAGGCTGGAGGGCCGGGCAGAGCAGAGTCTGGCCACTCCTAGGTGGGCATCACATCTTAAAGGTTAGATGGGGCTGTGGGGAGAATGAGAGAAAACAGGGAAGTTCCAAGGGGTGGTCTTGACTGTGGAACCAAAGCATGGTGAAGACAGCAGAACACAATGGAGGCTGCTTTTCTATACAGCCCCAGCTGAGCCAGGAGCCTACCATTCCCTCTACTTCTTCACTTCTGTAACGGGGGGTGGGGGGGGGAGGGGGCGCGAGGGAGGCAGGTGTGGTGTGGAGATCATCTGAAGTCTCTTCCATCCATGAAATCGTAGAGGCTTGAGAACTCAGGAATCACACTTTCAGTCCCAGAGGAGGCCTTAAGTCTAGTCACACTAGAGGGTGCGGCTCAGGAATTTCAGAAGTTTTGAACCAGGTTGGAAAGAACAAAATCCTATCTCTATCCACAAAAGAACCACAACAAATGACTGCTTGAAGTTCAGTTTGATGAAGCTTAGGAGGAAATGGAATAAAAGTATATTCTTTGGAGTATAAAATTTGAGGAACTGAAATTTAGCCTTGTTTATTTTCTTTTTTATGAAGAAAATGTGGCTTGGAAAGGAGAAATCTTTTGCTAAGGACATCTATCAAGTTAGGAGGAAGAACAGGAATTGGAAGACTCCCCTTTCTTAACATCCCAGCTCTGAGCTTTCTCCACTCCTACTCATGCCCTGCCTGGCCCACCTGCCAACAATCCGTACAGAGAATAGGACAGAAGTGTTTGTAAAATGTTCTAGCTTTTCCTTTCTCTGATAAGTAGAGCTGTGACAACTTTCCCTTCTAGTAGTTCCAGCTATTGGTGTCATGGAGGGTGAACAAATCTAATTGCTCTAGGGAGAAGATGCTAGTATTGTCTTGTTGCCCGGACACTGGGGATGGTGGCATGAGATACGTGGGTAGTGTGTACGGCCCCTTTTCCTGTGGGAAGAACATGGCTTGTGGAACTGACAAGCAGCTATTTGGAGCAGTTGGAGTGTTTCAGAAGGGACCTGCCTATGAATCTAGTTCAAGTGCTATGTGACATTGGGCAGTTGTCCCTTTGGTTCTGCAGTTATAAAGTACCATGGAATGTTGGATGTACACCAGTGGCCCCCCAGCCCTAACACTGTAAGTATGTATTCTTTACCTATGCTCCTTGAAGCTCTACCTCTTTCTCATAGGTGAAGGGTCTAGCCAGTTGTTGTTATTGTTGTTGTTTTTTGGTCTGGTTGTGGGGCCTGAACTCGGGGCCTGGGTGCTGTCCCTCAGCTCTTCAGCTCAAGGCTAGCACTCTACCACTTGAACCACAGCGCCACTTCTGGCTTTTTTCTTTTTGCTTATATGGTGCTGAGGAATCGAACCCAGAGCCTCATGCATGCAAGGCAAGCGCTCTACCACTGAGCCACCTTCCCACCCCCTCTAGTCAGTTCTTTGAATGAATGAATCAGATCCCCAAAGGTGGGTCTGTCTTCCGTGTACTCTATAACCCAGATCTGAAGAACAGTTTACTCATGATGCACCCTGCTCACACGCTGGTGACTGTAGCTCACAGGGAAGCGGCTGTTTCTTTGCCTGGCATTGAGCTTCCAACACTTGCCCCATGTTACCTCTTTAGCTTTGTCTCATGCCACTGTTTACAGTAGCAGTTATTTAGGGTTTGAACCCTGAGTTTACTCTTACTTTTTTTTTTTTGAGTCCCTAGTTCCAATCTTAGTCTTACCTCTTCTCATTTCTGTGATTTTAGTTAGGTTTACTACTCTCTCAGAGCCTCATCCATAAAATGAAGATGATAGCGCACCTAGTTCATCAATTTGATATGAGGATTTAATGAGAAACAACTAAAATTAAGTAGGTAATCAAAGAATGTTAAGACATGTTACTTGTGAGAGGAGGAGAGGAGAGTGAAATTTAAAAAAAAAGAAAGGGATGGAGGGAAGGAGGAAAAGAGGGAGGAAAAAATGGTTTTACTGTGTAACCTGTGCTAGCTTCAGATTTACAGACATCCTGGCTCAGCATCTGAGCACAAGGTTCAGGTGTGAACTACAGTGCTTGCCTTCTATACTTGTCAAATATCTTCAACATACTTGATCTCTACAGAGCAAATGCTCAATAATTGATGAACTGATTCTTTGTCTTTCTGTTCCAGAAGTTGTCTTAGCGAAGCCGAAAATGCTTTCTTCTATTTTGCAGTTTGCCCAGATGGTGGCCATCTACAAAACACTAGGAGGAGAGAAGTTCCCACTCATTGAGCAGACATACTACCCCAACCACAAAGAGATGGTAGGTATCTGAGTGAGTACCTGCGTCTCTGCTCCTCACCCTCCGAGCCTACCTGCACAGGAACTCAGAGGCCCAGCCTACTGGGGTGTCATTGTAAAGCTACTTTGTAGGGCTAGAAAATCTCAGTTTTCACTAAAGTCTCTTGATTTTGTGTTCTGGAGATAAAATTGGAAACAGCAGAAACAAGGGCAGGTTACTCAGTCTGAGAGTAGCAAACCTGTGGATCAACAGTCAGAAGATCTCATTGCTTTGGGTTTACCTCCAGCCGTGCTGTGTGTCATTGGACAAGTGACATTCTTCCTGTGCTGTGTGTCAATTTCTCAAGCAGACAGTCCGGTGGACATAACTGTCCTTCCCCAGGGTATCTAATATGGTATGCACAAAATTAAAGTAAAAACCTTCTAGGAATGTGTATCACACCTGAGATACAAGTTATTTCTCCTGTTGTTACTTCCAGACCTCTCCTCCCTTGTCTAACCTTCACACAGTGATATTGCTGGGATAACACTGCTTCCCAAGTCCCTGAAGGATCAGGAGACAGAGATAGGATGGCTGTTGTTCAGGAGATCATTGCTAATGTTTTCCTGCCAGAGCAACCTGGGGCTCAAGTTTTCATCTTTCCAATCTCTATACTCTCTGCCCAAGACTGGTGTGACCCTGCTTAGCCCGCCAGGGACAGCTCCCTGATAAAGCCTGCCAAGTGTTGTGCTCTGGGATGGTGAGCATGTTTGTTCCCCTCCATTTTTAGCACTTTTGTGTATCCAGAGCCTCCTTCTGGCACCTTGTACATGGTCCTGCTGAATAGAAGATGACAACTGAGAAGGAAAGGAAGAAAGAAAGAGAGAGAGAGAGAGAGAAAGAAAGAAAGAAAGAAAGAAAGAAAGAAAGAAAGAAAGACAGTTTCCATTATGTTTGCCAGAACTTCCCCAGAAAGAAGCTTTGGGATTTTAAGCCTTTGTCCTTTATGAATCGTGGGTGTCAGCACTATGGCTTTCCATCTAGGGTGAGCCAAAAAGGCATGCAGAGGCTGAGGAGCCCTCACATCTGTCTGAGCTTTCAGACAGCCCAAGACACGGTGGTGAGGAGACTGAGCTGAAAGGTGGAGGGTCTCCACGCGGCAGGGTCAGAGCTGGCCTTTTTCTCCTCTAATACCTTGCAGACCTGACCACCGAAAAATAGCAACAAGTACAAGGTGGACTCCTCCTCGAGCGTCTTTTCCCTCTAGGGGAAAAGATGTTGTTTCTTTCTTGTCCTCTATCCTCAAGAGAAGAGGTGTTCAAAGTGGATGCATGGGGGATGTCAGCTCTACAAGATAAATGCTTCTTTAGTTTGAAAAAAAAAGGTGAAGTAGGAATTAAGACATTACTAACCTAAAAGAGGCAGCAGAGAAACCATGCGGACATCATGTGAGGGCATTAGAGGCTCTTCAACCTGAAGTGAAAAACGTCTGTTCTTAGATAGTAAGTCTACTTTTGTTCAAAGAAGGGTGCTAATTGGGCTGGGCCTGCCAGGTGTAGAGTTAGGTTCGCAGCCCAGGGAGTGGGGTTAGACTGTCTGAATCCTCTTAGCCACTCCCAAGCAGATAAAAATGTATTAGAGTATTAAGATGAGTTGAAGGGGTGGGAGTAAAGGATATACAGTCATAGTATATTGTTCATTTCATTTCTGTCAACTGCCTCTGCTAGTATACATCCCAAGGCTGTTCATCTCAAGGGTGTCTTAGGCTCCATTTCTCCCCTACTGTATCAGTTAAGAAAAAGAAAACCACATTTTCCTGAAGAGAAAAGAGAATAGCTCTGGCTTTGAAAGGTAAACTAGGCCAGAATCAAACTTGCAGTACTAAGATAGCAAGTGGGGCGTGGGATATGAGGAGAAGGTCTGAGGGCAAGTTGGAAAAGCATGCTACCTTCCTCAGCCCCCAGGCTGCGGGCTGGAGGCTTAGACACAAGCTGTAACATGGTCCATCCCTGCCATGATGCTGGTCTGGCCGTCCGCTTGTTACTTTCTGTTGGTTAGCAGCATCAGAGCAGGTGGTGATGGTCAGAGCGCCACAGGGGAAAAGAGAAAGGTTTTGGTCTTCAGGACTCTTGAAGGGTTGAGGCAGTCACTATTTCCTACTAGGGCTGGATGATGTCAACAAGCTCCTTCCTGAGATGCAGGTGGCCCGGGTACCAACTGCAGGTGCCATCAACATGTTTCATGCAGATGTAATGCTGGGCCTGGTACCCATAGAGCTTCCGTTCCAACAGCCAGTCTGTCCAGAGGCAGTCATTGGAGGCCGGGATGGTACAGGGCACTGAATAGCACGTGGTGATCTAGTCATGACAGCACATCATCAAAGTGAGTAGAAGGCACTTCATTTTTCATCGCTGCCTCTCATATATCGCTGCCTCCCGTATGTCCACATAGACCATGTCAACTGCCCTTGTCTAGGAACCCTTTTCTAGTCCCCAAACTGACCTCTGAATTCTCCCCCATGCTCCCTATGAATACTATCACTATATAAGTCATCTCTGGGATCAGCCCTACGTGGCTGACCTTGAGCAAGTAGTTTCTCTTCCCAGAGCATTCTTTTCTTTATCTTAAATGGAAATAATAATTCTTCACAAATTTCTTGTAGAGACTAAATTGAAATTTTACAATAAATTGACTGTCACAGAGCCTGCAGAGTGTAGTCTTAGTCTCCCTCTCCCTCTCCCTCTGTTCCTCTGTTGATTTTTCTTTCTTCTTCTTCTTCTTTTTATTTTTTTTGCCGGTCGTGGGGCCTGAACTCTGGGCCTGGGCGCTGTCCCTCAGCTCTTCAGCTCATGGCTAGTGCTCTACCAGTTGAGCTACAGTGCCACTTCTGGCGTTTTCTGCTTATGTGGTGCTGAGGAATCAAACCCAGGGCCTCATGCATTGGAATCGAGCACTCTACCACTGAGCCACCTTCCCAGCCCTGTTGATTTTTCTTGTGCGTTGTTGTTACTATTATTGTTGGGACTAATGCATTATGTTTGTTTAAGTCAGAATTACATTATTGTTGTTGTTTGAGTCAGGGTCTCACTGTGTCACCCAGATTGGCCTTAAACTTGTGATTCTCCCGCCTCAGCCTCCTCAGTGGTGGGATTATGGTGTGCTCCACCAAGCCCAGCTTAGACTCTGTTTAAATGGTGGCTATGTTAATGTCATCTCGTCTGCTTTACATGGTGGCTGCATTCTCAGCTAAAACCGAAGTATTTTGAGATGGGGGACTATGGAGTCTGTTGCTTTCCCAGCCCAGCGTCTACGTCACATGTCAAATACAGCATAGTAAGTCATACTTATACATTTGAGTGAGAAAAGACACAAAGGATGGGGTTACAAGGCCCAAGACCTTTCTCCTGCCCCCCAAAAGACCTTGGAAATGACATTCCCTTACTTGGCAGCCACAGTTCAGAAGATAGTGATGATTCAGACTTTCCCTCTGCACCAAGGACAGGTCCTCCCAGGGCTCAATGTAATTGCACAGATGGATGAAGACTTTTCCATCACCACGGACCTGGCCTTTGTGGGAAGACAGAAGAGTCTGTTCTTAGAGCTCGAGTCTCTACAAAGCCCCAGACAGCTGCTACTTGATTGCCTGTGTACTTGTTGACTTTTGCTTTTGTCCTGGGCATTGAACCTGGGCCTCACTCATGCTAAGCATATATTCTGCCACAAGTCTACCCCAGCCCCCCAAAGCCTTTTTAGTGGCAGTGGGGAAATGGGGCTCAATGAAGGGACAGAAAAACAAATGACTTTTTATAGCAAGGAGACCAGTACATTCTGTTTGTAAAAGGTAGAATTGTGGGATCCTTTTCTTTCACTATGGTGAAGAGAAAGTGGTATTAAAATCAGACTGGAGGGTCAGGGTTGTAGCTGTCATAGAGTGCTTGCTTAGGATGCATGAGGCCTCATCTTGATACCTAGCATTGCAAAAGGAGGGAGGGAGGGGAGGAGGGGGCGAGAGAGAGAAGAGAGGAGAGACAGGGAAAGAGAGAGGAGAAGGCAGAAAGAGAGAGACTAACTTTGAGTGGGGCTCCCTTTTTTTTTTTTAATCATTTCTAGCTGTGTTACCTTAAAGAAAGTCACATAACCTCTGAGCCTCGGGGGTAGGAGTAATAATATTGTTGTCAAGAGGAAGTGAGAGAATGTCTATAGAGCTCCCTATACTGTTGTAGGCTAAAAGAAGATGTTAAAAATAGGTTCCCTTCCCTTTTCCAGTCTTTCCCACTACCTAACCTACTAGTCTCCTGTCCTATGGATGCTTACCTTGGTGAATCTTTCCCTCTAGGAAAGTTCTCCTGCTTTAGCAATCAAGCTCCTTCCAATCTTTGCCTGCCAGCCCTTCTCCCTCCCTCTTTCCCTCCTTCCCTCCTTCCTTCCTTCCTTTCTTCCTTCCTTCCCTCTCTCCCTTCCTCCCTCCTTCCTTCCCTCCCTCCCTCCCTCCCTCCTTCCCTCCTTCCTTCCTTCCTTCCCTCCTTCCCTCCTTCCTTCCTCCCTCCTTCCTTCCCTCCCTCCCTCCCTCCCTCCTTTCTTCCTCCTTCCTTACCTTCCCTCCTTCCCTCCTTTCTTCCTTCCTTCCTCCCTCCCTCCCTTCCTCCTTCCCTCCATAGTGAAACTTCCCTGATTGTTCACAACCCTACAAATAACTCTTTTCCCCGAGTTCCAATATCACGCAGTGTTATATTCATTCATTCACCGAGTTAGATTCTTGTGTGTCGCTTTAACGTTCTATCGCAAGCAATCCAGTGTGGAAGAAGCTTGCCTGGGCCCAAGTTCATGGAGAACTGTGGTAGACTCAAGTCTTCACATTAGGGCATGTGCAAATGGTAGAGTTGTAAACAAACACGTAAGAAGCAGCTTCAGAGAGCAGATTTTGACTTTCGTGCCAAAAATCTTACACCAATTAAAACCATTTCCTGTTGAAACTAGCCACCCTAGACTTATTCTTCATATAGTAACTAAGTGGCAAGATCACTCTAATAGACTCATGAACTGAATGGAGCTTGTTAGTTGATTAAAGTCACAGCTCTGTTTTATGTCTAAGAAAATGCCACTGGACTCAACCTGCTACTCAAAGAAGCCCCTGGCTTCTGTCTTACTAACTTTCTTAGGACAGACTCTCAGGCAATTTCTGCCTAAAACTTACCAGTCAGCAGGTACTGCTTTTGGCTGTTGGCTTCTAGTTTCACTCCACAGAGTGAGGAGTCAAATGGTGTATAGATATATTGAACATCCTTGACTTTCTCAAACCCTTTAAACATCTGAAAGGCAATTACAAAGAGAAATACCAGGTCAATGAGCATAAATGTGTATTAACAGACAAAAGTGTCTCATTTCTTGGTCTGAAAAATGAGGCAAAATGCTAGTTGGCATACCAATGGTAAACAGATAGCTCTACCAAGTTGTATCTGTCTTTAAAAAATTGCTAAACCTCGATAGATTTCATTGAGAGGGAGGTACCTAGTGATCCTGTGTACAAACAGATGTAGGGCCATGTGGACATGAAGGCCCATCCTGTCTTGTCCTGTCCTGTTGTGTCATTTGGATTCCATAGGCCTGTCTCCAACCTCTCATCTAGTTCCACGTCAGATTCCAGAGGAGCACAGAGCTGGAGTGCCCCTCTCCTCCCACCAGCCCCCGAGGGTCATGGCCCTGTCCTGCCCCCATGTACCTTTATCTGTTTGATTTCATACCGCACCATCTTTTCACTGTCAGCAGGGTTTGCACTGGCAGGAACTACCTTCTCACTGGAGATTTTGGCCCGAATCACTGCATGGAAAGAGAAAAGAGGGAGCCTTCAGCCCTTGTGGGGGTGATGACCCTGAGATAGGGATGATGTGGGGGTTCTGGGGGTTCCTGGTTGAGGCATTACTGGGTTGAGAGCAGGGGGCTGGAAACTCCTGCTCTCCTGTCATTCCGGGTTCCAAACCCCTCAGGGTTGTTAGATCCTCAACCTCAGTGCTTTTTTTTTTTTTGGCCATTGTAATCCATGAGTTTGGAAAGATCTGGCTCTCCATAGTTCTGGGTGTAGTAATCAAGAGGATAGAGCCAGGGTAGAAGGGGTGAGGATCATCTGCTTGGATAGCTCAGAGGCTCAGAGCGCACCCCAAATTGTGTTAATATGTTAATTGAATTAAAAAACACCCTGATCCTACACTGAGGAAGTTCAGTTCTTGCCACTTGGGCATTATTCAAAACTAGGAGTCTTTGCTTCCATTTTTTTCTTTGCATGGGGAGCAGTAAATGTTTCTCCATGTTTTTCATTTTTCCCGTTATACTAAAATAAATCATTGCTAAAACATAAAAATTATGTATGAAAGTTTTTTTTCTGTGTCTGGCTTTATGCTACCACAGGACCTCCCAAGTGTGATTAAGACAGGGGTCCCATCCTGCAGAATTCTTGGTCTAGAGGAGGACTTACATGTAAAGAACAATAGCACAGCAGAGTAGCAGCACAAAGATTAGAGATGCTGTGGTAACACCAAGCAGTCAGGAAGCTTTTAGAGAAATAGAGACCCGAGGCAGGCATTAGAAGTTGAATAGTAGCTCACCAGGAATTTAATGATAAGAAGGCAGGGAACGGAAAGGCAAAACGTGTGTGTTGAAGTGCATCCTGGTTGGCAACCTCAGTTATAGGCCTGGACAGAGACAGGTATTACAATGCAGGGCTGGGAATGTGGCTTAGTGGTAGAGTGCTTGCCTAGCATGCATGAAGCCCTGGGTTCCATTCCTCAGTACAACATACACAGAAAAGGCCAAAAGTGGTGCTGTGGCTCAAATAGTCAAGTGTTAGCCTTAAGCACAGAGAGGCTCAGGGACAGTGCCCAGGCCCTGAGTTCAAGCCCCAGGATTGGCAAAAACAAAACAAAACAAAAAAACTACAGTGCAATAACACATACACACACAAAATACCCCTCTCCCTCACAGGCTCGCGCACACACACACATGTGCACGCACACACACATACATATTCAATATTCCAGTCATTCTGAGCAGTAACCGGACAACCCCAGTGACATCTCATACACTGATACTGGGCAATTGCAGTGTGGTGGAGCTGAGGGGGTTGCCGTGGATGGTCCTCTCACAGCCTTTATTTCCCTACAAATCAGCCTCAGCAGAAGGCACCTTTTCCCTTTAGACTTCTGCTCCAGAGTCCTACACCAGTCCTCCCACAGCCACCCCTGCTGAGGACCCCGTGGGCCTCAACTCACCAAGTGCAGAGTGGCAGACGTGCTGCTGGGGGTGGGCAGGGGCACAGCTGCACGCCTCACCCAGCCCCGGTGGCCACAGCACTGCCAGTAGCCGCAGCAGCAGCAGTGCCCAGGGGCTCCAGGGCATGACACTGCAGAGCCCCCTCTAAGTCTGGTGGTGGAAACCGCTCCTCCAGAACGCCTTGTGGCCCTCTGCCCACGCTTTATGAGGGGGTTCTAGGACCAGTCCCTCTCAGATAGGTTCCGCCCTCCTTTGGCTATAGGCCCACCCATGGCTGTAGGACCTGAGGTCCTCCTGACCGACAGACTAAACTGAAGAGCAAAGCCTGGAGAGTCTGAGCAATTAAGGCCTCTAGAAACCGAGGGAAGGCACTGGGAGAGGGGATGGTGTCCAGGGCAGGAAGACAGCGAGAGCAATGGAGCCATGCATGAGCAGAAAGATGGAGGTACTGCCATTCACACAGGAGGAGCCAGTGAGGAGCGGCACAGACAGAGAGGAAGAGACATGCTGAAATCAGAGAGAGGCAGGCAGAATTATAACAGGCAAAGAGACGGTGACAGAGAAGGACGACTCCTCGCTGGGCTGCACGCTGGGAATGAGACAGGCTACTCAGGCCTCCTTTCAGCTGCAGGAAGTGTTTTCAATGCCCTATTTATGAGGCTCCAAAGCAGCAGCAAACAGTTGGGGAATAGGACAGAGAAAGTTGGGGTGTGTGTGTGTGTCTTGGCTCTGTCAGCTGGGGGGTTGGGAGGGATGTCTGAGAGGCAGCCAGAGTTTTAGAAACACTTTGCTCCCAGCCCGGCCTTCAGTCTGCAGATAGCAGAGGCAGTGCTCTCAGTGGGCAGACTCAAAGCCTTGTGTCCACGCCCTGGGCTACATTGATTCTTAATGCATGTCACTGCCACATTCCCCCTCCCCCCCGCACCCCGAGACTGAGGTGATGTAGAAGGCAGGCCAGATCAAAACCAAGAAGCAAGCCTGGCCCACTGTTGGTTAGCACAGGGCACAGGGGTCTGCTGAGAGACGTAGCATTCCAGCTGCAGGTGTCCCAGGGGTGGGCTAGACTCTGATCCTATCACTGGACAGTTCTGTGACCTTCATAAGTTGTTCTTCATAAAATAATATTGAACTATTTTTTCCTTTTCCTTTCTGACTGGGAGATCAAGCCCAGGGCCTCAATCATGGCAGGCAAGTGCCCTACCCCCCAGATTTCATCCTCAGCTCTGAAGTACATGATTTCTTTCTTTCTTTTTTTTTTTTTAGTCCGGTCGTGGGGCCTAAACTCTGGGCCTGGGCGCTGTCCCTCAGCTCTTTACCTCAAGGCTAGCCCTCTACCACTTGAGCCACAGCACCACTTCTGGCTTTTTTCTTTTTGCTTATGTGGTACTGAAGAATCAAACCCAGGGCCTCAGGCATGCAAGGCAAGCACTCTACCACTGAGCTACCTTCCCAGCCCTACATGATTTATTTCTAAAGCGAGTCTTTCCCACAGCCTGGATTGGCTTCGGCCAGGAGTGCTGAAGTCCTCAAGTCAGATTCTCCCAAACATCTCGTCACACCTACCTTCCATGAGAATCTGACTTGTCACCAGAGTCAGCCTTGTTTTCTTTAGAGGATGCCTTTCCTGGGACAGTACTAGTGACGTTTGACAAACAAAAGAGAACTGAGTCAGGCTGAGAAGATGACAGGGCCAAGTTGGTGTGCAAGTTGGTTCTTTATACAGTCCAAACCAAGGCAGGTTGTTATTTAAAGCATTCAGTTCAGTCTCATTTGAGAAACACAAAGGCTGGGGCTCATTGATGCAAAGTAACTTACGGAAAGTTGTTGGGACACGCGAAGCCATGTGTCCCAGCGTGTGGTGTGCCTCCTCCTCCACCCTACTACTTCTTCCACCTGCATTTTGTTGCAGCTTGAAACCCTGTCTGTGAAGGGTAATTCCACCTTTAAATTCTGCCTTTAGATTTTATTGTTCCTCTTTCTTGAGCTACCATAAAGAGTTTACTTTAAGAAGGCCTTCCAAAGGATAATTATACTGAGTTCTTACATTGTTTCTCCTCCAAACCCCACACTGGATGGAAGCAGGCCTTAGTATACCAAGCTGCTAAGCTGTGTTTTGCCGTGAGTTTCAGGGGAGAGTGTGAATGAGGGAGAGGGCAGCCCAACTCAGCACAGGAAAGCTGGATGTTGGAAGGAGATGGGTATGGAGAGGCACATTAACATGCTAAAGGTATGTCCAAAAGATTGAGGCTGGTTAGGGTACACTTTTGCCTTCAGTGAAAGTTAACCCTTTCAAAGATACGTTGTTGTTGTTCAATCTCTTCAGTGGTAATCCAGCCCTGCCCAGGGTTCATATAATGCAGACCCAGAGAGATGTAGAGAGTACCAAACAGAAGAATGGAAGCTTCAGAGCTGCGTCTGTAACATGCTGTGACCTTGGGCAGGCCACTGTCATTCTGTGAGCTCCGTTTCGTTTATAAGGAAGTAGATTGGATTAGTTCTCTTAAGAATGCTCCAAGGTTGTTCTCAGGAAAAATACTCACAGGACTCCCTAGAGACAGGCCCACGCTGACCCATCCTTTCTTTCCTTCTCGGCTTTCAGCTGACGCTGCCCACGTTCCCTGTGGTGGTGAAGATTGGCCACGCTCACTCAGGCATGGGCAAGGTAAGCAGGAAGCCCTTCAATGCCGGGAAAGGCATTTTCCAGAAACTCCATAAATGGAGCACTCTCCTCTCTATGTGGAGGGGAGGAATGTTGCCATCATACCCCTTTCCACAAGCAGAGTACAAGCCATCTGGCCAGTCCCTTGGGTCT
This sequence comes from Dipodomys spectabilis, assembly GCF_019054845.1. NCBI lineage: Eukaryota > Metazoa > Chordata > Mammalia > Rodentia > Heteromyidae > Dipodomys > Dipodomys spectabilis. The sequence goes on from NW_024870731.1 coordinate 42,230,885, forward strand.
TTGGCTGCAGGCCTGGCTGCTGCACCTTAGGGAGGGATGCCAGAGAAGGAGGGGTTGCCCTTGTGACCTCTTAGTGTGTATATGTGTATGTGGCTCTTTCCCCCTCTCTGCCCCACCATTAGGTCAAAGTGGAAAACCACTATGACTTCCAGGACATCGCTAGTGTGGTGGCCCTCACCCAAACATACGCTACAGCGGAGCCGTTCATTGATGCCAAGTACGATATCCGGGTCCAGAAGATTGGCAACAACTACAAGGCTTACATGTGAGTGGGGACAGGAAGGCGTCTTCATTCATCTTATCTTAAGCTTCCTCTCACCTGGCCCATAAGGCAAACTATAGGGAAAGGTTGCCACCTAAGCTCTGGATTCTTTATATAATTCACCTATGAACTCAAGTGAGAATGAAAATGAATACTCCTTTTTACTAGCCTCGGGTTATGACTAGACTGCAGACTGAAGTAGAGGGAATATGTAGGACTTGGTCATTAAAGATAATTGCAGACTGAAGTAGTGGGAATATGTAGGACTTGGTCATTAAAGATAATCACAGAAAATCTTGTGTCATTCACACGACATTATAACATATATGCCTAGATTTCATTCCTCTGGTCATTATTTAAAAATCATGGTAATTATTAGCTCTGCTACTACAGCTTATTTGCATAAATATATATTTTACTCATCATAAATTTAATATTTTAACAACTCTAGCCAGGTACCTTTGTCATCCTTTATACTTTATTTAATACATTTACATCTTACTTATTTCATACTCGGAGAAGAATCCATATATCTTACCAGATTGCTAAATCACACAAAAAAGTTAAACCCCTAATTCAAATAAACAACCTGGAAGTGCTACAGAATATTGTTTTCCCCACATACCTCTGCCATTTGGCAAAATGGAAAGCTACCATTGCCCTCATGAGATTTCGAGACTGCCTAACCCTCATAATACACATAGGACTACAAATGGCTTATAAGTCATATTTTTAAAATATTAATCTCCCACTTGGTAAAAAAGTTAAGATGGTATTTCCTTTACAAAGTCTTAATGGATGAATTTGACCTTTGCCATTCAAGACTTCAGCACGTGTCAAAGTTCAACACCCTTCCAGTCCCTTCCTCACCTGCTGCCTTTGCCCTTCTTTTAATGTCTGTACCCCCACTGGTAGAGGTAGTTAGGCACCCCTTCCCGGCATGCCTTCCCGTGTCCCCTCCACAATCCCTCCTCTAGTTAAGACCTTTCAGCATGTGGGTGCTATGTCTGGCTCTCCCTCTCTTGACTGAGCTTCCTATGGGCAAGAATGATGGAATCACCCTACATCCTCTGGCAGCAGGCACACAGGAGATACCCACAGGTGCTCCAGGGAGAGCTCTGACAGAGAGGACTGAGGCAGAGCCAGAGCTTTTGTTGTTGTGATTTGAGTTGTACTGTGTGTGTGTGTGTGTGTGTGTGTGTGTGTGTGTGTGTGTGGTGTGCACACTGTTGCTTTGGTCCTGGGAATGGAATCCAGGACTTCATACATGTTAACCACACACACTTATCATTGTTACACCTCCAACCCAGAACTTTTTTTTACCTTCATTGATTGGCTTTCTTTTTTCCCCTAATGCCTGGAATTCATTTCAATAAATAATATCTCATATGATCAGAGTTACAGAAGCATTACGCCTTTGTGTTCCTCCTTAAGAGTATCCTCCTTTGGTCTCTCTGAGTGTGAATGACTTGAGTCATGTATAATTTATCATGTCTCGGTGTATTTTAGATCTAGCTTCTGCATATGAGAGAAAACATGTGCTGTTGTCTCTCTGAGCTTGGCTTACCGCACTTAACATGATTTGTTCTAAGTCCATCCACTTTCCTGCAAATGACACAGCATTATTCTTTCTAATGTCTGTGTAGAATTCCATTGGGTATTAGTACACATTTCCTTTTTGTAAAGTTTGTGATTTTTATATTTAAAGTCTTCCTGCCTCCAGAAAGGAGGCATGCAATGCATGTGCTGGTCCTCAGGCTTGAACTCAGGGCTTGGGCACTGTTCCTGAGCTTTTTTGCTCAAGGCTAACCCTCTACCACTTGAGCCACAGATCCACTTGTGGCTTCTTTGGTGGTTAATTGGAGAGAAGAGTCTCACAGAGTTTCCTGCTGGGCTGACTTTGAAGCATAATCCTAAGTAGCTAGGATTACAGGCGTGTGCCACTGGTACCTGGCTTAAGTTGGATCTTAAAATGAACACAATGTGAGACAGAAGTTTGAACAATTGAAAAACACGTATTTTAGACACTTAAGCAGATACTCTGCCTTTTCATTTTGCACGTCCCAAATATGAAAGACTGAAAGCCATGATGGAACAAAAATATTTTGATCCCTGTAAGGAGACACTAAAAATTTAAAAGTTAGTTTCCAAAGCGATATAAAATGATGCATAAGAAAGGAGAAATTCCAAACATTGGTGAAGGGAGATGACCAGAGAAGCTTTGGATTACATTTACTTACTTTTCTTTTTTGGAATAGGCCATCAGTTATTTGGAAGAATGTGTAGGCCTCTCAGCTTCTTTCCGTCACATCTTTTCTCCAGATTCTTGGCTATATTCCTGCCCTTAGAAGTGGCTAAGATAAGCCCTGGGATTTACCTGTATCCTGCTCCCCCACTAGAGATCCTGGCACAGCAAAGTTCAGGGGAAAGCGGTGCTGGCTCCATTGTCATCGGACCAGACAGGGCCCCTCTGTGGACGTGACATGACCTGTAATTCTAGGAGCAATTGTGCTATCACTGAGGAGCCTTCAGTGTTTCAGCTGCTCCCACAGCCCAGAAAGGGGGCCTGTATGGATCTGGGTGTGTGTAGTGTTTTAGAGAAGGGTATGACATCTTTGGGAACTTTGCAAACTTCCAAGTGCCACACAGATATAAGTGATGTTATTATTTACTCAAAGATCTTTTCATTATATTTTTATTATCTTTAATACCATTCAACAAAGCAATTTATAAATACAATTAACCTGCTGGTGCCAGTGGCTCACACTTGTAATCCTAGCTACTCAGGAGGCTGAGATTTGAGGATCGCAGTTCAAAGCCAGCTTTGGCAGGAAAGTCCATGAGACTCTTACCTCCAGTTAACCACCAGAAAACCATAAGTGGTGCTGTGGCTCAAGTGGTAGAGCACTCGCCTTGAGCTGAAGAGCTGAGGGACAGCGCCCAGGCCCCGAGTTCAAGCCCCATGACCAACCAAAAACAAAAGAAACAATTAATCGATGTCATCCCTTTCATCATTCTCTGCCATTCCTCACAAGCCTCCCCCTTCTTCAGATACCCAAAGCCTTTGAGATCCTGCATATCATGGCTTTGCGCTGAGGACATAGAAGTGATTGACTGTCACAGAAGCACAATTGTAAACTATTAACGTTTGAAAGACAGAGTTATTTCTAGTAGGATTTTTGTCTTTGTCTTCCTACTTCGGTTTTGCAAGCCACTCTGCTGTTTGCTTTTCTGAGTCAGGTAGTGAGTGTAGCACATCACGCTGAAAGAATTAAGGATTTATGGATTATTTTGTTTTATTTCTTTTTATTTTTGTGGTAGTGCTGGGGTTTTGAATTTGGAGTCCTGAGCTTGCTAGACAGGCTTTTTACCACTAAGCCATGCTTCAACCTTACTTGTTTTTACCAAAAAGAACCTTCATCATCCTCCTGTTTATGCTTCCTGGGCAACTGGAATGATAGGTGCCTATCACTGCACCCAGATTTTTTTTTTGAGATATGGTTTTACAAACTTTTTTTTTGTTGTTGGCGTAGGGCTTGAACTCTGGGCTTGGGTGCTGTCCCTGCGTTCTTCAGCTCAAGGCGAGCACTCTACTGCTTGAGCCACAGCGCCACTTCTGGTTTTCTAGTGGTTTATTGGAGACAAGAGTCTCACAGATTTTCCTGCCTAGGCTGACTTTGAACCGTGATCCTCAGATCTCAGCCTCCCGAGTAGCTAGGATGACAGGCGTGAGCCACCGGCGCCTGGCTTTTACAAACATTTTCTCTAGTTAGCCTCCCAAGATCCTCCTTATCTCTGCAGTCCTTGCATTCTTTGTCTTCTGTGTAGCTGGGACAGTAGGTGTCCGCCACTATATCTTACAGATTCTGGGTATCTGTTTTGACTAGATATACAGTATTAAACAAATCATATCACATTTTAAGGCTTTGTTTTTTTTAAATGGAGCAAGAATTCCAGCTTTCTTACAGGGAGAGGTTGAAATGAGGCTCTTGGGTAAGGAAATTCATGAGGAAAGAAGTCAGTACTGGCCAAGTGGGAGGAGTTTTGTGATCCCATTAGCTGACTTACTAGACTGCCTTAGGCTTCTGAAAAAACTATCCACATAGGTTTCTCAGTGTTTGGAATCAGAATCTCACCAGAAGATATAGCTGGAAACTGGCACAACTCCTAATGGTGTTGAGTGGTAGAGACAGCACATGGAGGACTTCCCTGTTCCCTAGGCTATCCCCTCCGCCATGATGGAGGGGCAAAAAATAATTATTTAAAAGGTGCACCGGGTATGATGATACATGCCTATAATCTTAGCACATGGGAAGTTAAGTCTACATGGTAAGATCCTCCTGGCCTTACATAGACAAAAATGAGCCGGGCGCCGGTGGCTCACGCCTGTCATCCCAGCTACTCAGGAGGCTGAGATCTGAGGATCCCGGTTCAAAGCCAGCCCCAGCAAGAAAGTCCATGAGACTCTTATCTCCAATAAACCACCAGAAAACCGGAAGTGGTAGAGTGCTCGCCTTGAGCTGAAGAGCTGAGGGACAGCACCCAAGCCCAGATTTTAAGCCCCATGACTGACAAAAAAAGAAAAGAAAAAGACAAAATTGAACTACTTAGGCCTGTTCCGATGGGTCCTTCTGGCTATTCTGTGTTTACTGACAAGGGAGACTCAGAGAGGGGAAGTGCTAATGGTTGCCCATCCAGTCAAGAGCAAATCCAGATCCAGGAACTTGGCCATCTGCACCCCATTTAGTCAAAGACTTGTCAGATGTCACCTGTGCTTGTGAATGGAGGGTCCAGTGAGCATAGGGAGGTGGGCTTGAAGCTGTCGGCTCCATTTGATGAGGCCCGTGAAGTCAACGGACTTACCAACAGCCACACTGCTCGTACTCCAGCGGCTCTTAACTGTTGACTGAATGAATGGATCGGCTAGCAAGAAACGTCGGAGGTTCACAAGACAAGAACCTGTAGGAATTAGCAGGATGAATGGAATTCTGTCTGTATATTCGTGTGTGTGTGTGTGTGTGTGTGTGTGTGTGTGTGTGTGAGTGAATACTAGGACTTGAATTCAGAGCCAGAGTACTCAAGGCTGGCTCTGCCACTTGAGCCCTACCTGTATTTGCATATTCTTAGTGAGCCCAGGTACTGAGTAGGCTTGTAGGAGAACATATTTCATATATACCTCCGTGAGTCATGTAATAGTAGACATATCTTAGCTTAAGACTAAGCTCAAATCACTAAAATAAAAAGTAGAAGACTCCAAGTGAGATACAGGCAAAGTTCTGAAGGTTTTCCAAAGACGGTCAGGGCAGCACCTCTGAGGCGAGACCTTCATGCAGAGGAAGGCATCACAGATAGAGGTTTGACAGAGACGGCCAGGCTCTGGGCTATTTGTATTGCAGGTGGGCAATACAGCAGTGAAAGAAAATTCTGGAAGGTTTCATGGGCTTTTCTTGAGCGTGGGGTTCACGGCCTGTTCTTGCTTTGTGGGCCTTGCTGCAGGAGGACATCCATCTCAGGGAACTGGAAGACCAACACTGGCTCTGCAATGCTGGAGCAGATCGCCATGTCAGACAGGTGAGTAGAGAGGGTCCCAGTCCCCCTGGGAGGTAGACTGCTGCTGAGGAAGAGCTGTAAGATGCGAGGGCGCCTCTAAACAGACAGCAAAAGTGACATGCAGAGTTCCCAAGCATCCAGTTGACATTAGGCAGGACTGGGCCATGTACTAAATATGAGGTAAAGACTGCATACTGTAGAAGCTCCAAGAAAGGAGGAGTAGTTAGATGTGGCTTAGATTATCCAGGGAAGGCCTCCTTGAAGAGGTCAGGGCTGCTGTGGCTCAGGAAGATGGAGAAAACTTGGAGAGCAGAAAAGGAAGGCACCAGGCTTGATGGAGGTAGAAGGGGAGGGGAACGGATCAGGACAGGGAATAGGAGAGGCTGGGGCAAAAGGAGATCTCTCCCTCCACTCAGCTGCCCTGAGCTGGTGTCCCAGCCTCAGGATCCCTTTCCCTCCCTCTAGGTACAAGTTATGGGTGGATACCTGCTCTGAGATGTTTGGCGGCCTAGACATCTGTGCTGTCAAAGCTGTACATGGGAAGGATGGGAAGGACTACATCTTTGAGGTAAGTCTGCCCCAGGGAATGTCTCAGCAAGAAGCCACGCCCTAGCCTAGAGGCCAAACCCAAGGCAGATGCTGTGGGGATGGGCAGGGTTCCCCTCTGGGGGGGGGGGGGGCCTTCCATCTTCTTCCTCCATATGTGAACGAGCTGGATGATGGAGTCTGTGATCCTAGACATTTCTTAAGTGGAAATAAACAGTTGATCTTGACCTTAACAAACAGGAAAAATAAGGATTGGAGAGGGGGAGTTGTGGGGGGGGGGGGGGAGGGTGCGGGAAAAAGGGAAGACAGCCCAGGTCAGAAGCAAGGCAGGAATCCGGTCATTTAGTGAGCGGAGCAGATCTGAAAACAAAGGTATCAATGAAAAGTCAGTGATGAGAAATGCCTGCTACTTACCAGATATGTCAAGAAATGCCCTTAATGTCTTCAGCCCCTCTGCAAACTTCCAGCCCAAGGCTGAACCCTCGCCCTCTTCTCCAGTCCCTGTAGCCAGTTATCTCCATCTTGCTGGGCTCTGGCTTGAGTGGAGATCAACAGGAGGGGGTCTGAGACAGAGGAAAGGGTTCTACATCTGCCAAGGAACATGTTTTCAACTGAAAACAAGGATACTCTTCCTTGCCAACTCATCTCCACCCATTCTGAAAACCCATGCCAGGCCTTCATGTCTCTAGACCCTGTTCTTCACTGGGCCACGTCTTCTTCCAGGTCATGGACTGTAGCATGCCACTGATAGGGGAACACCAGGTGGAAGACAGACAACTCATCACTGAGCTAGTCATCAGCAAGATGAACCGGCTGCTGTCCAGGACTCCTGTCCTGTCTCCTCAGAGACCCCTAACCACCCAGCAGCCACAGGTAAGCAGCTCTGCAGAGACAGTTGCCAGGCACCACCATTAGACAGCAGGGGTTCCAGGCTGGAGTAGAAGTCAGTTATGGGATGTAAGGAGGCTCTTCCTCTTCTTTATCTTCCTTCCTTCCTCTCTGGAGGCCTGATCATTTCCCACCCCTGACAGGGCCCTTCTCAACGTCAGCTGCAGAACTGTGTGGGGGTGCAGTGCTGGGTCTTCCTCCTGAACCTGATGTTTCCAGAGCCAGTGTCTCCCTGGACTTGGGACACTCTGATTGTGCACTGAGAGGTCCGAGAAGAGCTGGGAGAGCTCTCCTAGCTGTTCACTGCCATAGGGAAGTTTCAAAAAAGGAGCTTTAGGAGACACTGCTAGACAGAGCTCTCACTAGCTGTTCACTGCCTTATTTATAAAGAGCTGGCTCAGATCTCGCTGGCCATGTTAGGAGAAATTGCTGGCATAGAAGAGGGGAAAGAATCAAGTCCTTAATTCTGGAGGAGACGGAAAAAGCAGAATTCACATTTGAAATCTGTTTCTAAACATCACACAGCGCCCACCAGTCATGTTCTCCACAAACCCCTTGCGGAGTACAGCCTGACAGCCAGGACACACCTGAGACCTGTGTTCTTGTACAGTTTCCTCCCTAAAGTGCATAATCACAGGCGCGTAGGGACGGTGATGTCACTAGGCTGTACTCCCTCACGGACCAGCATCATTTGTGTGGTCAGTCATTGCTCTGAACACTACGGGGCACATGACTGAGCCAAGGGGTACTTGAAAGTGGTTTGCCTGGCCGCTGTCACCCGTGTGTCAAAAGTGTCAACAGCACTGACAAAACTATCTGCCTTTTGCTGTTCCATTATGTGTACCTTTGATAGTACCAAGATAAAAGCTCTTCCTATCTAGGCAAACTGCTCTCACCACCTCTCTTCCCTTGGTTGGTTGTGGTTGGACACATTTGATGGAGGAGTTTCCATTTGGAGTAAATACAGTCTGATCTGCCTATTTGGAGTTGATCTTAGAGACCTGTGGAGATCTTGGCAGTGTGCACATAAAAAGGATGTGAGCCAATCCGGACGTGGCCTGGATCACTGGGCCACACACGTCAAGTCCTCTCACTGGCCTCTCGCATGACTGTGGAAGCTCAGGCTTCAAGAGCTCCTGCCTGGAGTCACAGCCCTAGGGCTGTGAATTCTAGACCAGAGATCTGGGGAGACTGGCAGACTGCCTGCCTTTCTGTCTGTCCTTGCCTTCAGCCCTGCCTCTAGAGCCTTCGTTTCATTGATTGTAGTAAAGCTGCAAGTAGAGAGGGGATGGCAAGCAGAGGGCACACCTTGTTAGTATCTAGCCCTCTACCTTGGGGTACATTAGCTAGCTGCTGTTCACGGTCCCAAGAAATCGGTACAGGGGTGTAAGAGGCATTGGCCGTATCACTGAAACGAGGAGGTGAGTGGCAAAGCTGATTTGGCTGAAGCTCAGCTTCTGCCTGGCGGCACTCCCAGCCTCTGGGCTGCTGAGGCCATTGACCCTCTACCCAAGGACTCGGTGGTGTTTTAGGGGCACTCTTCTCAGAGTAGCAGTGACACCTGGTGGCCAGTAATGGCCATCACCTCCAGGCTGGAGGCCAAGAAAGCCTTTTCCCTGTATACTCTGCTCCCTCATCCATCTCCAACATGTTCACTGGCTCTCTTGAGGTTTATCATCCAGGATCTGACACGAGTTCTTGCCTCTTGGGGCTCTGGTAACGTGTGGGCTGCCCCACAGGCTCCCAGGAAAAAGGGAGATCCTTAAGTGGGCAGAGATTTCAGTCCCTGCCAGTGGGGTGGCATTCTCATACTCACCTTCATGGGGCTCACGTTTCATTTCTCATCCCACTGGTCCCACTCCTTATGTCTTCCTGTAAAAACTTCCAGAGACAAAAGGCCAAATGCTAATGCAGGAGTTTCAGATGCTGATGGGTAAGGCCTAACTTCAGCGCCCCTCAGTTTAGGCCTCAGAGCTCGCTTCCTGTTGAGCTTGTGGATTTGACCCAGGGGGAATGATTCATTGATACACATCTGGTGCCAGGGTACAGATGAACATCTTCTTCCCTGAGCTGACAAGGCCACACCTGGGGCTGCAAGGACATGCTCTTAGCTGAGAATGCTGGGAGGAAAGAAGCCACGAGGCAGGGCCAGGGGCTGACCGTGTGTGGTCAGAGTTAAAGGAACCACAGTTGAATAACAATTGTCTCAAGGAGCCTGTGACTCAAGGTCTTCAGCTCTCTGATGCAGTCTCAGATTAGAAATGGCTCCAAAGGCAAATCTGCTGGAAGACGTGGTTTGATCCTTTGTAAGGAAGAAACGCACAGAGAGCACCAGCGGCTTTTCCGGGGAGTGGCGAGGGACTGTCCAGGTGTTGCTGCTGTTCAGGAGGAGTTTCTTGTCAGGGACATGGTGACAAGGAGAGATGGCTGAGGTTAGGCTGTGGGATCAGATGGCTTTCCAAATCTTCAGATCTGGGATGCTTTGCTGTCAGCTGTGCAGCCCACAGGACCTGGGAGAGGCAGTGATGAGTTCAGAAATGGAGGACTGGAGCTCGATGACCTCTCTAGCGTCTGGTGGACGTTCTGTCTGTCTTCGTTCCCTGGATTTCTTGCCTAAAAGGAGACTCAAATTATTTCTGCCCAGTTCTTTGCTACGATCTCTTGAGTTCAAGGAGACTAAGACTAAGACGAGGGTCTCTGTACTCTGAGAAGCACAGCCTAGAGATCTGTGTATGCGGGGGTGGGGGTGGGGGGTGGGAGTCACAACTGTCACGCCCCGTGCATAGGGGTAAGATTCACTTGAGCCTGCAAGAGGTAAATTTAGGACAAATGCAAGCCCTTCCCTCTTCCCACAGCAGGACTGGCTTCAGAGAGTGTGTTCCCCAGTGAGTGTAAGCTGAGAATGTGAGGGGATTTGAGGCAGATTCAGATAAAGCCACTAGTGACCAGATCCCTTAACGGACTATTAAGAGACACTGACTATTTTGGGACTGACTTAACTTTCAGGGACATCTTTAATCACTTGAAGCTGACATTCTGACCCAGGGTGACCTGACCCTCGGTGCCCCCACAGGACTCATGGGCCGCCCAGTGGGACATTCCTAGTGTCCTTAGGTTGTGGGAGGCCCGCAGTCCAGTAGATGAGCTCCATCAGAAGAGCAGCAAACCTCCCTCAGGCAGGAAGGAGGGACAGCCCATCCTTGGACCCCCATGACCTTTCACAACCTTCCAGTGGAAGGTGGGCACGGGCATGCAGGGCGAGCTCGGAATGCTTCCAAGGTGCTGAAAACATGCCGTCCCCTTTGCTCTACAACCTCCTGACCACATTCCTTCCTGCCGCTTCATGCTCCCTGGGGTCCCAGGCCGGAGAAGCGAGGCCTGGGGGAGCTGATCAGAATAGTTCTGTGGCGTGTCCAGCAAGGATTTGGCCTGGCCCCTTTCCTGGGGCCAGACCCTGGGACCCTTTCTCAATTTCCTGTCTCAGATATGCTGAGCAAGCACAGGCCTTCCTCCTTGGTGGGGGCAGCTGGTCTCCAGCCAACAACTCACAAGAGTTGAGTCACTCGGTGCCTTTCCTTCCTCAGCTTTCCATCCTGTTGGGACCTTAGATAGGAGCGCCTCTCTCCTGGTCTGTCTGCAGAAAGCCACAGGATGGCAAATTAAAGATGCCTTTGGCAAAACCCCCCAGACCCTCATACCAGGCCAGCAGTTTTCTTTCCTGTCACCTCAAGAGCTAATATTTACTCTCTCTGAACTGGCTTTTCTACATCTGCAGGGACCTTGCAGAACTTGACATACAAAAGGGCACGGTGAATAGCCCAGCCCCAAATCACGCACACACGCGTGAGCTGTGTGCCAGGCAACGGGAAGCCACACAGCAGTGCCTTCTCCGTGGACACAGGGGCTTCCCACGTAACAGCTCTGCTCCAATGGAGTGATATTTATTCTCACTTAGATAAGGTGGTGATGTCTGCTGACATCACTTGGCCTAGCACTACTCTTACATTTATGAAGCATGTTTGTTATTGTCAGCTTCACAATTATATGTGAGATGGGCTAGTAATGCTGTCTCTGTTTACATAGCAGCCAGTATCATGCAAGTGACTTGTCCGGAGTCACATAGCTGTGAAGGAGGAGAGCTGGACCTTCTAGGTCTCTCCATTGGGCATCTCTATAGCTCTTACTTCCACCAGAGAACAGAGGAGTAAAGAACTGGGTATATGTGGCCCTGGGTAAGGAAAACCCTTGCTCTCCTTGGCAATCAAGTCTGGGCCTGCCAACGTGGTACCAGCCGCCCCCATGGCACATTTATCTGTGCTGCTGCCTGGGATGGGCCCCTCTGGTCAGTCATCGAAGACCCTTGGGTGCAGCAGGATGCCAGTCCAGTCAGCTGTTCTGGAGGGGAGCAGAACATACCTCACCAAGCCCCTTCAAACCTATGCCTTCAGGATATCTCTGCTCAGGCCCCGTAGCCCTGGGGTCTTGAAGAGCTCGAGACTGTACAGCGAGGAAGGGCTTATCTTATCTCCAGCATTGAGAGAACTGAAAAATGCACAAAGGAATGAATAGAAGCCTGGAGCCAGCAGGGCCTGCAGAAGTCAGCCCCGAGCTCTCCACTGACCAAACTCCTCTCACCAGAGTGTGTCCAGGTCCTGCTTAGCACCTCATGGTAGCCCCTCCCTCCCGCCACGGCAGCCTAGACAGGATCTAGATTCACACCGGCAGATTTCAGTGTGTTGAGCCCACAGGCTGCACCGTTACCTCACAGAATCCTCACAGGGTCCCCACTAATGGAAACTGAGATTCAGAGATCAGGCAACTTGCCCAAAGTCACGTGAAGAAAGAGGTCACAGACTCATTTTATTCTGCCAGCATGCCTGGCAAATGGCAGCAGTGTTTGCTCTCCAGTCTTGGTCAGGTGGAAAGAGGCAAGCCCGCATCGACCCTGTCCCTTGCAGGGCGCCTCCAGCCACATCAGGGGTGGCAGTGGGTCCCAGCGACACCCTCCGAGTGCAGGGTGGTTTGGAGGCTTTCTTAGCCTGCCGGGAGGCTGTTTTCCTTTTTGTTGTGTGCAGCTGATCACATGTTCTAGACTTCACATTCTTACCTGTTTGAGTCAACCCAGCTTCCTGCGGGAAACTGCTGCTCAGTTTGACCACGAGTGTCTGCCTTGGGCTGGCTACAGGCCAGACTTCGGCGGTGACGCCAGGGTGACCAGACTTCTGTGGAACTCCACTTCCCAGGAGACTTCTGACCACACGGGAATAAACCTTCAGCCTGGGTAGACGGGGCCTGTGGGCTGAGCGAGGGCCCCCGCCTGGCATGGACGCTCCTCGGGGACCTTCCTCTGTGCCTCTCAGAGCCTCTGAGAAGTATTTGGTTCCACAGCCTCGGTGGAGCTGGAGACAGAAGAAGTTTCTGAGGCGCCAGCAAGGGTGGCCAAGGCGCATTCCCAGGCTCGGCCTCAAGGATGGCCCCTGGGAGCTCTTCCCCAAAAGCTTTGGGAAGAGCGTTCTGAGGTCATTGCGTCCTTGAGTAACTCACGTGCATGGCTGTGTGGCTGAGGAGAGCCAGGCTAGCCTGCGTGGCGTGCTCTCCCTTGGCCTATGGGGCCCAAGAGAGGGGACTAGCAAGAGCCAACCTGCTGGGGCCAGGCTGGGCTTGTGCTGCCCTACACCTGGCAGGGTGCCCATCCCGGGCAACGAGAGGCCAGTGACAGAGACAGCCTAGAGGAGGACAGAAAGGGCAGCCCTGGAAAGAGCAGGCATGTGTAGGACTTAGGAAAGGATTTCGGCTAGACAGGCTGATTCTGGCCATGCTGAAGTAATTGGGGTCACTGGAAAAATGACATCTACCTCCTCAGGCCCTCGTAAGGCACGAGGGAGATACTGCATAAAAGGCCCCCGGTGACCAGGCACACAAAAAGCACAATAAAGGGTAGCCCTGAATAACATAGAGAAGGTAATGGGTACAACTTGGGAAAGTGTTTTGGATAGCAGGTAGCCATGGAGAAGATAAGGCTATGCTAGTCTGAATAAGAATTAATACAGACCTAACCAGAGCATATGAACAGAAGGTGGGAAGAATTGGGGAGTCTTGGGGCTGGATGGAGGGGGTCCCCCGGCCCCAGCCTACTTGTTGGGTATGGGTACCACAAGGACAAGGCTCAGACCGAGTCTTGTTGGTCTGCTGCGAGTGCCGGGGGCGAAAAGGGACAGGCGGTGTTGGCGTTCTTGCTGTGATTGGTGAGCAGTTGCAGCCCCAAAACGTAATGGAATGAAGGTGTTTCAAGGACCTCGCTGCCTGCTACCCAGAAGCCTCTTAGAACAGTTTGACATCATGCTGTTCCCAAAATACGAGGAAGGGTAGCACTTCTACCTACTTCCTTGGTGGTAGGACTGAAAAACATGGCCATGACAGGAGGGAAACTAGATAGCCAGAATCGAGTCCCGAGAGACTGGAGGCTGGAGGAACGTTGACGTAGGCGTGGTGCAGGCGGCTGGGCCCGAGGGAGGAGAGCACTGGGAGGGGCAGTGGGAGGGTGCCGAAGATAGGCGTGGCCCAGGCCGCAGCGCTCTGAGCCCCGCCCTGGCTCCGGCAGACCCTCCTCTGGCTTTAGCTTTACAGAGTTTCCCCTCCACCTGGCCAGCTCCAGGCGTTAGCTTTAACTGTCAGACAAACGAAGTCACGTGGTCTTTGATCCTGGCAGGACCTAATCAGAATCACAGCTGGGAGGAGAGGAAGCAGGGGGTGGAGCCTTGCTGCTGGGCAAAGTGTGTAATTAGGCTGTTTGAGAGGGGAAAGCAGCTTGGCCTCGAGTGCTCACAGACATTAGCGTCTTACACTTCTGAGTCAGGAGGATTCTGAAAAACAAGGGGGTTCCCTGCTCCCAGCCCTCCCCTCGTTTCCAGCCCAGTCCAGAGTGGGTCTGACTCCGAGCCAGTCTCAGAACCAGTCCCACCTAAAACTTCACTCCCGATGAGGCGTGAGCCCCTTCTAGGCTGATCACCTGGTCCAGCCCCCCTGTGCTCTGCCTTGTCTCCTGAGCTCCCTGCAGCCCACCCTGTGAGGACCGCAGGCCAGGCGTGGGGCAGGTGGCAGAGAAGACGCCAGGCTGGGTTAGAAGACTCAAAGCTCCTAGCAAAAGCAAGTCTAAAAGAGAAAGAGGAAAAGAGGGGCGAAGAGGTCTCCAAGTGGCTCTTCCCTGCCCCCACCTCACCCCACAGGCCTGCAGGTGTTTCTGGCCAGACCTCATGGCTGCCTGTAGCCCAGCCACAGGGGCTCTCTGTGGAGTTCACTTGTAGGTTTGTTTTTATCTCTTTTGCATTTTTGTCTTCCAGAGTGGAACACTTAAGGATCCGGATCCGAGCAAGACCCCACCTCAGCGGCCAGCTCCCCAAGGTTGTTTACAGTATATTCTCGACTGTAATGGCATTGCCGTAGGGCCAAAACAAGTCCAAGCTTCTTAGAATGGCCAGTAGTTAATTTGTTTTTTTTTTTAAGCAGAAAATCTAAGCCAAAAACAAATGAAAAGAAAAGAAAGGCCAGTGGGGTGGGGGGCGCAGCCCTCCGGCAGGCGGGCGGCGCGGTCAGCGCGGTCCGCGTTTTTTCAATGCTGGCTGCACTGTGTGTTCTGTGCAGCGTCAGCGCCTCTGTCTGGTTGTTTACCTGTTCCTGTTCGTGCTTGTAATGCTCACTTACGTTTCTCTGTATAACTTGTGATTCCAGGGCTGTTCGTCCACAGTGTACAAAAGAACCGTGCCTCTCCTTAGTCCGGCGTGACTATTTTCTGGGTGGTTTGATAGTATTTTCAAAATGTTGCATAAAGTGGGGCGAGACAGGAGTACCAGGGATGGTCGGGGGGGAACAACAACCACAGGAATAAACCCCAACTCCTCCCTCCTCCCCCAGGCTCCGATCCACACCCGACACCTCCATAGGTCTGCCCGGGGTCTTCAGTGAATTGTGCTTTTGCTTCCTGCATGACTAGGGTAAATAGGTAGAACTTTTAAGAGATTTTTCAAGGTCTCACTTCCATAGCTTCATCTGTTGACTTGGAAGGCATCCATCTTTTTCTCTGTTTGCTAGAATCTGGTGCGGTTTGCGTTTTTGTGACTAGGCTGCTGTGCCTGCATAGCTCTTGTGTTTTTAGTGATGAAGTACAAAGAGCAAGCTACTTCCAGGAATGTGTTCCGTATTTTACACCCCAGTGTACCCTTTGTTTTATTATTAACTAATTAGCTTGGAGATGAAACAGAAACAAAAACAGGGCCGCCAATGTGCAATATTCAAGTGAACTTGTGCGTATTTTTTGTGTGTTTATCTCAGTCCCCAAAGTTGTTTCCTCTTTGTCGCTGTTTCTGAAGCAGCCATCTGTGTGCTTCTGTGGAATGGGGCGGCTTTGCGTCCCCAGAGCCTGATCTGTGTGCACAGATGATTCCTTAGCAAGTCCGGAGAGAGGATTCAGGGAGCCGCTAAGAGTCTGGGAAGGATCTGACCATTCCCGAAGCATCTGAACCTGAGACCAAATCAGAGGCGCCCTGTGTAGCCTGGGCGGGCGCCCTGCCTACGAGTCCTGATGACGACCCCAGCATTGCTTTTGAGCTGCCACCTCCCCCGCAGGCCCGAGAGTGAGAAGCTTGCTGGGAAGAGCTGTCTCAGGTGTAGGTTGTGTGATGTTGGCCAGAGGCCTCACAGCTTGAGGAACCCTCACCAGCTTGTCCTCCTTCCTCTCACAAGCAGTACCTGGGAGATGCTGCTGCAGGTAATCACGCCAGGACGCGGGGCCAGTGCCTCACCTCTCATCCCCAGGCAGGGCTGGATCAGGTACCAAGTGTCCTTCTCTAGCCCCGTGGTCCCGGGGAGTTCACGCCAGCAGTTTGCCTTTTAGAAGATATGCTTCCGGCTCTACTTTTACATTCCCTGTGTACTGACAAGGTGCAGTTCTGGAATACCAGACCCGAGGAGCAAGCGGTGTTGATGGTGTGCAGCGTGAGCTCCACGCCAGGGCACGCGTCCTGCTTTCTTCTTTGGTTGCTGGCAGATTCTGAGGCCACAGAGCGAGAGTGTTTTCATCTGTGAGCCGTCCCTGAGCTGACGGTGCTCGTCAGTTTGTTGTAAATATATACATACATGCACATATGCACTTCCGGGGGGCGGGGGTTACAGAAGGAACCGGTCCTTAAAGACTTCCCAGTCTGGCAAGATGACAGAGAGGAGTAAAGTCGCATTTCCCAGAATGCAGGAATACCTTGTCTGTTGTTTGTTTATGTATCTATTTATTTACTGTCCAAGTGAAGATAGTGGTGTTGCTTCTCTGCATGTTTCCCAACGTGCACATCCAGGTGCTTTCACGTGACATTTGTGAGCCACACATATGACGTTGCCATGTGAATTCAGTCAGGACACACGGTGTGTCGGCCAGGCCTCGAGTTGGGGGGAGGCCTGACGGGACTCCCCCGGCTGGCACCACCGACAGCGCCACCTGACTGCCACGTGCCCTCGGGCAGCACACTAGGGGACAGCCGCGTGCCCTGGGGACTCTGTCACAGTGTAGGGTTGCTGTCCTGGTGTTTCGTATCCATTTCTTTGCTGACATTGTCCCCTTTTTTGTACAAATCCAGCGGGGAGCCCCTCAGCCAGTGCTGGAAGTGTGACTGAAGTACCTCTCTTTTGTGACTCTCTTGTACAGCTTAATGTGCAATAAAGGAAAAGTTATATCTGTCTTCAGTGTTAAGTTGTAAAGTTTCTGGCTGTTCAATGACCTCTTCACAAGTGGGAAAGCACTCAGGTCTCTGGCACAAAAGGACGAGCTATCAACCGGAATTACTGTATAATAAAATACTAATACAATTTAGTCGTGGTGTTAGACTTTGGAAGAGACAAAAGCTGACTAACATCAAATAATTTACTAATCTCTCATCTTCACTAGTTGTCTGACTTGAGCTGGGAGCTTCTGAACTATGCAGAATCCCATGTACTCATGTGTGTGTGTAACTAACCCTGCTGTTAACCGTTATTGGTGACAGCCCGTGCCCGGCCGTGGAGGTGAGGCGACGGGACAGTATGGTAACCAGTAGAGACACACAGCGCTTCCTCCCCCGAAGGGGCAGGTGCTCCCGCGTTGCCAGTGAGCTACGTAGCAATACAAGTCTTTGTTCTAGTCAAGTTTCCGTGAGCCCACTCCTGCCAGCGGGCTGTGTCACAGATGTGGACTCTCGGAGTGAGGCTGAGAAACCGGATCTTACTGGCCAATTGTGTATTGTTTCCACAAGTCGCCGGGTGCTCGTGGAGGCGTCGTTTGACTTCCAGGTGTAGGGACCCCTCAGCAAAGACTGAGCAAACTGGCACCACCCCTCCTGCCTGTCAGTCCCGAAGAGGAGGGCTTTTCTCTCCAGGCCACCAGATGGTCTGTGTCGCAGGCTGGGAGAAAGGGGAGCTCTTTGCCAGATGGTGCCCACCACATCCCCAGGGGCAAGCGGGGCTTGGATGTCTGGAGAGTTTCCCACGCACCTGAGTGGCATGTCACGCTGGAGCCCCTGAGGATGATGGCACCAAGGCCAGAGGCCTGGGATGAAAGCAGTAATGCGCCAGTGCGGCCCAGGTGGGGTGGGTGTGGCAGCCAGACATGTGCAGGCTTGGAGCAGGATGCCGGGCACTGCGCACAACAGCGTGAGCCCGTGCCCAGGATGCTCATTAAGCACCAGCGCTTTCTGAACAGCTTCTCCCTCCTTATCATCTCTGAAATACTTGTCTTAAAGGCTAAGTACTAGGACTTACTTTTGCGTGGTTTTTATGGTCAGGGAAGCCAAGGCTAAGGCAAGGCAGCTTGTTTGGTCTCTGGTAGACTGTTCCTTGGGTCTTCCGATTCCCACTCTCCTCCCCCCCCCCCATGCCGGCCCCCAGTGAGTGGCATTTGGGACTTGGAGTTGGCTGTGGAACAGGGGGCCGATGCCTGAGGGGCCCCCAGGAAGCGGGTGGGCTTGCTCCTGGCATCTGGTCCTCTGCTCTCCCCCCCTACCCCCCCCCCGACCTGCCTTGCGGGGGGCCAGGTTGTCAGCTTGCAGGGAGGAGCTGTGCACTGCGTGACAAGCTACAGCTCAAAGGGCGGCCTTTGAGCCCTGCAGAGCCTTGCTTGGGCCGCTTGTCATAGAGCTGGTAATGCAGTGCATTCTGGGAAAAGGTAGATTCTACTAAGGAGACCCTTTGATATGGTTACATGATGAAGTTTTTCTTGTACTGAACCTAGGGGGCCCTGGGCAGCCCCCAGGCAGAGCGCTGCCTCCACACCGGCTCCCCCCAGGACCAGCACCGACACCTTCCTCCTCCTCCTCCTCCTCTTCCTCCTCCTCCTCCTCCTCTTCCTCCTCCTCCTCCTCCTCCTCAGCTCCTCAGAGGTCAGGAGGCCCCGCCATCGCCCACGGAGAGGCGCCCTCCAGCAGCCGCTGCCCCGCAGACGCCCAGCCACCCCCGGGTGCGCCGCCGCGGGAGCCCCAGCCTCACCCACAGCTCAAGTAAGACACGGCGCGGCCGCCCCTCTCCCATGGGCCTCCTCCTGCAGACACTGTGCTTGCGTGTGTTCACGCGCGCGCGTGTGTGTGTGTGTGTGTGTGTGTGTGTGTGACAGGCTGCCCCGCGGGTCGGGGTGGGGCACAGACATCTCAGGTGAGCCTGGATGGCACTACTGCCGTCTCTAGCATTGCCGTAGCTTAGTTTGGGGTTCTTGTCTGTTTGCTGTGAGTCCTCCCCCGCCCCGTCTCCCGCTCTCTTTTCCATCCCTTTCCTTTGTGGGTGTTACTCTCCTAAAAGTTAAAAGAAGTAAGTCCTTCCGGCCTCTCACCCTCGGCTAGGGCTCAGGGCTCAGGGCGAGGGCCGAGGGGGTCATCGCTCCAGCCATCCCGGGAGCTGGAGCCCAGGGCGGCTGCGCAGAGGCCCCGCTCCCTGCCCTGCCTCCCGCAGCCACGGGCCCCTGGGTGAGGAGAGCGGGCAGCACGGCCAGAGCAGCATGCCTTGCCATGCGGCAGGTCCTGAGGGGACGGCTGCAGCCCCGGCGTGCCAGCCGCCCGCCCGCCGGGGCTCTGACCGGCAGTGGCGGTGTGGGAGGTGAAGTGAGGGGAGGAAGCCATGCCTGGAGAGAAAGAGCCTTTCCCCACTAAGGACCAGTGCAGGCCCGGGGGGGGGGGGGGGGTCACTTCTCCTGGTCCTCTGGCCCCACCCCTCCCCCGCGCTGGCTGGCAGCCCACCTACCACCTTCCTCAGCACCACTGTCTTCTCCCGGCGGCTCCTGGGCCGTGCCTCACGTCCACATGCTCTTGACTTGCCTCAGAGCTGAAGCCCCTGTGTGGACCCAGCCCCGATGAATGGCGGGAGGCTTCTGTGCGCAGTGTCCTCTGCCCCAGAGGCCCGCGTAGTGGGCCCCCACCCAGCTCTAATGAAAGGCAGGCATCTCCCCACCCCCACCCCCACCCCATTCCCTGCGGGGTGGGGGGGGGAGGAGATAGGTCACCAGTCACAGACCTCGCAGAAGGGACTCTGCACGGCAGCACCAGCATTTGGAGAGGGCAGGGAGACCGGGATACCAGAACCTCCCGCCCCTCCTGGAGAAGGCGCGTGCGCACACCTGCGGCCTCCCCGCAGCCCCGTACCCTGCCGGGTTCTCTCTCTGAATCCCTTGTTACTCTCTGAAGGGAAAAATACGTCCCTAAAGTGCACGGGGTTAGGTTTTCATTAGCAATCTACCACTAATCGTGGTCTGATATATATGCCTTGAGTTCCTACTCACTGCGCCCACCAGACTTCATATTAGGGCCGCACCCACTTAAGAAAAGGGAAATGGAGGCATTAGGGTTTGGGGCCAAACCACCAGGTTCCCTTGGAATCAAAAGAATTGAGAAGAGAATGAGAATGAGAACCAGGAAGGCCTACCGATCACCCATGTGCCAAACGGCCCGACACAGTCACAGGGGCCAGCGCCGGGGCCGGACCGGCACGTGCTTGCCCCAGCCCGCGTGAGTGTGTGGCAGAGCTCTCAATCTGCCTGGGCCTGCAGACGCTGCACCCCTCCCCGCCACCTGACGAGTGACAGCCATGGGGGCAGGAGCCACAGGCTCTGGCCCCACCTTTTACCAGGGGGGGGGGGGCTGAGGGCCCAGAGGCAGGCTTGCCAAGTCGCAGCTTTAAATACAGCTCTCTGGAGTCAGTCACCCTTTCCCCCTCTTTCCCTCTTCTTTCCCTGCTCGTTTCCCGGTGGCACTGCCGCCTGTAGCTGTCTCCTGTCCCCCTGACCTCCCTGGGGCGGATGCGGGAGTTGTGGCCCTTACGTCGCTGTGCGTGCCCGCCGGCAGCGCCACCCTCTTACCCTCTCTCTGGTTTTTATCTTCAAGCAAGTCGCAGTCCCTGACAAATGCCTTCAGCTTCGCTGAGTCCTCCTTCTTCCGGTCTTCAGCCAATGAGGATGAAGCCAAAGCGGAGACAATCCGGAGCTTGAGGAAGTCCTTTGCCAGCCTGTTTTCAGATTAGCTCCCCAGCCAACCAGGAAAGGCACCCAAGATGCTCGCCAGCAGCAGGCCGCCGTGCGGGGTGGCGGCGGGCTGTGGCTTGTGACTCGCGTGGCCCCTGCCTGTGTTCCGTTGTGCTCAGTGGTGTGGGGCGGCCCAGGAAGGACCACATGATAGTGTGAGGACAGGTGCAGGCCTGGAGCGAGGCCCCCAACCCAGACCCCAGAGGAGAGAGCTGCTCCCAACCCAGACCCCAGAGGAGAGAGCTGCTCCCTGTAGTCCCGAGAGCTCCCTCCTGAGTCATTGTGAGTTTAGTGGCCTTGGTGTGACGGCGCCATCCTGTCTTATTCTTCCCCACGAAGCCAGGATCCTCCCGTCTGAGGACTCCTGGAGGCTTCTCCACACACAGATGCATGCCTCCTCTAGTCAGGGCCGCTGGGCAGCAAGTACCTGCCCAGAGGTGCTTGGTCTCAGCCCTCCTGGCCCTAGATCCTTCGTGGTACCTGTTAGAGCACACTCCCCAAACCCCACGCTCCCTAAACTGCTGTGGTACAGTGTTGTGAGTCTGCCCACCCGGGAGAGCGGGGGCTCCTCCGTGTCTCCCTCCTCCCCTCTGGAGAGCCGCTCCTGTGTGGGACCGGCCTTGACGTGGAGAGCTGCCCTGTGGAGACCGCATGCCCCTGCAGCGCGCTGTGCCAGCCCGCGCCTCCCCAGCCCGTGTCAACACCTTTGGTGTAATAAAAGCAGCAACCTCAACCGGCTTTCCATTCAGCCGTGACCCCCCACCCTCCCCCCACCACGTGTAGGCTGGGAGGGCGGCCTCCAGGCCTGTGGGCGGGTGGGGGTACAGGGTGAGCGTGCATCTGTGCGGGACTGCCTGGCTCGTGGGCGCGTGGCTGTCTGGGTGCCACGCTGGCGCTCTGGGCCTGCCTCCCCAGAGCAGCCGGCCTTCCCTCAGCAGCTCCACTGAACTTGAGCCTTTCCACAAAGCACAGACCCCGGCTCCCCCACCAGCCACGTCGGGACCTGCTCTTGCGCTGTCGCCGGGCATCCACGCGGCCCGCGCTGTGGGGCAAGGCGGCCGGGCCACGTGCGGGCACCAGCCCTGCCCAGGCATCCCGGAGAGGCCCGCGGCCCCGCAGGCTGCGGGGTCTTCCTCCGGCTGCCTTCTCCCTGACTCACACATACGCAGCCGTGTGTTCCCAAAGACCATGCATGACCGGAGCATAAAGATCACATCTGCACCGTTAAAAAAGAAACCAACAGGCCAACATTTGATCTTGGTGTCCCCCGTAGTGCCCATCCTGCCGACTCGCCAGGGGAATGCCGGGTGCCGCTGGACTGCTGTGGCACCAGGGACCCCCCCCCAACTCACACCCAGTCCATGAGTTCAAGGTTGAAGGGTCAGGGTGTGTGAGATAAGCATTAGAACCGCACGCACTGCCCGCTGTGGGCTGTAGCCCTCGGCACGGTGCACGTGCACAGGGAACGGACCACCGGACAAAGCGAGGGACAGCAGGCGCGAGGTCATTGAACTTCAGGCTCCTTCTAGACTCCGCTTAGGAGAGAGAAAAATCTTCCTTCTGCTCTCTCTGCGGCTGGGCCTGAGCATGAGCCTCACAGAAGGCAGGACACAAGCTTACATGTCTCTCTCTCCCCCTCTCATTGGAAATAGAAACCAACCTCTCTCAGGCTATGCAAGCCCTCTACCTCTTACATCCCTAGCCCAACACATGCATTTTATTGATTTATTTATTTATTTTTTACACTTGCACAGGACTTGATTAGAAAAAGGAAGCCCTGAAAAGCTGTTAGGTTCAATAATTACGTACAGTTTAAACACAGAGGGATCCATTGCAAGGTGGTAAAAGGCAAAGGAGGCTAAGCCAAACAGCCGATCGTGGGAAAGTAAGAAATCTTACAAATCATAGCTCCAGCCTGCTGGGTTCCGGTGTCCGGTGGCGGGGAGCTGCCTTTCTCCGTGTGCGGGTGGAGGGGGCGGGTCTCACGCCAGCTTCAAGCCCTGCTCCAGGCTGGAGGAGCTCGGGCGCTCCCACACTTGGCATTGCCCTGCCGAAGCGGCCATTTTGAGTATCTTGCTCTGAACTTCTTCATGGCCGGGAGCCTGCTATACATCACTGCTTCTATGCCCTGATTCCGAATGTTGTCTGTCTAGGTCTTCATTTTGTCCAAAGCACCTATCGAGCACTTACAATATGCATGAACATTGTGACAGATTCCAAGACATATTTACTAACATTTCCATAGTAACGATTAAATTTCAGGCATGATTCTAAGCAAGTGA
This sequence comes from Dipodomys spectabilis, assembly GCF_019054845.1. NCBI lineage: Eukaryota > Metazoa > Chordata > Mammalia > Rodentia > Heteromyidae > Dipodomys > Dipodomys spectabilis. The sequence continues at coordinate 42,253,932 of NW_024870731.1, forward strand.
CTTGTAGCAACTTACTTATTTCTTCCAGTCGACCTATAAGGGTAAGCACTATTATAATTTTACACAAGGAGACGCTTGATACGTCAAAGTTCAATAACTTCAGTCCACACAGCGGATCAAGTGGTTGAGCCAGAATTTAAACCCAGTGGCAGAACTCATGCCATAATGCTTTTAATCTGTCACAGACAATACGATACAATTTTATTGAATTTTATGCAGTGTGGCCACAAGATAAGAAGTCTATACAGAAATTCCCCGCAGCTGTGCCCATCTTCCTTACCGCCTCTCACCCTGTGGCCTAGGGAAAGGAGAGGTGGGAGACGGTCAGAGTCGTTGACTCCCTTGTCTTAAAGCCATCAGTAGCATACACCGTGCATCTTACTCTGACCAAATAGAATTCTGGTTCTTAAAAAATTACTCATCTTCTACCTGTGATGTCAGCCCTAAAACCACAAGAAGCTTATATAGAAAAAGAGTCAGCCTGGAGTTCTAGGGGTGACAAAAAGGGGAGGTGTTTACCAGAGGTCATGCCATACCCCAGTCTACGGGACCCACGGATTCTGCCCAGCCCTTGGTAAAGGGGGCTGGAGGAGTTCCATTCAGAAGTAGGCCTCTTGGTGTTTAATAGAGATGGCCCCAGTAGCAAGCAAACATCAGATGAATACTATGACTTAAAAACATGATCTAGCCGGGCACTGGTGGCTCATACCTGTAATCCTAGCTACTCAGGAGGCTGAGATCTGAGGATCTCGGATCAAAGCCAGCCCGGGCAGGAAAGACCGTGAGACTCCTATCTCCAATAAATCACCAGAAAACCGGAAGTGGCGCTGTAGCTCAAGTGGTAGAGCACTCGCCTTGAGCTGAAGAGCTGAGGGACAGCGCCCAGGCCTAGAGTTCAAGTTCCACGACCGACAAAACAAAACAAAACATGATCTAAAGCCAGCATCTCCAGAGGTTGGCACAGACCTGTGTAGAGTTTGAAGCCTTTGGACTACATGCAAGTCATCTGTGCGGCTGACGGGCCTCCCCTTCCCACACCTCCACCCCAAGTCTGTAAGCCCAGGAGGTCCTCGGGGACTTGCCGGCTCCCAGGGCAAGGTGGACTGATTCTCTTCATGAGATAGGATGTCTTTCGGGGCATGGCAGACTTCCTGGGAGGAGGGTACAAGTGGGTGCACAGCTTACAGCCCCGCCAGGGAGGTAAGCGAACACGAGGAAGCATGCATGGTGCCGGGAGATGACAAGTCCAAGGGGGAGCTGGAGAAGCATCGGCTGCACAGCTGTTGGTGAGCGTGTAGCAAACAACTCTCCCTCTGCCCGCGTGGTCCTGTTTGGTACTGTTACTTTGGGAAACCATTTGGCAACCCGAACCCTCCACAGCAGCAACTCCATTTCCAGGTACTTACTCTAGAGAACCTCCATGCACGGGCACAAGAGACAAAAAAAAACCCAAACCAAAACAAGACATTGATCACAGCATTGAAAAGGGGAAAAGAAGCGGAAACGGCCAGCTCTCTCATGGTGGGGGGGAGGGTGGATTAAATCTCATAAGGTGGCTTGTTCATCAGTAGGAGCACTGTAGGCGGTCAGGAGAAGTATGCGAGGCATTCCCATGCGCTCCGATAAGATCTGGAAGGGGGTGAGTAAGACGGGCGGGCGAGTGAGGCGGTGCGGGCGGATGGTGCAGTACGTGGCATGGCGGAGCATACCTCTAGCTCGGGGTCAGGACGGACCGCTGGAGGGCTGAGCTGGCCGCCCACGGCCGGGAGGCCTGGCCGGCCGGAGGGACTGGGGCGCCGAGAACTCGGCACCGAAGTTCACCGCGGAAGCCCTGTCTTGTGCTGTCCCCTGACTTGACACCCCAGGCCCAGGTGCTTAGATTTGCCGGGTCAGGAAGGGAGTTAGGGAGACAAACAGTTCTCGGTCCCAGGTGTCCTTCCTGAGAACTGCAGCCTTCCGCTTCCAGAGGCTCACGAGGCCCCGAGGAAAGAGGAAGGCACGGTGTTGAGCAATGGAAAGAGCCGAGGTTTTGGAATCAAATCTAGCTTTAAATCTTCACTCTACTAATGAATTAGTAGCTCAGGGACGCCCTTGCCTCATTCCAGCGTCTCTGTGTCAGTCTTCTCATCTGTAAAAGAACAGCCTTTTTGAGGAGGTGAGGAAGTGGTTGAACTCAAGAGTCTGCTGGATGCGTGAGAATCCCAAGCACTCTCTGTCTCGGGCGGCGTGGGTCGGTGCAGGCCCCAGGCCCCTTTCCCCAGTGCTCCTCCTGGGGCTGGCCAACAAATGCCAGCTGGGCCTTGTTCCAGCTCCCGTGAGCAGCTGGGCCTCCGGGCAACCTCAGCCCACCTGGCAAACGGTACTGCCAGCACCCCCGGACACACACACACATGCCTGGTGCAGTGTGGATAATTACAGAGCACCCACGACTGCCCCGCGCATCCTGACGCGTGGAAGCTTTGAGGACCTGGACGCAGCCGTGAGCCCTGAGGGCCGCGGGGATGCCCGGGGTGCCCTGGGCAGCCCGTCCCGCCGGCTGGCATCAAACTCCTGCACGCGAGAGACGCTGCAGGTTTGAGGCGCTTGCACAGAAGCAGCGAACGCTCCGTGTATTTCAGCCCTGCCACGAGCCGCAGCTGAGGACGGTAGGCTTTTTCTTCTTGAGCACGATTCTTTTCCTCTGTCCCCATGCTGAGGGTTGTCGATCGCGGGCTTGTCCGCCGCGGGCGATGGGCTCCTGGCTGGGCTTGCTGGCTGCCTGCTCGCGCCCCTTCCCGCCTTGTCCACCTCTTTAAAAAGGAGATGAGGGGCTGGGAAGGTGGCTCAGTAGTAGAGTGCTTGCCTCGCATGCACAAGGCCCTGGGTTCAATTCCTCCTCACCACATAAGCAGAAAAAGCCAGAAGTGGCGTTGTGGCTCAGGTAGTAGAGCACTAGCCTTGAGCTGAAGAGTGGAGGGACAGCGCCCAGGCCCAGAGTTCAGGCCCCACAACTGACAAAAAAGATGATTGGTGGATGAAAACGGAGCCGGGAGGGAGCATGGCAGGGGGTGAGGTTGGACCGCACAGTAAACACGTGCGGAAATGCGGTGAACCACACACTCAAAACTCACTGGGCTATGCTAACAAGCACAATCATCTCTGACGATGTTGCCCCCTGGCCGGAATCTTCCAGCAGCTTGGGGATTCAAGCTCAAGCCCCTCTCTGAGTATCTGAACCCCCTTCGGCAGGCCGCATGGGGCGGGGGGGGGGGGGGGGGGCTGGGCTGGTTTCAGGGCTGGTTCAGCCACTTGCACTCCATGTGACCCCAGTAAAGCCACTGAACTGAGAACTCAGCTTCCTCAGTCTCTGTCTGGCGCAGGTGTAAACATTCACTGAGATACTAAATGGAAAGTACCCCAGGCTGCCGCCCCACGTAGACCAGGAAAGGCCTGTTCCCCCTCTCTCTCCCTCCCTCTCTCTCCCTCCCTCTCTCTCTCTCCCTCCCTCTCTCTCCCTCCCTCTCTCTCCCTCCCTCTCTCTCCCTCCCTCTCTCTCCCTCCCTCTCTCTCCCTCCCTCTCTCTCCCTCCCTCCCTCTCCCTCCCTCCCTCTCTCTCCCTCCCTCTCTCTCCCTCCCTCTCTCTCCCTCCCTCTCTCTCCCTTCCTCTCTCTCCCTCTCTCTCTCTCCCTCCCTCTCTCTCCCTCCCTCTCTCTCTCTCTGTCTCTGTCTCGTTCTTTTTGGGTTGTGCTGTTGTTTCTTGGCAGCATGGCAGTTGAGCTCGGGGAGTGGCGCTCGCTGGCAGACCCTTTGCCTCTTGAGCCACGCCTCCAGCCCTTTTTTATTTTTAAGACAGGATCTCATGTTGTATCCCAGGCCTTGACCTTGCTCTGTAGCCCAGCCTGACCTTGGACTTGAAGTCTTCCTTGGGCCTCGGCACTAGTGGCGGATGCCACTGCACCAGCCATCGTCCCTCCATCGGTGGTTTGCTCTGTTCTCTCCCCAGCATGGCGGCTTCGCTGGGTTAACCTCGCCATCCCTGCTTTGTCCTGCTCTCGTGGTCTGGAGTCACAGCTGTGTTCACTCTCGCTTTAGCCACCTGTGGCCCCTTTGAAAAGCACCTGACCATCCTCCTAAACCATCCAAACGCTGCCCATCCTTCCAGGCCCAGCCGGGCGCAGCTGCTCCGGTGCTTCCTGCCCACCTTGCTGCTCCCCGGGCTCCTCTCCTCTAAGCTCTCAGGACACCTTCCTGCCACGACTGTTGACAGAGCATAGACCTTACACGTTCCTGCAGTTCAACTAACGTGCCAGTGTCCATTTCAATCCCTTTATTGTTTCTACTTTAATCCTGTTTAAAATTTGCATTCGGTTGGACTTTTTTCCCCTAGATGAAATAATCTAAACTCTAGGCTGTTATGAAATACACCCCCCTTTTCCAACGTATTTATTGTAAAAGGAAAAAAAAGTAAAACACACAGGAAGTTGCAGTAAACAATGAACATCCTCATGCCTCCGACCTGTGTCTTCCACGTTCACTATACTTGCTCTACTAGATCTGGTCACCACGCCAAACAATCACCCCCAGGCCCGCGCCCATCCTATTCTATGCATTGAAGTCCTTTAGGTACCAGTACAACTCACAGGACATCTATACAAGTCTGGTCTCTCTGCCGAGAACATCGAAGATGATCCAGTTTATCCCCTGATTGTGCAGGTTAAAAAACGAACCTCCTCAGGGGTGGAGTAGTTAGCCTAACATGAGCTCGCAATGAGTCAGTGACTATGTACTGGCCGCCATCTGTGCACCTGCCCGTCCGCCTGGCCCTGGGCATAGAGGAATCTCAGAGCAGATGCCAGCTGTGCTGCGGCCGGATGCCTGATAGCTGATGTGGGAAGATGCTTAGAGCCCGTCCGTCCAAAGGATTAAAGGAGAAAGTGCGTGAGCACCAACCAAGTCTGGGGTTGGAAGAGGACTTCGAAGGGAAGTCACTCAGAAAAACAACAGCGTTCCCCAGGACACCCCAGAGCCACAATGGCTGGTGCTGATCTCCGAATGCTGCCACCCACGACGGTCATCTTGGTACCTAAACGCGGCAGGTGGCGCCTGGCTGTCATCCCAGCACCTGAGAGACGCCAGCGGGACTGCGGCGAGTGAGGCGCTGCCTCAGAACACAACACACACGACTGCCACGTCCTGCGGGAGAGGCTGGCTGCTCAGAGAGGCCGTTGGAGGGCGAGCCTGCGCGGACTGTCACCGGGCTGTCACCTGAGCCCGGTGCTTAGAGCCGCCACGAGAGACAGTGACCTCAGAGAGCTGGACAGAGCGCAGACTGGACTACAGGAGGAGGTGACAGCGGCCGTGGGACTCACAGGAAGCGTGGGGCAGGGCAGGACCAAAGAGCGACTCATGGAAGGATCTCATTAAGAGTGACCCCGGAACTGCACCTTGTAACTCCCCGGCCGGCTGAGGAGGCGCAAGTGAAAGCATGGCCTCCCGGGGCCTTCTCTACCAGCTGGCGGCCCCTTCCCAGCTTTCTCCTGGGATCCGCTTTACCCCTCGGAGGTAAGGAAATGGCTCTGTCCGATTTCCCATGTCTCCAAAGCCACGTGTCCGGTCAGCTCTTAAGAGTTTGGCCACTGAGCCAAGACTAGCGGAACAGGTGCTCGACAGAATCCCTTTCCCCGAGAAGCTATCCCGGGGGGCTCCCGCTTTCATATTCCTTTCTTCTTCATTTATTTTGCCTTTGGTAACAAGACCCCGCATAGGTAACACGCAAGACTGGCTGGACGGCCGATGGTGGCCTCGGGAGATATGAGCAGTTGTATCATTGCTCCTCGTTCTTCTGTTGCTGGTTTGTTTGAGGTGGTCCTGGGGTTTGAACTCAAGGCCTCACACTATAGGCAGGCGCTCTACCACGTGAGCCACCCAGTTCTGTGTGTATGTGTGTGTATGTGTGCGTATATATGTGTGTATGTGTAGACACAAGTACTGAGGCTTGAGCTCAGGGCCTGAGCAATCCCTCAGCTTTTTTGCTTAAGGCTAACTCTCTACCACTGGAACCACAGCTCCACTTCTGGCTATTCTTCTGGTTCATTAAAGATAAAAGTCTCATAGGCTTTGCTCCCTGGGCTGGCTTCAAACCACAATCCTCAGATCTCGGCCTCCTGAGTCGCTAGGATCACAGGAGTGAGCCGCAGGCGCCCGGCTGGTCATCCAGCTCTTTACTGTCCGGTTCTGTAATCGTCGAGACCTCGCCCACCATTGCCAAATGCTTGCCTCCACCCCCTGCGGTCAGGCTTGGTGACAGGGTGCTCTGCAGCCAGCTGCATGGACAACGAAAGACTTACTCAATAGACGCCATGGCTCTTTTGCTCCTTCTAATGCGGTGGAAATGGTCAAGCTGGGCCTCAGAGCAGAGAGACAGGAGTAGCAGAGCCGCAGCCGGTGGGAAGCTGCGAGCGTCCGAGGGGTAAAGACGTGGTTCTGGTGTAAGAGATTGGTATTTGAGAATTGTTTGTTTCCATACCACAGCTGACTGATAAATATCAACAACAAAGTATGTATTGAGAACAGGACTTCCCTGGAGTTTTGCCTAGAGTGGCTGACATCTTTTGGAAAGCTCATTTTTAAACTGATTATTACAACGTGGCAAGCAGATGGTTTGGAAAGGAAAGACTAATTCGAGGGAGGGAAGGAAGAAAGGGGGGAGGGAGAGAGAGAGAAAGGGAAGGAGGGAGGGAGGGAGGGGGGGGAGGGGGAGGGGGTGTCTCAGCAGACGCGTGAGATTGGTCCCCGGGTGATGAAATGATGTTTCTTTGCCTTTGGGACACCTCGCATCCGTTGCTTGCCTTCTCCTTGAGCCGCCAGCGTGGCCGCCATCTTATCTCACAGAAAAGCCATTGCTTTTTGAAATGACTTACAGTGTTATTAAAGGAAAAGGCTGCTTTTCATATCGATAAGATTATCCACTGGTGTGTCTAGTGCTGGATGGGGACCAAAGGTAAGCCAGGAGCAGCCCCGGACCCACAGCTCCACAGCCCCGGCTCTCTAGAGTTTGCTTTGAAATAATACTTGACTGAAGCTCTAATATGACTGAATGCTTGCCCAGCATGGGCGAGGCCAGAGGTTCAATTCCCAGCTCTGCAAAAACAAAAACCACCCAAACAGAAAAACAACAGGGCTGGGATGTAGCTCAGTGGCAAAGCGCTTGCCTAGCAAGTGCAACGTCCTGGGTTTGATCCCCAGTACCAAAAAAGAAAAGACAAAAAAATACAGTTTAAAAAAAAAAAAAACTCAAACAACAGAAAAACAACAAACACGCGAGCCTTGGTAGGAGCAACTCTAGACGATGCTCTGCCTGCGGCGTGGATGTGAGGCCGGGAAATCCCTTCTCTGAGAGCACTGAACTGGAAGGACACGTGAAATCCCGCAGGAGCAGCAGGGAGCTGTTCCTGAGACGCACGAGTCCAGGTTTCCAGCTTAGCTCACTTTGGTGTGTTTTTGAAAACACATTTTGCCTTCTGAATACTGCTTAGATCCATGCAGATGGTAGTAGATTCATTTATACACAGGCCAGGCGACCCCGCTGGGCTAGTCTCTCGTTTGTCCCTGTGCCCCAACGAGATTCTTGCTTCCTTTCATGGAAAACTGTGTGGCTTTAAAAAAAAGTTTATTGGTGCTGGGAAGGTGTCTCAGTGGTAGAGCGCTGGCCGCACATGCATGAGGCCGGAGTGGCGCTGTGGCTCAAGTGGTAGAGCGCTCACCTCGAGCTGAAGAGCCGAGGGACAGCGCCCAGGCCCCGAGTTCAGGCCCCACGACCAACAAAAGAAAAAAAAAGTTGTATTACATGTGAAACAAAATAAGACAAGTATTGTATGTTTTCTCTTATTTGTAGAAGTTAGGGAAAATAGAACAGGGTCATGAAAATGCCGGAGGAATGAGGGCAGGGGGAGGAGAAGGGAGGGGAGGGAAGGAGTAGAAGGGAAGGTTTGGGGCGGATAAGCAAAGCTAATCCAGGGTGGATGCCGTCTGATCAAAGTACGCTGTTTGTACGTAAGGGGACGCCAGGATAAAACCACTTTTCGTACAGTTTAACTCATGGCCATAAAAATGTTATTTCTCAGCTGGGTGCCGGTGGCTCCCGCCTGTAATCGGAGAACTGAGCAGCTCAAAGCCAGCGGGGGGGGGGGGGGGGGGGGGGGGGGTGTCCGTGGGACTCTCATCTCCCGTGAGCCACCAGAAAGCCGCAAGTGGCGCTGTAGCTCAAGTGGTAGAGCGCTCGCCTCCAGCTGAAGAGCTGAGGGACAGCGCCCAGGCCCAGAGTTCAAGACCCATGACCGCAAAAAAAACAAAAAACACAACAAAAGAAGACTTGTTATTTCTCAAAAGCTAAAAGCAGTAGCTGGTGGCTGCGACCCCACACGGCTGGTTACTGAGCGCTGCGGCTCCTACGCCTCCTGGAGGGGCAGGGAGAGCAGCCGCCCCAAAACACATCACCTCAGCAGCCGCGGCCTGTGGGAGGGAGGCGGGAGAGGCCCCGTGGCCCCCGGCCCGGCCTGGACCGTGGAGGGAGCCGGAGGCCCCAGGCCCGGGCACAGAGCACCTTGGAAAATCGGATTGGGCCGTGGCAGAACCTTTATCCTTCCAACTGCTTCTCGCCCGGGGGCTGCTGGCTGCTTGAGCTATGGTTTTAATTAAAACGTGCACCGGGGCCTCAGAGCCTCCCAGTGAAAGATCAGAGACTCGGGCAGAGGGTGGGACTCGGGCAGAGGGTGGGACTCGGGCAGAGGGTGGGACTCGGGCAGAGGGTGGGACTCGGGCAGAGGGTGGGACTCGGGCAGAGGGTGGGAGGATGCGGTCCACTTGCCGCCTTTGTCGCGGACCGTCTCTCTCATCTGTCGGCCGACGTCTGGGGCTTCAGGGTTAGATCCATCACCCTGGACCACAAAATGAGTTTCACTGTTCCTTGTAGGGAAAAGGAAGCTGGGAGGTGAGGGGTTCGTCCTGCCAGGGCCTCTGCCCAAATGAAGTGTGGGTGATCATGGATGAACACGGTCACCGCCCCCCACCTCCCCCTGCACCCCCCTGCACCCCCCCAAGCCTGTGGCTGTAGCCTGTGGATGAACACCATCACCACCACCCCCTCCGCGCACCCCCCCCCCCCCCCCCGCCCCAAGCCTGTGGCTGTAGCCTTGGAAGGAGCCAGAGTCCCACTCGCAGCCTGGGTCCGAGTCAGGGCTCCGTGTTTGAGTCAGAAGGGCAGAGAGGAAGGCACAACTCAACACCAAAGAGAGCAATGGTGATTTTAAAACACAGCTAGAGCCAGTACGATGGCGCACGCCTGTAATCCTAGCTACTCAGGAGGCTGAGATCTGAGGATGGAGGCTCAAAGCCAGCCCAGGAAGGAAAGTCCTTGAGACTCTCATCTCTAATTAACTACCCCCACCCCAAAATAAAAGAAGCCAGAGCTGGACCTGTGGCTCAGTGGTAGAGTGATAGCTTGCTTTTTTTTGGTTGGTCGTGAGGCTTGAACTCTGGGCCTGGGCGCTGTCCCTCAGCTCTTCAGCTCAAGGTGAGCGCTCTACCACTTGAGCCACAGCGCCGCTTCTGGTTTTCTGGTGGTTCATTGGAGATAAGAGTCTCATGGAATTTCCTGCCTGAGCTGAACACACACAGACTTTTCTTGTCATTCTACACAGTACAGGAGAGCCGCGGGGACGGAAGGCCTTGTGCAGCGCCAGGACCGGGAGAGGCCTCTCAGATGGTTTAGAGGTCACAGGAGGGTTGCGTAGACCCACAGCAAATGCTCCGCCATTGCGAATAAGGAACTTGAACTCGTCAGGTGTTTGTGTCCACGGGAGTCCTATTCTAGCCCCCCTCGACGGGGTTGCGGGGTTTGAACACAGTCTGAAAGTCAGTGCCGCATGCTGGGCGCAGTGAGGAGCTGGGTATGGGGCCAGAGCTAAGTTATGAAAATTCAAAACAACCAAGGTGAGTTTTTTTTTTTCCTGTGCAAGTCCTGGGACTTGAACTCAGGGCCTGGACGCTGTCCCTGAGCTCCTTTTGCTCAAGGCTAGCACCCTACCCCTCGAGCCACGGCTCCAGTGCCAGCTTTCTCGGTGGCACCTTGGAGATGAGTCTCACAGACTTTGCTGCCCCGGCTGGCTTCGGGCCGCGATCCCCAGATCTCAGGCTCCTGAGTAGCCAGGAGGACAGGCGTGAGCCACTGGTGCGGGCTCAAGGTTAGCTTTTGTGCACACGTGCCAGCTCATGAATAAAATGCTGCAAGGTGCCCGCTGGGAGCTCGCGTCACGGAACCGGGAAACAAATCCACGGGCACTGACCGTGTCGCACCCTCTGAATTCTGCTTGCAGCTCCAGTTCCGGGCCAGCTGTGTGCTGCATGGGGTCAGGGTGCTGGGCTCGGTGGCTCTGTGGGCCCAGGGTCTGGCCCCAGTGCTTAGCACAGCTCCCCAGGATGGACATAACAGAGATTTCTGCCCCAGCATCCTGAGCCTGAGGTGGGGCAAAGAGACTCGGGGCTGGGCACGGCGCTGGCCAGCATTGTGCCCGCATCCCCCACTTTCTGTCCCCCACTTTATCCTAAGCAGCTCCTTGGTGAAGTCAGTGCGGCCTCGGCAGCCGACCCTGCGTGAGTCACGGTGAGGATGCCGGCTTCCTCAGAGCGTAAAATCTCTCTGAAGGGAGAAGCCATCATTAAAAGCGGATCTTCCCTCATTTGCATGTATATTCGGGATAACAGAGTCTTAAACCTGGAAAGAATTTCCGAGGATGCCAAGCCCCGTACGGGCGTGGCACGGAGCCGGCACCAGGCTTGCGGGCACCTCGCACACGCCAAAGCCTCCAAATCCAGTTACTTCAAAGTTTGCCATGTTGCACAAGGGACACAGAAGCATGGAAAGGAAAATTAAAAACTCGTGTTATTTGCAATATTAGAAATGTGAAATCAAAGAGCCAGAGATCAAAGGAGACACGGAAAAGGATTTTGCAGAATTTCAAGGAAAAAAAAAATAGTGAGATTGGAAAGAGATATGGCCGAGCTTCGGTGCTGAGTGCAGGCACAGTGCCCTAGGAAAGCGAGCGTCAAGCACCTGGCTCATAAATAGCAAGTCATTCAATTAAGTATGCAACTAAGAAGTAGGAAAGTAACAAGCGGAAAGAAATGAGTGAGATAAAAGCAAACATTAGTGAGGTTAAGAAATGGGTACTTGTAAATAAAAAAGGTGATTCAAACCAGGCATTATGGCTTGTACCTGTCATCCTAGCTACCCGTGAGGCTGAGACCTGGAGATCATGGTTCAAGGCTAGACAAGGCAGAAAAATCTGCCTTCACCATCTCCAATGCGCCAGCAAAATGCCAGACTGGAGTTGAGGCTGTCAGGCGATGGAGTCCTAGCCATGAGCAAGAAAGCCACAGTTCTGACCCAAGAAAAGGAAGGAAAAACCAAACAGGTGTGTCAATTGAGAAAAACAATGAAAAGAAACAATCTAATAGCTCACTTAAATTTTTTTTAAGAGAAGGAAAGCCCAAAGCTACAAGTGAGGAAAGGCTCGGAGAAAGGGAATGCCAAAGGAGAAGCGAGTTTCAAGCCTACCTGAAATAGATACTTTGCCTCACGGATTATCAAACTTTTTGGGACTCCTAAAAAAAAAAATCATTGCTGGGCCTGGAGGGGATGGAGGGTGGGGGCGAGGATGAGCTGATGTGTGCTTTCATTTATGAGGATTGTAGTTATCAACATCTACCGTTAGACATGAAATTTGAAAGTGTAAAGGAGGCCTGGTTCAGGTGGTAGGGCGCCAGCCAATGAGCAAAAGCAAGCATCGGCTACCAAGTTCTTCCAGTCCCAGTCTTGGGGGGAAAAATACAGGTGTTCATTTTAAAAGAATAGTAAATAGTTGCGTTCCACGTGAACACAGTGCAAGTTAATGAAAAACAATTGCATTTTTTCTTAATAAATGGCTGAGCAGAGCGCTGTCTCACGCTTCCCGGCTCTGGCACGGGCCCGAAGGCAGGAACAGGGCTCACAGGTGTTTCTGCTTCTGTCGGCCCCAACACTGCCTGTGCCTGCAGACCGGGCCCTGCAGAGCTGAGAGAATCTGAGTGAAAGAAGTAAGTAATGTCCGTCAGTATTCTTATGGGAATCGGTTACGCCTGCGCCTCTGTAAGAGGCCTCAGGAAGCGGGGCAGGGAAGCCTCAGCCACACCTGCCGAGGTCACACTCTCAGGAAGTAAAACTTACCGAAAAGCTAGAGCCGAGCTTGGCGGTGCAGGCTGTAATCCTTGCCCTTGAGAGGCTGAGGCAGGAGAATCTGGAAGTTGAAGCCGACTTAAAGCAACACCCTACCTCAAAAAATAAAACGTAAAAGAGAATCAAATTATTTATTGCCGAGTGCCAGTGGCTCACGCCTGTAATCCTAGTTACTCACTTGGGAGGCTGAGATCTGAGGATTGCAGTTCAAAGCTACCCCAGGCAGGATAGTCTGTGGGCCTCTTATTCCTAATATCCACCAAAAAGCTGGAAGTGGAGCTGTGGCTCGAGGGGTAGAGCACCAGCCTTGAGTGAAAAAGTCAGAATCCTGAGTTCATGCCCCAGTACCCTCCCCCCACAAGATTTAACGACACCGCCCACAGATGGTTCTCATTTATGAGTACCACGGTGAAAACCTTAGAGAGCATCAGTTGGTAGAACCACAAAACATTAGCGGCACACAGCCCAGAATATCAGAACGCCTCAGTACTAGCACAGGGCTGGCTGGGGGCTCGCTGGCAGAGCAGACGCCCCGCACGGCTGAGGCCCAGGGAGGAGATGCCGTGGACAAATACCGAGTCTCTCCACGCTTGCTGAGCTGCCACGTGTCCACTGGGCCTTGGTTTTACTCTGTGTCTAGACCAGTGTCACACGGTTTTATACGATCACTTTGATATGTTTCAATTTTTTCAGGAAAATCCTCCTCAAATTTGTCTGGATTCTTTTGTCTCATGCAGTTTCTCTTCCACGGTGGAAGAGAAATGTAGAACCACATCGCCAAGTTCCAATAAAAACCTTTCACTTTGTGTGACACGCTCAGTGCCGGGACTTGAACTCAGGGCCTCATGCTCTCCGTTGGCTTTTTCTCTCAGGCCTGGCACTCTACCGCTTAGGCCGCACCTCCAGCTTTCTGGTGGCAAATAAGTCTCTCGGATGTGTTTTCCCTGCCTGACTTCAAACCTTGGTCCTCAGATCTCAGCCTCCTGAGTGGCAAGGACTACAGGTGTGAGCCACCGGCACCCAACCAAGATTCATTCTTCTGTGGCTGTGGGAGACTAGTTCAGAGCCTGGAAAGGCTGCTCTCCCTCATCAGGGCGGCGGGGTTTCCACGACACACCCAGCCTGCTCGCGACACACCCACGCCCACTCGTGACACACCCACGCCCGCGACACACCCAGCCCGCTCGCGACACACCCAGCCCGCTCTCGACACACCCACGCCCGCGACACACCCAGCCCGCTCGAGACACACCCACGCCCGCGACACACCCAGCCCGCTCGAGGCTCCGCTTCTCACGTCTGTGTCAGGTATTCATCTCTCTTTGCACGATCACCACAGAGTGACCTTCAACCCCTCCCACCTTCTCCTTCAAATCCTCTCTGCGACTCTTTCCCCTGTAAGATTCCTGCAGCCCTGAGTTTCAGATGGACAAATTCGTTGTGTTGAGATTTTTATTCTGATGGTATTCAGTACGTGCAGTCGTTTGGGGAGGGGAGCTGTATTTCTTCTTCTTTTTTCTTTTTTTACAATACTTAGGCATATTGGTCACCTGTGTGATGTGTCTTTCAATTATCTAAGACTTCTTGTATGTGTTTAGTGATGCTTTGTAAATTACAGTCATGTCACTGTCACAGAGCACCGCTGGATGTATCCACTGTAGATTGTTGTTTTGTAATTCTGATAAGGAGACTTGGCACCATTAATGCTAGTTGTTACTGCCTGGGATAGGAAAGCTGTGGGTTTTCTTTTCCTTTTTCCTTCTCTTCTGTTTTCCTTCTTTCTGTCTTTTTCTCTTTGCCTCTCTCCCACCCTCTCTTCTTCCACCCTTTTCTTCCTTCCCTACCTCCTTCTCTCCCTCTTCCCCTTCCTTATTTCCTCCCTCCCTTCCTTTCTTGGCAGTATTAGAGATTGAACTCAAGATCGTATTCCTGACTTGCTAGGTGGGTGCTCTTCATCTTGAGCCATGCCTCCCGCCCTCAGGATTTGTTCAAATAGCAATCTGCCTTCAGGAAGTTTGCTGATTTTTTTCATTACCTGTTTAGAAATTCCAGACATTCGTTCATCCCACCTTGGGGAAGGCCTGCCCCTTTGCAACTTCTTAGCTCTCGTTCCTCCCTCTATCACTCGAGGAAAAGAACTTTGGATTTTAATTAAGTCCTCGTTATCAATCTTTCCTTTGATGGCTCTATAGCTTTAGGAAACGGTTACTCACTCCCTGTGTTCTTTTCTAAAAGCTTTATTGCTTTTCCTTTCATGTGTAGCCCTAGAACATGAGTGGTGGTTGGTGTGTGTGATGGGAGGTGAGAGTCAGGATTTATTGATCGATAGATCCATATAGATATCAAATTGGTTCATTAGTTGAAAGGACACTTATCACCTGCTCAATTCCTCGCAGGCTTTGCCTTGCGATCTGCAGTCTGCCTCTGGTTCTCTCTTACTCTCTGCTGATCCATGGCGTCTAATGAGCATGCAGCCTGCGTGCCCACAGCTTCCTAGTGAGCCCTCTTCTCTCCCGTCTGCACTGGGCAGCACTTTTCTTAATCTGAATTATCTTTCCTGTGCTTCCCTTTGTCTGTTGGGATTAGGCTTGCATTTACTCTAAAGACCAATTTGGGAGGAAACGGGCTCACCAATCCCGAATGCGGTGCTAGCACATCCATTTCTTTTTTAAATCCCTATATGTAATGTTTTGTGCTGTTTTTCCTTTGTAGAGGTCTTCCACTTCTTTTGCTTGATTTCTTGTGTTTTACTGTCATTTAACACTTTTTCTTCTCTTGTGTACGTCTGGTGTATAGAAATACACGTGATGCTCTTGTGTGTTGGTCTGTGCAATGCTGCACGGTTCACGTGTTTATAAGTTTTCCTGGCGACACCTGTGGATTGCACTCACACGATCAAGTCATCTGTGACAACTTCGTTTCTTCCTTTCCAATCTCTATGACATTTTTTTCTCCTTTCTGGATTATTTTTGATTTCAGGGGAAATGCTTTCAACATTTCATCATCAGATATGAAATCTACTAGTGTTTTGGGTTTTTTTCTTCTTCTGTTTTTTGTTTGTTTGATTTTTTTTTATTAGATTAAGCAAGTTTCCCTACTCTCTTGGTTTATTAAACCTTTAAATCAAGAATGGATTTTTCTCCAAGGATGTGTTGCCATTGATGAGGTGCGGCTGGGGTTTTCTTTGTACTTCTGTTTTGTCAATTCAGTGGCTTGGTTCTGAAGTTGCCGCTGCTCCCTCTCACGTGTCTGTGTGGCTGGGCGGCTTCCCTGATTTAGCAGCCTGGGATCGGTTGGCTCATTTCTGTTAGGAGCGAGGTTGACCTGGAGCGTCCTTTGATTTGTGGGTTGGGGCTGCGCAGAACATATGAAGAGAATCAGACAAGACATTCTCACGCTTGTGCGGCAGGCATTCCTTTTTGATTTCTTTCTTTAGTTTTTAGGTTTTAGGGATTTTTTTCGTAGCTCTCACTTTTTGTACGTCTAGCTTGGACCCCAAGCCTCCTATTTATGCTTCCTGCATAGTTGGGTAATGACTTATGTCTGTGTACTCAGCTTTTTGTTAGTTAAGAATAGGTCTGTTGAAGTTTTTGTCCAGGCTAGCCTCAAACAAATCCTCCTGGTCTCTTCCCAAGCAGCTACAGCCACAGTTAGATAAGGGGTTTTTGTGTGGTGTTGT
The DNA here is from genome assembly GCF_019054845.1 of Dipodomys spectabilis. Lineage (NCBI taxonomy): Eukaryota > Metazoa > Chordata > Mammalia > Rodentia > Heteromyidae > Dipodomys > Dipodomys spectabilis. The sequence continues at coordinate 42,269,861 of NW_024870731.1, forward strand.
GTTGGTAGTTGTTGTTGTTTTGGCTTCTGGGGATTTGAGTGGTACTAAGATTTGAACTCAGGATCTCATTCTTGCTAGAGAGGTGCTCTACCACTGGAGCTATATCCCCAACTCTGTTTTGCTTCGTTTTGTGCTGAGGGCTGGCCTCAGATGGTGCAGCTGGGATTGCAGCTGTGAACCCTCATGCCCAACTTATTTGTTGTGACCTCTGGCCTCTGGCTGGTCTCAAACATGGGTGCTGCTACTTCAGCTCCGTAAAGATTCCTGTCTACTTTTCTCCACATGCTTTATAAATGTAGTAATAGTTAAGCTTTTGGTCTGTCTTCAGCTTGTGTTGGTGTGTGTGGTGTGTGTGTGGAGTATGTGTGGTGTGGTGTGTGTGGTGTGTGTGGTGTGTGTGGTATGTGGTGTGTGTGTATGGTGTGTGTGTGGTGTGTATGGTGTGTGTGTGGTATGTGTGTGGTGTGTGTGTGTGGTGTATGTGGTGTGTGTATGTGTGTGATGTGTGGTGTGTGGTGTGTGTGTGTGTGGTGTATGTGTGTGGTGTGTGTGGTGTGTGATGTGTGGTGTATGGTGTGTGTGTGTGTGGTGTATGTGTGTGGTGTGTGGTGTGTGTGTGTATGTGTGTGTGGTGTGTGTGTGGTGTATGTGTGTGTGTGGTGTATGTGTGTGTGTGTGTGTGTGTGTGTGGTGTGTGGTATGTGGTGTGTGGTGTGTGTGTGGTGTATGTGTGGTGTATGTGGTGTGTGTGATGTATGTGTGTGGTGTGTGGTGTGTGTGTGGTGTATGTGTGGTATATGTGGTGTGTGTGTGTATGTGTGTGATGTGTGGTGTATGGTGTGTGTGTGTGTGGTGTGTGGTGTGTGTGGTGTGTGTGGTGTATGTGTGTGGTGTATGTGTGTGTGTGGTGTATGTGTGTGGTGTGTGGTGTGTGGTATGTGGTGTGTGTGTGTGTGTGGTGTATGTGTGTGTGTGGTGTATGTGTGTGGTGTGTGGTGTGGTGTGTGTGTGTGTGTGTGTGTGGTGTATATGTGTGGTGTGTGGTGTGGTGTGTGTGTGTGTGTGTGTGTGTGTGGTGTGTGTGTGTGTGGTGTGTGGTGTGTGTGTGTGTGTTTGTGGTGTATGTGTGTGTGTGGTGTATGTGTGTGGTGTGTGGTGTGTGGTATGTGGTGTGTGTGTGGTGTATGTGTGGTGTATGTGGTGTGTGTGGTATATGTGTGTGGTGTGTGGTGTGTGGTGTGTGTGGTGTGTGGTGTGTGGTGCGTGGTGTGTGTGTGTGTGTGGTGTATGTGTGTGTGTGTGGTGTATGTGTGTGTGTGGTGTGTGTGTGTGTGTGTGTGGTGTGGTGTGTGGTGTGTGTGTGGTGTGTGTGTGTGTGTGTGTGTGTGTGTGTGTGTGTGGTGTGAGGTCAGGGTCTACCTTGTTCTTTTCCACAGGGAGCTTCCCTTTCCCGACAGCATTTGTAGAAATGACTGCTCTTTCCTCTGTTGAATCGTTTTGGGACCCTGCTGGGTTTTGCCTTCTGTGTTTTTCAGTTGTCTCTACACGCTCACGGAGAGGCTCCGTGCCAGCGTGAGCGGACTCGCTGTCTGGTGCAGTGGATGTGGCGGGCTGCGCACACGCCTCTCCTCCCCTGCGGCCGGGAGACCCGGGCAGCTTCCCTCCCACGTCCCTCTCATTTCCCTCTAGTGTCTGGCATTCTCTCCTGTGTGCTTCTTCGTGTCTGGGATTGAGATTCTCTGGATGCTGTCTGTGGGGTTGCCATGACCTTCTTAGGCGCTCTTTCTCTCTCTCTCTCTCTCTCTCTTTCACACACACATGCACATGCACTCACACACACATGCACACACACACGCACACGTGCACACACACGAACATGCACACACGCACATGCATGCACACACACACACACACACACACACAGGACCCCTCATGCATGTCAACACCATCCGACACACATCCTCCTGAATTCCCCTGGTCCCAGGACAGCCCTGCAGCACACACAATACAAACCCGCGCTGTAGGAAGTAGTTCTTACACCACATTGTTCAGGCAGAACCAGCAAGACAAAAGCCTGCACCCGCGCCATTTTTTCCAATTCTTTTGCTCCCAGGGGAAGGGGGGAGGGGCCAGAGCGACCCAGAGCCCAGCGTCTCCACCCGAATCCATCCAGCGACTCATGTTTCCTAGAGCACCTGACTAATAAAGGGCTTTCCCCGGAAGCGGTTGATGGTTTTTTTTTTTTTAATCAAGAAATGGAGGATATTTAAAGATACTACAGAAAATGTTGTCATCCACGTCACAGACTCCAATTATGAATAATTGATAGCACTCTTAGTAGATTGTTGACCTTAGGACTTGGCTTTGACATAATCCAAATACTTGAATAGTGGCTGGTGGTTGATTAAGACCAGGAAGTTTTCATAAGGAAGCCGCCCAGATGCAGTGGCCATCAGAACCTTCTCGCCCAGGGCTTCACCACCCAAGATTGTACACTCAGGAAGTCTCTAGATGGAATACAACCAGAAACTTGGATTTTACACACTCACTCCAGCAATTCCAGCGTGTGTTGAGAGTTTCAACCTCACATGCTGATTTCTCAACTAGTTTCTACTTAGGTTTTCGTACATTTATCATCATCATCATCATCATCAGAATGTATTTAATGTTTCCCTGCTCAAAATGACGTTGATAGAACTCTCACTGGGTCCTCACAAAGTCCAGCATTTCAGATGTTTTTAACTCAGTCTAAAGTATAAAGGGAAGAAAAACTAGTATTGATAGATGCTTTCCCTGTGCTGCACCAAGCAGTGTATCTTAAATGATCTGGATAATGGCCTTCCTCAAATTGTCCTTTCCCTCTAGGCTTTTGCCTGAGGCTCAAAGGTTTTGCTGCCTGTGGAGGGATGGCTGGCTGAGAAGAACTGAGCTGGGATTTGTGGCAGAAAAACTGTTTCCCAGTTAGGCTCTGGGAGTCCCCAAAGCAGGCTTAGAGCCCGGCTTTGTGAATTATGAACCATAAACACGGCCAAGGTTTCCCTCTCCAGGCCTCAGTTTCCCTCTCTATCAATCAGCAGTAATAACAATCGTGCCAACTTGACAGCTTTACGGTGAAGATTTGATACTGCAAGACATGCAAAGCTCAAGCCCATCCTCCTAGCCTCATGGGAGGCAGAGATCCGGAGACCGGGGTTCCAGACCAGCCTGGGCAGAGAAACTTGTGAGACTCCATCTCAGTCAGTAAGTAGCTGGGCCTGGCAGCATGTGCCTCTCGGCCTAGGGATAAAGAGAACCAGAAACGGGAGGATCACAGTCCCTGCTGGCCTGGGTGTAAAGTGAGACTGGATCTGGAAAGTAACCAGAACAAGAAGCAATCAGTAGAGAGGCTGTGCAGGGGGTGAGTGGACGTAGTTCAAGCACAAGACCTAGCCCCATAAAGAAAAGCCCGCATAAGTAAGTAAACAAACAAAGGACCTGTCTGAGCCGCTCATAGTAGAGCACCTGCTTGGAAAACCTCCTTCCATCCCGGCAGTTGATCTCCATAAGAGAGGGTGAAAAAGCCGGGCGCTGGTGGCTCACGCCTGTAATCCTAGCTACTCAGGAGGCTGAGATCTGAGTATCGCGGTTCAAAGCCAGCCCGGGCAGGAGAGACCGTGAGACTCCTATCTCCAATAAACCACCAGAAAACCGGAAGTGGCGCTGTAGCTCAAGTGGTAGAGCGCTCGCCTTGAGCTGAAGAGCTGAGGGACAGCGCCCAGGCCCAGAGTTCAAGCCCCACAACCAAAAAAAAAAAAAAAAAAAAAAAAAAGAGAGGGTGAAAAAGCAAGAGGCCCAGAATGGTACTTCACTGTCAGTTCCTTATTAACTCTCCTTGCCAATGATGTAGCTTCCTATTGGACAAGAACCTCATAAATGTTCTCTGCTTTTTGTTGTGTGTTCGCCGCTGTACTCATTGGCTAACCCATGTTTCGGGCTTTGCTGTGGGTACACGTCTCTGGCTTACTGCTGGGCTGCCTGACAGTCACGCTGGTTGGCAGGTCTAGCTGCACGCTGAGCCACACCGTGTTGTCATTCGTACGTAGAAGGCCCTGAAGTCCTTCGGTTCATCTTTGAACTTTTCCTGGCTGGTCCAGATCATCTATTTCTGTACCTTTTTTTTTTTTTTTTTTGATTCGGTGTGTGGGTTTCCTTTTAAAGGCTGATGAGATTTTTGAGTATTGGAATTTTAGAGTATGTGGAATCTTGAGATCAATTTGAGAAGATTTGAGTCTCTTAATCCAGGCACATGATTTTGCTCTTTATTTGATTTGGTCTTCTTCAGTTTCTCTTGGCCACGGGTCCGGTTCATGTTGCGCAGGTCTTATATACATCTTGTACATTTTCCCCCTAAATAATCTACTTTGGAATGCTATTTCTGGTTGTCCAGTTGCCCCTCTGTAGGGGAAGAGTAGAGGGAGGGTAGAGAGCGTGGAAGGGAAACACATAGAAGCCAACTACTTGTGAACTCTTAAAAACCAAGCTGTTATTATTCAAACTAGGCAATTAGAAGCTTGAGATGTTGACGGTAATCTCCAAATTAACACTGATAAGATAACTTTCAAAATACATAGAGAAACTGGCTGCTCACACCTTTAATCCTAGCTACTGAGATCTGAGCCAGCCCAGGCGGGAAAGTCTGTGAGACTTTTGTATGCCTGAAGTTCAAACCCTGGTACCAGTATGCTTAAACAAACAAATAAAAACAAACAACACAGATTTAAAAAAACGTCAGGTACAAAATTGTGTGGTACAAGAACAAAGCCGGTAAGAGAGAGCCAATAGCAGCTGTTTATCCACGATCAATAATTGCTCTGAGCAAGTGGAGGGAAGAAACTACAAGCAGAGACAAGCAGAATGGGCCTTAATACATGGTCTATCTCTACAGATGGTCTGCGGAGACTTATACGCAAAAACACTAAGCAACTGAGAGCTTAGGATAGAAAGTATGTTCCAAAGGAGAATTAGTGGTTATAATCTTTTATATAATTAGTAGACACCAGGTGGAAGACACTCCAAGTGTGGCTCAGGTAATAAAGTATCTGCCCTGGGCTTAAACAACCTAGTATTGAACAAAAAACTAGGTTTATGGGTTGGGAAGGTGATTCAGTGGTAGAGCGCTTGCCTCGCATGCACGAGGCCCTGGGCTCGATTCCTCAGCACCACATAAGCAGGAAAAGCCAGAAGTGGCGCTGTGGCTCAGGTGATAGAGCGCTCACCTTGAGCTGAAGAGCTGAGGGACAGCGCCCAGGCCCAGAGTTCAGACCCCACGACCGACCAAAAACTGAAATTAAAAAAAAAACACACCCAAAACTAGGTTCAACTTTAAAAAGTTTAGATAAAACCTAGAATGCCCTTGTGTGCTGTCAAAGATCAAGCTATTAGGAAGACGTAACGATTATTAACGTGTAGGTGCCTAAACATGGAGACCAAAATATGTGGGGCTACAGTGGACAGAATGACAAGGAGAGAGCTCTGGGCCGTGGATGGAGGGCGCAGCGGCCACCTTCAGCAGCCGACGAGGAAGCGGAAGGCTCCAGCAACATTATAAACCAGTTAGGCCTCCACCCGCAATTGCACAAGAAGACCTCCTTCCAGGCCGCAGGAAACCTTCTCCTGTGTGCTGACCAGAAAGTGAATCTCAACGCATCTAAAAGGAAAAGCACAAACAACTATTAGAAATGAGCCCAAAGGGTCAAAGGGGATGGGGAACCATAGGAAACAAACACCACCCCTCCCCCACCTGTAGCAAGCTTCTGGGACGCAGAGGCCATGGACCGAGCGGACATTCATCGCATCCCGTCTCTGATCAGTGGCCTCCGATGCCACTGACCCAACTAGAAAAAGGCCACATGCAGAACAAGCACCAGAAGGTCCTGTTACTGGTTTAAGATCTTCCTCCCGGCCGTCCTCCCTACACAGGGGCTTGACTCCTTCCTCCACACCGCCTTCCGTGGCCTTCCGTGGCAGTTCCCCCCTCCCCCCGCCTTGATCCGGGTTAATCACGGGAACAGGTTCCCGGGTTGAGTGAATCCCCACATCCCTGTGGGTGTTGTCTAGCAGAGGGCGCTTTGAATGGAGTGAAGCACCGGCAGGGCACGGGACTCTGACCTTCTTCGGTAGGAGAGCTTCGCATTTGCGTGTGCGGTGCGCTGAGCACTATGCACAGCTGCGTGAAGCAGCTTGGCCCAGATCCACGCAGGAGACAGCTCCATGATGGAACCCCTGGATGGCCAACGTCACATCCGGGCCAGGCGTGGTGAAGGTAGGGCAGGTGCAGCAAAAGCCCAAGACCCTAACTAAACCACAGAGGGCCGGGGTAGAGCGCGTTTCAGCAGATGCTGAGAGTCTGGGTTCAAATCCTGGTGCTTTGAAAATGAAAAAAAAATGTCCTAAACCAAGAGGATTGACCGAGGACCCCTCCAAAAAATATTTGGCAATTTGAACATGAAAGGATTTGCAAGTGTTTTCGTGGCTTAAGGAATGTTTAAAAGATTTCAAAAAAAATTAAAAACTGCATGCCAGTATTCCTAGCTACTTAGCAGACTGAGACCTGAGGATCTCAGTTCAAATCCAGGCCAGCAGGAAAGTCTGTGAGACTCTTATTTAACTCCTCCCCCCCAAAAAAGCCAAAAGTGAGCGTGGCTCAAGTGGTAGAGCACCAGCCTCGAGCACGAAAGCTCAGGGCAGCGCCCAGGCCCCGAGTCCAACTACCAAGGCCAGCACACGAGAAAGCGATCATAATAATGGCAGCAAAAAAAAGGGCTGAAGGTGTGGCTCAGTAGTACAGGGCCTGCCTAGCAAGCACGGGGCTTGAGTTCAACCCCAGTGTCATTCCAAATTAACAACTAAATAGCGATCGAGTCCAGTCCTTTGAAGGCTTTGGGAGGTTCAGTGCCTCCCAGTTCTCTGATGTTAGGAGGGAGGGAAGGTGGCATGAGCCTTGAGCTGGGTCGCGGGCAGTGAGCGCCAGTCACTAAAGGCCTCCCCGTGATAAGAGATCGGTCGTACAACTTGCTGGCCCCACGCACGGCGGCAACTCAACATTCCATGCGCGGCCCGGTGGCACTGGCTGGCCCGTGCGGCCAAGCTCCAGGCATGTTCTCCAGACTGCGACCCTGACCCCGAGGCCCGGCTCACGTGCTGCCCGCAGCCTCAGAGCCACTTTCCCTGGGAAGAAAGACACCGGCGGGTGGGCTGGGCCGCTGGCCAGGTCAGAGCTGCCTGCAGGGCCATTGTCCCGGCCTTGGGGGCTCCCTTACCAGTCGCCAGGGGAGCTGATCACGGAAGGAAAGAAACAGGACACGGGGTATGGCCGCAGACCTGTGGGTGGACGTCCACTTGCTAAAGCCCTTGTTGAAGCCACGCCGTGTACAGTCAAGACTCGGCTCCACAGATCTGGCGGGAATGGCACCTCGTGGCATTGCCGGGGTTTGGGATGGCTGAAGAGGCGGGCAGACCTTGCCAAGAGTGTGACTCCTGTGGACTGGGGGGTAGTGCCACGGCAGAGCGTGTTTGTTTCTTGTTTCTGAGGACAGGGTCTCTCCAGATAGCCCAAGTTAGCCTTGAACTCTCCCTGTTCCTGCCTCGGCTTTCATATGGCTGGGAGTACAGGTGTGCACCCCCTCGCCCCTCCATTGTGATTTTCTTGAGGACACACTCACTGTTGATATAAATCACAGTAATGAGTGGTCACGTGACGATTTGTTTCCTGTCCCATGTTACTTTCTTCATTCCTCCTTCCCAAACACACCATTAATAGCTCTAGGCCCCTGTGAGTAAGAAGCTTTTTAGCATCTCTCTTACTTAGAGTAGCTCAGGCTGGCCTTGAACTCATGACTCGCCTACCTCAGCCTCTCGAGTGCGGGGCTTGCAGGCATGCCCCCACACCTGGCTTCTGTGTTTTACACAAACGAGTCAAGTTTAAATCCATTGTGACATAGAAACCGTTATCGCCAGGCTTCTTGTACAGACAAGAATAACATTCATTAGCTTGGGGACATGGATTTAGTCACATCTACTATCTGCTCAGACATTTTATTTTACTTTGTGCCAGTCCTGGGACTTGAACTCAGGGCCTGCCCACTGCTCAAGGCTGGTGCCCTGTCACTTGAGCCACAGCTCCTCTCCTGGCGGTTTTGGTTGTTCACTGGAGGTAAGAATCTCACAGACTTTCCTGCCAGGGCTGGATTCAAACCAAGATCCTCAGATCTCAGCCTCCTGAGGAGCTAGGATTATAGGCGTGAGCCATCAGCGCCTGGCACTGGTATCGGTTCTTAATCGGAAGGGTTGCTTGGGAGCTGATCTCTGGCTGAGACTTCACTCTATGACATAGTTTCCACTGAAGACCTAACTTCTGTATTGCCAGGCATGGGGTGGGTGCTGCGGCAGAGGCTGCAGATGGCTTCGGCTTAGGACCTGAGTTACTCCTTGGGCTTGCCCTCCAGCCATGGGGTGCTGTGTGCCCTCCCTCCCAGGCACTCCCTGTATCTGGTGACCATCTGACGGCCGTGGAAAAGCCTCTCCTGGCACAGCTAACTAGACTAGGAAGCGGGGAGAGGCCGCCCCATCTCTAGAACATCCTGGGGGGTGGCAGAGGCCTGTGTGGCTCAGCCTTGTTCCTCCCCAGGCCGGGTCCCTGAGCAGCCTGAGCCCCAGGCAGGCCATTCCCATCACCACCCTGCAGCACCCCCCCCACCCCCCCCCCCCAGAGAGGCTGCCCTGGCCGGCTGCGTCCGGCCTGGCTGGCAGAGTGGTTTGCAGCCTCACGTCAAGTGAGGGCCGCTCCCTCTGGACCGTCTTTCTGCTTACGTTTCTATTTCTCGCAGAATGCAGTCAAGCGGAGATCTTAAGTTTACTGCATGAGATGGATGACACGGGGTTTCCAACTATGACTGAGTGAGCAGCCCTCACTCTGTCGGGCATGCACTCCAAGACTGAGGCCCGGAACCCAGGCTCCTCGCTCCATACACACTTACCATGAAGGTGGATATCAAAGTCAGGCGCAGCAAGAGATTGTCAACAGTATCCAATGAAGTGGAAGAATTGCCATGATAAAAGTCTGTAAATAAGCCACACCTGTAAGCCTAGCAACTCAGGAGGCTGAGACCAGAGGATAGGGGTTCAAAGCCAGCCCAGGCAGGGAAGTCTGTAAGACTTTTATTTCCAATTAAAATCACCAAAAAAAGAGCTAGAAATGGAGATTTGTCACAAATGGTGGAACACTGGCCTTGAGCAAAAAAGCTCAGGAACAGCACCCAAACCCCTGTGTTCCAGTCCCAGGATCTGTGTGTGTATACGCGCGTGCGACCAGAGGTTATTCATTCTGTTTAGACAGCCTGGTTAACCACACCGGGTACAGGGATTCAAAAAGCCACCGAAAAAATCCTAAGCATTCTACTACATGGGACAAATTTTAATTCGTTCAATCACAGCGAACCCTACCTCACCGCTCAGAACAGCACGGTCTCAAGTGTTGTAATCGCCCCACAGATGAACGGTCACAGATGGGACTTGGGACACCCTGAGATCTGGCACCTTGTTCCCCAGCGCAGACCAGATGCCAAGTCTCCAGAGCCACGGGACGAGGTAGGTAAAAGTGACACAAGAGGCCCCCAAAGCTGCAGCTCCGGGCGGTGGATGCACACGTCTTTCTAGGCTGCCCCACACCACGGAATTCCTTTCGCTGCGTCTGCAACCACTCCGTGAAACCAGAGAGTTTTCCCCCTCCATACTTTGCTGACCACAGTCAGCCTAACCTCAGTGCTCCTTCAACCTCAAGTGGTTTCTGGCATTCCCAGCTCCTAATCCGGTTACGCAAACCGTGCGCCGCAGTTAGCCGACGCCAGGCAGCTTGGGTGAGAAGATGCGTGGGCCCTTGTAGCCAGGTCAGCTTTTCTAATCAGAAAATGAGCTCCACGCAACCCAGTACACGAAAAGATCTGTCAGGAAAACTCGTGTGATGTGTGTCTTTGTAATATGTCACCTGTGGCAGGTCGAGACTCTTTGTGATCAAAACGTACCTGCAACCCGGTTCACTGCCTGTCTAAGATAAGTCAGTGTGCTGAGTAGCAAACATGCCCAGTTTCTCAGACACCCGTGGAAAGGCATCCGTGTGAGCTTTGGACTCCAGCTGGGAAAGATCAGCGGGGTGCCAGGATGCCAGGCAAGGACCCCGGTTCACAAATATTTTCCTTCCCTATCTCTGGGCTTTGCAGTCTCTTTGGAGTCGCCAAGGCCGACAGAGCCATTGACAGTTTCTGACAGCAAATCATTTTGCTTAGAAATCCTGCCTGGCAGGTACGGCCTGACTGAGCTGTGAACGATAAAGTTGCAATGCTGCTATTCGAGTTAGGAGGCGTGGGGGGAGCATGGGGCTCTGCCGTGGGTGGCGTGACATCTCCTGCAGACAGCCACCAAGAATGTGTGTGTAACCCAGGGGCTGGGCTGGGGCAGCCAGGGCGCAGGGCCAAGCCTGTGCCAGACTTTTCCATGTGGATTAAACTCTCCAGAGAAGAACCAGGCCCAGCCTTGACCTGCCAATAACTCCATTCTTCAGCAACATCTCCAAAGATGTCACAGAACACTGTAATTTCAACTGAGAAGGATTTCCCTGCCTTCTTTTTTCCTTCCTTCCTTCCTTCCTTCCTTCTCTTTCTTTGTCTCTCTTTGTCTGTTTTTGGTGCCAGTCCTGGGTGCTGTCCCTGAGCTTTTTTGCTCAAGGCCAGTATTTACCACTTGTACCACAGCTCCACTTCCAGCTTTTTGGAAGTTTATTGGAGATAAGAGTCTCATGGACTTTCCTGCCCGGGCTGGCTTTGAACTGTGATCCTCCTACCTCAGCCTCCTGAGTAGTTAGGATGACAGGCATGAGCCGCTGGCATCTGTCTTATCTTGGTCTCTTTAGAAGCCGTCTCCTGGCCTGGATGGATGGAGTCACCTCATGTTTTACATTTGCCTGGTGCGTCCCTCGCAGGGCGGTGGTGACGGTGGTGTCACTGTGGGCATCTCAGCCTCATGCTGACTCTCTTGGGAACCAGAGAAGCTCAATTTAGACATTCTCGAGCCTCTCTTCTGCACACAGCCCTCCCCCTCCTCCCGGGCACCACCGCACCCACGGCAGCCCTCCTGGCCAGAGTTGGCCACGCACCGGCATTCAGGCTGAGACCTGCTCTCTGACAACCGTGTCTCCTTCCTCTCTGGCATATCCAGGCAGAAATCACGTTCCGTAATGTTGTGTTGTGTTGGGTTTGTTTTTTTCCTTTTGGTCTCAGAGGTTCTAAACCGGCTGCCTGCAGCCCATGTCCCCGTTAGCACACCCAGGGCCCCGCTGGCTCCTGGGACAAGGGCAGAGGCCCCCCAGGCCAGCACGGCTGGGTCCCTGCGGGGGGGGGGGGGGGGGGAATGCCGGGGCCTGTTGGGATGCTGTGGGGCGAGAGGGACCGTGCGGGAAGCCACAGCGGTGGGGTTGAGGGAAGCCAGGAATTCAGGTGGGCATGGCGGGCACTGGCCGAGGGGAGGGGGCAGCCACTCCCTCCCTCTTGGAGGTGGTTTCCCCGGCCCCAGCTGGGATGGTCAGGCCTGTCCTTCCCTCTGGGGACCCCGGCTGGAGAGGGTGGGGTCCGCGTCCACTCCCAAGGGAAGGGAAGAGTCAGAGCTCGTAGGGGGGCCACTCCCTCGGCTCTATCTCCCAATCACTCAGAATGTTGATTCACTGAAGTCTAAACTTTCGCTGGCACCATCTTGGCCTGGCCTGCCCTATCTTGGCCCCTCACGGTCACCTCCAGAAAAGCTCCCAGTGAGTCAGCTGAACCCACAAGGAAAGAGGTGTGTTCCTGGCTCGGCACTCATGACTGTGAGCAAGGCCCGACTGCAAACAAAGCCCGACCGCCCCGCAGGAGGGCGGGCAGGGTGTGGGAAGGCTCCCGCACGGAGCCGCGGAGCAGCAAGGTTGAAGCAGCGTGCTCAGCAGGTCGGACATGTGTACTTTTCTTCCGTTTGATAATTAGAAAGGAATTAACTCTCCCTGACGAACTGAGCCAGGACTCCTGGGCCTTCTCACGGAAAAAGCTACTAAGACAACAGCAAGCTTCAAAGGCCGTGTGTGTGTGTGTGTGTGTGTGTGTGTGTGTGTCTGTGTGTGTGTGTGTGTGTGTGTCTGTCTGTGTGTGTGTGTGTGTGTGTGTGTCTCTGTCTGTGTGTGTGTGTGTGTCTGTCTGTCTGTGTGTGTGTGTGTGTGTGTGTGTGTGTGTCTGTCTGTCTGTCTGTGTGTGTGTGTGTGTGTGTATGTGGTGTGTGTGTGTGTGTGTGTGTGTCTGTCTGTGTGTGTGTGTGTGTGTGTGTGTCTCTGTCTGTGTGTGTGTGTGTGTGTGTGTCTGTCTGTCTGTCTGTCTGTGTGTGTGTGTGTGTGTGTGTCTGTGTGTGTGTGTGTGTGTGTGTGTGTGTCTGTCTGTCTGTCTGTGTGTGTGTGTGTGTGTGTGTGTGTGTGTGTGTGTACGTGCTGGCCAGGGCTCCCTTTTCTTTTTTTCTCTTCCTTACTCATGTTCTAGAATGTTCTAGACTGTTAGTTAACGGTGGTACCTCTGGTTGGTTTTTTTGTTTTGTTTTTGTGTCCAGTCGTGGGGCCTGAACTCTGGGCCTGGGCGCTGTCCCTCAGCTCTTCAGCTCAAGGCTAGCGTCCTACTACTTGAGCCACAGCACCACTTCTGGCTTTTTTTCTTTTTGCTTATGTGGTGCTAAGGAATCAAACCCAGGGCCTCATGCATGCAAGGCAAGCGCTCTACCACTGAGCCACCTTCCCAGCCCCCTCTGGTTGGTTTTGTAGAAGAATGGTTGGTGGTTTGAGCCCAAATATCTGATACTTACTCAGCGTAAGAAGCGGCATGGCTAGGGCTCCTTGGTGCAGGACAGGCAGGTATTTGGTAGAAATCCTGGATTGTTTTCCAGAGAAAACATTATGAAATGTGATTCCTATCTTCCTGGCACTCAAGGATCGTGTGGTATTTGGTTTTAAAAATCACACACACACACACACACACACACACACACACACACACAGAGTGGAGACATGTTTTAGCCTGTATTAGCATCTTGGAACCCCAGAGACAAAAGCCAGAGAGGAAGCTGCGTGGGTCTCAGTGTCCTCAAGGTCAGGTTCACGTCCTAGCTCCCTGACTGCGGAAGGCGGGCTGAGGGGCCAGCCCCAGCCCGCGTGGGTAGCGGATTGAAGTGCACTCGCTCAGGCGCTCTGCTTGCGTGCAGCGGGCAGCGCGGCCGCGGTGGCGCGGTTTGGCTGCGTTAACGAGCTCCGCGGGCCGAGGCCTCCGCACAGCGACCTGTGGTCTCGAGAGCCGGAGCCGGAGGCTGAGCCTGGGGTGCCGGCAGCAGGGTGCCCTCGCGGGGCGAACCCTCGCTTGTAGGGGACACGTGGCTCCGTGGCCTTCTGTGGCCTCCCTTCTGGATCTGTGTGCGGGTTTTCTCTCATAAAGACCCCGGGTCTCGATACATGGCGTTCTGACATCAGCTGCTTCGGACTTCGCTGTGGGAGATGTTCTGGATCTAGAGGTAGGAGGTCACGTGGCACCAGCCCCGCCGCACACCAGTGACACCAGCTAGGCCACACAGTGACACCAGCCCCGCCACACAGTGACACCAGCCAGGCCACACACAGTGACACCAGCCAGACCACACACAGTGACACCAGCCAGACCACACAGTGACACCAGCCAGACCACACAGTGACACCAGCCCCGCCACACACAGTGACACCAGCCAGGCCACACAGTGACACCAGCCAGGCCACACACAGTGACACCAGCCAGGCCACACACAGTGACACCAGCCAGACCACACAGTGACACCAGCCAGACCACACAGTGACACCAGCCCTGCCACACAGTGACACCAGCCAGACCACACACAGTGACACCAGCCAGGCCACACACAGTGACACCAGCCAGACCACACACAGTGACACCAGCCAGACCACACACAGTGACACCAGCCAGGCCACACACAGTGACACCAGCCAGGCCACACAGTGACACCAGCCAGACCACACAGTGACACCAGCCAGGCCACACACAGTGACACCAGCCAGACCACACAGTGCCACCAGCCAGACCACACACACAGTGACACCAGCCAGGCCACACACAGTGACACCAGCCAGGCCACACAGTGACACCAGCCAGACCACACACAGTGACACCAGCCAGACCACACAGTGACACCAGCCAGGCCACACACAGTGACACCAGCCAGGCCACACACAGTGACACCAGCCAGACCACACAGTGACACCAGCCAGACCACACACAGTGACACCAGCCAGACCACACACAGTGACACCAGCCAGACCACACAGTGACACCAGCCAGGCCACACACAGTGACACCAGCCAGGCCACACAGTGCCACCAGCCAGACCACACACACAGTGACACCAGCCAGGCCACACACAGTGACACCAGCCAGGCCACACAGTGACACCAGCCAGGCCACACACAGTGACACCAGCCAGACCACACAGTGACACCAGCCAGGCCACACACAGTGACACCAGCCAGGCCACACACAGTGACACCAGCCAGGCCACACACAGTGACACCAGCCAGACCACACAGTGACACCAGCCAGACCACACACAGTGACACCAGCCAGACCACACAGTGACACCAGCCAGACCACACAGTGACACCAGCCAGGCCACACAGTGCCACCAGCCAGACCACACAGTGACACCAGCCAGGCCACACAGTGCCACCAGCCAGACCACACAGTGACACCAGCCAGACCACACAGTGACACCAGCCAGGCCACACACAGTGACACCAGCCAGACCACACAGTGACACCAGCCAGGCCACACACAGTGACACCAGCCAGACCACACAGTGACACCAGCCAGGCCACACAGTGCCACCAGCCAGACCACACACACAGTGACACCAGCCAGACCACACACAGTGACACCAGCCAGACCACACACAGTGACACCAGCCAGACCACACACAGTGACACCAGCCAGACCACACAGTGACACCAGCCAGACCACACACAGTGACACCAGCCAGGCCACACAGTGACACCAGCCAGACCACACACAGTGACACCAGCCAGACCACACACAGTGACACCAGCCAGGCCACACACAGTGACACCAGCCAGACCACACACAGTGACACCAGCCAGACCACACACAGTGACACCAGCCAGGCCACACACAGTGACACCAGCCAGACCACACACAGTGACACCAGCCAGACCACACAGTGACACCAGCCAGACCACACACAGTGACACCAGCCAGGCCACACACAGTGACACCAGCCAGACCACACAGTGACACCAGCCAGACCACACAGTGACACCAGCCAGACCACACACAGTGACACCAGCCAGACCACACAGTGACACCAGCCAGACCACACACAGTGACACCAGCCAGACCACACAGTGACACCAGCCAGGCCACACACAGTGACACCAGCCAGACCACACAGTGACACCAGCCAGACCACACACAGTGACACCAGCCCCGCCACACAGTGACACCAGCCAGACCACACACTGACACCAGCCAGACCACACACAGTGACACCAGCCCCGCCACACACAGTGACACCAGCCCCGCCACACACAGTGACACCAGCCAGGCCACGCACAGTGACACCAGCCAGGCCACACACAGTGACACCAGCCAGGCCACACACAGTGACACCAGCCAGACCACACACAGTGACACCAGCCAGACCACACACAGTGACACCAGCCAGGCCACACAGTGACACCAGCCAGACCACACAGTGACACCAGCCAGACCACACAGTGACACCAGCCAGACCACACACAGTGACACCAGCCCCGCCACACACAGTGACACCAGCCAGACCACACACTGACACCAGCCAGACCACACAGTGACACCAGCCCCGCCACACAGTGACACCAGCCAGACCACACACTGACACCAGCCAGACCACACAGTGACACCAGCCAGACCACACACAGTGACACCAGCCAGACCACACACAGTGACACCAGCCAGACCACACAGTGACACCAGCCAGACCACACAGTGACACCAGCCAGGCCACACACAGTGACACCAGCCAGGCCACACACAGTGACACCAGCCAGGCCACACACAGTGACACCAGCCAGACCACACAGTGACACCAGCCAGGCCACACACAGTGACACCAGCCAGGCCACACACAGTGACACCAGCCAGACCACACAGTGACACCAGCCAGGCCACACACAGTGACACCAGCCAGACCACACAGTGACACCAGCCAGACCACACACAGTGACACCAGCCCCGCCACACACACAGTGACACCAGCCAGACCACACACAGTGACACCAGCCAGACCACACACAGTGACACCAGCCAGGCCACACAGTGACACCAACCAGGCCACACACAGTGACACCAGCCCCGCCACACACAGTGACACCAGCCAGACCACACAGTGACACCAGCGAGCGCTGTCCACCATGCGCCTCCCCCAGCCCGTCCCGCGCCTCTCCCAAGGGTTTCCAGGAAGCGTCCTCAGAAGCTGGGGCCAGATATGCAGAACCTAAAACACGAACCACTCTGCCCCATGCCGTAGGGGTGCATTCTTATTATTGTGCAGTTATCTGTCACCATCCATCCCTAGAACTTTCTGGAACCTTTCCCCACTGAGACTCTGGACTCATTACACTCTAGCCATTAAAAAGGAAGGAGCCTCTGACCCAGGCCGCTGCATGGCCGAACCTGGAACGTGTTGAGTGAACTTCATGAGTCACGGGAGCGCAGCAGGAGATGCTTGGCGCAGCCGTGCCCGCCATGAGCCGGGGAGCCGGGGAGCCAGGGAGCCGGGGTGCCGGGGAGCCGGGGAGCCGGGGAGCCGGGGAGCCGGGGAGCCGGGGTGCCGGGGTGCTAGGGTGCTGGGGTGCCACGGAGCCGGGGAGCCGGGGAGCCGGGGTGCCGGGGAGCCGGGGAGCACACAGCATGGAGACGGAGACCCGGCCTTGGCTTCGTAGGATGAAGTGCGATTTGGACTGCGTGACACTGCGGGCTGTTTCCTCGGGGGCAGGGAGGACAGAAGGCTTTCTGCGTTGTGTGCTCTGGACACAGTGTAACCCGACGATCACATAAGGAAGAGAGGGAAACGTGACAAAGACACAAACACCAGGATGGAAGGGAGACACGCAAGGAATGCCAGGGTGCCCGCCACCGCGGCCTCCACGCCCAGATCTCTAGTTCTTGGTCTCGCTCACCACGCTTGTCCTCTGCTCATGAAGCCCTCCCTGTTTACACACACACACACACACACACACACACACACACACACACACACACACAGCGATAGGCCAAAATGCTTCCCATTTTGTGTTCCCTCCCTCCCCCCCTCCCCAGAGCTGCTCATCCCTCTCCCCCTCTACCCAGTGGTGAAAGACCAGCTCTGAGCAGACAGAGAGGTGAATTCCTCCCAGAGCCTGCCTCCCCCTCCCCTCCCCCCTCCCCCTCCTCCCCCTTCCCCCTTCCCCTCCCTGTCCCCCTCACACACCCCCCCCCCCCCCTGCAAGGCACTGCACCCACCGCAGCTCCCTGCAGAGCCGGTGCTCACCATGTCCCGCCCGGAGCTCTCCCAATGCTCCCCGCTTGGCTCTTCTGCCTTCCCTCCCTCCGTCTCTGGCCTCCAGCCTCCAGCTCCTTTCCATGCCACCGCCATGCCCACAGGCCCTTCGGATTTGCCCTTAGGCAACGTCCATGCCATAGAACGCGAGCCCGTGCCAGCGACTCACACTGTCATCCCAGCTGCTCCGGAGGCTGCGATCTAGCTGAGGGCCGTGGTTCCAAGACAGGGCAGGCGGGAAAGCCTGTGAGACTCATCTCCGGTTAACTACCCCAAAGCTGGAAGTGGTAGAGTGCTAGGAAGCCGGGGACAGCACCAGACCCCGAGGACCAGCCCAGCCCCAGCCCAATTTAGGAAGAGTCAGACTGCAGCACCCCGCCGCAGCTCGTGAGGAGGGCCGCGCCCGCGCTCAGGGAATATCGCCTGGCAGCGGAACGGAACGCCACAGGACCTCTTAGCCCCTAGAGGCAGGATTTCGGGAACGCCACCTAGGGCAACCAGGTCTTGGAAGTTCCTGTTCACAAGCTCTGGCTGGCCCCTCCGCCCCTCTTCATGCTCAGGCCTGGATGGGGGACCAGTCACCCCGTCCTGGACCCTGAGACACCTGGCCTGCCTCTGTGACCGTGTCACCAGTGTCACCGTACAGGGAAAAAGCACTGGAAATGTTTTGGCGTTTGGTCAGAGTGACAAAGTCCCTACTTTTATAGTTTATAGGCCCCATTGACTGACTTCCTGGATCAAAATAGCCATTTCTTCATGCGACAGTCAACTCCGAAATATTTTCATGGAGAGATTTCAAAAGAAGGAGCTGGAAGGTATCTTTTTTTTTTTTTTTGGTTGGTTGTGAGGCTTGAACTCTGGGCCTGGGCGCTGTCCCTCAGCTCTTCAGCTCAAGGCAAGCGCTCTACCACTGAGCCACCTTCCCAGCCCCTGCAAGGTACCTCTTAAATCACTAGTAAATAAAGTGATTTTATTTATCTTCCTCATGGGAGCCATTCTTAAACTTGAAGGCTAAGTCAGGATTCTTGTTTGAATTTCATCTTCTGAAGTTTCTTCCATGCTGGAGCTTGGGCTCGGGGGTAGGTGAGTGGGATGGTACCAGTAAAATCCTGTATTCCATTCCCAGCAACCCACACATGTGTGTGTGTGTGTGTGTACACACACACACACACACACACACATACAAACACCCTGCCTGTTTCATTGAAGAAGGTACTGAATGGTATGATGGCCAAAATCACTAATGGAGGCAGAAGAAAAAAATGATGAACCATACAGAATTATGTACCTAAAGCTAATTCAGCTAAATAAACTTTTCACAGATAATTCTGAGCTGGGCACCAGTGGCTCACACCTGTCATCCTAGCTACCCAGGAAGCTGAGATCTGAGGATCATGGCTCAAAGTCCCTGTGAGACTCCTCTCTCCAATGAACCATTAAAAACCAGAAGCGATGCTGTGGCTCAAGTGTTAGCGCACCATTCTTGACCACAGAGAGGCTCAGAGACAGCGCCCAGGCCCTGAGTTCAAGCCCCACAACTGACTAAAAAAATAAAATAACATAAATTCTGGGATTCTAGTGTGACGTGGGGTGTAGAGGTGAGCCGTTAGAAATCCGTCCTTTGATGAGACCCCGTCAGCCACCGCAGATGTGCCCACCCAGTTCCCCGGTTGAAGCCTGGGAAAGGTCGATCCATAGCTTCACAGCTGGCACTCTGGTTGAGGAGTGGATTTATCAGCTTCCCCCAAGCGGGGCTGTCAACACGTGCAGCTCCCTGCAAGCCTTTTAATGACAGACCGTCCATTGTTCTCTAAAAAGACACTCAAACCTCTGCCTGTCAGTCTTCACCCTAATGAATGGGCTTTCTGTTCCCCCTCACCTCCACGAATTGTGAGAATAAAAAATCAGATCATGTTAATATGTTAATTGTTTTTAATTGCACTTAGCCTAAGGGATTTCCCTACTCCCATCTTTCTTTCTTGCTTGCTTGCTTGCTTGCTTCATCTTTGAAGTGTGCGGCCAAATAAAACACACATCTCTCCTGTGGCATGTGTAACGCCACCGGTGTTTGTCACAGCAGCCCACAGCAGGAGCAACTTCACAATGAGAATTTGTTTTCTAAGGAAGAACATAAAGACAAACCCAGCACTTTCCTGCAGACTAACACCGAGCCAGAAAAACAAACATAGACCCAAGGAATCCTGAGCACCCAGGGGCTGGGCTCACCCCTGTGGGACAGGGGGCTAGGACCTCTGCAGAAGGCAAATCTAGTTCTGGAAGAAAAAGACTTGAGCTAATAACCTCTGGGCCACCCAGGGGAGCCCCCCAGGATTCTGCCTTTTCTCTCCTCTCATTTGATTTCTGTCCTTTTTGGTCACTCAACTTTCATTTCAGACCCAAAGACAACCTGTACCCTTCTGGACAGCGTGCAGTTCCTTGTCTAGTGAGCATGCTCTGACACATGCCAGGGCCCACAGACCTAAGTTCTATTTCCTAAAAATAAAATAAAAATAAAATTTTCTTTCAACACACTGAAAAGAAATGAAAAGACATTACACTTTCCCCAAGGACCAAAATCTTAGCTGCTATTTCAACTATTTCTTCATCCCCTTGAATTTCAATATATTTTGAGGATTAATTACAGCCTAGCTACTGGGGACCAAAAAGAAAGAAGTCTCAAATGCCTCTAAACCTGGCTAGCACTCCAGCCAGGAACTGATCCAGAAGTGATTAAGGACCTGTTCATTTAATGCAGTTAATTTTCCCTTTCCAGAAAACAATGTTTTAAACCGTGGTCTTTAAAAAAAGAGAGATTTCTAGAAGTATATTGTTCAAGGTCAGCCTTTAGAGAGTCTACATTTGCACTGTATTTTGTAATTGTCATCATCAAGTCTGAAAAGTACTTATTAAGCTGATAAGTCTCGCTGGTGCTGTGGTAAGCAAAGTGTAAAGAGAACTACAGAGAGGCAATTCCCATTTTGATGGGTGAAAAGGGGAAGCTCAGAGGGAGGCACATGAAGAACACAGATTTGTTCCATGTGGTAAGGATTGCGAAGAATAAGAAAACTGCGGGTAAGATGGGGGGGTAACTAAGGGCACGAACAAGTCCTTTGCATGCATGAGACCCTCCGTTCAGTCTCTAGCACCAAAGAGAAAAGACAAGCCGGGGGCTAGTGGCTCATGCCTGTTCCTAGCTACTCAGGAGGCTGAGATCTGAGGATTGTGGTTTGAAGCCAGCCCAGATAAGAAAGTCTGTGGGACTCTTATCTCCAATGAACCACTAGAAAACCAGAAGTGGTGCTGTGGTTCACTGGAGATAGGAGTCTCCTGGACCTTTCCTGCCCGGGCTGGCTTCCAACTGCGACCCTCAGAACTCAGCCTCCGGAGTGACTAGGATTACAGGTGTGAGCCACTGGCTCCTGGTTTCAACCATCTTGTTTTATAGATCAAGAAAGTGACACCAGAGGGGCAGACACTTGCCCAAATTAAAGATGTGCTCGAGGCGGCAAGATTTCAGCACATTTCGGAGTTAGCTCTTGGAAGATTCATGTGAGAGGAGAAGGGATAAAGAGGAGAGGGGAGACGGGCGGGGTCTGAGGGAAGGTGAACTCAGGGCTGAGCTGCTGGCTGGCTTAGTCCCTGCTTCGTGAGCATGTGGGGTATGGGAGGGGGGAGAACGTGGCACTGGCGGCCACGGCCGAGGCCCGTGTGTCCCAGCCGTGCCCCCTGCTGGGCAACTGTGCCGGTTGCTTCCTCCGTGGACAAGACCAACGGATGGCGCTGAGCTGCCAGACATGTCCCTTCCTGACCTCTGTGCTGTCATCTAATCCTACTCCGAAACCCTGAGTCGGTCTGGGAAAAGACTCCTAGGCGGTCGTGGTGCTCCAGCCTGCTTGACTCTCAATTCTGAGCAGCTCACTGTACCTTCTTCTTTTTGGCACTCTACCATCTGAGCCACACCTCCAGCCTCCTTTCCCACTAGATTTTGTAATTGTCAGTCAGCACTCACGGCCAGCCTGAACTCTGACCCTTGCTCTTCCCTGTGTGTGCCGCTAGTCGAGATGGAGTTTCCAGAACTTCTTTTTGCCCAGGCTGGCCTTGAACCAGGAGCCCCTGATCTCTACTTCCCAAGTAGCTGGGATTACAGGTTTGAGCCACCATGCTGGGCTAGCGCTACTCCTCGGTTACTTCTTAGACTTGATCCTGAGAGCCAGATTTGGGGTGCTGGGCTCTGTACATGATATCCACATGACCCAACGCATGGTAATGGCTTGTTGGAAGGTGAAGTGTTCCTTTTTCTTTCTTTCTCCGTTTTACTCATCTGCTCAGATGCTTTCCCCTCACCTACATTTCGAATTTGGGAACACAGGTGAGTTATAAAAACACCCCTTTTCTATAGATTGGCCAACCATGTTGGGCTTGGCTGTTCCCTCTCAGAACTTTCCGTAAGAGTGCATGTTATAAAGATACTTATTCTTCCAGTGGGTCCGTATTCTTACATTGTCCTCAATTTTTTTTAAATGAGAACTAGGTCCCATTGGTTAGTGGCTCTCTCTTACGTTAAAAAAAATGGTCAGGCACTAGTGGCTCATGCCTGTAATCCTAGCTACTCAGAAGGCTGAGATGAGGATTGTGGTTCAAAGCTAGCATGGGTAGGAAACTCCCTGAGACTTTTTATCTCCAGTTAACTGCCAGTAATGCCAGAAGTGAAGCTGTGGCTCAAGTGGCAGACTGCTAGCCTTGAATGAAAGAAGTTCAGGGACAGCATACAGGCCCTGAGTTCAAGCACCAGGATTGGCAAATAAATAAAATAAAACTACAAGGTGTCCACTTAAGACAGAGTTGACCACTGAAATAAATGTAGCAAATCCCTGATCTAGTTTGGAAACCAAGGCACAAATGTGCTTTTTGTTTTCTTGATGTGGTGAATGAAACTTTCCGCTGTGATCACGGAGCTGAGGGCCTCCATCGTAATTCATAGCAAGCGAAAGCAAAGCTCGCTCGAGGCAGATGGGATGCAAGGCATACCCCTCGCCCAGCCCGCTTCTCAAGGCCCGATATAAAAGTGGGAGTGGACATGCAGCCAGGCCATCAGAAACATTCTCACACAACCCACCGGGGCCCGCCGAGCGCACAGGTCTGGGGAGATGCCGTTTGAATGTTTTGTCTGCATAACGCGGACTATCTAGCTGTTTGGAGACATCCAGTCGGTGGTGGTTTGAGTGGAGTACTGGGCACTGAAACAGCAAAGGGTTTCTAGTTGACAAACCACCACCTCTGACCTGCAGGAAAGCGTGTGTGCTGTTTGAGTTCAGCTGAATACGGTGAGTAAGAGATAACGCGGAGTTCTGCACATTGCTGCTGCATGGCTGGAAATGCCATAAACCAAGAAGCCGTTCCTGTGCCCACGGACGATTGTACGGTCTGCTCACCCATTGCCCACTCATCTGTACTTCTCACGTTAAAATTTGATCTTTGCCTTATTGGAATGATGAAGAAATCTAGAACTGAATAGCCCTTCTTATAATAGTCATTGTTTGTACTTGCAAAACTGGATGAAGAAATCACTGATATTCTTACATGGTTGCTTTTGGATTTTATTTTATTTTTTTGCCAAAGAAAATTTAGCCTATTTTTGCTTGGCCTTGAAATTTCCAGGCAGACAGAGAGGTTGTGTCCCAACCACCCTTCTCCTTGGCCTCCTCATCCTCCAGACCCTGCCTGGGGAAACTCAGCCTTAGTAATATATATTTACACACACACATATATATATACATATATATATACACACACACGTATGAGCTCCTCTGTGTCTTGCTTATACCTGTTCTGCAGGTGAATTTACTTTCCAGCTGTTACCGTATTATGAAGTCAGACACAATTTGTTCATGTCAAGCATGCTTCCCCCTTTTCTAGCCCATCTCAAATCTGAATTGCATCCACTTTCTTTCTTCTTATTTACTTGTGTGTGTGTGTGTGTGTGTGTGTGTGTGTGTGTCGCGCTAGGTGTATACTCAGGGCGTTGTGCTCAACAGGCCTTGCTTGCGGGGCTGGTGCTCTACCACGTCTCAAGCTCTGCTTTTTTTTTTCTTTTTGCTGGTTATGTTGGAGATGGAGTCTTATGGGCTTTTTGGCTCAGGTTGGCCATGAACCTAGAGCTTCTGGATCTCAGTTTCCTGAGAGCTGCAGTTTACAATGGGTTTTGGTGGTTCATTGGAGGTGAGTCTCCTGGACTTTTCTTCCCAGGCTGGCTTCAAACTGCAATCCTCAGATTTCAGCCTCCTGGGTGACTAGGATTACAGGCATGAGCCTCCGTCTCCCAGCCTGGCATGCCTCTTTTGGATGAGACCCCCTGTCTTGGTGCTCATTTTCTGCTTGTTTTTAGGCGTTGTGTTCCTGTGGTCAAATGGACGTTACTGAGCATGAGCAAATTCCCAGGCAGGTCATGAAGACAGGTTCCTTTTTAAAAGGCTACAAATGGCTTGTCCAAGACCCCAAACTTTCCTTCTCTTCTCTTTTCCTCTCCTCTCCTCTCCTCTCCACACATCCACCACCACCACCACTCATAAGCCCACCCTCAATCTTCTTTTTAAATTAGCAAATAGTCTAGTTCCTGCTGCTGTCACAGAATGCGTGAGACTGGGTCACTTATCAAGGATACAGATGTATTTCTCTCAGCAAGGGAGGCTAGAAGCCAAGGTCAACAGACAGCAGCTGGTGTGGGCCTTGGCGGCCCTGTCCCTCCCGTCCAGAGGTGGAGCGCGGTGGGGCGCGCACCTCCGAGGGCAGAGCTCCCCACCCCGCACTGGGGCTGACGTTTCCAGCGGGAGAATTTTGCGGGTCTGTGCAGACCACAGAACACAAGGAACTAGATTTTATCCTGAAATGTAAAGACCAGGCTTTCTCCATGTGGCAGCTGCCTCTGTTTTGCCTGTATCTCCGTAGCATCAGAAGTCGCTGGGAGCAGTGGCTCACACCTGCAATCCTATCATTTCTCCGGGAGATTGAGGTCAGGAAGATTGCGGCTCCACAGCAGCCTGGGGAGAGAAGTTGATGAGATCCCATCGCAGCCAAGCAGCTGGGCCTAGTTACGACTGCCTGCCATCCCAGCGACAGAAGGAAGCGTGGACAAGGGGGCAGAGGTCCAGGCCACCCTAGGCAAAAAGAGAGATTCCCATCTCAAAAATAACCTGAGCACAAGAGGCTGGAGGCATGGCTTGGGTGGCAGAGGGCCTTGCTCAGCAAGTCTGAATTCAGAAACAAAAAGAAGGAATGTCGGGCTGAGGAGTGAGTGTGGGCTTAGCGGGCAAGTGTTTGCCTCGCGTGTGTGAGCCCTTGGCTCTGAGTTGTAGTGGGTGTGCACACATGCACACAGAAACACACACACAGAGCCAAAGAAGGACATGCGTGATCAATGCATTGCTGATGGTAAGTAGAATTTTAGAGTTTAGAAACATTGGTCTTTCTCCAGATAACCCAGCGTGTAAATGCAGTAGCCGTGCAAACAAACAGCAACAAAGTAACCCTGCCGACCCCAGCTCCTGCACACACTCCTGTGCAATTCCTCCTGACTCCGCCTCCGCCTCTGCCCTTCTGCTGTTTCCCTGTCTGTCTCTAACTGTGATGGCTTGCCTGGGCCTTGTCTCTGTCAGCATTGACCTGAAGTGACAAGCAGGCGGCGTGACTTTAGCACCGCACACACGCACACACATGCACACACGCACGCACACACGCGCGTGCACACACGCACACACACACACACTGACCCTCTTCCCTTCCCTCATTCCCTCCCTGTTTGGTCACGACGTCTGGATAATCGAGCATTCTTCATTTATGGCGTTATCGCCTTGCGCATCTTGTTCCCAGCTTTGCCACGCAGGACGTGGGGAACACGTGCCCTTTGTCCCCAGGACGCAGTGGTGGCCTCCTGGCTGAGCTGGGCGGTGTTAACCGTCAGTTCTGGTGCTCTCCCGGGCTTGGAGCGGAGGCTCCGGCCCCCACCCCGCGCACTGCTCCTCCGGCAGGCCTCACCCCGGGGCCTGCAGCGCCCGGTCAACCTCGGCCCTCAGGTCAGCCTGACAGCGGCCGCCCTGTGGGAGGCTGCTCCCTGCTTCCTGGATGCTTGTCCCGTGTGTAATTGGTTTGCTCCACAGTCTTGTTAGAGCGCTTCCTCCAGTGGTTCCCAAGGGGAGGCCGGTGGGGACAATTTAAACTTTCTCCTCTCCAAGTCCCCGAGTCTCATCCCGTGTGTGTGTGTGTGTGTGTGTGTGTGTGTGTGTTGCTGCTTGATTTCATACATTGTGTGCTTGTGTGTGTGTGCGAGGAGGACGGGGGGGGGGAGGGGAGAAGGAGGGAGAAGAAGAGAAGATGCCTTTGAGGGGTGGGACTTGGTGGGAAGCTTTGGGGGTGCCCCCTGGAAAGGAGATTGTGGGGTCCGGGTCCTTTCCTCTTCTGCTTTCACTTTGCTGTCTGAAGCGAACAATTTAATTTGCCATCTACTCAAGCCCCGCACGGTCCACGCACGCACGAAACACCCGAGACTGTGAGCCAAATAAACCTTTCCTCCCTGACAGTTGATGGTTTCAGATGCTTTGTGACAGTCACAGAGCTGGCACACTGCCTTCCCTTCCCGCCCACCTGCCCGCGGGCCAGCCCTCCCCTCCATCCGCCCCCCTCCCCCCCCCATCTCACCGGCCATGTGCTTTGTCTCCTAACCCGGTGCAGAGGCTTGGAATTCTGTTTTTGCAATGGTTTATAATTCATTATGAGCTCTAATTTCTCTGCTAGGATTCTCATATTTTTCTTTCTGAGACATTTTCCCAGCTTGATTTCTAACCCCTGAACTGGTCACTTTTATCTGTGTTTTAATTTTTCAGCTTTCTTTCTGTCTACTCTTTTTTATGGTACTGCTGCTTGAACTCAGGACCAGAGCGCGTTCCCTTAGCTCTTCTACTCAAGGCCATTGCTCTACCACTTGAAGCATGTACCTCAACTTCCTGGATGTTTTTTGCTGGTTAATTGGAGGTTAAGAGTCTCAGATTTGCCTGCCCAGGCTGACTTTGAACTAGGATCCTCAGATCTCAGCCTCCTGCATAGCCAGGGTTACAAATATGATTCACCAGTGCTCAGCTCTTTCTTTTTCTTTTCTTTTCTTGGTCATGTTCTTTCTTTCTTTTGCGCTCTCTCTCTCACTCTCTCCCTTTCCCTCTCTCCCTCACTCTCTCTCTCTCTCCTCTCTCTCTCTCTTCTTTCCTTCCAGATCATAGCTTCAAACTCAGGGCCTTGTGCTTCTAGCAGGCACTCTACCACTTAATCCATGCTTCCATTCCCACTTGTTTCCTGTTTAATTTAAGGATGGAGTCACAAAGTTTTTTGTTTTGTTTTGTTTTTGTTTTGTTTATTTTTGTCAGTCATGGGGCTTGAACTCTGGGCTTGGGTGCTGTCCCTGTACTCTTCAGCTCAAGGTGAGCGCTCTACTACTTGAGCCACCACACCACTTCCGGTTTTCTGGTGGTTTATTGTAGAGAAGAGTCTCATGGACTTTCCTGCCTGGGCTGGCTTTGAGCCGTGATCCTCAGATCTCAGCCTCCTCAGTAGCTAGGATTAGAGGCGTGAGCCACCAGCACCTGGCAGTCACACCGATTGTGTGTGTGATGGCTTCGAATTGCAATCCCAGAGTCTCAGTTTCCTGAGTAGTTAGAATTACAGGTGTGAGCCACCAGCTTATTGTGCTTTTTAAAAATGCCTGTGTGCCCCCTTATGCTGGAGATGTTCTTCAAAGATCAGTGATCTCTGAGAGGTCACATTTCAGCCTGAGGCATGGGCAGGGCTGGCTGACCCGTAGCTTTCAGTGCGGATGCTGTGATCTGGTTGGGACCTTGCATTTCATTCAGATGCCTCTCCATGCCAGTGCCTGTCGGAATTTCCTGTTTTTGCTGTGCGGTAGTTTCCCCAGGGGAGATCATCAATATACTCCTTTCCAGAAAGTACGAGGGGAAGGGCTGCTCAGATGGATGAGGGAGGAGGGAGATGGGGTTGGGGGGGGGACTTCCACCACTGCGCCTGTGCGTTCCCACCCGGGACAGCCCATCCCAGAGCCTCTGCCTCTCCCTCTCTTTCTTTCTCTCTCTCTCTCCCTCTCTCGCTTTTGGTTTCTCCAAAGAGTCAATTGCTTCTCTCTCTCTCTCTCTTTTTTTTTTTTGTCAGTCATGGGGCTTGAACTCTGAGCCTGGGCGCTGTCCCTCAGCTCTTCAGCTCAAGGCGAGCGCTCTACCACTTGAGCTACAGCACCACTTCCGGTTTTCTAGTGGTTTATTGGAGATCAGAGGCTCATGGAGTTTCCTGCCCGGGCTGGCTTTGAACCATGATCCTCAGATCTCAGCCTCCTGAGTAGCTAGGATGACCGGCGTGAGCCACGGGCGCCCGGCTTGCCATCGCCTCTCTTTTACAGGCCAAGTGGGGAGTAGCTGCTCGGCAGAGGGGACGATCTGGGGCAGGTGTGAGGACTGAGTGTTCTGGATGCAGCGCTCCAGCCGCCCCACCACCATCCCTTGCTAGGGGTCCTCTGATACCCCGGATGTGGAATTTTCTAGGGCTCTGCACAGTGAGTCACTGCCCTGTCATCTCAGGACTTAGGTCTTGAGCTCGGCCACTTTCCCATCAGCCACCGCTGCTCCCACCTCCAGTCTCCTAAATGGTTGCGTGTGGGGTCGGCCCTCTGGGGTTTTCTCCTGGCTGAGTGCCTCCGTACGGGGGAGTTCACGCCTTTGTAAGTTCCCGCGCTGGCGCTTGGTCTGAGGGGTGAGCACATGTATGCAATCCCTCACGTCCCAGGACCACAAAGAGAAACGTAACTCTCACTGAGAATGCGGCGCCACGGCTGATCACATTAACTGCTCTTGGATGGAGTGCTGGGCACAGAAGTTTGTTTGTTTTGAAGCCCATTCTGGGGCTTGAACTCGGGGCCTAGGTGCTGTCCCTTAGCCTTTTTTGCTCAAGTCTGGTGCCCTACCACTTAGAGCCACAGCTCAACTTCTGGCTCTTTTGGTGCTTATTGGAGATAAGACTCTGCTCAGGCCCGGCTCTACACCTTGATTCTCAGACCTCAGCCTCCTGAATAGCTAGGATTAGAGGAACGAGCCGCCGGGTGCTCAGCTACAAAAGGTAGTTTCATGATGAGAGAGAGAAACGTGACTCTAAAACTCCTCCGGCAAAGGGCGTGTGAGGAGGCTGCTCGGGGGGAGTGCGAGAGAAATTATTTTTACGCTGTTTCTTTATTCAACAGGTAACATGTCTCATCTGTCTCTCCCACATGCCTTTCTAGAAGGATCTAGAAAAATGAAACAGAAAATCCAGGAAGGGAGGTCCTGATTTGAGTATGACATACGCGGTCAGCAGTTAACCACTTAAAATAAGAACTCGCATCCAGAGCCGGGATGGGTCATTCACAGGAAATCCAGCTGGAAGACAGGAGTGGAGGCAGAGTCCGGCTGCTCCTCCCGGCTCCGGTAGGCATCTACCTCCCGGGTTTGCCTCTGCAGGAAGAAAGGGTGTTTTTGACAGAAATGCAGACACACACAAGGCGCAGTGACAACAGAGAGAAACTATGGTTAACTCTGTAGTTACAAAACTCAAGCGAGACAAAGCATGACCCGCCTCGGCTCCGCTGGCCTGAGCACAGGGGATTTGCTAGTTTGATCATATTTGCACAGCAAAAGCCAACTCAGCTAGCCAAGGGAGCCACATGTTATGGTTCTATAACTAGCCGGCAGTGAGACCGTTTGACCATCTTCACAGTGTCTCCATCATGTTTGCACTCGTGTGTGAGGATACAGCCAGTGTGCAGAGCATGTATTTCTCCTTTCAGTAACTGCGCAGGAAACAGAAAATCCATTTGACAGCCTGTCAGACCAGGGGAAGGATGCGTCGCTAAAACTTAGAACTAAGCTTTAGCTAGAGTATGTCATAAAGGAAGGGAAGAATATTTCCCTGAGCACCCCCTCTGGGAGACACAGGTGGTAGGATCATGTAGAGCTCCTGCGTGAGGTGTGCTGGCAGCGGGCAGTTCTACTTAGATTATCTGTGTTTACCTTAGCCTTGACATGAGTGAGCAGAGCAAAGATGAGGACATTAAGAACTCTCAATGTAATTTTAAATACAGTTTGCCTAGAGTGGTTTTGTTTTAAAAAAAATGTTCTCTACTGATATATACAGACAGGCTCATACATAACACTTGTCAGGTGTTAATAGTCTAATAGTAAAACTTTCATAAGAAAAGGAAAGGCATTCATAAGTCATTTAAGAAAAAAATACAGATGGCCATTTACAGTGATGCTTACCTTATTAGTTAGCAGACGCAGTTAACTTAAAAGAAAATGCAATCTATCGGAGAAAGGGCCTGAGCCCCGATGTCTTCCACACCAGCTCGTACCAAACAAGAACTAATATTGATCCTTCCTAAGCCTTGCAAGAAATGGAAGAGGAAAGTATAATTCTGAACTCGCTTTAGAAGGCCAGTGCTGTCCTGATGCCAAAGCTGGAGAAGGAAGGGCAGTAGAGGAAGGTAACAGGACAGATTTCCCAATGACAATGAACATGAAAATCCCAAGAAGAGAATTGCAAACAAATTCAATAGCATGGAGGATATAGCTCAGGGCAGAGTTTGCCTAGCATGTGCAGTGTCCTGGGTTCTGGCAGGCCCAGCACTGGAGGAAAAAAAAAATCAGAAGCAAATTACAGGGATCACTCATTATGAGCAAATGGGGTTTATTCCTGGGATGTAAGAAAGTTCCAGCACATACACACCAGTGAGTGTGATAAACCAAATACGATGAAAGTCAAAACCATATGATCTTCATCTGCAGAGAAAGGATTTGACAAAATTCAACCTCCTCAACCAGGTGCCGATGGCTCATGCCTATGATCACAGATACTCAGGAAGCTGAGACTTGGAAGATTAATATTCCATGATAACCAGGGCAGAAAAGTCCATGAGATTCTACCTCTAATTAACCAGCACGAAGACAGGGCTGGAGATGTGGCTCAAGTGGTAGAGAACCAGCTGTGAGCAAGAGAGCCAAGAGAAGATAAAATCCAGAGTTTACCACCAAAAAAAAAAAAAAATGAAAGAAAGAAAGCTCCTTTCAGGATAAACACTCAACAAATTAGATATGAAGGATGTACCACAACATGACAAAGGCTGCAAAGGGGGACAGCTCCCCAGCTGGCATTGTCATCAGTGGTAGACGAGATCGGGCGTGTTCAAGGTGGTATTGCCGTAGACTGTCGTCAGTGGTAGAGACGAAAGCTTCTCTTCCAAGATTAGAAGCAAGACCAGGTACTTACTATGCTTCTGCTCAGTATCATACTGGAAGTCCTAGCGGAGCAAGGGGTGGGGTGTGTGTGTGCATGTATGTGTATATGTGTGTGCATCTGTGTGTGAGTTTCAAGCTTCCAAACAGGAAAGGGAGAAGTGAAGTTGTTGGCTACAGACATGATCTAGATGTAGAAAACCCCGAGAGTCCATCAAGAAGCATCCAGAACAGACAGATTCAGTTGTGGGACACAAAACCAATATACAAACCAGTCGTGTGTCCATACACTAACAATGAACTATCCAGGGAAACAATTCCATTTATAATAATATTTTTAAAAACCCTCAAATACCTAGAGTAAATTTAATGAAGTAGGAGAACCTGCACTTTGAAAACTTGAGGGCTTCCTGCCCTCCCTGGGGTGGGCAGCTTTGGCCACTATCATCCGCGGCCTTGATCTCCACAGGCCCAGGACCAGCACACCCCAAGATGATGGCCTGGAACGTCTGAGACCAGGCCTTAGTCTCCCCTCACTTCCGTTGCCCTCTCTGTGGCGAGCTGTGTGTTCATCACGCACATCCAAGCGAGGCCCGCACGCTCAGGTGGACTTGAGCGGCGTCCACCATGGCCAAGCAAGGACACAACCTGTCCAGCCGTGGCCAGCGGAGGAGGGAAACATGGAGACTGCACGCGATGGAATACAAGGAAAGAATGAAGTTCTGTCACATGCCACCCTGTGGGCCACTGGCAGGGCATCAGGCTGTGTGAAATAAGCCAGACAAATGAGCCCTGACCTCCCGCCCATGTGGGATCTAAGGCCGTCCCATGCTGCATATAGGCCTGAAGGGTGACCCAGCGGCTTCCGGGTCTGGGGGGGGGGGAGGGAGGGTGTTGTCAGGTTTCAGTCAGACACACCAAGGTCTGTTCATAGTGTGGTGACCGCTATTTGCTTACACAAATTGGCAGAGATAAAGAAGGCTTAATCCCAAAGGTTGAGGCGGATATAAGGAGCGACTTGGGGGAAGGGAACACAGCCTTTGGAGTAAGGAAATTCTTAGAAAAATCTGAGGGTTTTTGCTCTTTGAGGCTGGTCGTCTACTGTCAGGAAGCCACCCCAAAGAAACAATCAGAGAATATTGGTACTGTGTATAAGAACAGGCATTACACTGGTACTTAGACCAGAAGAAATCCTGAAAACAAGGTGATGTCTAGTCCTGCAGGAATGCCTGAAACTTTGGGCTACTCAGGATCCAGTGTTACGCAATCACTGAACTCGCACTGGGGCCAGGTGCCCGTGACTCATGCCTGTAATCTTAGCTACTCTGGAGCTGTGATCTGAAGTTTGAGGCCAGCCAGAGCAGAGAAGTCTGTGAAACTCTTGTCCCCCAAAGTAACAAAAAGGCTGGGCTGGAGGCATGGCTCACATGGTAAAGCACCAGCCAAGCAAGCAGAAAGACTACTCGAGATGGGAAGTTTTAGTGATAGGAGCCGACCACTCTGTGTTGAATGCTGATGTAATAGATCCACAGAGTAATCCATGTATCTGGACGGATAGCATGTTAGGGTGCTTACCTAGCATGTGTGAGGCCCTGAGTTCTACCCCTAACAGCAGCAGCACTACCACCATTGTCACAGTAATTTCATATTTCTCTCTTTTCCAAGTACAGCCTCACACCTGGGCTGTCTGTACACATGTCCTCCGTAAGATCCGCGTCCCTGCGCGACTTCCCCGCAGGCTGAGGCTGGGGGCCTCACTCCGGGACCATGCCAGGGCTTCCCTGCCCATCTTGCCCCAGACGCCTCTTGGATTCTTCATTTCAATCATGCAGAACATCCTTGGGATCTCCCCGAGCATGGCGCGTTGGTTCTTGTTTCTGCATCTCCCCACATGCTGGTCCGCCCCGGGAATGCCCTGGGCTGTATCGCAGGAGTAGAGGAGTTCGTTCCTTCAGGGAGAAGATTCCTAAGGACAAGACAGAGGCCCGAGTTCTGGGGCAGGGAGGGGGAGATTCCCCAGTGGGAATAGGACTCAGGAATCAGATGGGAATGAGGTAGAGGGGCAGAGGAGGCACCGGGCACCGAGAACGCCTTCCAGTGAATCGCTGAGCCCTGAAATGCCACCCGTGCCCTGCAGGCAGACTCCCTAAGGTGGTGGAGATGTTCGTATTTTCATCTAAACCGGCTCAGTGGAGGGAATGAAAGAACGCGGGCGCGCCCGTCCTGTGGCTTCTCTCCCCGACGCCTCCCCTGGCCGGCCCCCATCACACTTCGTCTAAATAGGAGTTTTCCACCTTCTGTCCACATCAGCATGATCTTTATTTACGGCTGGTAGGGGTCAGTCCGCCAGGCCCGTGTAGACAGAGCTGGCCAGCCGGGGGCCGCTGCGGGCGCCCGCGGGCCGGCCACCCCGGGCGGGCGAGATGGCTCCGGTGGCTGCCTGGGAGGCGGTGCCCGCACATCCGCGCTCACCCCAACCGCCAGCCACAGGAGAGCTGGTCCGCTCGCAGTGTCCCCAGGGGGAGAGGCCTTCTGTCCCGTCCCCAGGTGCTGTTCCCCTGCGCCACCAGAAAACCAGCACGAGGTCCTTACTGCGACCACTCGCTGGCCGCGTCACTCCACACCGCTGCACACAAGCGGGGACACGCGGAGGCCGGGACCGGAGTGCAGGGCCGCCCGCGCGCCCTGCGCCGCCCGCCCGCGCGCCCTGCGCCTGCCGCCCGCCCGTGCGCCCTGTGCCTGCGGCCCGCGCGCCCTGCGCCTGCCGCCCGCCCTGCGCCTGCTGCCCGCCCTGTGCCTGCTGCCCGCCCCGCGCGCCCTGTGCCTGCGGCCCGCGCGCCCTGCGCCTGCCGCCCGCCCGCGCGCCCTGTGCCTGCGGCCCTCGTGCCCTGCGCCGCCCGCCCGCCCTGCGCCTGCTGCCCGCGCGCCCTGTGCCTGCCGCCCGCGCGCCCTGCGCCGCCCACGTGCCCTGTGCCTGCCGCCCGCGTGCCCTGCGCCTGCCGCCCGCGCGCCCTGCGCCGCCCGCCCACGCGCCCTGTGCCTGCTGCCCGCTCTGCGCCTGCCGCCCGCCCGCGCGCCCTGCGCCTGCCTCCCGCCCGCGCGCCCTGCGCCTGCCGCCCACCCGCCCTGCGCCTGCCGCCCGCGTGCCCTGCGCCGCCCGCCCGCCCTGCCCCGCCCGCCCGCCCGCCCTGCGCCTGCCGCCCGCGCGCCCTGTGCCTGCCGCCCGCGTGCCCTGCGCCGCCCGCCCGCCCGCGCGCCCTGCGCCTGCTGCCCGCCCGCGTGCCCTGCGCCGCCCGCCCGCGTGCCCTGCGCCTGCCGCCCGCGTGCCCTGCGCCTGCCGCCCGCCCGCCCGCCCGCGTGCCCTGCGCCTGCCGCCCACGCGCCCTGCGCCTGCTGCCCGCCCGCGTGCCCTGCGCCGCCCGCCCGCGTGCCCTGCGCCCTGCCGCCCGCGTGCCCTGCGCCTGCCGCCCGCACCGCCCCGCCCGCGTGCCCTGCGCCGCCCGCCCACGCGCCCTGTGCCTGCTGCCCGCCCGCCCTGCGCCTGCCGCCCGCCCGCGCGCCCTGTGCCTGCGGCCCTCGTGCCCTGCGCCGCCCGCCCGCCCTGCGCCTGCTGCCCGCCCGCCCCGCGCGCCCTGTGCCTGCGGCCCTCGTGCCCTGCGCCGCCCGCCCGCCCTGCGCCTGCTGCCCGCGCGCCCTGTGCCTGCCGCCCGCGCGCCCTGCGCCGCCCACGTGCCCTGTGCCTGCCGCCCGCGTGCCCTGCGCCTGCCGCCCGCGCGCCCTGCGCCGCCCGCCCACGCGCCCTGTGCCTGCTGCCCGCTCTGCGCCTGCCGCCCGCCCGCGTGCCCTGCGCCTGCCTCCCGCCCCGCGCGCCCTGCGCCTGCCGCCCGCCCCGCGCGCCCTGCGCCTGCCTCCCGCCCGCCCTGCGCCTGCCGCCCGCGTGCCCTGCGCCGCCCGCCCGCCCTGCGCCGCCCGCCCGCCCGCCCTGCGCCTGCCGCCCGCGCGCCCTGTGCCTGCCGCCCGCGTGCCCTGCGCCGCCCGCCCCGCCCGCGCGCCCTGCGCCTGCTGCCCGCCCGCGTGCCCTGCGCCGCCCGCCCGCGTGCCCTGCGCCTGCCGCCCGCGTGCCCTGCGCCTGCCGCCCGCCCGCCCGCCCGCGTGCCCTGCGCCTGCCGCCCACGCGCCCTGCGCCTGCTGCCCGCCCGCGTGCCCTGCGCCGCCCGCCCGCGTGCCCTGCGCCTGCCGCCCGCGTGCCCTGCGCCTGCCGCCCCGCCCGCCCGCCCGCGTGCCCTGCGCCGCCCGCCCACGCGCCCTGTGCCTGCTGCCCGCCCGCCCTGCGCCTGCCGCCCGCCCCGCGCGCCCTGCGCCGCCCGCCCGCCCGCGCGCCCTGCGCCTGCCGCCCGCCCGCGCGCCCGCCCGCGCGCCCTGCGACTGCGCCACAGCCCGTCAACACCCAGCGCCAGCCCGCGTCTGTGCTCTTCGCACACTGATTTGGTGAAATCCCCTCGTGTATCTTACACACCTTACACTGGCCACCCTCGGCACAGATCGCCCGTGAGCGTCTTTTCTATCAGGAGTCGGCAAGCTTCTAGAAGAGGCCGCAGATGTGAACCAGATAACCATCAGCTCAGACTTAGCTGACTGCAGTCGTGTAGAGGACACTGTGCTAGAAAGATCCTTCAGGAGGAAAAAGAAATTAAAGGCATGAGAGGTGTGGATGCCCTGTCACTTCCTGGTGTCCTCAGTCACTCAAAACAAAACTGTTTCCACCTTTCTTAACGCTGGGTTAAAAGGCTAGCCCTGAAATTTCCTGCTTAATTTTGGTGGCCAAAATTTCAAGGACTAAAGTATATGGAAGAATATATTTATAGAGAAGTACAATCAAGTGCTTCTCAAAAAAAAATTCTAGGCAGTACTGGACTTTGAACTCAGGGCTTTGTGTTTGAGTGTACTTTTAAGGAAACCAATGAAATGCTATGTGATAACAAATTACTCAAGTTTAATTTCATCAAGTAGGAGGAAAGGATCAAACATTTTGATTGGCTGAGTACATTGATGCATGTCTGTAATTCCAGCCATGCAGGAGGCTGAGGCAGGAAGACCATGAGTTCAAAGTCAACATGGACTGGTTTATATAACAAAACTTGGCCCCAAATACACACACATACACACTACACACACATACACATATACACGCACACATACACACACACATATAAACACATACATACACATACACACACATACATACACACACCCTCATATACTGAGGTTTGAACTCAGGGCCTTGCTTGGGCAACAGCCTGACTTTTTTTTCTGGTTATTTTAGAGATAGAGTCTTGTAGGCTTTTCTGTCTGGAATGGCTTTGAACCTTGATCCTGTGGATCGCAGCCTCTTGAATATCTAGGATTACAAGTATGAGTCACCAGGGCTCCGCTTGAAGAATTTTTTAAACTTGCCAATTATCTGCACTAGCGAGGGAAGAGTGATATTGTAGATTTTGGATTTATTTGCTTTTCTGTCACCGCTTTCTCCAGCTAGATAGTCACTCATGTTTTTCCTCTACTGAATGCTTCTTTAAAATAGCCTGTGTATGCCTTGCGTGAAAAACACAGTATAGCTTCTGCCCTGCTGGTCCCTGATTTCTTTGCAATGATGTTTTGTCTTGCTGGAGGCAGCCTTGGGAGGGTGTCTAAGAGAGGACTTAGGTAAACGGCTCTTTTAAAACATAAACCGGCTGTTGAGTACAGATGAGTCTATACAATCCTTATACATAGTGTAGACACCATGTAATGATTACCACAAGCAAATTAGTTAATAAGCCAAGCACAGCTACAACTGTAATTCCAGCTGCTCAAGACTAAGACAGGAGAACTCTGGGTTCGAGGCCAGCCTGGTCAACATCATGAGAACCCTGTCTCAAAATAAATGAAACAAAGCAAAACAAATTAATTAGCACACCCCTCTCCTGCTCTGCTCATCAGACCTCCAGATCTCATTCATTTATAATCCAAAGTTTGCCCCCTTTTGCCCAACATACCCTACTCCACCCCCCACTCCCCTGGAGACCACATTTCTTCCTTTGCTTCTGTGATGTACTTTCTTTTAGATTCCATATATAAGAGAGCATATCATGTTTTTGTTGTTGTGTGTCTGATTTACTTTGCTTTGTGTAATATCTTCTAGATTCATCCATCTTATCTAAAATGGAAGGTTTTTCATCTTTTTATGGCTGAATAATATTCCCCTGAAGTAGCAACCACTCCTGTTAGCGTGACTGTTAGCAAAAAGACCCGAGCCAAGACCTGTCAGGGAGGGAGGAGAGGAAAGAAAACTCTTGCCCACTATTGGGACAGCCATTGAAAAAAACAAAAGCAATTACACAGGGAATATCTGCAAAGGAATTGAAGTCGGATGCTAATTGGCTATCTGCATTCTCATATCCACGGCTATCTGTAGGGTCTGAGAAAGGGGCTCATCCTCGCCCATCAACGAATGATAAACAGGTACAAACAGCTCATTCTCTATGCTTCCTGAAGAACATCCGGACAACGCTCTCTCATGATAACATTTTAACAGAAACTAGTAATGCATGGGATGTCTTTTTTCTTTCAAAGCATGTACAGTAAACTGTTATTTGCTTAAGGTTTATGGGGTAGGTCATGTAGGCAGGCTTTTACAAAGCTGTTTTTTCCCCTCATCTTAGTCAATATTCTTGCAATTTGGGTGCCTGCCAGTAACTAAGAGGCGGGGCCTTGTCTTCTGGCTTTATAGGGTAATCAGCTAGGTTTGCCTCGGCCGTGTACAGGACTGGAAACAGGGACAGCCCATGGCCTCGCCAGCGATGATTTTCTTATTTCAGATCATTCACAACTCCACACCTAGGCATTTAGCTGAGAGAAGTGAAAACATACCTCCACCTAAAAAATGTGTACACTGAAGTTCATACTCACTTTGTTCACCAGATTCAAAAGCAAACCCAGATGTGTGTCAGGTGACAGGAGTCACAGGTGACAGGTGTGTCCGTCAGCTTCCGGTCCCTGTAGAAAGTAGGTGGAGATTTTAGCTGTGGTTGGTGGTTTCTGTTGTTTTGGGGGACTGTCACAGCAAGGTGCCATTACCTCTTGGCCAGGAAGTGAGAGACAGGAAGAGACGGGGGGGGGGGGGGGGGGGGGGGGGGAGGTCCCAGTAATGGGGAGAATAGAGGAACCTGGATGTCACCTGACTCTTCAGGGAGGGAGTTTGGAAGTTGTTCTCATTGTCCGCATCTGTCAGACGGAGAGAATCCCCACCTCATTGCTCTGCATGCTGAAGATGTAAGCCGGTACATAATGCTTGAATGGTGCCTTCAAATGCTCAGTAAGTGTTAGCTATTAGTGAGTGAGTCATACTTCCAAATATTTTGTTTTAAATGACAGATCTATTCAGAAATAAACACTAAGCTGAGTGCCAGTGGCTCACACCTGTAATCCTAACTACTTAGGAGTCTGAGATCTGGGGATTGCAGTTCGAAGCCAACCCGGGAAGACAATTCCAAGAGACTCTTATCTCCAGTTAACCAGCAAAACGCCAGAAGTGGAGATGTGGTTCGAGTGGTAGAGTGCCAACCTTGAGTGAAAAAGCTAAGCAAGAATGAGTCCCTGAGTTCAAACCCATTCCAGCACTCCCCCCCCCAAAAAAAAAAGAAGGAAAGAAGAGAAGGAGGGAACATGAGAGGGAAGAAGGAAGGAGGAAAAGAAAAAGGAAGCAGAAAAAAAAAGAAAGCAGTATTATGCAGCTATGAAGCTAATTCATGAGAGGTGAAGCGCTCGCCTCTGTGAGTTACAGCACGCGCTCCTCACACAGGTGACAGGGACTTGAGTTCATCAGCGCGTTTTTCCTGCACTAAAGCCGTCAGCACGGATGGACGAGGGGACCAGAAGGAAGTGAAGACCCAGGGGAGGAGGGAGAGGAGGCTGGAGCTTTGTTTTGAATTCAGAACTAGTAGGGAACAAATAGACGCCAAGTCTGCCGTTTCCTCTCACAGAGCTTGAAGCAAACTCGTTTGAATGACAGTTTCTGCACTTTTACTCCGGTACACGGGGCCATTAAAATGTCAACAGGAAATCGTGCCAGGGAAGAAAGGTGGCAAGGAAACTCTAAGTGCAATTAGTTCCAGACAGACAAGCACAGCTCACAGACAGACAGACAAGCACAGCTCACAGACATTTCATGAACACAGACACCCCTCAGTCAGCCAACACCGAGTGCCCCGTGGCATCTGACTTCCATGAACACCGAAGCATCTCAAAGACGACACGAGACATGCTCACACCAAGCAATGATGCACCGTCTACCTGTAGTTCACACTTCACCAGGCACCTACATTTTGATTTGCCACCTTTGGCAACTGTACTTTTAAGGATAACGATGTGTTTCAACACCTAGGATAATTTTTTTCTAAAGTAATCATAAGAAACTTCAAAAAATTGGAAGTGGCGCTGTAGCTCAAGTGGTAGAGCGCTCGCCTTGAACTGAAGAGCTGAGGGACAGCGCCCAGGCCCAGAGTTCAGGCCCCAGGACGGACAAAAAAAAAAAAAAAAAGAAACTTCAAAAAATTATCAGAAGCCCCTTTGAATACCTGATTCTTTCCTTCCTTCCTTCCTTCCTTCCTTCCTTCCTTCCTTCCTTCCTTCCTTCCTTCCTTCCTACCTTCCTTCCTTCCTTCCTTCCTTCCTACCTCTACCTCCCTCTTTCTTTCTTTCTTTCTTTCTTTCTCTTATACTGGGGCTTGAACTCAGGGCCTGGGTGCCATCCCTGAACTTTTTGTGCTCAAGACTAGCACTCTACCACTTGAGCCACAGCACCACTTGCAGCCTGCCTGCCTGCCTGCCTGCCTGCCTGCCTTCCTTCCTTCCTTCCTTCCTTCCTTCCTTCCTTCCTTCCTTCCTTCCTTTCTTTCTTTCTCCCTTCCTCCTTTCCTCCCTCCCTCCCTTCCTCCCTCCCTTCCTTCTCTTCCTCCCTCCCTCCTTCCTTCCTTTCTTTCTTTCTTTTCTCTCTCTTTCTCTCTTTCTTTCTTTGTGTTTAATTGGAGATAAGAGCCTCAGGGACTTTCCTGCCCTGGCTGGCTTCAAACTAAGATCCTCAAGTCTCAGCCTCCTAAGAAGCTAGGATTACAGGTGTGACTGATTCTTTTTTTTTTTTTAATGGCAATTCTGTAAGCTACAAGAAAAATGCTTCCTTTTGTCAGAGGTCATCCAAGTGTATGAAAAAAGAATCGGAGATTATCACTCACACCTTTAAAGAAATTAGAAATTCATTAGATTGCCAGCTTTTCCATTGAAGTTCGAGAATGAAGGGTTTTATAATAACTTAGAGGTTTTGACAAGCAAGGAAGACACAGGGAGTGGACGGAAGAGGAGAGAGCTCAGATGTGGAGGGAGGCATGCCGCCAGACATGGGAAGAAAAAGGCAAGAGCCCGCCCCAGGGCCACGCCTGTGACCAGTTCCAGGTCAGCTCCAGCAGGAAAGTCCACGAGGCTCCTTCCCAGTGGAGCAAGCTGGCGTGGTGGTGAGTGCCTGCCGTCTCAGCTATGTCAAGAGATCACTTGCCTGGGTAAGAAGGGAGACCCCATCTCAAATATAGCCGGTGCCACGCTGAGCTGTGGTCCAGGGGTAGAGCAGGGGGCGCTGGATTCAACTTCCAGCGCTCACACCTCCCCATTACCAAAAAGAAAAGAGGGAGACTGAGGCAGACAGCCGGGCGGGGCGTGTGCTGCGTGTAGCTGAGTGGTAGAACATGCTTAGCACGCATCAGGCACCAGGCTCAAGCTCCACTAAGGATCAGGAGACAGACAGACAGACAGACAGACAGACAGACAGAGATGTGAATGAAAGGTAGGAGCAGAAGACAGAGCCACATTTAGGAAGGCAGCCACAGCAGGTTCAGAGGCCACAGCCACAATGGGAAAGCTAGGGAACCCATAGAGGTGTCTGCAGTGCATGTTTAGGGGTGTACTGCTCATGAGCCCTGGGTGGATGTCTCCCGAAGGTTGACCGCGAGGCCCCCTACCTAACCTGTGAGAAAACAACATTTTGCTTTAGGCTAATAGGAAAGTATGTCTCAGAAAGGAAGGAAGGGAAGAGAGGAAGGAAAAAAGGAAGTGAAGGGAAAAGAAGACACAGTGCCCAGCTCTTTTTTTTTTTTTTAAGCTACATGTAATGGTTTGTCAAATTCAATCAGCAAGACTTTCCAAAAGAATAGACAATCTTGGGCTGGGAAGATGGCTCAGTAGTAGAGTGCTTGCCTTGCATGCATGAGGCTCTGGGTTCGATTCCTCAGCACCACATAAAAAGAAGAAGCCGGAAGTAGCACTGTAGCTCAAGTAGTAGAGTGCTAGCCTTGATCTTAAAAGCTGAGGGACAGAGTCAGGCCCAGAGTTCAAGCCCCACAACCAACAAAAAAAAAAGAATAGACCATCTTGAGTTTGGCTTGGGAATTAAATCTCTCTCTCTCACATACACACACACATACACAGGCACACACGCACACACACACACCATGACTGGACTCTACATATCTGACCCTGGCAAAGTTCATCTTTCTCTTCCAGCGCCCTGGAACCCTCTGAGTTACAAAGGAGAGGCAGTGCTGAGTCACCTGAGATAAAGTATAACCAGGGTAATCCGTCTACAAACCATCCACACACCAGCACACACGGAATTGCCACCAGACCTAAAGAGGTAGACTTGGAGAAAAGAACTGGAGCTGCCATAAGTCATGAATCATTCTAGCACTGGAGGGGGGGGTGGAGGTGCGGCTCCCCGGCAGACATGGGCTTGGCCTATGTGGACCTTATATCAGTTACTAGCTACACACACACACACACACACACACACACACACACACACACACACAGAAGGAAAATGGTCGTGTTTTACTATGAAATTTTGTCAGTCATGGGGCTTGAACTCTGGGCCTGGGCTCTGTCCCTCAGCTCTTCAGCTCAAGGCAAGTACTCTACCACTGGAACCACAGTGGTTTATTGGAGATAAGAGTCTCACAGACTTTCCTGCCCTGTCTGGCTTTGAACTGTGATCCTCAGATCTCAGCCTCCTGAGTAGCTAGGTACAGGTGTGAGCTACCAGCACCCGGCATAAATGTATGTTTCTTAAAAACACACTTGACTGTGGAGATTTTACTTGAAACAAAACACACATGCAGAGTTTCATGTGGACTGAATCTTGCCTGCATGTGTTGGCTCTCCAAAGGGTAGCAACCTCAGGTGACAGAGAAGCAAGGACCAGGATGCTAGCTGTTTAATTTAGAAAGAAAGCCTGGAAAATAGCCAATAAATTTCTTGGCTTTAAATAAGGCCCTGGTGACATGTCTCATTTTGATTTCTGCGATTAATTAATTATGGGAAAAAAATCTTAGAATTTATTTAAAGGGTCCCGTGGGAAAAGTCATACACCAGCAGAGAGGCCTGGTCCAGGGCTGAGGAGTTTCAAGTTGGGGTGATTGACGTGTGGAAAATTACTAGGAAACAAGTAATGGCCAGTGTTGGTGCTTTCCAAATTAGAAAGGAAGAATTATGTTTGATACCCACTGTAGAGATCGTTAGAACTTTCGCAGACTTTCGGTTTTTTTAGAAAAGAACACGGTGTACTCTGAGAATGGAAAACTGTTCTGACTTGTGAAGGGTTGTCACAGTGATATGTGTGTGTATACGCACATGTGTGTATAACTTCATATACACTGCGTGTGCTAAAACAACGGACTGCCTGCTAAACACTTAAATAAGAGGGAAACTTCAGAACATTTCAATTCTGACACGTGCAAAAACTAGTTGAAGGAAGAAAGAAATGTAACCTGCAAGTTGCTGTAGCAATCCAGATTCCTAAGACCCTCAGATGACTCCCCAAAAACCCCGAAGGATGCTTAGATGACTGTTTGCTGAGTCAGATTCTTCTCTGCCCTCAAACTCCAATCTTCCTGCGCTGCCTCTGATATGATAGGTTAAAATAATCATTACATACTTAAAAAAAAAGGGAAGAGAAGTTAAGACACAAAGG
Source organism: Dipodomys spectabilis (assembly GCF_019054845.1). Classification (NCBI taxonomy): domain Eukaryota; kingdom Metazoa; phylum Chordata; class Mammalia; order Rodentia; family Heteromyidae; genus Dipodomys; species Dipodomys spectabilis. Next base: position 42,312,884 of record NW_024870731.1, read on the forward strand.
TGAAGGTTAATTTTTTGTTTTTCAACCCAGCTGAGAATAGCTTTGCATATATGGTTTGCTTTTCAACTTCTTTCTTTCTTTCTTTTCTTTCTTTCTTTCTTTCTTTCTTTCTTTCTTTCTTTCTTTCTTTCTTTCTTTCTTTCTTTCTTTCTTTCTTTCTCTCTCGCTCTTTCTTTCTTTCTTTCTTTCTTTCTTTTGTTCTCTCTTTCTTTTTCTTTCTTTCACAAATTATTGTGAGATTATCATGAAATATACTAAAAAAACACACACAACAGAAACCAAGGGACATGTAAATTAAAGATCTCATCTTCTTCTCTTAGGTCCTCTCTCCTCTCAGTCCACGTGTTGTTTTTGCAAAGATAATAAGAAGTACTGGCAAGGTCACAAGCAGGGTCACACAGTCCTTTTTCAACTTCCCCATTTGTCTCTGGACTCTCAGATCAGAAGTATTTCACAGTTTCTGATTCCTATGTAGGAGGCGGATGGAGAGTTAGTTGCTTATGAACTGCTTTTGCTGGAAAACTCTTTCGCCCTGACTTGAGTTCTTTTATTTTCTGACCCCACTCCCCCGCTGCCTTGTCAGCCCGCCTCTCTTCCCCAATGGGGCAGCTTCCTCCCGCTGAAAGGTTGGCTTTTCTAGAATTGCCATTGTGTAAGCGTGACTCTTCTTGCAGACAGTTCTGCTGGAGCTAAATCCACCCCACCCCCCCACCCCCAGCCAAGAGCATCAGTGTAAGTAAACAAATATGTTCCTTGTTTGGGACCAGTGACAGCCTTGAGGGCCACAATCCGGCAGTTCTTGAATTTCACAAAGTAAATAGCCACCCTCATTCAGAATCTCGCAGCTCCGCTCACACACTCAGCTGAATGGAAATACTCTCTTCCCACCTAAAATTGCTCCGCGCAATAAAACTCTGAAACATGGCTTTACTAGTAATAATCACTAGCCCATGAATGCCATTAGACCTGTGCACAATGGTAAGTAAAAGAGTAGGCTTAATTCCTTTTCCTAATGGAGGATGAATATTTATTCGGTAGCTCCACCTCTTTTGGCCCTGGGGGGGGAGGGGGGATACAGGTGCAGCTACTTTCTAGAGCCCACGTTGTCTAGACTATTCCACGTTTTGATCCAAAGTTTATGTGCCGCAAATAAAAGGAAAGAGCTTAGAATTATTTTAGATAAATAAATAAATTGTTTTAGATAGATAGATAGATAAACTTTAGAGCCTGAATGATTTTAGATAAATAAGTGGGTCTTTCACTTTTTTCCTTTGAAATAACTCAGTGTAAAAGTGTTTTTCATTTGCATTTTCGCCACCGATGAGCGGCTTGCCCCAGCTTTGATGTTCACCATTCTGCAAACATCGGAAGCAAAACCTGAATTTCTGAAAAATGCAGAAAGTGCAGACAAGAGAAAGTTACCAGGATTCTGTCACCAGGTGCTAAGATCTTTTACCAGTTTGGAGTATTTATCTTCAAGTTTTTAGTCTGTTTCAAATTTTATGCAAGCTAGTGATGTAGCCCACTTTTAAAAAAACCATTCTGCACACTCCTGCTTCAACCACCTCAGGAAATAAGCTTATTAACAGCTTTTTTTTTTTTTTTTCAAAAATAATTCAGGATTTGAGTGTCCAAAATTGAGGGGACTTGGAGAAAAAAATACCTGTTGAAAAAGTTTGTGCAAATTGGCAGTGCCCCGAACACAACACACAAAGCTGACAGTGTTTTGTATTCTGCAGAATTTTATAGGAAGTTAAATTAGTTTTCTCCTGCTAGCCCTTCTAAATTCTTTCCAGTAATTTTTTTTGACATGAAAAGTTAATTATTGTGAGTGCTCAGAAAAGTGTTAGGGTATAATGATCTAAACAAAGAATAATAATAACTTAGATATTTTCCAAATACTTTTTTTTTTAGATTTGGATAAGATCATGGCAAATTATGACTCTCAAAATGTTATTGTGAAAAAATAAAAAATAACAAAATAAATTCACAGTGACAACGCCTGAGTATTATAAACTATTGCTTTTATTTTTAATCATCTGATGGATTTAGGCTAGTTTCAGTGTTTAATTATCAGTTCTGAAGACAAACATTTTATTTATTCTTTTAATTAAGTAACAAACGTGAGTTCTGATTTAGGATTTAGGTTGGTTGAGGCATTATAGGATGGCAGTGCTGGCCATTTTATTTTTCCAATACCAACTATTTTGGAAAGGATGCTGACTTCCATTGGGATGTAAAATTGTAAGCGGCTGTTTTTTGTTTGGTTTTTATTTAACCATTAGTCCCCAGCATGGATATTCAGAGTGACTCCAATTTCAAGATTTTCTTCAGGATTTTCAATCATTTTTATCGGGATGATGCCACATGTTGCCCTTTGCTCTTTATTTTTATTTTTTTTCCCTACTAACCATTAGCCAATCCTTTAAATTGGAATTATTTTTAACGAGGATCTGGAGAAAGGGGGGGAGGGGATACGCATTGTTAAATATGCTGTAATAAATTGTGCTATTTTTGAAAGTGAGTGATTTGGAGACAGGAGCTGCAATTTCCTAATAAATATTGCTCGATTTCTCAGGCAAGTCACTGTAGCAATTAGCACTGGATCCCACAGCCCAAAAAAGTAATGGCACAAAGGTGAATTCTTAGATACGCATTGACAATCAAGAGCCGTCAGCACACACTGGGCAAATGTCCTAGCAAACTTGAAAAATATTTAAGTGAACAATAATGGAGCCCTGCCAGATGCTAAAAGTCACCAAAGATAATTTTAATTGTTGTAGATATAATGGTGTTCAATGACAGCTGTTTTGGAACAAAAAGGTTATTTCCTGCAAATTTCAGTAAGTTTTCTCCTAAAATAAACTCTCATTGATTGTTCAAACTACCAATTGTCCTTCACGGCAAATGGACACCCACGTTGGCTAATAAGTTTAAATGTGGACTCCCTCCTACGGGTTGATTGTAAACACTATCTGGAGGAAAAATTAAAGACCTAATGGTGGCCGGTGGTGTGTCTCCCTCTGGAGACATTACGAGGCTTTTATGTAAGAAGATCGTTGAGAAAGCAAAGCAAAACTACTCCCAGTCTCCATGCTCACCCGCCCACTCTGCCAGCTTCCTCTCTCCTTTCCTTTCTCTCTCTTTTTTAAAAAATGACAATAAGCCTTTGTTTAAAAAAAAAAAACAACGTGAAATTTGCTGAATTATCACTCAGAAAATATTAGCAATTGAGTACAAGAGGTTTAACTTATTAGTTTGTTTTTGTTTTATTTTTTTTTTTTTCCGGTCATGGGCCCTGAACTCTGGGCCTAGGCGCTGTCCCTCAGCTCAGCTCTTCAGCTCAAGGCTAGCGCTCTACCACTTGAGCCATAGCGCCACTTCCGGCTTTTTTCTTTTTGCTTATGTGGTGCTGGGGAATTGAACCCAGGGCCTCAGGCATGCAAGTCAAGCACTCTACCACTGAGCCACCTTCCCAGCCCGAGATTTAACTTATTAGTAATTGAAAGTGTGGTTTGCGTACTAGCCTAATAGAACGAGAAGAAAAAAAAACCCAACTGTGTTATACATGTCTTAAAATTCTATTTAAAAGTTGTTTTCTTCCACCCTACCCTCTGGGTTATAATTTTATAGAGTATCCTTAATGAGCAAAGGAATTTTATTTTTATTTTATTTTGTACATATGAGACAAGCACTTAACCACCGGCCACCAACTTATTCTTGGCAGTTACTGAAGTTAAAAGGTCCAGGGGTACAGGCAGTCCTGAGGAGACTCAGTTTCCATTTTCAAGTCAGGAGGCCCCATCTCTGCCCAAAGCACGCTGTACCTGCTCCATAGGGAAGGCCTGTGTGTTTTGCTTATGTATTCCTTTTAAGAATGCATCGTTTGTCCGGTGCTGGTGGCTCACGCCTGTCATCCTAGCTACTCGGGAGGCTGAGATCTGAGAATCACGGTTCAAAGCCAGCCCGGGCAGGAATGTAGTGTGTGAGACTGTTACCTCCAATTAATCACCAGAAAACTGGAAGTGGCGCTGTGGCTCAAGAGGCAGAGCTCACCTTGAGCTGAAGAGCTGAGGGACAGCGACCAGGCCCCGTGACCAACAAAAACCTAAATAAATAAAAGAATGCATGGTTTTAAGCAAAAATATTTGTGTAAGACCTTACATATTTGAAAATAAATGTTTTAAATCTATGTTTTTTAAAAGATTAAAATTTCTACGAGGTTTTGTCTCTTCCAACAAGTAATGAACTCTGAAAATAACCGAATAGACTCGCTAGTGTTTTTTGGCCGAGAGCTTCAGGATTTAGTCTTTGTTGTTGTTGTTCTTATTTTTTTATGTGTGCCAATCTGGGGCCTGAACTCAGAGCCTGGGTGCTGTCCCTGAACTTTTGTGCTCAAGGCCGTTGCTCTACCACTTGAGCCACAGCTCTTACTTCCTTTTTTTTGGTGAATAATTGAGGATAAGAGTCTCATGGACTTTGCTGCCCAGGTTGGCTTTGATCCTCGATCCTCCGTGCTCATTCTCTAGGATTGTAGGGGTGAGCCACTGGTGCTTAGCTGAATTTAGCCATATTTGTTTCATTGTCTTGTGTAGGAATCATTCTAAGGTTTACTCTGGTAATGCCGCACCGGGCACATATTCACTCACAGGTGGGAGGTAGAAGAATTGGTCTCCAGTGAGCAAAGTGGAAGGGTAGCTGGGCCACACTAGCCCCTCACCACCTACTCAATATTTCCTAAGGAGCCAAAGAGAGGAGAAACTGTCAGTGTTGAAGGGCAAAAGTTAATTTACCATTTTGGTCATTAAACACTGTATACATGTATCAAATTATCTTGCAGTACCACATAAATACATGCAACTATTAGGTGCTGATTAAAATTAAAAAAATAAATAAACTAGTCGGGTGCCGGTGGCTCACACCTGTCATCCTAGCTACTCAGGAGGCTGAGATCTGAGAATCACGGTTCAAAGCCAGCCCAGGCAGGAAAGTCTGTGAGGCTCTTATCTCTAATAAACCACTAGAAAACTGGAAGTGGCGCTGTGGCTCAAGTGGTAGAGCGCTCGCCTTGAGCTGAAGAGCGCAGGGACAATGCCCACGTCCAGAGTTCAAGCCCCACAACCAACCAAAAAAAAAAAAAAAAACCTAGCTGCATCGGTACACACCTGTAATCCCAGCAACTCTGAAGCTGAGATAGGACTGAGTGTTTAAGGCCAGCTCAGGCAATGCAGAGAGACCCCGTCTCAAATTAAATGCAGACATACACACACACACACGTATACATGCACGTACACACGCACACACACACACATTTTAAGAAAAACTACTGTGTACTGATTTTATGTGTTTTTATTTTTTAATATCTTTATATGCTTTGATTAGAAAAAAAACTTAAGTGAAGGAATTCACAGGATAATGCATTTCACATAATTGGTTAACAGTCATAAAAGTGCGTCAGCTGAAAGCAGCATGCTACGAAGGTATGTCTGCTTCTGTATATTTGTTTCCATACGTGTGAAAATGCGCAGGAGAGACTGGGAGCCCCGCCTCACTCTGGAAGTGGCCGTGGGGTTGGCGAGGGTGGCCGTTAGCAATTTGTTCTAGAGAGTTCTGTATTCCTTTCCGCAAGAATATTTTCATGCATTCTTGGTGTCGTTATTTTTAAGTGGAAGGAACGAAGGCAGCCTGATACACCCACGGCCGCCTGGGTCAGTCCTTTATTGGTCACAGTCCTTGGTTTAGTTTGGTTTTGCTGGTCTGGGAACCAAACTGCAACCTGACCATGCTAGGCAAGCGCCTAACCCCAGCCCCGTTTCTGTAACTGTGAAATCACTGCTGGGGGGTGGGGGAGAGGGGCTGGGGTGCAGGGGACCAGGGCCCCAGCACAAGCCTGCTGCCCCAGGTTCTAGGACAGAAGAAACAACCAGTCCCGGCCCAGCCCCTCACCCCTGCACTCAGGGAGCCATTACTCTGTGGACAGCAGGCCCAGCATCTTTAGGGGAGAAAACTAGAAAGAACTTGGGTGTGGATTTCATTGTAAGTTCTTACGATGACATTATACACAACTACAACAATAACAACAACAACAAAAACCATTGGAATTAAGTCCTTCTTCTGTAAGTCTGAGAACTCCGTTGAAGTGAAGTTTAAAACACATATATGTTTAAAACATATATATGTATAAATACATATGTTTTTTAATAGGATCTGAGAGAGAACTGAAACTAATCATTTCCAGCACCACAGTAGAGATCAGCAGAGCATTCTGCAGTGAGCACCGTTTTGTTGTTGTGTTTTTCTGTAGCAAAAGAAACAACTCTGGGTTGTGGCCCTCGAGCGAGCACAGCGCCCGATAAGGTCAGCGGGTTCAGAGTTCACAGCGGGGCGCCGGCCTCTGGCGGGCACCGTCCACCACCAGCCAGCACCGCGCTGCGCTGCGCGATGAACACGCAAGCCGGGCCACACCGCCTGCCTTCATGAATTTCACACGAGGAATGATTGGCTGGACCTCTATTGCTGGTGATTTCTTTCAGAAAATGCCAAATACCAAATAGCTTCTATAATTCAAATGGGTGGTTTAATTTCTTTTTTTCCTACTAGATCTATTCTGGTCCAGGCCAAGAAATGAAAGAATGGCACCATCTTTTTTTGTTGTTGTGGGTTGCTGAGAATGTATGTGCTATGTATGTGCTGCCTGCTGAGCCCCTCCAAGGCCAGCTCCTCTCTGTCTCTGTCTCTGTCTCTCTCTGTCTCTGCTCTGTGTGCCAGCCTTGGGGCTTGGAGTTAGGGTCTGGGCACTGTTCCTGAGCCTCTGTGCTCAAGGCTAGTATTCCCTTGAGCCACAGCACCACTTCAGCTTTTTGGTGGTTACTTAGAGATAAGAATTCAACAGACTTTCCTGCCCGGGCTGGCTTTGAGCCGTGATCCTCAGATCTCAGCATCCTGGGTAGCTGGGAGTACAGGTGCAAGCCACCGGTGCCGGCTCTTTTTTTTTTTGTTTTTTAGTTAATTGGAGATCAGAGTCTCACAGACTTTCCTGCCCAGGCTGGTTTTGAACCACAATTCTCAGATCCCAGATTCCTGAGTAGCTGCTGGATTAGAGGCGTGAGCTACCGGCACCTGGCTAGGTCTCTTTCATTTTAAAGACCAAAAATAAAAGCAAAAGGTCCCCTTGGTCAGAATTCCAGCCCTTTGTAAAATATCCTTGTGTCTCCACCGTGGCTGTGGTTGGGTGGCTGGCAGTGTTAGTGGCCAGCAGAGAGGCAGGTAGCTGAGCCGTCCTCCTAGCTCTGTGATAAACCAGTTGTACTGTCTGGCCGGGCCGGGTCTTCTTCACTTATCTGGGCCTCCTGGTGCTCTCTCTCCAGCTCCAATCTCCAGCACAGCGAGCGCGGACCACGCCCACCCCGCCCTCTTACTGGGGGGCAGAGGGCACCGCCGCTGCCCACCTACATCTCCCAGACAAGTGGAACCCAGCGCGCCCCAGCTGGGTGTGTGGTCCGTTGCCCGAGTTAGAAATCTCGGTTCCGCGTGGACGCCGGCTCTGTGGTGCAGTGGTTTGGTTTTGTTGTTTGGTTGTTTTAATGAAGGCCTTGGATTCGGAGCGATTTTCGGTGGCTGCGTCCTCCATCCTTGGAGACTGGCTCTGTCATTCCTTCTTTAGGAAGTCCCCCATTCCCTCCCCCCCAGCTGGGGCGTCCTCTCTCTCCAGGCTACCCCACCCCGAGAGCTGTATTCTCAGCACTTTGAGATTGTTGCATGTAGTCTATTTCAAATGTAGGCTGCAGAGGCGGCAGCTTTTTGTTGGGTGTCTAATTTGCAAGGGTTCTCCTGCGTAAGCACTGCTCTACCATGGGGCGTCCCCACCCACCCCCCGGACAGCCCCAGGGCCAGGACAGTGTGCTCAGAAGGTAAGGTTTTTCTTCCACCCTGTCAGGAAAAGGTGTGGAAACCCCTCTCCTTCCAGCTGCATGGCTGCTCACCGGGCACACAGCGTGAACGGGGGTCAATAGCATTCCAAACTACTTCCCAATGAGTAACTCTGTTCCGAGGTAATTAAGAGTTAACTCTATGCCAGCCTTCAGGGAGCCTGGCCAAGTCAATAAATGACATGCTGTTTCCCGAATCCCAGCTGTTTCACACATACTGAATGTGTTTACTATTTCTATGGCTTGCATTTCTTACTGAGAGTTATTGAAATGAAACACTTTACTTTTTTCATGAGAAGAAACAGATTCTTTGGGGGAAGATAATATCAGACACTTGAAAGGCTTATTCTGTGCCTCCACTGGAGGCTGACTCTAATTCATATAATAAAGACCAACACCCAATGGATTGGACCTTATAATAAACTTGAAACCTTCTCTCCTCCCCTCCCTCCCCTCCCCCAGTTTACTACTCTTGAACTTTTCTTTGTATCAATGACTTTTTCCTTTGGCTTTACTGGGGTTTCGAACTCAGGACCTTGTACTTTCCAGTCAGGTGCTCTACCACTGAGCCATACCACCACCACCACCTACAAATAGTGATTTGAATGCACTTAAGAAACACTTGAATCAGGGAAAAAGATGGGGCTGTGACCGGGACTGAGGAGGGGAATCTGACTTTATTGAAAACTGTCCAATTATTTTTCCTAAGAAGAAAGTTGTTTATGAGTAATTTGTACAGTTAAAATGAAAACGTGTAGGATGAACGAGGCTCTTCTTCAATTTCAGATTTCTAGGCCTAAGTGAGCAGGTAGTCAGGGAATCCTTTCTAGGATTAGAATACAACTAGGACTAGAAATTAACACACCAATCAAGAAGAGAACACTGAGGACAGTTGTGCAGCCAGATGTCTGAACTACTTACGGATCACTTTTCATTTTCTTCTCTTTTATTTAGTGTTGGTGCCAGAGCTAGGGCTTGAACTCAAGGCTTCACACTCTTTCTTGGCTTTTTTTTTGTTCGAGGCTGGCGCTCTTGCATATAGTTTATTTGAGCCACATCTATCCTTAGGGCTTTAGAGATTAGAGTCTCACAAACTTTCCTATCTGGTCTGGCTTTGACCCTCAATCCTCAGATCTCAGCTCCTTGAGTAGCTAGGATTTCAGGCGTGAGCTACCAGTGCCTGACCAGATTACTGATCTTTCAGTGGGAACATTTTTCAGTGGTCTCCAAAGTTAGCAGTTCCCAAGGAAATAGTTCTTTCACAAACAAACAACTTTTAAGTGGGGGGGGAGGGGGAAGAGCTGAGGAAAATTATAGATTTATAATACTACAAATAGTTAACACTAAGCCAAATAGTTATCGTTGACCCCAATTCCTAGATTGATTTTAGTAGTCCAAATTATTTCACTCATTTTCTCTTCACAAAATTTCCCTCCCAGGCCGTTCACTGTGCCTCATAATACACAAGACTGGTCTCCTGTCCCTTGGGCGTTTACAAACATTTATTGAGGACCTACTGTACACCAGGCCCACAAGCTCTTGAAACATGAAGTACTAGGCTTCCAGGCCTTCTTCCTGTTTGTGTGAGAGCAATGCATGGAGTCAGTGTGAGACAGTCTATGTGTGCCAGACCACGATTCAATTTAGTGTAGAAAATACTATGATTTCAGCTCTTTTGAAATGGACACAAGAATGCAGTCAGCAAAGTTGCATTGTTACATGGTGACCATCAGGAAATCCCTTTGGTAATGGTGGAATTTTAGTGATATTAAATATAAAAACTGTCTCAGCGGCCCATAATACAATGTTGAACAATACACCAAATCCTTTTCAGACAGAAAAAGGCAACTGTAAAGGAGCTGTGGAACATACACTGAACCAGAAACATGCGTGCGTGCGTGCATGCATGCGTGCGTGCGTGTGTGTGTGTGTGTGTGTGTGTGTGTGTGTGTGTGTATGCACACACACATACTTGAACTCAGGGCCTGGGTGCTGTCCCTGTGCTTCCCCATCATCCAAGGCTAAGTGCTCTACCAGTTGAGCCACAGCTCCACTTATGGTTTGTTTGTGGTTTTTGTTTTTTGTGGTTAATTGGAGATAAGAATCTCCTGGGCTTTCCTGCCTGGGCTGGCTTTCAATGACAATCCTCAGATCTCAGCCTCCTGAGTAGGGAGGATTTCAGGTGTGAGCTAGCAGCGCCAGGCTAGAAGTGTGCTTTTTATAAAGATTACTTGGGGGGTGGGGGGGGAGCGTGCCATTCTGGAAAACACCTCATGATGGTAAATCACATAACACCTAATAGAATGGACCACTTGACTCTAATTCAAGACGGCAGACTTGAGGAAGTCCGTGGATTTCCCGCACAACTTTAACCCCAGCATTTTGGTGTCTGAGTCCGGGAGAATGACCTCTAGTTTGAGGCCAGCTTTGGCTTCATAGTAAGACAAAAAGTGCTGTGAGGAGAAAAAGAGAGATGCAGGGGGTGCTAATGCGTTTCTGGTGGTTAGAGAAAGGGCCTCCTCCTCCAGGGAGCACACCGCTGGCTTCCTGGCTGGCACCTGTTTAACCCATGAGGTTCTGGAACAGTAGTGCAGACACCTGGTTTTTGCTCAGCCAAGAACCATAGGGATATAGCACAGCGCAGCCTCCCGTAAGCATGGTGTATCAGAGCTCTGAGGGTTGGTTTTGTTTTCGTTTACAAGTTTTAGGGAATGTTTGCAGATCTTCTAGGATTAGAATATTGGAAAACAATCATAATGAGAGCCATATTCTGTGGACTCTGACCAAAGTGTGCCCTACAGGCTAATAATTTGCTTTCACATTAACCAATTATTTAATCATCAAGGCCACTGTGATTTCCTCTGGTAATAGTTAAAGAGGTTAACCTAATTTATCTTTTTTTCTTTTAAAGCCTTATGCTAAAAGAGTCACCTTCTGACTAGTTTGGAATTTTTATGTCTTTAATTTTACATATGAGGAGATGATGTGTGAGGAGAGTTGTTGGTTTTTTTTTTCTGAAAGAAATCTGCTCACAGTGATTTTTACTGAGAGAATAAATGGTTGTTACGGGAGATTACGTTCAGAAAGAAGACCTTGGGTAAAGGAAAATGATCCGTCATAGCCAGGCACCTATGGCTCACACCTGTAATTGTAGCTACTTAGGAAGCTGAGATCTGAGAATCGCGGTTTGAAGCCAGATCAGGTGAGAAAGACCATGATGCTCTTCTCCTCTCATCGCCATTTTTTGTGTGTATGTGTGAAAAAGCTGGAAGTGGAGCTGTAGCTCAAATGGTAGAGTACAAGCCTTGAGCAAAAGGGCTCAGGAACAGTGCCCAGGCCCTGAGTTCAAGCCTCAGGACCAGTGTTTGTACATGTGCACATGCGCGTGCGCACACACACACACACACACAGATCTGTGTTATGGAGTTGAGGTGCTGCTGTGAATGTTTTTTTCAGTGCATCAAGTCCCACTTGTCAGCAAAGCTTCCCAGCTCTGCTCCTCCCTCTCCCAATCACCAAAATTTCTAGATGTGTGCGTGCGATTTGTGACTTCCATACCAGTGCTCCAAACACTTGGAATCCAGGGAACATGCAAAGCAGAGCTCTGGTCTGTTCCAAAGCATCGGTCCTCAGAAAGGGCTCCAGGTTTGCACCCTGGATGTAGGAAAATGTCGCCTTGCGTGTCAGTGCCAGGCCTGGCATGCCAGCCAGGGCAAGGAGATCTGCTCTGACGGCTGCAGCAGCAGCAAGAAGCCAGCGGGCAGCTGGGCTGGCATCCTTCCCTGAGTCATGTAGGAACCAGGCACCCAGGTGCCTGGAAAAATCTCTCCTGGGAAAGGGGGACGGGGAAATTCTGCTATTGACAAATTGTGGCCAGAACCACGTACCTGAGATGGCTCCCGGGAGCCAGGGCTGGAGCTTCCCTGGCGACCTTCGGGAGATGCCAAGCACGGCAAGAGCAAACCTCGCACCTGGATTGAACGTGCCAAGCAAAGTTCGGTTCCTAAAAACACAAACTACTCGACCGCCCAAGCAAGGCCCAGATCAACCGTTCAGCATCGGTAGGGGAAACGGCGACCAGATCCCTTGCCAAGGGAGCAAGTTGTTGACATTACATTGGGGATTTTTATTTTTCAATAATTAAAAAAAAATAAAGCTCGAGAGCCTGGTGCTGGGTGCTGGTCGGGGAGAGATGACGGTGGGAACAGCGCCGGGCCAAGAACCCTGGCCCTCGCGGAGCCGGCCACGTGGTGGGGGAGACTCAGTCAAGAAGTTCAATTTCTTTATTAGTTAATAATACATCGTTTCTGAGCTGGGCCCTAGTGGCTCACGCCTGTCATCCTAGCTACTCAGGAGGCTGAGATCTGAGGAGCTCAGTTCAAAGCCAGTCTGGGCAGGAAAGTCCAAGATTCTTATCCACCATTAACCACCAGAAACCCAGAAGTAGTACCGTGGATTAAAGGGGTAGAAGGGGTAGAGCACTGACCTTGAGTGAAAGCTCTCCTACAGGGCCTAGGCCTCGAGTTCAAGCCCCATGACAGAAAAAAATAAAAGAGGAAGAATCACTTCAGGGCTGGTGATAGCTCAGTTGTAGAGTGTGCTTCGCAAGGCCCTGGATTCAATCACTAGCAAAAGGAAAGAAAAGCAGCAGAGCAAAAAGAACAAGAGCACGTGGAATAAGAGTGAGCCATTTCCGCAGTGGGCTTGCATGTACAAGACAAACCCTGGAATCGCCATCGACCGCCCGCGTGCTTGCCGGGGGGTGTCGTATGCGGGGCGTCCGGGCATAGAAAGACGGATACGGTGCAAGCCTTCCTCTCGTCAGGGAAGGGGAGCACCCGCGGCAGGGCAGGCTCACCGGCACCCGGGCTAGACCCACAATGCACTCGGGGCAGAGTCCATGGAGGAACTGTCATCTTCCAGAGGGTTTTCTGAACATGCAGCACAGAACGGGAAGGAAGAAGAGGACCATGCACGCTTTCCAAAGCGTGTTTATGACTGAGATCTGATCCTTTCTAGCGTGGCACCAACCAGGGCATAAAAGGGTAAAGAAGATGCCTTCCCCAGAGGCTGGCAGACACAGCCCTGGGCCACCCGACCTCTAGGCCACCAGGCAGCTGCAGTGTCTTCTTGGCACAGAGACACACTTGGGGCTCTTTGTCTCGTTTTATGTTAGCCACTTCAACGCCTCTACGTAGCTTCCCCCAGACCCCGGCTCCTGGTGTGTGTGTCAGCCAGAACACACGGGTGTGTTAAGTACTGAGAGAGAGCCAGGCTCTGATGGCTGTAACCATAGTTGTAATCCCAGCTACTCAGGAAACTCAGACCTAGAGAGCTGCCATTTGAAGCCAGCCTGGGCAGAAAAGTCCTTGAGATTTCAGCTCCAATTAGCCAGCAACATGCTAGACAGGAGACATGGTTCAAGTGGTAGTGTGCAAGCAAAGCACATACAACAAGGCCCCGAGTTCAAACCCCAGTGTGTGAATGTGTACTATATGTATATGTACATCTGTTTTATTTTGTGTTAAACCCAGAATCTCCCATGGCAGATCACTCTTTTAAATCAAAGGCCAAAGAGCTACCTTTTAGAACAGTTTGAATGTCTTAGGACGAAATGCTGCCTGGAATTTCTTCAGGAGGACTCGGGAGAGGGACACAGGAGGGAGGGGCATGTGTGAAGTTCCGGGCAGGCTGGGCTACTGGGATTGTTATACTATTGTCTAATGTCAGGTGTGTCTGATGTGTCCTACAACAAGCTTTTCATTTTCTAGTACAAGGTCCAAGTTCTATAAATTCACATAGGTGTCCCGAGGAAACGATTTTCACTTAGCAGCCAGGAGTTCAACATCTACTCATTAGAGGAGTGGTTTTTGTGTTTTGCTTTTTGTTCTTCTGTGTGCAGCTCCGGGGGCTTACACTCAGGGCCTGGGTGTTGTCCCTGAGCTTTTCCGCTCAAGGCTCTTTTTCTCTCTACCCCTTGAGCCACAGTTCCACTTGTGGGTTTTTTTTGTTTGTTTGTTTTGTTTTGTGGTTGATTGGAGATAAGAGTCTCACGGACTTTCCTGCCCAGGCTGACTTTGAACCACACCTTCTGAATAGTTATAAGTACAGACATGGGCCACTGTGTCTGCCTAGTGTAGTGGATTTTTAAAAAGAAGAGATGTAGTGGCAGAATGCACGTGGATAGACAACCAAAAAGGACACACAGGTAAAACCCTCCAGGAGAGGAGAAAACGGTGACTCTCACCAAAAACTGCCCTCCATGCTCTGACTGGCGTAGGTAGCATTTCTAGAGTCACAGGCATTTTCTCACACCTTCTCGCTGATGAACTTTCCAGAACCTATGACAGTTCACTGGACAGCAGCCTTCTCCCACCAGCAGACAGCAGAATAAAGGTTACATTTCTTTGTGTTGTACCAAGACTTAATTGAAACAAAATCCTTTCTTTTGTTTCTTTTGCAGTATTGGGGATTGAACCTGGGGCCCTGAGTCCTGAGGATTATGGGTACTTTAGCCAATACATAAGATTATCCACCCCTCCTCCCTACTGCTGAATGGTGTTTTATTCCTTGTAACCCATGATAAAATTTAGGGCCTTGTACACGCAAGGCAAGTGCTCTACCACTGAGCTACATCCCTCACCCTTCCTAATGATTCTTTCATTACAACCTCCCAGATTTTCTTTTTTTAACTGATAGGCAACAACTCAAAACAGAAGGAAGCAGAGAGTGAAAAGTGAAAAGAGGAAGCCATCTGTATTTAAGAGAAAGAATTGCAAGCATGGCCTGGGAACTTGAGAACTTGCCAGAAACGCACCAAGTCATTTGATCAAGAGAGAAAGGACCATAATAAAGGAAAATTGGGAGATTGCAAGATCACAGGTGGGAACATGTTAAGAAAAACTAGATGCGTTTGTGGAAGAGAGTGTGTGTGTGTGTGTGTGTGTGTGTGTGCGCGTGCGCACGCGTGCAGGCACGCGCATGCGTGCCTAACCTGCCCAGTATGTCAAACTAGTTATGATTTTCTTTTAAATTTCGAATTAAGATCTTCTCAATCTCCTGGAAGTCCACGGCGCCTCGCGCTGGGTGGGTGGCGTTTCAGACGAGGAGGAACAGCACTGGCCAGCGCCAGGATTTTGCACAGTTGCACTGCTTGCAAAGTGGCCACATATGCTGTTAGTGTTTGGCTTCTTTTCATTTCTCTGCTCATATCAGGCAATATGACTTTATTTATTTTTTTTTTGGGGGTCCGGTTATGGGGCCTGAACTCTGGGTCTGGGCGCTGTCCCTCAGCTCTTCAGCTCAAGGCTAGCACTCTACCACTTGAGCCACAGCGCCACTTCCGGCTTTTTTCTTTTTGCTTATGTGGTGCTGAGGAATCGAACCCAGGGCCTCATGCATGCAAGGCAAGCAATCTACCACTGAGCCACCTTCCCAGCCCAATATGACTTTATTTTTAACTACTTGAGATGTAGCTAGTGAGGCTAGTTTGCAAAATAGCTGCAGGAAAGTGGAAATCCACAGGGATGATCTGCTCTGGTGAGCAGGGAACTGAGTTCCACTCTGGAAGCAAAGTTAACCTGTCTGCAAGTCTCACATGAAACACAGTAACTGAAAATTAAAAAAAAAAAATATTAAGAAATGTAAAAAGCTCCTGGGACTCAGCAACAGTGTTTGGAAGGAATTCTGTGGCCCAGAAAGTGGAATGGGGTACAGAGGGGCGCCCCATGGATGTGTGTCCCGTGTTCCCGCCAGAGGCTGCAAGGCGGGGGCCATGACACCCCGGCACTTAGCGGAGGGTTTGGCACAAGCCAGGTGCTCAGCAAGTGTCTGAGGAATGAAAGAATCCTGTATTCTGCACTATTTTCCCAACTTTTCAAAATGTCTGTCACCAGACACTTATACCATGTTGTACCACCAACTGCTGGTACATACCCCACACCAGACACACATGCACACATCCCACACATCATGTGACACAGGGGTTGCATTCTGATAGTTTTTTTTCTCTTTTGTTCTTTCTATTTGACTTAAGCATATAGGCTATGGTCCACTAAATTGATTTCACAATCCATTCACGTATTGACCAGCAATTTGAGTTATATTAATTCATTTTATATTGCTTAAGCTCTTCACATTTATAGATGTCAGTAACCATCAAGGGCTTTAAAAGTTACAACGTTTAGCCAAGTGCCAGTGGCTCATGCCTATAATCATAACTACTCAGGAGGCTGAGGTCTGAGAGCTGAGTTTTGAAGCTAGCCACAGCAGACAAACATGGGAGACATTCACATTAACTCTGTAAAGTTTTGCACCATTTGTGAACGCACTGTGGTGGAAGTCCCCTTAGTCACTGTTGAATTATGGGAATTTTCCTGTAAAAAGCAGATTGGTCCCTACCACACCTCATGGGCAAAATGGATCAAAGACCTAAATACAATGAAATCCTTAGAAGAAAATGTAGTGATAAATTTCATAGCTTTGGACTGGTCTTTGATACCACAGAGAGAGAGGGGGGGGAGAGAGAGGAGAGGGAGGGAGGGAGGGGGAGGGTAAGAGGAAGAGAGAGAGAGAGGGAGGAAGGGAGGGAGAGAAAGAAGGAGGAAGGGAGGGGGAGAGAGAGAGGGGGAGAGAGAGAAGGAGAGGGAGGGAGAGGGTGGAAGGGAGAGAGAGAGGGAGAGAGAGAGGTAACATGGACTTCAATCAAAGATCAAGACCTGCCCTTCCTTCTTCACAGAACAAACAGAGCCAGCAATTATGGATATGGACCTGGGAACCAAGTTCCACTCCTTGGAAAGAAAGTTAATATATCTGTAAAACTCAAATGGAAACAAGCCGGGTGTGGATTGTAACAGGCAGCAACAACAACAACAAGGGCTCGGAAGGCAGCGCTAGTGTTCGACAGGAATCAAATCATCCAGAAAGTACAAAGACAAGCTGGGTGTGTTGGCGCACCCCTGGAGGCCCATCACTGAGGCTGAGGTAGGGGAGAGATTCCCTTTGCCTTGAGGTACAAGGTAAAACTTGCAAAACAAAATTACCCAAAGAGTAAAAAAGACAAGTTACAGGATGGGAGGAAATACTTGCAAGCCCTGCATCTGATAAGGGACTGGTATGCATGATAGGTAAATATCCCGCTCAACAATAAAAACACAAATGGCCCCGTATTTAAAAAAATGGGCAAAGGCTTTAAGATGGTTTTCTTCAGAGAAGAAATGGCCAACCACACAATGGCCAACCCCCCAGGAAGAGATGCAAACCTGCAATAGAGAAACCACAGATCACAACAAAATGAAACACAGCAAGTGCTGACAAGGCTGGTCACTGGGGGCATAAGATGGGCTTGTTTCACACTCACCAGCCGTGTCTGAGGACGGTGTTCCCGTACGATCCGGCCAATCTACCTAGAGACCCAAGAGAAACCAAAACGCGCACACAGACAGCCCAGCCAGCACAGGCGTGTTGAAAGCGGCACACTGGCCACCACCCGGAGCGGACAGCAAAGCGCAGTGCACCCATACGGTGGGATAATATTATTATTATTTTAAGAGTGATCCCAATGCTTGAGAGGCTCAGGAGGCCAGCCTGGCTCAGGAGCCAGCTGCATAGCAAAGACTTGTCTTAAAGAAATTAAACACTTGGTAAGAAATGTACACATTATCCTGCCCATGTAATTGTAACCCCTCTGTACAGTATGTTCACAAATAAAATTAAATTAAATTAAAAAAAAAAGAAATTAAACAACAACAAACTTCTATTACTAGCTACAATCTGGAGGAGCCTCAGCCGCAGGAAAGCAAGCAGCCACCAGAGCCCTCCAGTGACCCCGTTATTAGGAAATGGAAGGTGTTGGGGGAGGAGAGATTGGGGGGAGGGAGGAGAAAGCCTCCAAGAGTGGTAGAGTCAGATGATGGTGCGGGTGACACCACGTTGTCATGAAGCTGGAACTCACTGGATGTGCCCTTTAAATGCGTGGTATGTTAGAGCATGTGAATCATAACTCAAGAAAGCCGTTTCTTCTTTTTTTTAAAAGACAGCTAGTTTGGGACTTGGGGTAGGAGTCCCTCCTGCCCTCCTGGCTGTGGGGCTTTGAGCTCCTATGGTGTGTGTGCATGTGAGTGTGTGCATGTGTGTATGTGTGTGCATGTTTGTGTGCATGTATGTATATGTATGTTGACGTGAGTGTATATGTGCACATGTGCATCGTGAGTGCACGTGTGCATGTGCATGTGTGTGCATGTGTGAGTACATGTGTGTATATGTGTGTGTGAGTGCATGTGTGTATATGTATGTGGGTGTGAGTGCATATGTGCACATGTGCATTGTGAGTGCGTGTGTGCATGTGTGTGTGTGTGCATGAGTGTGCATATATGAGTGTGTGTGCATGCGTGTATGTGCATGTATATGGTGTGTGTGCGTGGGGTGTGTGTGTGCATGTGAGTGCATGTGAGTGTATATGTGTGTGTGCATGTGTGTCTTTCTTCCTGGTCCGTACTGGAGGGAAGGGGAGCGCGCCCTTGGCTGGAGGCCGCAAGCTGGACCGGACACTCGGCGGGAGCCTGAGAGGGGGAAGCGGGGCTCTCGCTCCTGGACGTCGGGGTCCCCGGGGTCCCCGGCCTCGGGCGAGGGCAAGGCCCGCTCTGAGCTGAAGGCCGCGCGGCCCCCGGGCCCGGCCCGGGCGTGGGGAGCAGTGCGAGAGGCGGCGGCTCCGTGCTGCGCCCCGACGTGATGTCCACGCCGATGCGGGCCCGGCGCGGGGGACCGCGGGGTCCCCGAGGGGAAGCCGGGCGCCCCCCGACGGGCTTCGCTACCTGAAGACGGCGTCACCTCGCGGCCGTCCCGGGCCCGGCCGCGCGCCCCGCCGCGGGTCCCTCCCCGGGAAACGGGGCCGGTTCGGGGCCGCCTCCCAGCGGCGGGCGCGGGGAGCGGAGCGGCCCCGGCGGGCCCCGCGCCCTCCCGGCCCGGCGCTCGGGGCCGGAGCCGCCGCCCGGGGCGCTCGGGCCGCCCGCGGGGTCCCCGGGGCCGCCGCCGCCGGCCAGAGCCGACGGGACCCCGGGCCGGGCGCACCGGGCTGGAGGACGGGGCCGGGCGTCCGGGGCGGGCGCGGGGCTGCGGCCCGGGGGGTGGGGCAGGGCCGGCCGGCGTCACGTGGCGCCCGGGGCCGGGCGCGGGACCCCGCGGGGCCGGCGCGGAGGCGGGCGCGCGGCGGGGCGGCGGGGCGCCGGGTGCTGGGCGCCCGGTGCTCGGGGGAGGAGCCGAGGTGAGGAGGCCGAGCTGGGAGTCACCGCGCCGCTCGCCGCTTTTATATAAGGCCGGGCGCTAGGTACGGCGGGGCCTTCGCCGCGCGCAGCCCCGGCCGAGCCGCTCCGAGGCGAGGTGAGTGTGCGGCCGGCCCCGCGCCGCGCGCGCTCCGCTCCGCCCCGCCCCGGGCCGGCGTCGGGGCTCCCGGGGCCCGGGACTGACGGGAGGGGCGCGGGACGAGGCTGTGCGCGGGAGCTCGGCGCGGCGTCCCGCGGCGGGTCGGGGCCGGGTGCGAGGTGACGCGGGGTCAGCCATCCCCGCGGCGGGCGGCGGGCGGCGTCCCGGGCCGCGGGCATCAGGTGCGCCCGGCCCCGCCGCGCCCCGCGCCTCCCCCCGCGCGGCGGGAACCTCCCGCCCCGCGCCCTGGGCACTCGGGCTGTTTATCTCTCGGGATTGGGGGGTGGGGGGTCCGCGCTCGAGTCACTTTGGGGGGCAGTAGCAGTTCCGTCCCTCGGTCCGCGGAGCGAGGGTGCGCCCCGCGCCCCGCGTCCCGCGCCCCGCGTCCCGCGCCCGCCCGCCCCGGGCTCGCCGCGCGCCCCGCCGTGCCCGCGGCCCCGGGTTCGAGTCCTGCCGGGACCCGACCGGTCCTTTGCTGATCACTGCCCTGGCCGCGGGAAGACCTGAGGCGGGGCCGGGGGTTGGGGGCGCCGCATCCCATCATCTGCTCCCTGGAGGGAACGCGCACAGGGGGACCCGGCCGCGCTGGTATTCCTGTTTAGTGATGGAAAACCTCTTGGCGTGGAAGGAAGCTGCCAGAAAGCGGGGCCGCTGGGGAGCGGGGCCGGCCGGAGACGTTTTACATCCCAGAGAATGTCCTCCCCTTTTTATTATTGTTCCTGCAAAATGCGCGCCGCCCGGCCCGGCCCGGCCCGGCCTCGGTGTGAAGCCCGGTCCCCTCCATCACCCTCCGGGACCGGCTTCCCGAAGGCTCGGGTCCCAACGCTGGATCCTGAAATCCCTGAGACACTTGACGTTCGCCCGGAGTGAGAGTTCGGCGCTGGGATTAGGAAAGTAGAAACTGATGGTTTTTAACCAGCGAGCGGTCTGCATCTAAACCAACGTTTTCTCTCTTCTATAATTCTCTGAACACAAGGATGTTAACCTTGTTTTAATTAGCCTTCATTGTCAAGATAGCTGTGGGTGTGGAAGTTGTGTAAAAGGATAACGCATTTCATTTTAAGTCATAAAATGCTCAAGAACAGGAGACTTTGCAGAGTAGGGGAAAAAGTACATTAAGATAACATTTCCAAACTTTAGTGTATTCTGGCCCCTAGTTTCACTTCTTTTCTAAGACCCCTGTCTGTGTTCCTAGTACATCTGACAGAACATAGTCATCCTAATCCTGGGATATTTTACTGAACTCATTCACTTGAGCCATACTGGTGTGGCAGAGGTACTGGGAATTAAGATTCCACTAAGCAAACACCAGCTGTAGAGGATTTTTTTTTTTTAACTTGCTAGTCAAGAAAACTTGATTTAAGTCATCAATCTGTAAGTGTAAACACATGCTCCTGTACAAAATTGTGGAGCTGAATACCCTGCTTTTCTTAGTTTTATGTGGCAGATTTCTCCATGATCTGTACCTTAATTCTCAACGCCTCTAAGCAATGTAAGAGCTGCGACTTTGACCAATGGCAAAGGTCCTTTGACACTGATCTAAACAGACCCCATGAAAACCAGGGCCATCTACAGACACATATCTTCCAGGCTTCCAGCCTCTGGGTCTATCACTCTAGCTTGGAAGCATACAAGATCAAAAATATTAATTTTAAGATTATTTTCTCTCTTCCTGGGGGTGTTTTGTTTAAGTCGCGTATTTTCTCACAGCAGAGAGGTAGGCTTCCGAGAGTAATGCAGTATAGGTTTTAAATCTTAACAACATGTCGTGTTTTAAATTTTATTTGCTTTCACCAGAATTTGACTCAAATATTGGCTGTTTGCGGTGGCGGGGGGGGGGGGGGGGGGGAGGGAGAGGGTGGATTTTTTATGATAGATGTTAAGAAAGTACCACTGATAATTGTGTCTGCTTAAACTGTTACGTTAAGAAACAAGTTTATGTGTTCTATTATTTCTCTTCAACCATAAATGTGCATCTATGAACACGTATGTCTGTTTCATTGCGAGTGTGAACGCTTGCGTTGTTTGGCCGTGTGCATTCTTCCAGCGGGGAACACCGTGCTCACCTTTGTCACCTTTGGTTTCCTGGTTTGTGGAGTGGGAAAAACCATGCAGTTATTATCCTTTGCTTTTTTTGGGATGACTTTAAGACATTATCAGCTTCAATGATAAGAGCTTGGCCCTGAATTGAATTGAGCTACTATTCTAAAGATCGTGTGACGCTGCTGTTTCCCCTAAAGGCTCCCTTGGAGGAGAATCCTGTTCTCAGGGTGACAGTGCCCCGGCCGCCCTGTGTCAACACTGCCGCCTGTGTCACCAGTTCATGAAGCCTTTCCTACTTCATGGTGACTTTGGGCAAAAATCAGTCAATTGTCCGTCTTCTGTCTTTCACGAGCATGATGTGGGCACATCGACATGAATGTGTCTGAATGGTGCAGATGGCGCTCTTATTGAATAAAGCCGAGATCTTGGTGCATTTTTTACAGTGCACCATAAAAGATGACTCTCTGCTGTCCAGGAGCCAGTGTGCTTTACAGCCCGGCCTACGGTCCTTCTTTCGCACAGCGCTCTTCCTGGGCCCAAAGCCCTTGACTGGCGCCTGCTGATTCCAGTCAGCTCCCTTCCTTTCCACAGGCCCTGGCCCACAGCTGTTTAGTAGGGACTTGAAAAGTTCATGTGTCTTCTGCTCCCCATTCACTAATATGAAGTGGACAACCTCAGTTCCCCGAGCATTTTGTCCAAATAACACATGGGATTTCCTCCTTAGGAGCTGGGAGGTGACGGGGCGTTGTTCTGGAGATGGGGTCGGGAGCTCTGTACAGGCCGCAGGGCCTTGGACGGGGTGCGAGGCCTGTGCTGCCCTTGAATCCCTGGGCCTGCGCCACGGGGTGGAGCTGGCAGCCCCTCGGCTCTGGAACCGGGAGCTGCCAAGCCCACGCGGGGGCCAAGGGGAGAGGACGGGGAGGCCGAGGCCGGGGAAGGTGAAGCCAGGCTGGTGGGTGGCCAGGGTCTCCCCCTTCCTTGTTTGTGGGTCCCCCTGGGGGGTGGGGAGCACCCCCTCAGCTACTTCCTTTTGGGGGAACCTCATGCCATGGGGTTCTTCTCCAGACATCATCAATCCCTGCAGTTTCCTTCAAGGACAGCAGAGCTTTTCAGACCTCCACGGATCCTGTCGGTCAGTTTCATCACATATCTGTTTAGGAAACATTTGCATTCGATCGATCTTTTTTTAATTTTAATTTTTAAAATCACATGTCTATTTCTGTTATTATGTCTTGGGTGCTGGGGGTCACCGCCCAGGCCTCGCACTGACCAAGTACCCCATGTTCTACCGTGCTGCTGGCCCCGCTGCCCCCCCTGCCCCCCCACCCCCCCCCCACCCCCCCCCGCCCCCCCCCACCCCCCCCTACTTGGCTGGGGGCAGCGGGGGTGGGGGCCGGAGACCCGTGGCCTTGAGCCTGCCGGTCAGGCTCTGTGTTGTGGAGCTGTTCCCCAGTGCTGTGCAGTTTTACCCCGGGCTGTGCGGTTTGAGGCAAGGGCAGCCATGGCCGTGGTTCATTGCTTCACTTTTTTCTTTTAAAGCGACCTCAGTTTTTGTGCTCACCTGGCCTCCGGAGGGTCAGGTGTGCTGAGAAAGACCATCTGGCGAGGAAGAGTTCAGATTAGCATAAGCCGGGCTGCCGCTGATAAGGAGGCGATGAGGTGGGGGGGGGGGGGATTCCCGGAGTAGATGGCCCGGGTCCTGGGCTCTGGCGGGTGTAGCATGGGATGTAGCTGGTTACTGGGCCCTGGAACCAAGGTTGGTTTGGCTTTGCCTCTGTGGCTCTGTGCGATTCTTGGGCTTCTTGCAGCCCTTTGAAGCAGCCACTGCTTTAAATGCCCATGTCCTCTCCTCCCTGAGGAACTGCAGGAACGGGGGAGAGCTCTGCCCCGCAGTTGGGGGGGGTGCGGTTACACAGCCCTTAGGACCCTGGGTGCTGAGGACACCTCACACTGAGGTCAGTGAAGCTCTGGAAACGACTTCTTTTTTTCACCTTGACGCAGCCCCTGGGGCCGCCATCCCACCTCCCAGTCACTGTCATCCGAAGGGCTATGAGTCTACCTCTGTAACACCGGACTCCCCAGCAGGGCTCACTCCCCACGCACCATCAGCAAAAACCTGAGAGTTGAATACTGGGGACAAAGCCTTTAAAAATAATCATAAAAGCCTTATTCCTTTAAGGAACAAAGTCTCCGTCTTCGATCATTAGGAAATGGTGGGAAAAGAGGGAAAAATAAATTTAACATTTGTCCCAATTTCCCATGAACCAAGTATGACAGCATATATGTGCACTCTTTTATTTTTCTCCTCCCCCCCAAATCAAGACAATATGCAAATCTTCGTCAAACTATTTAAGACCTCCAAAGGAAAAACAAGCCATTTGGAAATAGAAGTTAAGAGTTATAGGCTAGTCGATAGCTCTGTCTGTGTGTGTGTATATGTGTATTTGTGTGTATGTGTGTGTGAGTGTGTGTGTGTTTTATCAGTTGTAGGGCTTGAACTCAGAGCCTGGGTGCTATCTCTAGCTCTCTGCTCACAGCTAATGCTCTACTACTTTGAGCCACTGCTTCACCTCCCGTGTTGGAGTGGTTAATTAGAAATAAGAGTCTCACAGGGTCTTCTCAGCCTGGCCTGGCTTCAATTGCGATCCTCAGATCTCAGCTTCCTAAGTAGCTAGGATTATGACAGATGTGAGCCACCAGTGCCAGGCCTGTTAGATAGTTTATTTATTCAAGTACCACTTCACCAAGGCCCTTATTATCTGTGCTGTTAGCCCGGCGGTGCTTAGGAGTGCGTGCAGATGGAAATGAGAGGGTCTTTTCAGTCATTTCACCAAACAAAAAAAAGTATCTCCAGTAACTCTAAAGCAGTCCTTAATCCTTTCACAGATGCATAGATCATAGAATTGAAAACAGGTGGGGTTTTTTTCCCTTTTCTTTTACCTGAAAATAGGGCATGCCAGTATATATCTGTTGCCAATAAATGCATAGGAGCCACCCAGAAAGCAAGCTCCTTCATCCCGTGACTCAGCTGGCTAGTAGTACTTAACAGATAAGCACCCGCTACCCTTGTGCCCGGTGACTAAGCTCATTTGCCATTCAGTTTTCTGCAGGAAGCTGCTGGTCTCCACAGCTAAAGCAGAGATCCCAGTCTTGCCTGCTGAATGCTGTCCTTTTTCTGGCAGTTGATAATTACTGGTGTAAACAAGTTTTTGATTGCTTGGAAAAGTATACCCATATAAATTCTTTCCCTTGTTTTATACACTGGATAAGGTTTATAAAAGAGAGAGCAAACATATGAATGATATAAATATAAGTGAAGTCAAAACTTCAAAAAATTATTTGCATATGTCAATATAATCCAGAAGAAGGAAGAAAATGCCCAGGCAGGCATTTGGCAGTGTGCGATTAGTGCATGTTTTCCCAAAGCATTTGGAGCTAGTTAGAGACATCCTGGTTTTATTTAAAGGCAATATAATATTTTTAAACTTTGTGTTCAACAAGGTTCAAATTTGTTGGCTTTTTAGGCCTGGGGAAGTTCAATGTCTGAGAACCACAGACAAATCAGTTTCTAGGTGCCATTCATCTGAGTCCTGCGTGTTTGTGGTACGGCGTGCTGGTGTTTTGTTTTGTTTTTTAAGAATTAGGAAGTAGTCTGATGTGAGAGCTCTCGGAGTGTGGTGCTAGCCCCTGCTGTCCCAGCATCCTTTGGGAATTTGCTAGAAATGCCCCCACCTCGGGCCCACTGGGAGAGGACTCAGAGGATGGAGTCTGGTGGTCTTGGGTGCAGGGGTTCCGGTGTAGGGGACTGCTTTGGAATCCCGGAGACAGGAGGTTCCTGAGAGTTTGGGGAGCCATTGTCAAGGCAATTTAGTGTGGATTCTGTTTAGCAGGCCAACCCCGGTCTGTGGTTGCTGAATTTCTTCCCACCCATTCAATCTCTTGGGGCCACACTGCAAAACCACCCAACTGGCTCATCGTTTTATGACTTAGAAAAATCCAGGGCTGCCGTCCACAGGCTCCTGTGGGGCCAGCAGCTGGCTCACCCCGTGCCAGCCTCGGTGGTGCGTTTAGTCTTCTGTGGTCCTTAGGATTCCAGAGTCCCCAGGCCAACGGCAATGTGGGATGGCTCAGAGCAAGGGTCTGAATGAGATGGGTTTTGAAGATGCCATTTATAAACCTGGAATCCTGCTTAATAGAGGCATGATGTAGGCAGGTATGGTGGCTCCTGTCTGTAATTCCAGATAGCTGGGGGACAGAGAGCGGGAGCTCAGTGGTTCAAAGCCAATAAAAAGTTCCTGAAGTCGCACCTCAGCGAATGAGCTGAGCGAGGTGGTGTGTGCCTGCAGGCCCAGCACTGTATAGTCAGAGATAAGTCCCCGACCAAAGTTCAAGACCCTGTCAGGAAAATAATTAAAGCAAAAAGGACTGAGGCCAAGGCTCAAGTGCCCTGTGCCTGTCTAGCAAGTCCCAAGGCCCCGAGTTCAAACCCCAGTACTGCTGGGGGAAAAAAAACATAAAAGAAAAAAAATTCTTTAATTAGATTATATACCTTTCCTAGTGACGGCTGATAGGGTTTCCCTCCTGCCCCTTGTCTAAAATTCTCTAATTTAGGGATTGGAGCTGGGGGTACAGCTGAGGGCAGAGTCCTAGCTTAACTCCTACTCACCTTTTAAAAAAAATCATGGATTAAGGAATCCGTATTCCTATATCTCTGATGTCACCAAGATTGCGCCTGCATAGAAAAGATTGGGCAATCTTATTGCAATATGTCCATGTACTCTGGCGCTACACCCCCACTTCTGGGACAGTTTCCAAAGGGCTGGAGGATATCGGAAAAAGGCATGTGCACAGCGACTTTCTTTTTTTTAAAAAAAAAAAAAGACTTCGTGATAAGAAACCTCTATGTGAGCCAGGTAGAGTAGTCTCCACCTGTAATCTCAGTGCCCAAGAGGCTGAGACCACAGGATCCCATGAGTTTGACCGCATCAGCCTAGGCTACAAAGCAGAATCCTGTCTCAAAAAGCAAAGGACTCCACCTTGGAAAACCACATAAATACTCCACCGAAATAAATTATTATGTATCACTCTGTGGGATGTTATACATTTGTCAGTGATAATTTAGAAAACTATTAGTAACTCTGAAAGAATTAGGTGGGAAAAAAAGGAGGATTATAATGTATGTGTAGTATTGATTGTGACTTTTTAAAAGGCATCTGGAGGAAATATACAAAATAGTAACAGTTAGGCTGGGAAGGGATGTGAAGGATAAACCAAAGGAGGAGGCTGCAATGCTTGGTAAAGAAATGTATGCATTATCCTGCCCATGTAATTGTAACCCCTCTGTACAGTATGTTCACAAATAAAATAAAATTTAAAAAAATAGTAACAGTTAGATTCAAGTAGCCGATACAGAGGGCTTTGTATTTTGTTCTTTCTTTCTTTTTTTTGAACTCTAGCCAGTGTTACATAAGTTACTTTTGTAATTAAAACATGCATGTATAGCTTTAATTTATTTTAACTAAGCATGAAGACTCCACCGAAGGAAAGTGTAAAGTCATGACCCGACATCTTTCCATTCTATCCAACCTTTATTTTGTTCTTGACTTTGTTTCACATAATGGATTTGCCTGACTTTTTGCCTATTGGGGAAGGAAAGAAAACTTTAAAAACCCATCCTTCCCCTCACCCCCTCCAGCCTTTTCGCACCCAGCCACTTGTTAGTTAGGTTTGGTTTTGTTCTTCCCTAGGGCCTGTGATCTGCTTGACCTTTAGTACACACACTGGCATATAGAGCTCTTAAAAATGCTTCCTGAGTTACTTTCCTTTAAAGCCCTCTTCTTTTAATTTTTTTCTTTAAAAATACACATGTATCATACCCAGGATTTTTTCCCTATAATTAGTTGGCCTCATGATAGTTGTCAGGTGAGCATCGCACCTCACACTGTGTGGAGGTGGTTTGGAAAATAGTAGGTTTAAATTAGGAAGTAATTAGGGGGTCTCCCCAAATCTGTGCGAACTGTGTAGAGTTGCCTATAGATTGATTTCCTCGTCAACTGAGGACAGCATGGACCCTCACATTAGCTCTCTCTCCACTTATTTTCTTTGCATTGTTCTAGAAATCCCAGTGGGAAAATTAACAGCATTTGCCTTTGACCTAGGTTGGAGATTACGTTTTTCCCACTGCTTTCTTGGGCTTGCTTTTGTGACACTTTTGTATCAGACTTATGTCTTAGTATCTTCTCTAGCTTGGCTTTTTTTTTTTTAAGGCCTTCAGATATTTTGTATCAGAGACATTGCCTCTTTCTTCTTTCTTCTGTCTGCCTCATTGATGGCAGAGTTTCTGAGAGTTTAGTCCTTAGTATAAGATAATGCAAAGAACGGCTCACAAAAGTGTTTCTAGTAAGATGATCATTCAAAGAACAAACGTAAAGTCAATGCTTTTTATTTCTTGGGGGGGGAGGGGCGGTTTCTTGGGACCAAACCTTAGGCCACAGTTCACAAATGTCGGAGCCGTATCTGCAGGCCTGCGCTCGTGGGAAAAGATTGTTTGAGAATCAGGTTCTTAGTGCCATTCCCAGGCTCTGTGTCCAGGAATCATCTGCCATTGCAGTTTTGTGTTGAACTTGACAAAATACTACGTTACTGACCACTGAATGGTCAGTTACTGGCCGTGAATGGTGGAGAGAGAGGAAGGGGGTCTGGAGGAATTTCTATGAAATGAAGTGGATGAGTTTTCCCCCTCGGACAGGGCCTGGGGCGGATGTCGGCAGACTTTCAGATTTGGTGCGTTGCGCCCGTTTGTTTATGTTATTGCACAAACTCCACGCCAAGTGAGTGGCCGCTGGCAGTGTAGCACTGTGAATCCTCACCCAGGAACCAAAATCTGCCCACGGAGAACACAGCTGTGTAAGGGGGGGGGAGGGGGGTGGAGCTTCTAAGTCAGGAGAAGACAGCATCTGCCCGGGGCCAGGCGAGCGGAGCCCATGACCGAGCAACTGCACAGTGCAGCTGGGCACAATGTATTTACCCCAACACTCAACGCCGCCTGTTTGGATGCTTGCTGGTCCCCAAAATACACAACACGCAGATCACTGGGTTTGACTTTTTTTTTTAAATATAAAATCTGGCTGGTTTTCCTGGTGAATGCACTTTGGGTTGGAAACCACAAGCTTTTAACTCTGTTAAAAAAGCAAGCTGGTTTTCTTCTTAGCCTGGATAAAGCAGAATGAGAAGCCAGGTCCTCCCTGAGTTGCGGTCTCACGTCCGCTGTCTTCTGAAGGATGCACACCGGGTTTGGTGATGGCTCGGTATCTGGTGTTTTCTCAGTGTGGACATTTGTACCCTGTGGGCCAGGCGCCAGTGTGGCACGGCTGGCCACTGTCATGCTTCGCCCTGCCCTGGCCCCATCCGCTCCCCTCCCTCCCCCAAGGCCCCGCAGCACAGGGGCAGGTGCACAGTGCGGTTTCCCACGGGATGAGGTGCGTCCTCAGCCTCCCTCTGTCAGGGGAATCCCTGTCCCTTCCCTAAACTGCCCCCTGCAGTGCAAACTTACCTCTTAGTCATATAGATCAATACCAGAAGAAATCCCCATCGTGCAGTTCTGAACCGGGCAGCGTGGGCTCGGAGAGAAGGAAGAATGTTAATGATAGACTTGGGCTCGGGAGCCCAGCCCGGCCGTGCTGGTCAGACGAACAGGTTTTCCGGCCCCTCACAGGCCTCCGCAGCATCCGAGCGACTTCTGCTAAGTCCTCAGGCGGAGAAGAGTGGAGAGCGGGCACGGCACGGGCGTGACACCACGCACTCTCCACGTGTGAAGTAGAAGGGGCTCCCTTCCGTGTCCGTCGTGCGAGGTAAAACCCCCATGCTTTCACCCGCTCACTGATGCTTTCTGTGGATGACAAACACTGTCATCATCATTATTTTAACAGCTCATCTTTTCCAAGGACGAAACAGACTGATGTGGAAGAGCAAAGTGGATAAATGAGCTTCTTTCCTGCCCTGTGACGCCATGCCTCCCCCCCCCCCCCCGCCGTGCCCGCTAGACGTGGGGGGACCCTTCTCCCTCGGAGAGAAGGTAGCAGGGGAAGGGAGAGGGGGCCGGGCTGCGGGCTTTGCTCCTTTGATTATTGAGACTTCCTTTTCCTTAACGTGTAAACCCCTTCGCGCACTGCAGGGCACAGGAACGAAAAACATCTGTTCGGGCAAGTTCTAGGCTCAGAGCGGGAAGCCGTGCTCTTTAGGTAGGAGCCTGGAACCTACATGAGTCCAAAGGGGCACAATTGAAAATGGGCTCAGGGCCAGGCAAGGCAGACTGCAGATTTCAAGGAGAATAAGATCCACGGCCGGGGTGGGGGGGGAAGGGCAGGAAGAGAGAGCCTCGTACCCAAGACCTCAGGAGCTCAGACTACGACACTTAAGGATCTACGAGGGCTGGGCGATGGTGGCTCACACCTGTAATCTTGGCTACTCAGGAGGCTGAGATCTAAGGATTGTGGTTCGAAGCCAGCCTGGGCAGGAAAGGCCGTGAGATTCTTCTCTCCAATAAAATACTCAGAAAAGGCTGGAAGTGGTGCTGTGGCTCAAGTGGTAAAGCACTAGCTTTGAGCACAAAGAGGCCCAGGGATAGCACCCAGGCCTTGAGTTCAAGCCCCGGCATTGACAAAAAAAGAAAGAAAGAAAGAAAAATCTACAGAGAAGAAGTAGTAAGTAGAAACCAGAGCTTGATTCTGTTGGTATGAAATATCCTGAGCAAGTATTCCATGCAGATTTGGGGGGGGGAGGGGAGAAGCAGTGCCTGCTGGGAGCCTGCTGGGAGCCTGGGATTTCAAGATGGTTTGAAAACTTTGCAGAGGGCCCAAGTTTGCTAAGTGCTGGCTCAGCCCCGGTTTCCACATCCGTCAGATCTGATTGTTGTACGTTGCACACATGTGGTGAATTCCTCATGCTGCCCTCCATAAACATGCACAACTGTTACATGTCAATTAAAAATAAAAGTAAATAAAATCAAAACTGGATATCACTTTAAAAAAAAACTTTAAAAGTTCTGCCAATGGCTATAATCGTAACAGTAATCTTAACTACTCAGGAGACCTGAGGTCCAGAGGATCTAAGTTCAAAGCTAGCCTGAGCAGAAAAATCCACAAGATTTCCATTTCTAGCTGGGCACCAGTGGCTCATGCCTATAATTCTTGTTACTGAAGAGGCTGAGAGCTGAGGACTGAAGTTCAAAGCCAGCCTAGGCAGCAAAGTCCATGAGACTCTTATTTCCAACTAACCACCAAAAAAGCCAGAAGTGAAGGAAGGCTCAAGTGGTAGAGTGCTGGCCTTGAAGGAAAAAGCTCAGGAACTGTGCCCAGCCCTGAGCTCAAGCCCCAGGACTGACTCTCTCTCTCTCTCTCTCTCTCTCTCTCTCTCACACACACACAGATTCCATCTCAAAAATAACCAACCAAAAAGCCAGGCTGAGGTGTGGCTTAAAAGATAGAAAACCAGCTGGCCAAGCAAACTTGAGGTCTTGTGTTAAAACCCCAGTATCTGAAAATAAACAACAAATACTATTTATTCCCAGCTTGAGATAGTCAAAGAGGAAGGGAAAACAATTCCCAGTGTAATGAAGTAAATCGTGTGGTAAGGGTGGTAGGAGAGGCAGAGCTATGTTGGTGATGGAGGTTTGGAGGCGGAGGTTTGGAGGTAGAGGCTTGGCTGGATGATAATGGATCCGGAATGCAGGGGGAGGAGAATTCCAGGTCTTCAGACCAGGGAGACGATTTCACCAGATTATCCTGGCTGGCAGAGGTCTGTGGAGAAAGCAGCCTGGAAGTGGTTGCAGAATCTGTCCAGGGGGTGCAGAGGCCCTGCTGGCCCGCTGGGCAGCAGACAGGGTGATACCTCACCTAGGGGTTCAGGTGTGATGGCTGCTGCGGCTTTGGCGTTGGCAACATCCTGGCACAAGCAAGTGCACGGTCAAGTGCGTGATTTTGGCCTTTCATAAATGTCTCCAGAGTGGACTGAGAAGAAAGCTTCTCCCCCAGAGGGCTGCAGTGTCCAGCATGGATGGAGACATGGGGGGGCTGTGTTCTGGGGGGGCACGCTCACTGTCCGTAGGGGCCCTTTGCCATGTCACCCACTGTGCTGGACACACCCTGCGGCAGAGTGCAGGAGGCTGGTGCCTTTACTCCGAGCCTGGCTTGGCTGGAGACGCCCACTCCCACAGAGGCCGAGGCCTGCGGGGGGGGGGGCCGCCTCCTGCAGCCTGCATCCCCCTTCCCCCCCCCCCTCCCGCTTCCTTCACGACTGGCCATCTCACCGGAGCCTACGCTTCCGATCACTGTCATCAGTGTCTGTAATTACACCCATGTAAACGTGTGTGCGCAAATCAGATTTTAGTCACCCCCTAACAGCTCCAGGATTTCTGTGCTTTGCCTTTTGGGGGTCCCCGAGGAGCAGATCCAGGGCCTCCTGCAGGCCAAGCCTGCGTCGGGCCTCGGAGCCACGCCCCGCGCCCCCTACTTCCTCAGCTCTTTTTAGAGAAACTACTATTTTCCATCACCTCCCGAGCGAGAGCCGTTTGCTTCCTTCCAATTTTAATATTTATAGAAAGTTCCCCTTGCACGTGACATGTGTCATAAGTCATGTAAATTTCTGCCGAGGAGTTACGCAAACCGCAGAAGTGCTGACCCTCAGTCCTTCGGCTCTGTGATGTAACGGCGTGATTGAACAAGACCTGGCACGCCCTCCCACGCCGGCGTGTCTCTGGGGCGCCATTTTGATGTGGGTAAAAGTTTAAGGGATTTGAATTATGCCACTGATTCAATGCCTGTGGTTACAGATGTCACACACTAGCATTTGGACATACCACAGGTCAACTGCCCTTCCTAGGAACTGGACGCTCTTAGGCGGAGAAATTCTGGAATGTTCTTCACTCAAAGAAGGGGCATTTTTTTTTTGTAAGGATTGTTGTAGTGTTTCAGGTGAAGAAAAATGTTATCCACAGAAAAAGAAAAAAATTCATTTTGTCTCAAGCCTAATAGAATATTTGACTTAAAGTAGCCTGCCTCATTCTAGCGATTAAACAGTGTATCCACGTTGTTAGCCATGAGTGGAACATTGCTGTGTCTTGCTCCGGGCAGGCACGGTGTACCTGTGCAGTGGGCCTTCGGTGGACATGGTGTTGTTTGGAGATGTGAGGAAATGGTGCAAATTGAGGGAGGGAGTTTGAGGGAGGGAGTGTGGGTAAGCGGGAAGCCGGGGGGGGGGGGGGCGGAGAGGGAGGGGGCTAGCAAAGAGAGTTTAGAGACTAGCAAAGGTTTCTAATGTAGCTCAGTGGCAAAGTGCTTGCCTAGCAAGTGTAATGTCCTGGGTTTGATCTCCAGTACCAAAAAAAAAGACAAAAAAATACAGTTTTATATATATATTATTTTTTTAACCCAAACTATAGGTAGTTCTTACGTGTAATTACCACTGTGCACAATTTTTGGTGAAACATCTTTGATGTCTTCATTTCTACACAATGACAATAATGGCTAACTTGGATCTTGAATATAAAAAAAAGGGGGTTTTATTTTTGGTTTTGGTTTTGGTTTTTTGTCAGAGCAGGGCCTGTTGCTCATACCTGTAATCTTCGCTACTTAGGAGGCTGAGATCTGAGGATCATGGTTCAAGGACAACCAGGACAAGAAAGTCTTGGGACTCTTAATTTCTAATTAACCACCACAAAAGCTGGAAGTGGAGCTGTGGCTCAAGTGATAGTTCACCAACCTTGAGGGGGGAAAAGCTCAGAGGGCTCAGGCCCCAGGACTAGCACAGGCGCAAAAAACTTCTTTCCTCACAGCTGAGCCTCTGTCCCCCACTTCCCCTCCAGCCTGCTTTCCTCTCTCCTTCCTCCTCCTCTTCCCTTGGCTATCATTCCTACATTCTCTTCCCCTCCTGTCTGTGCCTGGTGCTTCCTAAACTCTGGGTTTTTTTTTCCCCTTTCTTTTCCTTTCCTGGCGGAGCTCTTCTTTATCCTTGGCTTCTCAGCGGCTACCATGTCTCTCTCTGGCTAAACTTTCAATGCAAGAAATCCCATGTGTTTTCATCTGCTGACCAAACGAGCCATCGAGGGGACGTTTTTATTCTGACTGGAACGTGAGCTCGCTCTCAGACGAAGCCCTGTTTGGTGGGAGTCATTTATGAGGGGTGTTGTGAGCGCCCTTGGGCCATGGATCCTCAACAGGCAGAAGGGGCGGAAGCCTGGCAAAACCACAGCAAGTGTTGAGCCACCAACCTCCCCTTCTGCCCTCCTACCCGGCCCGGGACCCCGGCGGTGTGCCCTGCCCTCCCCGGTATAAGCGGCAGAATGCCGGTCTGCACCGTTCACGCCGGGCCCCTTCTCAAGAACGCTGCTAACAACTAGCAGATGTCTAGCAAATCACTGTTGCGCCCCTACTTCCTATCGCCCCGCTCATTCTGCCTCCTAATCCTCAATAGCTTGCATAACTTGCTGGAATATTGTCACTTACTAGGGTTGTTAGTTGACAGCGGATGCACTAATAGAACTGCATGCTTTCGTAGTGAGAGAATGCTTTCTTCCCATTCATTCTACCCTCTGGTCTGTTCTGCTGTGACACCCTTAGCTGGTGTCACTTAACTGTCTTCCTAAAGGACTTTCGTAATTAACTCAAGAGGCAGCTAGTGGTGGCTCCGGAACATAGTTTCTTTGTACTTTTCTGCATTAGATTCTAGTAAAAGCACACTGCATCCTTGGTAGCACCTTATTCGTCCTCAGCCATGCACACACAGAATATATCCTAAGAGTCAGATGAAGGGAAAGGAAGGGAGAGGCAGGTGGCAAAACCAAGTTCTAAATGCAGTGTAAGCCCGGCTACTTTATCTTGTGCAAGAGACTAATTTTCCCAGAGTTTTCCATTCCCCAGATAACAATTGGGTCTACACAAGTGTAACCACGAGCAGATGTAACACAGGTTAGAACTAAACTCTGCAGCTCTGTTTTGTGTCTGGTCAACAGTGAACCAGCCGTAGTAACATGAGAGCCCAGCACCTTCGTGCAGCCCATAGCCAGGCAGACCAGCCCGCTGCAGCTCCAGTCTCCCTTTAGAGCCAGTCCACAAACAAAGCCAGAGTCCGCAGTGCCGAGATGCCTCGAGGCTGTGGTCTGTGTGGTCCCCATGCCTCCAGGGCCTCATGGGCCCAGCTGTGCTGACAGTGCCTGTGGAGCCTGAAACGGCCCAGCATGGAAGCATCAGCATCACAGAAACTGGCAGCACGGAGAGGCAAGAGCAGGAGAGCCAGCAACACGATGCGGGGGGGGGGGGGGGGGGGGTAGCAAAAAATCAAGGCGTCTAATGGCTTTAGACAACGTGTAGCTTGCTCTGGAGGGTGGGAAGGAAGACAGGTCGCAAAACCAGGGCAGAATGGGTGAAAGTGAAAAAGTGGAAAGTTTGAGACGAACCGAGTTAGGCAGACTGTTGGCGCTGGTTTTGATTCAGTGACAGGGCTTTCAGACGTACGGGGCTAATGTACTTTGTTAATCTCCAGAAATGAGCCATATATGCAAATGTATTTTCTGCCGAAACCTTTTCTGTTGGAAAAGGAACTTGTTATTTATAGACTGTACTTGGGAAATATCACTGGCACTATTTCGCAATGAACACTGTATTGGTGAAAAGTTCCAGATATTCTTGTTGCTAAAATGGTTTCGATTTTTAAAGACATACTGTCAAGAGTGAATGTGAATCCTTTTCCAAGGGCCTGGGGCACTGTGGAGTAGAACCCAGGGCCTGGAGCTTGTAAAGCAAATTCTACCCCTGAACTCTGTTCCTGCAACTCCACTGGGTACTCTGTGTGTGTGTGTGTGTGTGTGTGTGTGTGTGTGTGTGTGTGTGTGTGTGTGTGTGTGTGATAATCATGTCACTTGTGCTGTGACATGATTTCATAGATTTCTGATATTAAAAGTCCTTTGCCCTTCTCAGATAAATCCAACCTGATTTATGGTAGCGTGTTCATTTACTGTTGATTTCTTTCCTTAAGTATTTTTTTCTTGGATCTAAGTCAATATTGATAAGTAGGACTGATATTTTTCTGTGTTTTGGTCTGATTTTTTATGTCACTATTATGATACTTTGGGAAACAGGTCATTATATTTCTTTTACTCAGAAAGTTTGTAAAATAAGAAAAGTATCTTTTCTGTGAAAATTCAGAAAAACCCCACGATGAGGTTACTATGGATAAATGTAAATAATTTCTTTTTTTATGGCAGTGCTAGTTTTGAATCCAGGCCTGTTCAGGACAGGGCAGTGCTCTACCAGTGCAGTACATCCCTAGCCCTTTGGGGAGTAACTTTTTTTATATTTCCGTTTTGAATTATTTCTTATATTTCTTGAATCATTTTTTACCATGATTCCATCTCAGGCAAATTAATCTGAGAAACTACTGAGTAACTCAGTAACTGTGGGAGTCTGACCTCAGATTTGACATAGTTGAATGAGGAGCCAGAACAGCCCTGTGCCAGGTGGTGGGTTTTGTTTGAGTGGAGAACATTATTACCTTAAGCCCAGACTTGGGCTCCCAGGGACCCCGAGGGAGGTCGGATCTGAAGAGGGCTAGCAGTGGAGAATGAGGAGCGCGGCAAGCCTCAGGAAGGGGCTTTTTTCCTGTCCTGGGATTTTGGATTTTAGGTCTGTAGCCTGCCCTTCCCGGACGGGACGGTTGTGAGTGTGGCCCTGGCTGTGGGTGAGAGCGGGGACGGGCGGGAAGCGGGAGGAGAGGGAGGCTGCGGGAATCTCATTTTCTGTTGGAGCCAATTCTTGGAGATACAAGCTAGGAGTTTCCACAAAATCCTCACGTCCCTACAGTCTGCTTCTCTATGAATGTATTACAAAGAGAGCAAATGTCAGGGAGGGCTAGCGTGCCTTCATCTGAACCTGGAGTCCGTATTCTTTACAGGTTTCCAGTGGTGATTTCATTCAAACCTTTGTCTATGGGTATTGTTTTTCTTTTGCGTTCACCTGTCGGAACCCTTTTGGTGGTTGCCTTAGATGCTCAGAGCATGCCCCTCCCCCCCGGGCAGTGTCGTGTCTTGCGTGTGGCTTCTGACACGGTTTTGGTGTGCATGTGTCTTTCCCTTCCACGGACAAACAGAGTTTGTGCACATTGCTGTGGACAGCCAGAAAACCAAGCACACAGGCAGAAAGCCCTGACCACGCGGGCTCCTCCAGCTCGCAGCCTCTCGTGTTAGCAGTAGCAACGTGAAGGCCCCTGTGTCCGCGGTCTCAGGTAGCAGAATCATTTCTGTAAGTCCCAACTGTTCTAGAAGGCACAGAAATAGAGAACACAGTGCTGGCGTGGGAGGGTGGGGCGTCGGGGCTGCGTGCCAGGCTCCGGAGAAGGCCTTTGGCGGGGAGGC
Organism: Dipodomys spectabilis; assembly: GCF_019054845.1. NCBI lineage: Eukaryota > Metazoa > Chordata > Mammalia > Rodentia > Heteromyidae > Dipodomys > Dipodomys spectabilis. Next base: position 42,349,676 of record NW_024870731.1, read on the forward strand.
CGCTCCGTCTCTGTGGCAAGCTCTGCCCCCAAGTCTTTGGGAACCACTCACCTGCAGGCTGCTTCCCGGCCTGCCCGCCGCGACTCCTCCGTGAGGCTCACCCTGTGGCTCACCCATCTCCCACCAGCTAGCATGGAAGGAGATGAAGTTTTGTTTCAACACATATCAACACTGCAGTGTGTAACTTTATTAAGTGTCTACCTTGAGTCAGGTGACTCACACCTCTGATCCTAGCCATTCAGGAAGCAGAGAGTGGGAGACTTGTGATTTGAGGTCACCCTAGGGATTAAGATAGTCAGACCGAGGCTCAGCCGCTCACTGGTCATGGTGGGGCATGCCTGTTGTTTCTAGCTACGTGGGGAAAACGAATAGGTGGATCACAATCTAGGCTGGCTGGGACATAAACAGGAGAGAGCCTGTTTTATAAAGGGCTGGAGGCCTGACTCATGCACAAGGCCCCAAGTTCAACCCCCAGTACCACTAAAAAACCTTTCTTATTCTGTGTGTGTGTGTGTGTGTGTGTGTGTGGTTTAGGAAATGCAACCCAGGGCCCTTCTGCAATGCTAATCAGGTATTCTATTACTGAACTATACTCACAGTGATCAGATCTTTGATGTTACTAACCCCTTTAAGATCTAGTTTTTCCTAAGTCTGCACAATAATGTAGGTATCGTTATTAATGTGACTTATAAGATGGAGGAAATTAAAAAAAAAAAGCTTTGCCTCATGTCAGTGACCCAAGTGGGAAGTTAATCTAATACATGCTCCTTCCATGAAATAATTCTGAGAAGACTCTCCAGCCTTGCATGAGTTATCATGAGTCATTTGGGCAAATAATCGGGATGAAATCCAACAGAGAAAATAAATTTACTTGTACATGTACATTCTGGCAGCCTGGGTTATCCAAGGATTCTGAATGTTGCGTGTATATTGAAAATCTTGTTTCTTTTCCATTGTTCAGCTCTGAAAAAGACGCCGACTGCAAGTCACAGATCACATCAAGAAGGCCGTTTTTCCCTCGAATAAGAATCACCTATTAGCGGTAGGTAAATCAAAGTTATTATACTACATTTCTATTTAAAAGTATCTTCATTGGATTTTATGGTACAGTTTCTTAGGGGGCTTTTATTTTTTCCTGTCCTGACACTTTCTCTATGTAATTTGCTAATCAGCTGGAGTTCACGGAGTCATATTTGTCTAAGACAAAACAAAGATAGGAAAATGACCTAGACATGGAGAAATAACACACATCCTGAAAAAATAAGTCTCGACTAAGTCTTGTGCATTCCTTTTGTTTTCGTACTCAAGGACTAATGGTAAATACATTCCTTCAGGTTCTTGTGATAGTTAGAATGAAATTGATCAAAATGACTATGTCTGCCTGGTCTCTGTAGGCCGTACATGCAGGATCTATGGCCAGGAAGTGACAGGTGAGTTTCACCGTATATAAGAGGAGTTCCATCCTGGAGGGGCGTTGCTGGGGAAGCTTGTACCCACGCCGAAACTGCTGCTTCCTGAGACGCCATCTCAGAGGCCAGCTGGGGCCAAGGGCCTGGGAAGTCCACCGCTGAGAATGTAAACCTTTGGCCCCTGATCCCAGAGCTGTGTCACAGATCTCCACTGTGTCCGGGAAAGGCAGGGAGACACCAGTCACTCTTTGACATGGTTTGGGGACTATTGAGCACCGTCAGTAAGGAAAGTCACAGAGTGGCTCATTTTCCTAAAACCGTAGATAAAGAGATTCAGCAGCACTGAAAGAGGAATAACAGAAATGAATGCAGAGCGTGCACGAGTGTGCACAGATGTGCATGCAGTACAGGCGCCCAGGGAGGGATCCTGCCCCATCCTCGAGAGGCAGGGCCAAGAAGCAGGGCCCTCCCGATGACAAAGCAGCTCCTAGAGCTCTGTGGACAACTGGGAGATCAGAGCCAGACTGGTGGTTGTAGGGATATACTCAAGGGAGACCAGAGCTGGGACACCCTGACAACAGCACAGCTAACCAGCGGGGCACCAAGGGCACACATCTGGCATCCTGGCTACTCAGGAGGCTTAGATCTGAAGCCAGCCCAGGCAAGAAAGTCCATGAGACTCTGTTCTCCAATAAACCACCAAAAGCCAGAAGTGGAGCTGTGGCTCGAGTAGTAGACCAGTAGTCTAAAGCTCAAAGATAGAGCCCAGGCCCAGAGTTCACAACTGACAAAAAGAAAAAGAAAGAAAAGAAACAATAACAAACTAACCAATATGATTGGATTATAATTTCCCAAATGAAATGTATCTATAAAGTTCAGACCGAGGCAAATAAATGAATGAATGAGTAGATAAACAAAGGTAGGGAGGAGAAAAACTCTTCTTTCGCAGAAAACTTAATAAACAGAAGAGGAACTCAGAAAACAGAATTGTCGGAGACCCAGAGCCACGCACGCGGTAGGCAGGATCCGCCCATCAATACTGAAATTAGAGGGTGGAGGAAAGTGAGAAACTTACAGGGTATTTCCCCCAATGTGTCTTTGTTACAAAAGGGAAAAGAGGTAATTGTTCAGTGAAGAAACCTGGCAGACACCACCATGAAACCAGGCCACCAAGGTCAGCATCATGGTAACGAGATGTTTGAAAAGGCACCGCTGGCCTCTGCTGACATCCAGTGTGTGACTCTTGGGGCTAAGGGCCCCATCTCTGCTGTGTCTGTAACTCTGCGGTCAGCCGTGTCTCATTCCGAGGGAAGAGGGCCCTGCTTCCAGTGGGGTTGGGTATTCAGGCGTGATGCTGGGGGTAGCACCAGGGCCTGGTGGGGTCTTGATCACTGGTCCTCAAAGAAGGAATTCTCTTAAAGTCACGGGAGGTGTCATCCCTCCCTTGCCCCTGGGTATTTCCTGAGCCCTTGTCCTTTGCCTCCTGGTCCTGGAGGTTGAACCTGGGGCCCCGGGCGTGCTAAGCGGGTGCTGGGCCTCTGAGCCACACGGCTCCCCCTGCCTTCTCCTCGCACACGCTGTTCCGCAGCCCCCTCTGTACCCCTCTGGCCTCCGTGCGGCCATCAGCTATGTCCTATCCCAGCCTCTTGCCCAACCCCGGGGTGTGGGCAGGCACGTGGGGGCCAGGTGGAGCTCAGTGGTGGTGCATTTGCCTGGCACGTGGACCCCCACCCACGCTGGTGGGCGGCCAGCTCCATCAGGCCCTGCCGCCGTGGGTCCCGCCTTCTAGCAAAGATTTTAATTGGTGACCAATGGGATGCAGATGCTCAAACCACAACCGTGCGGGTGGTGGGATCCCACCGAGACCCCCGTCCACGGGCCGTTCCCCGGGGCGCGCTTTCCCCCAGAACTCAGTCAGTGGTCTTACATTTTCATGCTGAGAGGGAAGGAGACAGTCATGGCGTGGGAGGCAGAAGCTGTGGGAAATTCCAGGAGGACAGGCAGGGCCGAGGGGACGGGCCATGCTTACAATCCAATCTTAGAAACATTAGAAAGTTCAGTGTCGGGAAAACCTAAAGGTATTAGAGTTAGAAAGACTCGCCTAGCTTGCTCAAGGCCTCAGAATCAACAAAAAAGGGGAAGGGAAGGAGAGGGCAGGGCAGGGCAGGGCCGAGCTCTTAAAAGGGTGAGTGTGCACTTCCACATCAGAAAATGAGTGTCACAAACCTGGTTGTCTTGGCATAAGTAAACAATCCGTGTTTGGAATGTGACCCTGAATGTTTGGCGACTCTCCCGTGTGTTCGTCCGGGCTAGCGTGTTGCATGGCCCTGGTGTGCATGCAAGGCAGGGGCGCAGGTCCACGCAAGGCCATCAGCTCCTAGAGGCAGAAGGCTGATGGTAACTCAGAGGCTGGGCCAAGGCGTGGAGACATAGGGGTGTTGTTACTGGCTTGTACAACCTGTGAGCGTCTCTGGGCTGCTTCAAGGTGAACGAATGAATGACGTGGTACATGTTATCTTGTGTCTATGTTGCTTGCAATACAAAGAAAAAGAATAATAGAGAAAGGACTGAGGTCTCTGGCAGCTTTAAATCTAGAGCTGAGTCTCCGACATCGCTGGTCAGCCAGCGTGCGCACTGCCCGGTGGCCTCACCGGGAAGGGACAGGGCAGGGGCGCAGCAGGGCTGGTGGCTGCCCGGGTCACCTGCAGGGTTAATTTGTAACTAAGACCAATGACTCCGTAAAAGGAAGCAGAGCCACAGGAAACGCGTTCACTGATGGACGGGAGAAAAGGACTGAGATGAAAGAGCTCTGAACTTGCGTGATCCTGGTGGTTTTATGACAGGCGAATTACTGATAGGACACCCCATCTTTATCCTTTGTGTGCTCACGGGGGGGGGGGGGGGAAGGAGGGGGGGCATCAGGCCCGCCTTCTGCTCCAAGCTCTCTGCCCTGCGCATTCACGAGGAAGCCTGGGCACAGATTTTACTTTAGAACTTGGGCTTCTGGGCTTGTTTTGGAGATGGGTCTCTCCCCCCACCCCCACCCCAGGCCTTTGCAGATGCGGAGTTCCTGGGCCTTACACGAATCTCTTCTGAAATAGTTTTCTTACTAAAAAGTTGGGGAAAGGTGTTTAAGAAGGAGCGCAGCCACACGGCTCCTCCCACAGTTTCTCCCGGCCCTGGATGAGCGGATGCCCTGGCTCCTGGCTGCTGGTGGGGCGGCGGGCGGAGCCACAGGGAGGCCTGGCGGACATGGCGGCCCACACGTTCCTCTGTGTTGGTGACTTGCTCAGCCAGGCTTTAGGGGGTTCTACTCTTGTTTCCTAGCTGGAGATGGAATCCAGGCCCTCCTGCTTGCTAGGCAAGTGTTCTTCCACTTGAGCCATGCCCTCAGGGCTTTGGTTTTATATTTTGTCTATAAGAGCGGGTCTTATTAACTTTCTCTGGCCTGGCCTTGAGCTTCACATCCCTCTCTGAGAGCCAGGTACCTGTGGCTCACACCTGTAATCCCAGCTATTCAGGAGGCTGAGATCTGAGGATCACAGTTCAAAATCAGCCTGGGTAGGGAAGTCTGTATGAGATTCTTCTCTCCAACGAACCACCAGAAATGCAGAACTACAACTGTGGCTCAGGTTGTAGAGTGCTAAGCTTGCGTGGTAAAAGCTAAGGGACAGTGCCCAGGCCCTGAGTTCAAGACCTGGTACCATAACACACACAGCCCTTCTCTCCTCTGCCTCCTCAGTTGCTGGAATGAGAGAGGTGCACCACCATGCACAGCCTGGTTTGGATTTTGTATTTGTTTTCAGCTTGTTTGTTCTTTTACTGTTCTGTGCTGTGGATATCTTGAGGCAGCTCATTTGTTTACTTGTAAAAATTGTTTTCTTCAGATAAATCTCCAGCAGAGGAATTTGTTAGTGAAAGTGCTTGAGCAATTATATTACTCTTGCTTTATTAGTTTTTATGACACTGAATTGGCCCGGGGCTATATTAGTAGCAAATGAACTAAACATACAAAACAGCAATATGTTTAAATGCCTTCTGTTAATTTAAAATGAATCCTTGGCTTGTGCCCGTCTGTCTGTCTGTCTTTCTGTCCATCCGTCTGTCTCTGTAGTAAGGGGAGGGAGGAGAACTTCATCCATCTGAGGATCAGTGAACACAGAAAATGTGGGTGGCTTACTGCTATGAAGTTTTTAAAAGACAACTTTCTAGCAAGGAAGCTTCACATAATTCCCTGAGAGGATGCAAGTTTAAATAAAATATAAAGACAGATTATACTGCATGGCGCTCAGGACTCTTAAATCCTGTGTTGTTAATTAAGAGGAAGGAATAATGGTCTTTTAAAATATAGCTGTTGTTGTTTTTTAAAGTAGGTCTTAGCCAGACTCTGGTGGCTCACGCCTGTCATCCTAGCTACTCAGGAGGCTGAGATCTGAGGATCAAGGTTCAAAGCCAATGCGGGCAGGAAAGGCTGTAAGACTCTTATCTCCAATAAACCACCAGAAAACTGGAAGTGGTACCATAGCTCAAGTGGTAGAGGGCTAGTCTTGAACTGAATTGCTGAGGGACAGCGCCCAGGCCCAGAGTTCAAACCCCACAACCAAAAAAAAAAGTAGGACTTCATATAGATAGTTATAAGTCTAGTTTTTTTTTTTTAAATTGTGAAAATACTGTACAGAGGGGTTGCAGTTACGTGAGCAAGGGAATGAGTGCATTTCTTATCAAGTACTGTTGCCTCCTCCTAAGTCTAGTTTTAAAATATTTTCTACAAGGCAGCACACGCCTTGTGGTGTATCGTGCGTGGGCCTGAGACAGAAAGAGCGGAGCTCCTGTCTGTTAAAAAAAAAAGAAAAAAAAAGCTTTAAGTCAGCTATTTGGGGGGCTTAAGAGCGGAGCTTCGTGGTAGAGCATTTGCCGAGCGCGCGTGAAGTTCTGGGGTGATTAACCCCTTGAAACAATTCAAGTATTTTAAACTTTGTGAGTTAAATATTAGAGGTCATGATTTTAGAATGAAGCTAGTAGAGGAGGAAGTTTGTGGTGAAAATGTATCACCACGTGATGGACGAGGACGGTAAACGACGTGTGTCACTTTGAACCTGACCTGTTGAATGGCAACCGCGTGGTACAACCCTTAAAGAGAATAATAATACAATTAAAAAGCTAAGACTGGAAACCTTTCAAAAAAACGTATTGAGCTAGGAGAAGCATTGTGGGTGAAACACTTTGCTTTTTCCTTTGGGCAAGGCGGTGGAGTTTCAGCCTCTTCATTATATCATCTGCCTTGTTCCTTGTCTCTTGCCTGAGCTATATAGCCTCGCTAGAGCATGCTGGGTAAATTGGCCACTTCCAGTAACTTCTGTGTTGCCCATACTGTGTGGGAACTTGAAGGCGGCTGCGTGGCGAGGCTCGGCGCTCGGAAGCCGCTCTGCTTCCTTGCAGCAGGAGGAAGGACTGGGCGGCTTTCATTTTTGCTGTTTTAGTTTTCGTTTTGGTTTGGTTTGTTTCCTTTTGGTTTTTAGGTGTTTGTTGGTTTTTTTTTTTTTTTTCCCCCTTTCAGCTCATGAACTCCTTGTTCTCCAGATCCTGTGATCTGAAGTCATTTAAGTGAGTTGGTATTTTTAAGCTTTTACACTCTCAGTGGGCAGGACATAGGAAATGTGCGTGACGTAAGCATCTGTGGTAATCTTTCGGAGTCATGAGACGAGGTCTCTGGTACAAGAAACAATTAGGAATAAATTTCAGGGAAATGCCAGAGCAGCACAGACTTGAGTTTTCTTTTGTTAGCGAGCCGCGTGGCTTTCCTTTTCAAGCCCGGAACGCCTGGCCTGCTGTCCTCACGCCCGGGATCCACAGCCCCGGTCGCCCACTGTGACTGTCATTGCTATGTTCCTTATCTGCGAAGGAAGTGCGGCAGCTCCCACGGGGGAAATACCACGCTAACTCCATCCTAAAATAAGAAATCTAAGGGAAAGGTCACATCCTAATAACTTGTGCAAACCGAAATTCCCAGGGAGCTCAGAAATCATCCTGGAGGAACAGAGCGCGAACAACGCGTTACTGGCCGTCCTCCGGGGCCGGCCTGACACCGAAGCACCTTTGTACACGGAAGAAACCACTGGGGGAAGAATGCGCTTGACCAGGCCTCGTTTTTTGCTAATAGTCAGTTGGGAATCTCCCGAGAAAGGCAGAATGGCTAGTAGACCACAGTAAGCTCTGCTTGTTGCTTCCACCAGAATATAAGAAAGTGTGACAATCAATGTATATGACAACAAGACGTATTTCCTTACTACGATAAGAGAGGTTTGACGTTCAGCTTTATACTGATAAGGACATCGGGTTAGACTTTGAAAGAACCAGAACCACAGAACTCCAGAGAACTCCACTCTTTGGGGAGTCAGGCCTCTTGGTTGGGGTGACTCTTGTGAGTTAGCCTGCTCTTAACAACTTCAGGCCTCTCTGAGCACCGGTGGCTCACGCCTGCCAGTAACCCTAGCAATTCAGGAGGCTGAGATCTGAGGATCAAAGTTCAAAGCCAGCCTGGGCAAGAAGTCCATGAGACTCTTATCTCCGATTAATCTCTTTAAAAAGCCAGAAGTGGAGCTGTGGCTCAGGTGGTAGAACACTACCCTTGAGGGGGAAAAAATAAGCTCATGGACAACACCTAGGCTGGAATTCAAGCCCCAGGACAGGGGCGCACACGCACGCGCACACACACGCACGCACGCACGCACGCACGCACACACGCACGCACGCACGCACGCACACACACAAAACACCACCAAAAACCCAAAACAACAACAACAAAAATGTCAGGACTATTTCCTTGTCTGTTTATCATGAGAATCAAATGAAAACAAATGCATAAAGGGCTTCAAAACATTTTACAGCATTGAGTGTCTTTGTGACAGCACCGCGATCATTGTCTTTACTTTTAAAATTCTTTTTCCAATGAAAGAATCAGAATAGAGCAATGTTGGGGAATCCTGCTGTGGTTCCCAGGTCCCCTGCCTCCCCAGCCCTCACTGGGCAAAATCCAGGCCATTCTTGGAAGGATGCAGGGGAAGGAAATGACCCAGCATGAGCAGAGAGACCGTGGGTTTACCCCGGTGCATTTGCCCAGGTGCATTTACCACAAGAACTGGTGTTTCCAGCACGCTCGCAGTTCACTTTGAGACAGGCTGTGTTTTTAGAGAAACAGGCATTGGTATTCCTGAATCTGCATAATGATTACACACTAAAGTTGACCAGAATGTGGTTTTTGTCTTTTGAGCTACTGGTATTTACGTCCTTTGTGATAATAACATGTTTTTCAAATCATTCCTGCTGTTGTTGGCCAGGTGAGAGCGCACTGAGTGATTACTGGCCTAGCTGTCCAGGATACCTGGTTCCATCCCCAGCACCATAAACACAAAACAAAAACAAAGCCCCCAAATAAACCCAACCACTTCATGCCCTACCTCCCAGGACCCAGTCTGTAGCAAGAGCTGTTTCTTGTAACTATTTAGATAAGTCTGTAAGTATTTAGACATACCTGTATTATTTATTTCACCTTTAGACTCTACCGTACATATAGCATATAACAAAAATAAGTATAGTCTATTTTGGTTTTGGGGGGGCATGTCGTTTGGTGGTAGAACGCCTACTTTCCATGCGTGAGGCCCTGGGTCCAATCTCCCCCCTAAAAAAAGTCCAGAACACCCAAAATAACAACAACGAGATACTAAAGAAAAGTAAAACGAAGCAGTTTCCTTGCTTGCTGGCCTTCTGCCCGCCTGCTCAGGAGAAGCCCATGTGCACAGCGTGTGCTCTGTATAAGAGTATGGGCTTACAGACATGAGGACCCCGCCCCCCCCCCCCCCCCCCCCCGCCATCCACACCTCCCTGAAGACCAGCTGGCCTGGACAGTAGCCGCTGGTACACGGCCAGGACTTGGCTTCCCCCAGGTGATAGGAGGAAGTGGGGGAGGTCCTTGCCAAGCCCGGCTCTTTTAGGTGAGCAGATTTTCCTTAGTCCTCAGCTTCAGTCAGTCTCCATCCCTCGCTCGAGCCATCCCCATCATCCTTACACAGAGATCCTCATCCCAGACGTCAGACATCTATTGCCACCGGCTCCAAGTATTTCACACACAGGGGACTTCACCCCCGCGTACAATCTTGGAGGCTTTTGTTGTTGTTGTTGCAAATACTGGAATTAAATCCATACCAAAAATACTTGGGTCCCTCCCTGGTGCTCTTTAAGGGTATAAGGTGTGAGAGTGAGGGCTAGCAGTTCACAGCCATTGATGGCTTTAACTTGATATAGCACCCGAAGGCAGGGCCGGGGTCAGTCTCTAGCCCTGGGATTCTTTCTTTCTTTGAGTTTTTATTTGTGTTATTTATTAAAGGCATTAAAAAAAAATCTAGCCAAGCAAGCGATTTTGTGTTGTTTATTAGAGTCAACGTCATTTTTCTATCTACTTTTATGTCTGTAGATAGAAAAAGACGAGACACTTCGGCCAGTCCCTCCACAGATCACACTTATTATACTCAGAAAATATCCTAGAAAAGTAAAATCAACATGACTTCACTGACCCTCTTCTAGCTCCACATTTCCCACAGGTAGACAAAGTGGTCACCTAAGGACCACCCTTTCTTAATGTTTTAGCCATTGCAGACTACAGCAACCTCGATCTTTTCTGAAGATATACTAATTCCATGGCTTTCTACATCAAAGGAGAACTGTTGCCTTCAGAGGTACCAAGGAAGTTTTGAGAACCTAATTCTATAAACAAAAATTTGTGGTTATTTATCTTTCTTCCCTTAATAAAAATTTCAAGGCAAACAAACATGGTGGCTCACACCTGTAAATCTCAGCATTTAGGAGGCTGAGGGGAAAGGATCATGAATTTAAGGCCACGAGGAACTACATAGTGAATTAGAAGCCAATCTGCATTGCATAGCATGACTTGTCTCAAAGAAAACGAAAAACAACACAACACTTACTTGGAAATCATGTACATATGCTACTGTGGGATTTTTGTTGTTGTTGTTTTTGTTTTTGGGGGTTTCTTTTTTGTTGGTCGTGGGGCTTGAACTCTCGGCTTGGGCGCTGTCCCTCAGCTCTTCAGCTCAAGGCAAGTGCTCTACCGCTTGAGCCACAGCCCCACTTCCAGTTTTCTAGTGGTTTATTGGAGATAAGAGTCTCATGGATTTTCGTGCCCGGACTGGCTTTAAACCATGATCCTCAGATCTCAGCCTCCTGAGTAGCTAGGATTATAGGCATGAGCCACCAGCGCCCAGCATACTGTGTTGTTTTGAAAGCAAGAATACTTTCATTAGGTAATATTTACCCAGTAAATATTTATTAGGTGAATGGAAATTGATTTAAAAGTAAAATATAGGGCTGGGAAGTTGGCTTGGTGATAGAGTGCTTGCCTCACATACATGAGGCCCTGGGTTCAATTCCTCAGCACCACATGAGCAGAAAAAAGCCTGAAGTGGCACTGTGTCTCAAGTGGTAGAGCGCTGGCCTTGAGCTGAAGAGCTGAGGGACAGCACCCAGGCCCAGAGTTCAAGTCCCATGACAAACAACAACAGAAATTGCCAAGAATATTTTCTCTTTTTTTTTTTTTATAAAAAGAAACCATGTTTTGTATAGTTAGTGGGGAGATGATCTAGAAACTCCATTTCTGAACAAACTTAGTCATGCTGCTGCTGAGAGAAAACCCACAACCGCAGAGCCCACCCCCAGGTTAGCAAGCTTTCCCCAGCCCTGTGACAGGCCTGACCCCAGCCAGCGCCAGCGCGTCTGCTCCCCGTGCCCCGGTGTGGCGGGCAGAGGCTGGAAAGCTGGGCAGGACAGAGCCACCCAGAGCGCCCTCCCTCACAGGCATCCGCCCAGGTGAGCTGAGCGCTGGAGGAGATGGATTTCAATTTGCCGCAGGCCTAGAGCCAGCGCGTAACTTCCACGCGCTGCAGGTGGAGACCCGGTTCTGCCTCACGGTGTGAACGGAGAAACGTGACTGCAGGAAGAGGGGTCCAAATACATGTTTTGTTTCATTTGTTTTGTTTTGATTTTTGTCTCCTTGGTACTGCTTTGAAATTTGGGGAAAATGCAGCTTCTCAGAAATGGTTGCTTCTTAGGTAGAAACTAAAAAAAAGAAAAAAGAAATACTGGGCAGGCCCGTCAGTCACCTGGCGCAGCTGGGCTCAGAGGGGCTTGCTCGGGGTTGTGGACACTCTGGAGAGACAGCGGCAGGGCTGACGGCGTGGGCCGCCCCGGGAAGAACACGGCGGGAGACGGACCGTTAACCATTCCTCCTCCAAGGTCCCGTCAACTTTGTCTTTTTTTTTTTTGCCAGTCCTGGGGCTTGAACTCAGGGCCTGGCACTGTCCCTGAGCTTCTTTTGCTCAAGACTAATGCTTTACCACTTGAGCCACAGCATCGCTTCTGTGTGTGTGTGTGTGGTACTGAGGAATCGAACCCAGGGCCTCATGCATGCTAGGTAACCACTCTACCACTAAGCCACCTTCCCAGCCCAACTTTGTTTTTGTGTTTTCAAAACATAGAATGTCACAGAATCTTCTTTCAAGGGTGACCGTTTCTGCCGGACGCCAGTGGCTCACATCTGTAATCTTGGCTACTCAGGAGGCTGAGATGTGAGGATCGCAGTTGGAAGCCAGCCTGGGGAGGAAAGTCAATGCGACGCTTATTTCTAATAAACTACTCAGAAAAAGGCAGAACTAGAGCTGTGGCTCAAGTGGGAGAACACTTAACTTTGAGCAAAAAGAAGCCCAGAGACAGCCCCCAGGCCCTGAGTTCAAACACTGGGACAGGAGCCACAAAAGCGACAGTGTCCTGTGCTGCGGCTAGAAGCTCCCGGGCAAGCCGGCCTGTGCGGACAGCACAGAGGTGACGAGAACTCGGGGGACAGGGGAAGGAGGGCGCAGGTGTGACCCCCAATGGTCACAGCCTTCTGCTCAGGCAGAGTGTGAACCAGCTAGACTCTGTCCCAGCCCTGGGGTGAGCACTGAGGCCCCCCCAGCCAAGAAGCCCACGTTCATTTCTGTGCAGATCGGTTTGGCCCAGGGACCCGGTGTTCCTGCAAGAAGAGAAGAAGAAGAGCGGGGTGCAAGGCAGGGGTGCCCTCTCCCCTCCACACAGGGTTTCAGCCCAAGAGACAGCAAAGCCACAATCCCGAAGCCAGGCCTGACCCAGGGGGAGGGGCCCGAGGAGCTGTCCCCCAGAGGCAGAGCGCTGAGCTGAAGAGCTGAGGGACAGCGCCCAGGCCCAGAGTTCAGGCCCCACGACCAACAACGACAACAGAAATTGCCAAGATCACTTCCTCCAGCGTGGGGAGAGCCCTCACGCTTCCCAGGACCCTGAATTCCATTTGGATCAGTTCTCAGAGCTATCAATTCCCATCACAAAGGTGTTAACATCCCAGGGGGTTCAGCCGGGAACGGCCTTTGATTCTGCTACGATCACTAGGTGTCTGTGGGTCTGAGCTCAGCCAGCAAAACACCCAAGCCGGACCATAGTGATAGGACGGGCTGGTAGGACGGGCCCCACAGGGCACCGGAGACATCGTGTTCACTTTTGCACATGAATGCGCTGTGTGGAGCAGCACCGTGGTCACCTTCTGCCCTGCCTCTGGTCAACCTTCAATCCCTCATCACCTCCACTCCCGAGGGCTCCAAGGGATGAGAGGCAATTAGCGTGTTGTGATCTTTAGTGCAGTTGTTTTTCAAGTACTCCTTGAGACTTTTAACACTTCCCACCAAGGATCTTAATCATCAGCCCGAGCTGCTGTGGAGGAAAAATCTATGCTGCGTGTTAGAGAGAAATCACCTCTGAGGGCCTCTGAAATCCTAGAACAAAATAACCAGGTGTAGTAGGTGCTTAGTTAAACACTTGCTAGTGCTAATTCTTTCTCCTTTCTCCCCCCCCTTTCTCTCTCCCTCTCTCTTTCTCTCCCCCTCTCCCCTTTTCTCCCCCCCTCTCTCCTTTTTCTCTCTCTTCTCCTCTCATACTGGGCCTTACCTTTGCTAGAAGGTACTGTACCACTTGTGCTACATCCTCAGCCTGTGTGTGTGTGTGTGTGTGTGTGTGTGTGTGTGTGTGTGTGTGTGTGTGTGGTTTTTTGAGATTAGGGCCTAGCTTTATGCTGGGACTGGCCTGAACTGTGATCCTCCTATTTGTGTTTTCATTCATAGCAGGGATGAGGGGCATACAACTACCACATCCACATCCACATCCATCAAGATGGATGGGCTTCCCCTTCCCGACCTCATCCAGGCTGGCCTCAAACCACAATCCCTGACTTTTGCCTCCCAGGTAGCTACCGTTGCGGGCTGGAGCCCCCCCCCCCCCCCCCCCCCCCCCCCCGCCCTGGGCTGTGCTCATTGCTTTTGTGATGTTGGGAATGGAATCCGGGCCTTGCGCAGCTCAGCCTGCAGTCCCCTCCCCCTCCCCCTCCCGGGCCCTGTCACCTGCTGATCCGGGAGAGGCTTGGTAGGGAACAAGTTTTCTATAACTGCAGGAGTGTACATTTTGTATCTCTATTAGATCATCAGTAGAGTAACAGTTTAGATGGCCAACCAGTAAATAACAAATCACTTTTAAACTGTAGCAAGAATACATTTAAGGTGAAAGCAACCATTTTAACTAAATTCGTTGACAATAATTACATTGGCCCTCTCTCCATCCTCAGCCCCCAGCCTGCAACAGGACACTCACCCCGCGCTAACTCACTCCGCCTCGCGTTGCCTGCTGCCACCTCTGTTCTGGTTTGGGCCTCTTGAATTTGCTTATTCGAATTATTTCATGTATGGAGGGGTCATGGAAGATTTTATTTCTCAGTGTCTCAAGGTTCATCCATCTTATTATGGTGAGAGTCAGAATGTTGTTCTTTTCTCTGACTAAATAGTATTCCACTCTGTGTACATCAGCAGTAAGGTATGTTGTGCATCCTCCCGTCTGTCCACGGGCAGTTAGGGGCTTTGCCCTTTGCTTATGCTATTGACGCTGCGCTGACGATGCGTGTTCAAGCCCCTGGGTGAGGCTGATTGATGCTCCCTGGGCTTGTGCTGAGGAGCAGAATTGCTGGGTCCCGTGTGTGCATCCAGTTCCCAAGGTTGTGTCATTGGCAAAGAAAAGAGGTTGACTTTAACTCAGTCACTGGTGGGGCTCTCAAGGGGATCTCCCCATGGAGACTGGCACCGAAGAGACAGGGTAGGGAGAGCCAGGCCTGTGCTTTTATAACAGCAGAGGAAACGTGCTGAGAGCGGCCCTGTCCCCTCTGAGGGCACCGCCCCCAATGGCCTCACGGACTCCCGCCAGGCCCCACCCCCTGCCAGGCCCCACCCCCTGCCAGGCCCCACCCCCTGCCAGGCCCTGCCTCTCACCAGGCGCTACCTCCGGATGAGCCACGCCTCCCACAGGCCCCGCCTTCCCACCAAGCCCCACCTCCTGAAGGGCCATGCCTCCCACTAGACTCTGCCTTCTGAAGGGCCACTTCCTCCTTACCACACTGGGGTTGGGGCTTCCCAGGCACGGATCTCGGGGAACGAGCCACATCCAAGCGAAAGCAGATGCCAATCCTGTTGGTTTCATTTGTATTTTATTTTACTTACGTTGTGAACAAGATCTTGCTATGTAGCCCAGGCCAGCCTGGAACTTGCCGTCCTCCTGCCCCACCCCTCTCGTGTGCTGAGATTACAGGTGGGCACCACACAGCCCAGCTGATGTTTTAGTTTTTCCAGTCACCGCCAAGCCTGCACTGTTCTGCAGGCAGGTCCCTGTGGATGGGCATCGGCATCTTGGCACCAATTTATTTGTTTATTTGTTTTTGTCAGTCCTGGGTCTTGAACTTGCCAGGGCAAAAATTGGAGAGACCCCCCCCCTCTCCCATCTCAACCGAGAAGCCAGGGGCAGTGGAACACATCTGTGGTCCCATCTGTGGGAGAATGACCCTCATCCAGGCCAGGCTGAGCCAAACAAAAATGGAGATGCTAAATAAACTAAAGCAAAAAAGGGTTGCGGACCTGGCCAGGTGGCCGAGTGCCTGCCTAGCAACCCGAAAACCACTGACCAGTGGCACGCCCCTGTAGCCCCGGCGGAGCTCAGGAGGCAGAGACAGAAGGATCTTCCATTTGAATTCAGGCTGGGCTACAACACAACTCTGTCTCAAAGTACCCAACACACACACACACACACACACACACACACACAGGCTGGGCTATAACACAACTCTGTCTCAAAGTACCTAACACACACACACCATCAGATTGGCCCGCTTCTACTCCTTTCCCTTCCGCCAAGAGGACCAGGGAAGTGACTTGTCCGGGATGACACAAGTCAAAGCCTGCCCTAAAACTCCCACTCAGGACTCCATTGGGGGTTCTTTGTGTGGCACTGTAGACCACACCACAGTCCTGGATCCTGTGATCCTGTCCCGGGGAAGGAGAAGGAGCAGGCCCGCACCACAACAGCGCCTGGACCTGCTGGGAGAGGATATACAGACGGAGTCAGCCATGATGTGGTTACAGACCCAGCCAGCCTGGGGGAGGCTCTGCCCTGGGGAAGCCTTAGAGACAGAGCGGTGGGAGGAGGGCTCAGCCCGATTTGCATCTTCAGGCCCAGGGGCAACCGCCAGGCCAGAGCCCTAAGAAGGTGTGAGTGGAGGGCCCAGGGCTTGCATAACAATGGGGCTCATTCAGTCTGCGGGGAGCGCTGGCTGGAGCTCACAGCACGGCTCACAGTCTGCCTGGTGACTTAGTCTGAAGGTTACACACCCGACAGGACAGGGGTGGGGACTGGGTGCCAGCGGAGCTGTGACCCGGGCTGTGGGTCAGGCTAGGGACCTGGACCTCAAGTCCCTCAACCCGCCGACAGCGATGGTTATAGGCGCAGGACTGTCAGATCGTGAATTACATTTCTGATCGTGATGGTCGCCTCCAACGCGGTTCCATTTCCTTGGGCAGCAGCTAGCGGGAGGAAGCGGGGCGCTGGCGTGGACGCACAGCTCTCGCGGGGTTCTCAGTGCCGTGTGTGGGGCGCAGTGCTGGGGTCCGAGGAACTCGGGGCTCCGGCGGGCCACACGGGCCCTGTTCTGAGTAAAATTAAAATGGTTCGCAGACAGGGACAGCCGGAGCCCTTCGCCTCTGTGCTCGCGTGCGGGCTTTCTTGCACACCGTGGGCTCGGGGTTTTGTGGTGGTTGTCTTTTAACATAGGATAGGGTGAAATAAAATAGGAATGGAGTCAGATTGCCCCGAGGATGTATCCGGGTCTTTTAACAGCAGAGGCTTCTGAGCCCGGAGCTTTAGAAAGCGCTGGAGAGCACTTTAGAAGCTGCTTTCTAAGACTGCCTCCACTTTTTCTTGTTTGCTCTGCTTTGCTTTTTGAGGCTGGCTGTTGCTGTGTAGGAAGGCGGGCCTTGAACTCAGTCTTGCCTGAGCCTCTGAATGCTGGGACGACAGGGGAGAGCTACCACGCCCAGCTAAATCGCTCTACCTGCCCTCGTCTTCTTCGCCACTGGTCTGTTCATTCTCAAGGTGGACACGGCTGTGGCACGCCTGTGGGAAGTGTCTTCACTTCACAGGTGGCTGTGCAGTCCTGGGAAGAGCCGAGCCTCGAGGAGAAGGTTTGGGTTCCTGTGGGATGAAGAATCAGAGGACGTGGGGGGGGGGGGGGGCTGGAGGAAGGAAGTTGCTTCCCTGGCGGCCTGTGCATGTGGAAGCAACTTCACGGCTCTTCCTAAGACTCATGTTGCACGTTCACACGCTCTGAGGGTAGAGTTTGGGCTGTCTGGCATTAGATCCACCACTGGCCAGCACCAGTATAACCCTAGCTGTTCGGGAGGCTGAGGCCCTAGAGGATCATAGACGGAGGCTAGCCTGGGTAGAAAAGTCCCAAGACTCCATTCTCCAATTAGCCAGCCAAAAGCTTGGCTGGAAGTGTGGTTCAAGTGATAGAGCAGCAGCCGTGAGCAAGCAAACTGAGTAAGAGAGCAAGACTCTGAGTTCAAGGCACTGCACACACCCAAACAGAGGGTGATGGTTTCAGACAGCATGAGGTCTGCACACACACACACACACAATCCTCCAGGCTCCCAACAGACAGCTGAGTAGCGGCCATCGTGACCAGTGTGTGATCCATGTCATCGCAGCAGGGTGCTGGGGTTACGTGACAGGAAGAAGCTGCAGGGTTTGTGGAGCAAATTCTTAGACAAGAGGCGTGGCTCAAGTGGTCAAGCTACTGCCTGACCAGTGTGAGGCCCTGGGTTCCACCCTCAGAACCAACACTTTAAAGACATTTTAATACATTTGTTTTCAACATGATATGAGAGTTGTGTTTTGTCTCCCCACCTCCCAATCTCTGTGTGGGTACTGGGACTTGAACTCAGGGCCTGGGTGCTGCCTCTGAGCTTGTTTCTT